>NC_134585.1:121472649-122097649 GCF_037038515.1 Microtus pennsylvanicus | reverse complement strand
TGTTTTTAAAGAGAAAAGCATAGGCCTGGGGCTAGTGGTTGATGCCTGTTGTCCCAGCGTGTGGGGAGGTAGAGACACGGGCTGGCTAACTGTCTGTCTGCTTGAAAGTTTTAGTGTTCTAAGACAGGGTTTCCATGTAGAGCCAAGCTAGGCTAGAGTTCACTCTGTGAACTAGGCTGGTTGCAAACTCAGAACAGTCCTTTGTCAGCCGCCAATGCCTTGTCAGTCTTCACCTGCTTCCGTGTGGTCGGACAGCCCAGAGTGCACACTTGTTCTGTTTGTCTCCTAGAGAAGGCGCCGCCTTTGTGAGTTCCCGTGTTCTCAAGTGCTTCCCAAACTCCTCAGTCATTGAAGAAGAGGGCCAAGGGCTCCTGAGATCTGGGTCCATCGCGGGCACTGCAGTGTTAGAAGTCACTTCTATAGAACCTTTTGGAGTCAATCAAACAACCATAACTGGAGTCCAGGTGAGTCCGGGAGTAAAGCAGTCAAACAATGGGGTTGTGATATAGCTCAGGAGTGGAGCGTTTGCCTAGCGTGCAAAAACTCTGGATCTGATCCCAGCCCCTCAAAAACCCTACAAGTAAAATAAATAAGTATAACTAAGTGGGTGGAGGGCCCTGGCGCTGAAAGGCAGTGTCCTCCTGAGAACTAGGTGCTTCTCTGGAAGACAAGGAAGCCTCTAAGAGCAGATTCCAACATCCCGAGAGCAGCTTCAGGGCAGCATAATGGAGGGATGGTACAGCCCTGAAGAGAGGGATCAGCCTTCCGTTAGTATGGCAAGAGCGCAGAACTGCTTCTACCAGAATCTACTTCTGAAGCTGGGTGTGGTAGTGCAGGACTTCAAAGTTCAAGGCCAGCAGGGGCTGTGGAGTGAGACTGTGTCTCAAAGAAGAAAATGTCTGACTTTGTATAGAACTAAACATTTTAGGGTGGAAAGAGGTTTCAGAATGCTTCTTGGCCTTCCGGCTAAGATTAAATATAGAAAAGGCCTCAGAGGCATGTTAATCTAACAGGAATCTTTTAGACATTAGATATATACTATATTCCAGCCCATATCTAGTTCTGCTGTGTGCACTCCTCTTCTTACTACTTTAAGAACTGTACAGGGTGCATGTAATTGAGAAGGAAGCTGAGACCCAGGACTACACAACGCTATGAAGTGACAAACTGGGGTCAGATTGTGTTTCTTACTGTAGTGTAGCCTTCACACCACAGGGAAAACGAGCCGTATTCCTGACAGTCGTGTAGTGATAGATCCCAAGTACTACCCGCTTCGCCTGACAGTTTGGATAATGAAGTAGCCATTGCCTGCGCCATCGCAGCCTTCACCACAAGTGTGTCAAGTCCAAAGCTCTTTCCTGTAAAGGAATGGGACACAGGTACAAGCCTGATTCAGATCCCTGTAACCCACAGAAGAGCTCGGTGCAGAGTGCAAGCTTGTGTAATCCACAAGAAGTGGGAGGCAGAGACAGGAGAAAGTCTAGAAGCCCAAGGGCCGGCTGGCCTGACTCACACAGCAGTGACGAGGCCTGGTCAAGATCAGAAGGCGGGGATCAACAGCAGACAGCCATGCTCTACACACACACACACACACACACACACACACACGCACGCACGCACACACGCACGCTCGCACGCTCGCACGCACGCACGCACACCGGCTTGTGACCTTGACTACAGGTTGTAGGTACGACAGCAGCCCTTCTCCAGAGCTGCAGTCCCTGGACCAGTGGTTTTGTCTCCCGCAGGTAGCACCAGTGACGTACCTTCGAATGAGCAGCTACCCCAAGCTGTACACAGGCCAAGGAAGGACCCTATCAGCCTTTCCCTTGGGCATGTCTCTCACCTTTATCGTTGAGTTTTATAATAACATTGGAGAGAAATTCCACACCCACAATACTCGACTTTATATGGCTCTGAACAGGTATGGAGGTGAGGGGTGCTGGGCCGCTTTGGAAGCCTTCAGTTAAGGGCGTGTCTGACAGCAGTTTCGGCGGGCGTCTCTTCACTAGGAACTTGGAATCTGGTCTCTATTTTTTTACTCAAGATTAAAGCCTGAGCCATGTGCCCATGTGCTGTGTGCATCCCTCTAAGAAGGAATGTAAAGAGGGAACCATCTCAGATGCAGAGACAGCCTGGGCTCCATCAGAGCAGAGAGTTCCAGGCTGGTGTGGGCTAGAGTAGACCCTGTTTTAAGGCAGAGGGGCTGAGGGATGACCAGGGACATAGCTAAGAGATAGAACACTCCTAACATGTGCAAAGCCTTTGGTCTGATCCTTAGCAACACACACACACACACACACACACACTCACATACACACTCTCTCTCTGTCTCTCCCTCTCTGTCTCTCCCTCCCTGTCTCTCTTGTCTCTCTCTGTCTCTCTGTCTGTCTCTCTCTGTCTCTCTGTCTCTCTCTCTCTCTCACACACACACACACACACACACACCAGCCAGACCAGTTAAAAAGTAGTATTGTCTCTCTGGAGAGAAGGCTCAGCTGTTAAGAGCATTGCCTGCTCTTCCAAAGGTCCTGAGTTCAATTCCCAGCAACCACATGGTGGCTCACAGCCATCTGTAAAGAGATCTGGCACCCTCCTCTGGCAAGTGGGCATACATGGAGGCAGAATGTTGTATACATAATAAATAAATATTTTTAAAAAAGTAGTATTGTCAGCTGGGCTTGGTACCTGTAATCACAGTCCTTAGAAAATTGACCTAGGAGAATTGTCTTAAGATCAAGGAAGCTCCAGGCCAGCCTGGACAACAAACTGAAACTCTCTCCACAAACAAAGTGGCTAGAGAGATGGCTCAGCAGTTCAGCGTGCTGACAGCACTTGCAGAAAGCTGAGCTCAGTTCCCAGCCCAGTTCTAAGAGATCCAACGCCCTCTGGGGCCTCTGAGGATACACACACACATAAAACAAATTTTTCTTTGTTTTTCAAGACAAGGTTTCTCTGTGTAGCCCTGGCTGTCCTGGAGCTCACTCTGTAGACCAGACTGTACTCAAATTCACAGAAATCTACCTGCCTCTGCCTCTGCCTCCTGCCCGGTGAAATATTGTCAGTCAGGCTTGGTAGTACACTCCTTTGATCCCAGCCCTCAGGAGGCAGAGACGACAGGTGGGTCTGTGTGAGTACGAGGTCAGCCTGTCCTGCACAGCAAGACCTGGGCTTCCTAGGGCTCCATAGTAAGACCCTGTCTCAGAAACAAAAGAAAACTGGTAATTAAGGAAGTTTCCGCTGGGCAGTGGTGGTGCAAGCCCTTCATGCCGGCACTGAGGAGGCAAACAGGCAGATCTCTTTGAGTTCCGGGCCAGCCTGGTCTACAGAGAGAGTTCCAGGACAGGTTCAAAAGCTATAGAAAACCCTTTCTCCAAAAAAAAAAAAATTTTTTTTTGCAGCATTTAGGAGGTTAAAACAGAAGGATTGAGACCAGACTGGGTCACATAATAAAACTTTCAAGAAAGACCAAACAACATAAAGGTCTAGGCATGGAGAGGTCGAGGTCATTCTGAGCTACACACAGGAGCACAGAGAGCCTGGACTTCATGAGACCCTCTCTCAGGAAACAGGCCCAGGGAGGTGGCTCAGCAGGCCCTGCTGCCAAACCTGATGACCTGACTTCCAGGTCCCAAATCATAGAAGGACAGAACTGATCCCTCAAAAGTTGTCCTCCACCTGCCACACAAGTGCTGTGGCACATGTGTGCCCATCACGCACAAAGAGAATTTTTTTAAATTTTTTTAATGATTTATTTATTATGTATACGATGCTCTGTCTGCATGTATGCCTGAATGCCAGAAGAGGGCACCAGATCTCATTCTACATCATGTGGTTGCTGGGAATTGAACTCAGTCAATACTCTCAACCTCTGAGCCATCTCTCAGGCCCCAAGAATTAAAAACTTTAAACAAATTTGTGATTGGGTCTCTTCCCTCAATGTTCTCTCTCTCTCTCTCTCTCTCTCTCTCTCTCTCTCTCTCTCTCTCTCTCTCTCTCTCTCCAAAAACAAAGTGGGCTAGAGAGATGGCTCAACAGTTCAGCATGCTGATAGCACTTGCAGAAAGCTGAGTTCAGTTCCCAGCATCCACATTGAGAAAGCCCAGTTCTAAGAGATCCATCACCCTCTGGGGCCTCTGAGGGTATACACACACAAATAAAACAATTTTTTTTTTTAAATCTCTGAGACAAGATTTCTCTGTAGCCTTGGAGCCTGTCCTAGAACTTGCTCCGTAAACCAGGTTGGACTCACAGAGACCCACCTACCTCTGCTGGGATTAAAGGCGTGCGCCACCACCGCCCGGCTCATTGTAGTATCTCTTTACAGAAATTGTTTGTCTGTCTGTTGCTCTGGCTAGCCTAGTACTCACTAGATAGCCCAAACTGGCTTAGAACTTGGCAGCATGGATGCTGGGCATGGAGTGAGACTTTTCACTGGCAGCCAGGGCCTTGTGCATGCCAGCTAAACAACCCAGCACCGAGTTACATGCTCAGCTGTCCTTTTCAGACACTCCTGCCTTTTGTGTCTTCCTTAGAGATGACTTGCTGCTCATTGGACCAGGAAACAGAAACTATACATACATGGCCCAGGCTGTGAACAGAGGGGTGACAGTTGTGGGACTCTGGGACCAGCGGCATCCTGGCATGGCAGACTATATTCCTGTTGCTGTAGAACACGCCATTGAGCCAGACACCAACCTTACCTTTGTTGGCGATGTCATCTGCTTCAGCACTCACCTGGTCAATCAGCATGGTAGGTGTGCCTGTCCTTAACCACACAAAAGACACTTCTGTCACGTGTGGTGGCTCACACTCTTTTTTTAAAAAAATATTTATTTACTTATTATGTATACAATATTCTGTCTGTGTGTCTGCCTGCAGGCCAGAAGAGGGCACCAGACCTCATTACAGATGGTTGTGAGCCACCATGTGGTTGCCAGGAACTGAACTCAGGAAGAATAGGCAATGCTTTTAACTGCTGAGCCATCTCTCCAGCCAAGTGGCGCACACTCTTAATCCCAGCACTGGGGAGGCAGAGGAAGGCAGATCTCTGTGAGTTTGAGGGTAGCCTGATTTGTTGTTGTTGTTTGTTTTTCAAGACAGGGTTTCTCTGTAGCTTTGGAGCCTGTCCTGGAGCTAGCTCTTGTAGACCAGGCTGGCCTTGAGTGCTGAGATTAAAGGTGTGCACCACCACCACCCAGCTAGTCTCATCTTATAACCAGTACCAGGTTAGCCAGGGTTACATAGTAAGACCCTTACCCCCACCCCCAAAAAAGTATTATTTTATTTTGATTTTTTTTTGGTTGGTTGGTTTTGTTCTTGTTTTTTCAAAGCAGGGTTCCTATGTATCTTTGGAGCTTGTCCTGGACCTCACTTTGTAGACCAGGCTGGCCTTGAACTCATAGAGATCCGCCTGCCTCTGCCTCCCAAGTGCTGAAATTAAAGGCATGCACCACCACTGCCTTGCTTGTTTTTGATTTCTTATGGCATTTTATTTATTTGTGTGTGGGAACAAAGAACATGGATGAGTTAGTTCTCATCTTTTACCAGTTGGGCCCTAGGGATTGAATTTAGGGCATTAGACTTAGTAGCAGGACCTGCTAAGCCATCTTGATGGCCCCAAAGCGATTGTCATGTTAGCTGATAATTCTCAGCTGAATGGCCATTTTCCTCAATAGCCAATTAGAAGTTGACTTGTAGCACTTATCATCTGCCTACTGAATACAACCTTGTGTTCTATAATTAGATGATCTGGGGCACTGTCTCTCCATCCCAGCTTTTGAAGGAAGGTAACTAACTAACTGCTAGGTGAAGAGTAATAAAAGCTGGACCAGAGAGATGGTTCCGTGGTGAGCGCACTTCTTCTTGGGAGGCCCTGGGTTCGATGCCCACTGTGCACACAGTGGCTCTCAGCCATCTGTATACTCCTCTTCCGACCTCCACAGCAACAGGCACACATGGAGGGCACATGTGTGCATATAGGCAGAACATATAAAAATATTTAAAGTTTAAACTTATAAATGTAGATGAAATATAAGAAAGAACAAAATGCAATGAGGCTTTAGTTCTGGGACACAAGTATTAATACGCTGTTCTCTGAGGCAGCAGCCAAGGCCTATGACTGTGTCAGTGTGTGTGTGTGTGTGTGTGTGTGTGTGTGTGTGTGGTGCGTGTGTGTGTGGTGCATGTGCCCTGGCTCACGTGTGAAGGTCAGAGCACAGCTTTATGGAATTGGTTCTCTCCTTCCACTGAGGATTCAGGGGATCAAACTCAGATCACCAGGCTTGCACGCAAGCCCTTGTACCATTCAAGCCCAGCCATTTTGCCAGTCCTAAACGATTCTGATCAAGAAAACATTTCTGTTAGAAAAAGTTCTATTAAATTCAATTAAAATGCTAGAAAATTGTCCTTAGTTTGAAACTCTAGCACTCAAAAATAAAAAGAAAATTTATTCTTGGCAAGAAAATGTGAGTTCTTTGACTTTACAGATACATGTATTGCACTGTCCTCCGGGCACACAGCCGCCATACGCATCAGAGCATGGGACTACTAGTAGACCCGAGATCAGGCCTGTTCACTGCTGAAGTCGCCCTGTAGAAGGAAGGATGGAGAGGCTTGCAGGACACTCAGCCTTTGCGCCTCTCAGTTAGCTGCATGTGGTTCTGTTCTGATTGCACACAGCCCCCTAGTCTTGGGAGGTGCTAGAGCACAGACACGGTGTAGTCTAACTGAAGGAGGGACTCCGTCTGTGCAGCCATGGTGGGGTGAGACTTACCAGTAGTGTGGCAGCTTTGGGGTCACCCGTACTCCTGTAACCCCTTAACTGTGCTCTATAATAAAGCCCAATAAACATATTAGTTTCCCAAGTTGGACTTTGATTTGGTTTGTCACTGGCAGCCTATAAGGAGGTATCTGTCTTCCCAGGGAAGAATCCCTCCATCCTGCTACCATCCACAGGACTGACTCGCTGGGGGGTCTAGGGCTGTGAAGGACTTTGGTCTCTTTTCTGGGAACTATGGATACGTGCTGAGTGAGGTGACAACAGCGCAGCTGGAACTCTCTCTGCAGACCAGGCTGGGTCAGACTCACGGAGATCCGCCTGTGCCTCTCAAGTGCTGGGATTAAAGGTGTGCACCGCCACTGCCTGGCTACAAAGGTAGTTCTAATCAGCCTTGGAGCTGACTTGTGATGGATGACCAGTGTAAACTCCAAGGTCTGTGAGCTAAGCTGCCCTCAAAGCCAGTAATGAAAGTTACACTTCCACAGTTAGGAACCTCTTGATGAAGCAAACTTTATCTTTAAGCATTTATGGTCATGGAGCACACATGTAATGATATGCATATGAAAGGCGTGGGGAGCTGGGCAATGGTGGCGCACGCCTTTAATCCCAGCACTCGGGAGGCTGAGGCAGGCGGATCCCTGTGAGTTCGAGGCCAGCCTGGTCTACAAGAGCTAGTTCCAGGACAGGCTCCAAAGCTACAGAGAAACCCTGTCTCAAAAACAAAATTTTAAAAAAAGGGCATGGGGGCACACATGTCATGATACACATATAAAGGGCATGAGACAGACATGTCATGATACACATATGAAGGGCACGGGGGCACACATGTCATGATACACATATGAAGGGCACGGGGCACACATGTCATGATACACATATGAAGGGCACGGGGGCACACATGTCATGATACACATATGAAGGGCACGGGGGCACACGTGTCATGATACACATATGAAGGACATGAGACAGACATGTCATGATACACATATGAAGGGCATGGGGCACACATGTCATGATACACATATGAAGGACATGGGGCACACATGTCATGATACACATATGAAGGGCATGGGGCACACATGTCATGATACACGTATGAAGGGCGTGGGCACACATGTCATGATACACATATGAAGGTCAGATACTGGTCTTCTCTTCCACCATGTGGGTCCTGGAGATTAGCTCAGGCTGTCTGGCTTCGTAGCAAGTGCCTTTGCCTGCTGGCTTGCAGGCTGCAGAGGCGAGGCTTTTTAGTTGGGTTTGTGCCAGGACAACCAAGTGTATACTAGTAAAAGATGAGGAAGCAGAAGGGCTGCGTCAGGACCTGAAATCTGGTAGGTGTCAGGTAAAACAGACATTCAGGAAAGCTACTTACGTTCTTGATAAAGAGTGGTCTTGAGTGCCCACTGATTGAGGCTTTGACTGAAGTAATTTATTAATTTATATTGAAAATCGCAGCCAGGCACATTCTCTCGTCTTTTCTTAGGTGAGCCTGGGCTGTGGATGATTTCTCCCAACAATATTATCCAGACAGACGCAGCCACTGGAGTAGGAGTGGCCAGGAACCCAGGAACTGCAACCATCTTTCATGACATCCCTGGAGTTGTGAAGACATTTCGAGAGGTACAGCTACGTGCACCGCAGCTGAAAGGACCAGGGTGATTGCATTTATACATGCAGAAACATGCTAGGATGGAAGATCACTTTATAACATGCATGAATTCCTGGGTTCAATTCCCACCACACAAACCAGGTGTGTCTTTAATCTCAACACTGGAGATGTGGCGGTAGAGGCTGGAAGATCAGAAGTTTAAGGTCATCTTAAGCTATAAAGAGAGATTCTGGCTAGTCTTTTTATATCCAAGACCTGTCTCAAAATTTAAAAGAAAAAAATAAGGGGCTGGAGAGATGGCTCAGTGGTTAAGAGCACTGGCTGCTCTTCCAGAGGTCCTGAGTTCAATTCCCAGTAACCACATAGTGGCTCACAACCATCTGTAATGAGATCTGGCGCCCTCCTCTGGCATGTGGACATACATGGAGGTAGAATGTTGTATACATAATAAATAAATAAATAAATCTTTAAAAAAATTTAAAAATCATTTCACAAGTAAATGATTTTGCAGACAGAAGCTTCTGTCACACAAGCCACTCCCAAGTAACCACACAGTGACTTAATATTAAATATAAATGTTTGGCCAATAACTCAGGCTAATGAATAGCTAACTCTTACATTTAAATTAACCCATATTTCTTATCTATGCTTTGCTATGTGACTTAATACCTTTTCTCATTATAGCATGCCAATCTTGCTTTGCTCTGGGTCCACTCACCACTTCTCTGACTCTGGCCTTCTTTCTGCCAGCATTCTCAGTGTGGTTCTCTTGTTTAACACTCCCGCTCAGCAACTGGCCTGTCAGCTTCTTTATTAAGCCAATCACAGCAACATATATTCATATAATGTAAGAAATATTCCAAAAAAATTTTAAAAAATATTCCACATTTTTTCTAATTAATAACTGTTTTTTAAGGCCGGGCGATGGTGGCGCACGCCTTTAATCCCAGCACTTGGGAGGCAGAGGCAGGTGGATCTCTGTGAGTTCGAGACCAGCCTGGTCTACAGAGCTAGTTCCAGGACAGGCTCCAAAGCCACAGAGAAACCCTGTCCCGAAAAACCAAAAAAAAAAAAAAAAAAATAACTGTTTTTTATATAATTTTACTATGTTGAAGTTAAAACCTTTTTTAATTAGGCAAAAGGGGGAAATGCTGTGGAACAACCTTTGTATACTGTAAATATGTATTTCTCTCATTGGTTATAAAGAGCTAACTGACCTATAGCTGGGTAGGAAGAGATTGGGCAGGAGAACCAGACTAGGAGGATGCTGCGAAAAAGAAGGGCTGAGTCAGGGTCACCAGCTAGATGGAAAAAAAGCATATATAAGAATGAGGTAATATGCCATGAGCCATGTGGCAGCACAGATTAATAGAAATGGGTTAATTTAAGTTGTAAGAGCTAGTTAGTAATAAGCCTGAGCTATCAGCCAAATAGCTATAATTAATATTAAGTCTCTATATTGGTTATTTGGGATTTTTTTGTTTGTTTGTTTGGTTGGTTGGTTTTTTGAGACAGGGTTTCACTGTAGTTTTAGAGCCTGTCCTAGAACTAGTTCCTGTAGACAAGGCTGGCCTCAAACTCACAGAGATCTGCCTGCCTCTGCCTCCTGAGTGCTGGGATTAAAGGTATGCGCCACCATTGCCCGCATATTGGTTTTTTGGGAACTGGTTATCAGGAAAGAAAAGTCTACCTACACAATTTTTTTTGTTTCTCAAATAATCAGAATGCCAATTTGTAGTTGTATGAAATAGATACTCTTGGTTGAAATAAGTTATTGGGGGTAAGGATGGAGGGAACCAGCTTTCCCCTTGGTTTGCTGACAGGTGGTAGTCAATGCTTCGTCAAGATTAACATTCAACTATGACCTCAAGACTTACCTCACAAATACCCCCAATGCAACTGTGTTCAAACTCTTCATCAGCACCGGCAGAAATGACGTCAACCTTAAAGGTAAGGAACCTCTCTGCAGGTCTCCTGATTATGTCCATCTTCCTATGTGTCCCTCAGTTATTTTATTCCTTTAGATTAATATGTTTTCTTTTATTGGCTGTGCATAGTAGCACATACCCGTAATGCTAACATGTGAAAAGCTAAGATACAACCTTTGAAGCATGTTCAAGGACACGCTGATTCTCTCAAAAAACTAAAACAACAGCTGGGTGGTGGTGGCACACACCTTTAATCCCAGCACTCGGGAGGCAGAGGCAGGAGGCAGAGGAATCTCTGTGAGTTGGACAGCTAGGAGTGTTATACAGAGAAAGCCTGTCTCAAAAAAAAAAAAAAAAAAAAAAAAACTAAGACAACAAAAAATTCATTTTACTTCAAAATTGACTCCAATTTTTATAAAGGTTTTTATTATTTTTAATTATGTGTAGGTATATGGTATATGCACATGGGTGCAGGTGCCCTTGGTAGCCAGACACCTGACATGGGTGCTTGGAACTAAACTTGGTCCTCTAGAAGAGCAATAGCTTATGTTGAGCCATCTCTCTAACACAGTGGTTCTCAACCTAGGAGCTGGGACCCCCTTGGGGTCAAACAACCCTTTCATAGGGTCACCTAAGAGCCATGGAAAACACAGATAATCTACATTACAATTCATAACAGTAGCAGAACTACAGTTATGAAGTAGCAACAGGAATAATTTTAGGATGAGGGTCACCACATGAGGACCTGTATTTAAAGGGCTGTAGCACTGGGAAGGTTGAGAACCACTGCTCTAGCCCTTAACTCCATCCTAGCACAGAAACTGAAATCAATGAAATTTCAAAAATTATGACTGGATTAAAGTTTAGATTTTTGTAGTCGGGTTTTGTGGTACATGCCTTTAATCCTAGCACTTAGGGGGCAGAAGCAGACACATCTCCGGCACTGATGTCATGTTAAGTTTCTTTTTAAAGGATTTTTATTCATATGTGTGTGGCTACCTTGTGTTCAGGTTTCCTTAAAGACCATACAAGGACATCAAATACCCTAGAACTTGAGTTACAGACGGCTGTGAGCTGCCCACAGCGGGAACTGAACTCAGGCCCTCTGGAGCTAATCTTTCTCTGTCCTGCCAGCCGGCTCCCAAATCACAACGCAGATACTTTTTATTAATTATGAGAGCTTGGCCAATAACTTCGGCTTATTTTTTAGCTAACTTTTAGAATTTAACCCTTTTCTATTGATTTATGTACTGCCATGAGTCTCACGGCTCTTTACACCTCATCTCCTACATGTTACGTTTATGTTACATCCGCGTCTCTGCCCTGAAAATCTTGCCTACCTATTGGCTGTTCAGCTTTTTATTAAACCAATCTGAGTGACACATCATTACAGTGCACAAAAACATTATTCCACAAGCCCAGCAGTGGTGGCACACGCCTTTAATCCCAGCACTTGGAGGCAGAGGCAGGTGGATCTCTACGAGTTCGAGGCCAGCCTGGTCTACAAGAGCTGGTTACAGAACAGGCTTCAAAGCTAGAGAAATCATCTCAAAAAACAAAAACATAACAAAAAAAAAAAAAAAGAAAGAAAGACAGGAAGGGAGGGAGGGAGGGAGGGGAGGGAGGAAGGGAGGGGAGGAAGGAAGAAAAAGCCATTATTCCACAACAGTCCTCTATAGGAAGAAATGCTCTTAAGCACTGGGTCCTCCCTCCAGTCCCCATAATTTCTCCTTTTACAAACCTATGTTGACAACGGTTATTTAACTCTCTTCTTCTTAGGGTCCTGTACCCCAAGTCAGGCTTCCGCTGTTGCAAAAGTTCTTCTTCCCGAGACACTCATGCTATGCCACGTGCAGTTCAGTAATACTTTACTAGACATCCCAGCAAGTAAAGTCTTCCACATCCATTCCGAGTTCAGCATGGAGAGAGGTAGGATCCAGCAGCTCAGTAGCTTCCAGTTCTACAACTGTAGCCCTCCTGTGGCGACAGTTTATTTGCATTTCCTCTACCTCTAGAGCCTTTCTCAACTGGTCCAACAAAGGGCTGTTTTCTGTTTGGGGTATCCTGTATCCCTGGCTGGTCTCAACCAAGAATGATCTTGAACTGGTGCCTCCACCTCAAAAGAGCTAGGAATGCAAGCTGTGCCCCCATAATTTACCCTTTTCTTTTTTGTTCCTGCTCTAGGAAAGGTTAGATTGTGTCTCACTGTTTTGTGTTTTGAGACAGGGTCTCACTATGTAGGCTAGGCTGGCCTCGACCTCAGAGGTCCTGAGTGCTGGGATCAGAGGCATGGACCTCAGCCTCAGAGTCGGGGATTGGAGGCATGGACCGTCATGCCCAGGCTTACTCTTCTATCTCCAACAGCATTGCTGTGTTTGAGTATTCCAGACAAATGTCATAACAAGAAACAGTATGACATTCAGATGGCTGGATATAAATGAACATAAAATGAGAGGATTCTGCTAGGCCTTAGGGCATAAACCTGTAATCCTAATACTTGGAAGAACTGAGGCAGGAGGATCACAAAGTCAAGGCCTGCCTAGTCTACAAAATAAATTCAAGTTCCTGGGAAGTCTAGTGTAACTGTTCAAACTAGAACGTAAAAAGGCTGGGGACGCTCAGTGGGAGAGATCACCTGGCAGGTGGCAGGCCTAGTTCAAATATTGCGAACACAACTGTGGGAGGCAGGAAAGCAGGGGAGAGGGAAAAGTAGGGAAGGAAAAGCAGGCTAATGCTACACTATTTGAGCTCAGAATCGAGGCCTCGCAGCTTGAATGGCATGGCTAATGGACAAGCACTGAAAGAAGGTTCCGTCACACTAAAGCTGTACATTGTAGAAACTTCCAGAACAAAATGCAGATAGCACAGCACTGGACCAGCAACCAAGGGGAGCTAGGGAAGTGGTGTCCCCGAGACTTTGCCTTCATTCTGCCTCCTTGCCACTTCTTAGCTGCTGGCCATTCACTGAGCGCTGACTTTCTGGGACCAGCACTGTTGAGTCCAGCTGGGCTCCCTCAGGACAGTTTTCCTTCTTGGTATTTTCCCCATAATGGCAATAGTGTGCCCTTAAACTGAACTGAGTTCACATGTTTTCTTCTACCTTACCTTGGTTATCTTAGCAGAGCCTCTCAGCCTTCCTGCTGTCTTTCTTTTTTTAGGGGTCTATGTCTGCCTAATCAAAGTTCGACAGAATTCCGATGAGCTGCGCCAAGCCCTAAGTGTGGCCGACACCTCGGTATACGGGTGGGCAACTCTGGTCAGTGAACGAAGCAAGAATGGAATGCAAAGAATCCTCATCCCTTTCATCCCTGGTTTTTACATGAACCAGTCAGAGTTGGTTATTAGCCACAAAGACATTGGCGAGCTCAGAGTCCTGGGAGTGGAAAGAGTTCTCGAGAGTCTAGAGGTAACAGCAGTACTGGGTCGGGGGTCTAGGTTGTGCTTTTTTCCAGCATACTCTCTTTAGGCTGGCAGTGAAGTCCCTACATAGTCAAGATGGGCCTCCTGCCTTCCAAGTGCTGCAATTAAGACATGTGCTGCTGGGCTGGAGAGATGGCTCAGTGGTTAAGAGCATTGCCTGCTCTTTCAAAGGTCCTGAGTTCAATTCCCAGCAACCACATGGTGGCTCACTACCATCTGTAATGATGTCTGGTGCCCTCTTCTAGCCTGCAGACATACAGACAGAATATTGTATACATAATAAATAAATAAATATTTAAAAAAAAGACGTGTGCTGCTAACCTGGGTTTGTGCTGTCACGAGAACTCAATCATGGACCATGTGCATGTGGCAAGCACAACTAAACATCCTTAGTCCTCAGTTTTGCTTTTAAGACAGTGTAACCCACGCTACCTTGAAAGCGTGTACCACCTATCTTCCAAGCCTGGGGACCACTGGACATGCACTACCACCCATGGCTGAAAGACAAGGGATTTGAAAAGACTTGTTATTCTCATTCCAAGGGTAAAAATGTTACTTGGTAACCTAATTAAAGTTACTATGGGGGCTGTAGAGATGGCTCAACAGTTAGGAACACAGGTTGTTCTCGTAGAAGACAGAGTTTGGCTGCTGAAACTCACATCAAAGGGCTCAGAATTCCTGAAAAGCCAACCCTAGGGAACCTGATGCCTTCTTTAAAGTTACCACTGGAAAATAGCTTAAATACTTGGAGATACATTTTTATTTTTAACCACGTATGTCTCTCTGTGCATCACATACCTCTTAAGCTAGGTCTCTGGCCAACCACTGGAGACTCTTTATGTTAAATGAACTCTCCTCACAAGGCTGGACACAAGTTTGTCGACCACTGTTAATTTTATTTACTTTTTAACATTTATGTTCATTGGTATTTTACCTGTATGTGTCTGAGGGTGTCAGAAGCCCTGGAACTGGACTTACAGACATTTGTGAGCTGCCATTTGGATGCTGGGAATTGAACCCAGGTCCTCTGGGAGAACAGCCAGTGCTCTTAACTGCTAAGTCACCTCTCCAACCCAATAAATGTTGCCAAAACAAACTAAAGGCAGAGCCGGGCGATGGTGGTGCACGCCTTTAATCCCAGGAGGCAGAGGCAGGCGGATCTCTGTGAGTTCGAGACCAGCCTGGTCTACAGACCTAGTTCCAGGACAGGCTCCAAAGCTACAGAGAAACCCTGTCTCGAAAAAACCAAAAAAAAAAAAAAACAAAAACAAAAACAAAAACAAAACAAACTGAAGGCAGACACGATGTTGTGAGCCTATAATCCCAGCACTGAAGAGGTTAAACAGGACTGCTAGGAGTTCCAGGCCAGCCTGGGCTACACAAGGAGACTCCAAGTCTACCTCCTGTCACACCTGAGACCCTCGCGCTCAGGACAGGCCAGTCTCACCCCTAGCCTCAAAGCACATTCAGAAGTCAGCCTTTAACACGTCCTCGCCTTTAGCTTACATTTTATTCTTTTGTACACACAGTGTGGAGGCCAGAGTTCTTCCTCAATTGCTCGCATTTTTTATGTTCTTATTTTTGGTTTCCCAAGACAGGGTTTCTTTTTTATATATATATTTATTTATTTATTATGTATACAATGTTCTGCCTACACGTACCCCTGCAGGCCAGAAGACAGCACCAGGCCTCATTACAGATGGTTGTGAGCCACCATGTGGTTGCTGGGAATTGAACTCAGGACCTTTGAAAGAGCAGGCAATGCTCTTAACCGCTGAGCCATCTCTCCAGCCCGACAGGGTTTCTTTGTACAACCTTGGCTGTCCTGGAATTCACTCTAGGCAGGCTGGCCTCTGCCTCAGGAGATGACCCTGCCTCTGCTTTCCAAGTGTTGGTATTAAAGGTGTGTGCTCCCATTCCTAGCTCACTACCTTTGAAGAAAATCATTATGTAGCCCTGGCTGGCCTGGACCTTACACATGCACCCACCTACCTACCTCCACCCTTGAGTACGTACGGGGAGTCAAGTCTGCCACCATGCCCACCTGCACCTTGTTTTCCTCGAGATGTAAGTGCACGTGTGGAGACCAGAAGAGGGCTGGTGACTCTGTCACTCTCCAGCTGTATTTCTCCACATTTTATTTTTTTTTCTTTTAAAATATTTTTCAAATGTTTATTTATTATGTATACAATATTCTGTCTGTATGTATGTTTGCAGGCCAGAAGAAGGCACCAGACCTCATTACAGATGGTTGTGAGCCACCATGTGGTTGCTGGGAATTGAACTCAAGACCTTTGGAAGAGCAGGCAATGCTCTTAACCACTGAGCCATCTCTCCAGCCCCCTTTCTCCACATTTTAAATCACATTTTTATTTATCTTGTATGTAGACGCATCCATGCCACACGGCACGTATGGAGGTCAGAGACTTTCTAAGGGTCATTTTTTTCTTTTTGTCATGCAAGTCCCTAACTCATGGCATCAAGTTTGGAAACAGGCAACTTTACCTGAGCCACCCCATAGGTTCACCACCTTTTTTTTTTTGGTTTTTCAAGACAGGGTTTCTCTGTAGCTTTGGTGCCTGTCCCGGAACTAGCTCTTGTAGACCAGGCTAGCCTCGAACTCCCAGTGCTGGGATTAAAGGTGTGCGCCACCACCGCCCGGCTCACCACCCATTTTTTTTTTTTTTTTTTTTGGTTTTTCGAGACAGGGTTTCTCTGTGGCTTTGGAGCCTGTCCTGGAACTCCCTTTGTAGACCAGGCTGGACTCGAACTCACAGAGATCCGCCTGCCTCTGCCTCCCGAGTGGTGGGATTAAAGGCGTGCGCCACCACCGCCCAGCACCACCCACTCTTTGAAGCTGATTTTCCTTGACTAGGCTAAAAATGAGCCCCAGAAAATAAACCTGTCTCGATTCCTCTCAGAGCCGGGGTTGCTGATACACATGGGAGAGTTACCTAGATGCTGGGATCCAAACGCCAGGCCTCCTGATTGTACAACAACTGATTTATCTTCTTCTAAACAGGTAGCGTTTTTTCTTTTCTCCAAGGTCTTTTCCAGCTCCCCATTTCTAGCAGTCTCTGGCCACAGGCACTCTACCCTCATGACAGGCCTGGTTATCTACCTAGTAAGAGCAGTCAACTTCACCGCCTTCCAGCTGTCCTCACCGGTTTTCATTAACTTTTCCTGCGCACTCACCAGTCAGCATGAGGCTGTGGTGGTCAGAGCCAAAGACCTATCTGGTTCAGGTGAGCACTGGGGACTATTTTTAATCTACACGGGGAAAGAATGTATTAGGAACGGCGAATCCCCGCCCCCCAACACTTTTGGCCTAGTTTGGCCAGCCCAGATTTTGTTATGTAGACCAGGTTGGCCTCCTGCCTCTAGCTCCCTAGTCTACACCCAGTCACCTTTTTACAGTAACAGGTATTGGACTATAGGAAGGCTGGATCCCCTCTGACTTCTTATCTCCCCACCTCACACACTTGGGAAGGCAGCCTGGTCTACAGAGAAACCCTGTCAAGAGGTGGGGGGTGGAAACCTGCATAAATCAAGTGTTAGGTCACAATTTGTGGGCACAGGCAAATGCTACAAGTAACATTATGTCCAAATCTTACTTAGACCCCATCCAGAAACTATCTACATAAACAGCAGGGTATGATGATCAGATTACTGCAGTGGTTTGTTGTTCATGGCAGGGTACACACACTAAGTGTGGACTGATGCAGTCACCCTCCAGTGCCACCCAGGAACCATCAACCTGTTCTCACTTGGCTAGAAGGAAATATAGGCTAGGATGGCTGGCCCATGTGTAACTGGAATAACAGGAAACCACATGGGCCTGTGTGTATATACAAAACTCAGCTCTTAGCTGGGCAGTGGTAGCACATGTCTAGAGGCAGGCAAAGAAATCCTGTTCCTTGTGCTTGACCAAACACTACAATTATCTCCCAGCACCTTCAACAACCCAGGATAAATAACATGCTTGAGGAAGACTATGCTAGAGCTGAGGGCCTCTGAAATAATCAAATATAGACAAATGTGCTTACAAAAAACCAAACATGGTGACACATTACTCGGGGACGAGGCAAGAAGCTGAGTTCAAGGCTAGGACAGCTAGGGCTGTTAGAGAAACCACCTTGAAAAACCAATGAAAAAGAAAACAAGCTTTGGCTAAGGATGTGTAATTCATGTGATACAAGCTAAGTGTGTGTGAAGCCCTGGGCTTAATGCCTAGCTTGTAACCCTCAGGCCTATAGTCCCAGCACTACAGGTGGGCCAAAAGGATGGATCAAGACATCAAGGTCGTTCTTCAAAATATGGTATCTAGGA
Source organism: Microtus pennsylvanicus (assembly GCF_037038515.1). Taxonomy (NCBI): domain Eukaryota; kingdom Metazoa; phylum Chordata; class Mammalia; order Rodentia; family Cricetidae; genus Microtus; species Microtus pennsylvanicus. The sequence goes on along the minus strand of NC_134585.1, from coordinate 122,079,579 downwards.
CTTTTTAGTGCGGGGGCAAACCCTACACGTTTTATTATGAACAGCTGAGACAAAGACAGAAATGGCATGCACACAAGTGAGAGAGAAGGGTCAGAAACTGAGTCAGCAGGCTGGCAAAATGGTAGAAAGTCCACTAATATCCATTGACGCACCAGCATTGGGTTGAATTCCATTTGCAGGGCGGCATGGGATTTGAGATTATCACTGTCTTCTAACTTCATTATCCCAAGTGGGCAGTATCAGTACACTGGGACCCTGTTTTTGTTTTTTTTTTTTTTTTTTTTGCCTTGAACTAGTCAAAAGATCCAGCTGTCTCTGCACTAGGATTAAAGCCACCATCTCCTCTGGATGTTATTAATGTATGATCTCATCCCATTATGGCAATGCAGATCACTGTGAAGATTCAGGTGTCTTCAAGAATGTTGCTGGTTCTTATCAGATCCTCCTATTTACCCTCTTTGCTGTGCTGGCATCAACTGCTTTCATCTTCCTAGGTAAGGAGTCTACATGGTAGACTTTTGACTCTTCACAAACCAATCTATGACACAAACACTGAGTGAGCCTAGTCGACTAAAGGTCAACTTGCTGGGCATGATGGCCCACACATTTAATCCCAGCACTCGGGAAGAAGCAGGCAGCCTGGTCCATGAAGCAAGCTCCAGGACAGTCAGGGTTGTGTTACACAGAGAAACCATCTCAAAAGAAAATCAAAAGAGATAGCACTACCGCCTACACATGCACTTTTAGCCAAAAGTGCCAAGAAAATACCTCTAAGATGCGTATCATCGCATCTCCCCTTCAGTACTACAGAGAGGCAGTTCCAGGACCCATAGCAATTACTGAAACTTCCAGCATTCAAGAGCATTGCCACTTAATCTATACATCTACTCGTATACTTAAATCATCTTATACCTACAGCTACAAATGTCATACCTGCACTGTACTAGTTCAGGAATTACAAGTATTAGTACACAGGGCAGTGTTTTTTGAAGGCAGACTAACTGGAAACATAACCTTTATACTAATACTTAAATTTCATTTTATTTATTTCTTACATATTTGCTTGGGTTAAGGAGGAAGCACAATCATGCCCTGACTCAAGTGTGTAAGTCAGAGGCAACTTGAGGGAGTCTGTTCTCTCCTTCCACTGTGTAGGTTCTGGGGACTTAAGACAACTTGTCAAGAGTCTGCTGGCTGAATCATCTTGCCGCCCTTTAAATCTCATTTTTGATTGGACTTTATAATCTTCAAGGCCTTCCTGCAATCAAAATCACATAAAGCTTTTTGTGGTGTTTCCTTTTTCCAGCATACAATGCCTTCCTGAACAAGATACAGACTATTCCAGTTGTTTATGTACCAACTATAGGAACAGCTCAGCCAGGTAAAGAACCACCGCCCTAGCCGGGCGATGGTGGCGCACGCCTTTAATCCCAGCACTCGGATCTCTGTGAGTTCGAGACCAGCCTGGTCTACAGAGCTAGTTCCAGGACAGGCTCCAAAGCCACAGGGAAACCCTGTCTCGAAAGAAAAAAAAAAAAAAGAACCACCGCCCTCATCTTTCAGAACTTCAGCCATGTGCTTCACTTACTTACCTAGTTTCTTTTCTTCCAGGTTCTTACACAACCACATGTTCTCCCCCTCACTTCCTGAGGCCACAGCCACCACTGGTACAGAGTCGGCTACAACACTGGTTATGGAGTATAAAGCACTAACCTCAATATGGACACATCCCCTTCACTGCAGAATGGAGGGGATATCTAATTCTGCAGAAGCCTAGTAGCCAACTTTACACTAAAGCTCCAAAACAAGTTTTTCTATGTGCTATAAATAAACAATCTTAAGTAGTTTTATTCAAAGTCATGTTTTGTAAAGTTTCTGGGGCCACAACAAGCCCTGGGTTTCTGTTCCTAGCACCACATAAATTGATATGGTGGTGCTAGGGGAGGGGGGATCCCCTGCTACAGAAGACTTGAAGCTAGGTAAGACCCTGTCTAAAACAACACACCTACACCAGTAACCCCAGCTGTTCTGAATTTGCCTGCTTCTTTCAAGTAGGAGTGTGTACCACCATTCCCCGAAAAGACCCACCGTCCCACACCTTTGTATGACACAATTCTTCCTGTCCTTGTTCCCCAACCCCACTCTACCTCAGCCCCCCACCCCCAACGCCTCAGACAGGGTTCTCAATTTGACAGTTCTAGCTGTCCTGGGAACTAGTTCTGGTAGAACAAGGCTGACCTTGAACTCTTAGAGGTCAGCTAAGAGTTCAAGAGCTGGGATTAAAGGCGTGCACCACCTAGCTAATGCTTCCTGCTAAGAACTAGTGTTTCCCTGAAACAGTAAATACCAAAAACACAAAGCCCAATTATAATTATACAGTATCACTAGCTTTAAACCACGGTCTAAGATTCTCCCAGTGAACTGAGATACAAATGCCGAAAAGAACTCTTGGGTATTTGGTCACTTACTTGACCCAAAAGGACCACTCTTCTGGTTGCCCTGGGATACTTGAGGCACAACTTCCCACCAGTTAAACAAGACAAACACTATGTATCCAAAATGTGTTTATTGGGATGGTTCCCACTCATCTCGAATCCGGTGCTTCTCAGTGCTGCTTCCTCCTGAAGGAGCATCCTGGAAGAAACAGATCCAAAGTATTACTCACCCCATAGCCTGCACTGACCCTTCACCTGAGCATCTGCTCTCAGCCCAGTGATTCAAGTTCACCACACTCATCGCCTGGAGACAACTGAAAAGCTTTCAACAAAACCAGCCCACCCTTATTAAGCACTAGGGCTTTGAGAGCAATCCAGTGAGTGACTAGCAAGCCTGACACCGTAGGATCCAAAAGCCAAAAGCCCAACATGAAGGCCACTTACCTTCTGTCAGTCTTGCTTTTCCGCCTGTAGGCTGACAGAGGACAGTGGAGCAGCCGACACACAGGACTACCGTCTGTGCATGGCTAAAGACCGTGGTGATTTTATAGCATCCTGGAAAGACAATTCAACAATCACGGTCATTGCTTTACTGCTCGCCGGGCTGCCATCCCCTTACTGTTCCCTAACACAAACTGCGCGGTTTCTACCGCTAATCTAAGCACGCACCCTAGGACGGAGCTCCAAGTCTTCCTTCTGAGTTCTAAGTAAATACCATGCTACACCCCAGGACTAGCTCTTCCCCGAGTCTCAGAGTCGGCGGACACTCCTCACCTGGGCACTTCACATCCATAAAGTAGGAATTGGGGCTCTGCACCAGGCGCTTTTTCTTGTGTTTCCTCTTTTCCTCCTCTGGTGAGGGATGAAGGAGATCCTTTGCGAGCTATGAAGGACAGAAATGCAGAGCTAACGTGAAAAGAGATGGTGGGAAACGGTCCCCAGTGCCACACACCGAGGAGAACGCTCCCCTCGCCGCCCCTGGTGTCTGCGTAGCTGGGCCGCCATCTTATCTCCTCTCCGCTCCCGTCTCCGCGGGTGGCCAGCCGGCCTCCGCGGCTCCGGAATTGCCGTCCTACGACAACGCGGGGCGTGAGTGAGGACCCGCTACGGTCTGCAATTAGCACGAGAGGGGCGTACAGACACCAGCGCGAGCGCTCTGCCGAAACCCGGGCCAAGCAACTCACAGGCATGTTCTCGTAGGGAGGTCGTCACCGCCGGAAAGGAGCGAAAGCGGAAATCCTGTTCCTTATATCCGCTATGGCACAGGAAGTGACGAGTGCGTGTTGTTCTGCCATCTTGGGAAGGTCCTGCTTGCCGTTCGAATGGTAGCGGTTGCGCCGTGGACTGCCATTTTCAGAAGGTCTGTCAAGGCTCCTCGTGTCACGGGTGCATAACCATGGTGAGAGAGTTAGCTTCTGTTTTGAGTTCATGGTTTTGCTGCTGTCAAAAGAAAAATGCAGAGGTTAAAATTTTCTTCCTGAGCTTTAACAGCTGGAGTGGAATGGGAATAGCAGAGGTGAACACCAGCCAGGAGCTTAATAAAGGACGTCATTAACTGGGATTCCGTACGATTTACCCTGATTAACAAATGTTTTCTTGGAGTTGGTGTACTACGTTAGACTGATTGCTTAGCAAGCACAAAGCCCTGGATTGAATTCCCAGCGTTTTGTAAACCGGCCAGGACAAGGCAGGCAGTGCATAGTGGTGCTGTCAGGGACTCAAAGCTGTAGTCGCAACGCTTCGAAGGCGGGAGAATAAAAAATTCAAAATCATCCTGGGCTCCATAGCAAATGTGAGGTCAAGTGTGGACTACAGGAGCCCGCGGGGGAAAAAATCCTGTTCATATTTGCTCCTCTACAGCTAAGCATTGTTAACCATGATTTAGTTAGTGCTGTTTTCCAGGGCGAAGGGTAGCACCCGATTTTGTATTCTTACAATTCTTTCCCTTTGAAGAAGAATAAAATCAAGTATGTGTGTAGCTCTTGACGCGAGCATTGTTTTTGAATATACTAATTAAAGGCCGCACGTGATTGGCCACGCCTTTTACCGCTGCCCTCTGGCTGCAGAGTGTGGAGAGGACTGAGTTCCAGCCTGCCTGATCTAGGGAGTTTAGGACAGCGGGAACCACACGGACTGATTGTGTCTCTAAAAACCAAATCAAAATGAAACAAGTCTGCTAATTAGCCATGAGTAAACTGTTACTGTTATTGTACAGATTTTTGTGTTGTTTAGAGAAATTAAATTGTCCAAGCCAGGCACCGTGGTGGCACCTTTAATCCCAGCACTGGGGAGGCAGAGACAGGTGGACTGTGAATTCCAGTGTCTCAGAGACAGGCAGATCTCTGAGTTCCAGTCCAACCTAGCAATTTTTAGTTCTAGGATAGCCAGGGCTACACCAAAAAAAAAAAAAAAGCCTGTCTTAAAAATAAAAACAAAAGCTGGGCGCTGGTAGCTCACGTCTTTAATCCAAGCACTTGGGAGGCAGAGCCAGGTGGATCTCTGTGAGTTCGAGACCAGCCTGGTCTACAAGAGCTAGTTCCAGGACAGGCTCCAAAGCCACAGAGAAACCCTGTCTCAAAAAAAAACAATAAATAATTAAATAAAATAAAAACAAATAAAGGCTTTTTTAAGCTTAAATGAACATGTCACTCTTCATATGTGTACGTACAGATGGCGCAGAATAATTTTGGGTTTTAGCATATTTGCAATATACATAATAAAGATATCTTTGGAAATAGGTTCTAGGTCTAAAAGTGAAATTTATTCCTTTGCTATACACCAAATACTGAAAATAATTCCCTACAATTATTGTAGTGTATCTGCAATTTGTGAATTGATTTTTTTTTTTTTGAGACAGGGTTTTTCTGTGTAGCCCTGGCTGTCCTGAAACTCACTCTATAGACCAGGCTGGCCTTGAACTCATAGAGTTGAGTTCCACCCGCCTCTACTGGGGTTAAAAAACGTTTACTGGGGCTGGAGAGATAGCTCAGCAGTTAAGAACACTGCCTATCCTGCCAGAGGACCAGGGTTCAGTTCCCAGCACCCACATGGCAGCTCACAACTGTATGCAGTCCATCTCCAGTTGATTTCACACCCTCATACAGAAGTATCTCAAAGTCGTGTAGACAAAACACAAACATTTCCCACCACTACAAGGCTTTTTGGGTTTTGTTTTGGTTTTGGTTTTTTTGAGTCAGTGTTTCTCAGTGTAAACAGCCCTAGCTGTTCTGGAACTACCTCTTGTAGACCAGGCTGGCCTCGAACTCACAGAGATCTGCCTACCTCTGCCTCCCAAGTGCTGAGATTAAAGGCATGCTCCACCACCACCTGGTTTCGAACTTGTCTTTTAAGCATTTAGAAACTGTTTCTACATCATAGCTCAAAAGACGTTTGTTTTCAAGTCACAGAAATCCACCTTCCTCTGCCTTCCGAGTACTGGGATTAAAGACCTGCTCCACCACCACTGGTGGAAGGCTTTTTTGTTTTTTAAGATGGTGTCTCTGCCAGGGGATAGTGGCACACACATGTATTTATTTATTTATTCACTTATTTATTTTGAGGCAGAGTTTCTCTGTGTATCTGGCTGCCATCAAATTCACTCTGTAGACCAGGCTGGACTTGAAATCACAGAACTCCACCTGTCTCTGCCTCCCTTGAGTGCTGGGATTAAAGGATTGAGCCTCCACCCCCTGGTTTGTGGTGCAGACATTTTTTTTTTTTTCTGTTTTTCGAGACAGGGTTTCTCTGTTGCTTTGGAGCCTGTCCTGGAACTAGCTCTTGTAGACCAGGCTGGCCTTGAACTCACAGAGATCCGCCTGCCTCTGCCTCCCGAGTGCTGGGATTAAAGATGTGCACCACCACCGCCCAGCTGGTGCACACATTTAATCCCAGTACTAAGGAGGACAGTGTTTCTCCTCCCAAGCTGACCTCCCACCTTGAAAGTGCTCCCGTGACAGGCATACTGTGATAGCTAGTGTGTGTGCTGTGGGGAAGGTACCGTGTTAAGACTCTAAGCCAGCCGGGTGGTACTGTGCTACAGCCTCAGCCCTTCAGTTTTGCATTCGCAGTATCTTTCTTCAGCCGAGAATTCTTCTCTGCTAGATGTTTGCACATTGTCTTCCAGCCTGAATGCCATTGCCTCCGAAATTACTCTGTTCCAGGAGAAATCAGCTGGAACCAGTTCTCACCAATTCCCGAGACTAGATTTTGGTATCAGCCATGGTGAGTCTATGCACATCAGTGAGATTAACTACACGCGCAGGGCTTTCCTGTGAGAAACTAGTTGTTGATCCTTTGTCAGCCCACTCCTAATGGGAATTCAGGTACCTCGCTGCATCCTTCTCCAGGAGGATTAACAAAGCCATTTGCTCATCTTTCTTCCTCCATGAAATAAACAAGTAGACATTGTAAAGATTCTTATTTTTTGTTACGTTTAAAAAATTGTGTCCAGGGCTGGAGAGATGGCTCAGTGGTTAAGAGCATTGCCTGCTCTTCCAAAGGTCCTGAGTTCAATTCCCAGCAACCACATGGTGGCTCACAACCATCTGTAAAGAGGTCTGGTGCCCTCTTCTTCTGGCCTGCAGACATACACACAGACAGAATATTGTATACATAATAAATAAATAAAATATTTAAAAAAAATTGTGTCCAGGGCTGGAGAGATGGCTCAGAGGTTAAGAGCACTGGCTGCTCTTCCAGAGGTCCTGAGTTCAATTCCCAGCAACCACATGATGGCTCACAACCATCTGTAATGAGATCTAGTGCCCTCTTCTGGACTGCAGACATACATGCAGACAGAACAGAACACTGTATACATAATAAATAAATAAATCTTTTTTTTTTTTTTTTTTTGCTTTTTCGAGACAGGGTTTCTCTGTGGCTTTGGAGCCTGTCCTGGAACTAGCTCTGTAGACCAGGCTGGTCTCGAACTCACAGAGATCCACCTGCCTCTGCCTCCCGAGTGCTGGGATTAAAGGCATGCGCCACCATCGCCCGGCAAATAAATAAATCTTTTTAAAAAAATTATCTTTTTTAAAAAAAAAATTGTGTCCATGGGCTGGAGAGATGGCTTAGCGGTTAAGAATACTGCCTGCTCTTCCAAAGGTCCTGAGTTCAATTCCCAGCAACCGCTTGGTGGGTCACAACCATCTGTAATGAGATCTGGTGTCCTCTTCTGGCCTGCAGACATACATGCAGACAGAATACTGAGAATACTGTACACATAATAAATAAACAAATCTAAAAAAAAAAATGGGTCCATGCCGTTGTGAGACACATGCATGCAGATGTTGGAAGAGGCCAGGAGCTTCTGATTTCTCTGGAGCTGAGTTACAGGTGGTTGTAAATTACCAACAAGGGTGCTGGGAATGGAGCTCGGGTCCTCTGCAGAAGCATCCTCAGCCCTTAACTGCTGAGCCATCTCTGCAGCTCCAGCAGGTGGACATTCCCAACCTTTACTCATTCCAGGAGGAGTATACTTTGATCTTCATCTTTCCTTTCTTCTCGGTCCCTGGGTAGCGGTGTTCCAAAGGGTAGAAATCTTCAGAGGCCAAGATTATAATTTAGTTGGTAGAAGTCTTCTCTAATGTGTGTGAGGCCATGGGTTAGAGTCCCAGAATGAAATAAAAATTTAAAAAATGGGGCTGGAGAGATGGCTCAGAGGTTGAGAGCACTGACTACTCTTCCAGAGGTCCTGAGTTCAATTCCCAGCAACCACATGGTGGCTCACAACCATCTGTAATGAGGTCTGGTGCCCTCTTCTGGCATGCAGGCATATATGCAGACAGAACACTTATACATAATAAATAAATAAATTTTTAAAAAAAAATTAAAGCCAGGCGGTGGTGGCGCACACCTTTAATCCCAGCACTCGGGAGGCAGAGGCAGGCAGATCTCTGTGAGTTCGAGACCAGCCTGGTCTACAAGAGCTAGTTCCAGGACAGGCTCCAAAACCACAGAGAAACCCTGTCTCGAAAAACCAAAAAAAAAAAAAATTAAAAAATGAATGAAGTAAACTAAGTTCCAAAAGATGGGGCGGGGGTAAAAGTCATCCTTGCAGAAGCTTTGAGAGAGAGCTAAGGAGAGGATGTGAGGAGATGAAACTGCAATGAAATATACCAGCTAGAGTACCGGAGATGTGAGTAGACAGAACACTTTGCTTGGAATTAAAAACCCTGATACAAGGGAAAAAAAAATAGAATGAGGGGGAAAGAATTTATGAGCTTTTGTCAGAACCACCCATGAAAACTAAATAGTGATTTATTTACTTATTTCTTTTTAACTTTTTATTACATTTTAGTTAACTTGTGTTTTGTGAGACAGATAAGAGGATCACTTCCAGGAGTGAGTTAACTCCTCCCACGTGAGAGGCAGGTCATTAGGTGTGGTGCAGGCACCCTTATCCGCTCACCGCCTTCCCACTCTAACTCCCTCTCCCTCCCTAGCTCTCTCTTTTTTGGGGCAGTGGGGGGTGGAGATTGAGACAACATCTTTATCTTTATATGGAGCCCTGGCTATCCTGGAATTCAGTATGTAGACCTGCTGGCCTCAAACTCACAGAGCTCCACCTGCCTCGCCTCCTGAGTGCTGGGATCAAAGGTACCCATCACCATGCCCATCACCAGCTTCTCTTTTAAAAAATTTTTTTTTCAGCCGAGTGGTGTTGGCTCACGCCTTTAATCCTAGCACTTGGGAGGCAGAGGCAGGAGGATCTCTGTGAGTTCGAGGCCAACCTGGTCTACAAGGGCTAGTTCCAGGACAGGCTCCAAAGCTACAGAGAAACCCTGTCTTGAAAAACCAAAAAAAAAAATTATTTTCAAGGGACTGGAGAGATGGCTCAGTGGTTAAGAGCACTGGCTGCTCTTCCAGAGGTCCTGAGTTCAATTCTCAGCAACCACACGGTGACTCACAAACATCTGGAATGATATCTGGTGCCCTCTTCTGGTGTGCAGGCAGAAAACTGTATACAGAGTAAATAAATAAATCTTTAAAAAATAAAAAGAGAGAGAGAGAGAAACCATGTCTCAATTCCCAGCAACCACATCTCACAACCACAACTCACAACCATCTGTAATGATATCTGGTGTCCTGGTGTACAGGCAGAAAACTGTATACAGAGTAAATAAATAAATCTTTAAAAAAATTATTTTCGTATCTGCACATAATACATTCCCTTAGCTACACTACCCTCTCTCGGAAAAGCTGTCCTCACAACCAGTCACCCCGTCTTTGTTTTGTTCTTGTTTGGGATTTGTTCTGTGGCGCTAGTTTAACCAGGACGCCAACAGGGCATGGTTGTCCATGGGCTCAGCTAAGTCATCAGTGGCATCTACTCTCCCCAGGAACCATCAGCTGTCAATACCTGTCTGTCAAGGGGCTGGCCCTGCTCTTTGGGCTTACCTCACCTCCATCTATGACACACCCAGTGCTGTTATTTATTCTTATTTACTTACTGGAAATAGCTCTCACTGCTTAGCCCTGGCTGGCCTTGAACCCACAGAGATCCTCCAGTCTCTTGCCTCTGGGAGCACTGTCAGGTCCAAAAGACACTCCAGTTCCCCAAGCTCCAAGGGACAGACCAAATATCCAGAAATGATCTCAACCTGGACTGTTAAAGGATTTCTTCTCTTGGTTTGATAAAAACCAGTCTTGCTCAGGAACTTGTGAAACTGGTTCCCTTTTACCAAAAGGAGTCATTTCCCTTACCTGTGCTCATGCTGGCCTCCAGGCTGCCGTACCAGAGAGCCTGTTGTTACACACCTCAAAGTCCTGCTCCCTTCCTAGCCCTTCTCACCTCCACCGTCCTAAACTCTCCAGCCCATGGGCTCCCTCCCCCCAACTGCTCCCATTCTTCTAACCTGCTGCTCTCACTGTGTTCTCTCTATGCACAGCTCCTGCCTCTCGCTGCCATCTCTCTGGTCTCTATCTCCTACTAGTCTCCCTGTTCTCAAGACACCCCATCCCTGTTCAGTCTGCATCTTTCTTTGTTCTGACTCTTCCAGATACCCCTGGCTGTTCCTTCTCACAATAAAAACCTTCCCCTTAGCTAGGCATGCGAGAGGCAGAAGCAGGCAAATCTCTGAGTTCCAGAACAGCCAGGGCTACACAGAGAAACCCTGTCTCGAAAAACAAACACAGACAAAGAACAAAAAAAGCCTTTCCCAGGGCTGGAGAGACGGCTCAGAAGTTAAGAGCACTGGCTATCCTTCCAGAGGTCCTGAGTTCAATTCCCAGCAACCACATGGTGGCTCACAACCATCTGTAGTGAGATTTGGAGCCCTCTTCTGACCTACAGGCACACATGCAGACAGAACACTGTATACATAATAAATAAATAAATAAAGATTTTTTAAAAAAAGCCTTTCCCCTTCACTATCCTGTGGATTGCTCAGTTTACATTCGGGGCTTCAAGGTCTTCACTACCACTTTCTCCACCCTTCCATGTGTGCTGGTTTGCTTCCTGATGCTGTGATAAACCTTCTGACCAAAAGCAACCTGGTGAGAAAATGGGTTTATTTGGCTTATAGGTTACAGTTCATTATTGAGGGAGCTCAAGGCAGAAGTCGAAAGCAAAAACCAAGGAAGACCATTGCCTTATTCCCAGGGGGCTCACATTCAGCTCCCCTTCCTTTTTTTCCTTTTGTTTTTTTTCAGGACAGGGTTTCTCTGTGTAGCTCTGGCTGTCCTGGAACTCCCTCTGTAGACCAGGTTGACCTCAAACTCACAGAGATCCGCCTGCCTCTGCCTCTCAAGTGCTGGGATTAAAGACTTGTGCCACCACCCCCTAGCTCAGCTCCCTTTCTCATACAACAGCCCTACCTCCCAGGGATGATACCTCCCACACAAAGCTCTGCCCTCTGACTTCAATTAGCAACTAGGAAAATGCCTAAGGCTAAAGAGAGCTGCCTCTAGTTGAGAGCACTGGCTGCTCTTTCAGAGAACCAGGGGTTTGATTCCCACCAGTTACATGGCTAACAACCACAGAGGCTCACAACTGTCTGTAACTCCAGTTCCAGAAGATCCAACACCAACCTTTTGGTCCCAAGGGCACCTGGTATGCATATAGTATACTCCCAAGCCTACAAGCATGCAAGGGCAGAATATCCACACACGTAAAGATATTCATAAATAAATCTATGTAGAGATAGGGAGACCCTATCTAAAAAATAAAAAAAGAAAGCAAATGCCCCCCTCCAGATATGCCCACAGTCCAATCTGATGGAAGCAATTCCTCAGTTAAGTCAAGTGGGCAACTAAGATTGACCATCATGCTGGGGGTGGTGGTACATGCCTTTAATCCCTGCACTCAGGAATCAGAGGCAGGTGAATCTCTGTGAGTTTGAGGCCAGCCTGGTCTACAGAGTTCCAGGACAGGTTCCAATGTTACAGAGAAACCTTGTCTTGAAAAAACAAACAAACAAAAGATTAGCCATTATAAGATCTCATGTAGCCCTGGATGGCCTGGAACTCTCCACCAAAGTAGGTTGACTTCAGACTTGAGATGATCATCTTGCTTCTGTCTCCTGTGTGCTGGGATTGCAAGTCTGTGCCACCATACCTGGACTTTAGAGGAGATTCAAGGGCAGGACTGGCCAGTGAGGAAAACCAGAAAAGACTCAAGGTCTGTGCTACAGCCTAAAATGTATGAGCTGCGAGAGAAGAGTTAGAAGGGAAACTGAGGCCCAGAAAGTAGTGAAATGCTTTGCTTAGCATGCACAGGCTCTGGGTTTGACCAGTCCCCAGGATCATTAAGAACAAGGGGAGGGGAGTGGAGAGATGGCTTCATGGTTAACGTGGTTAAGAGCCCTGGTTGCAGCTGGGCGCAGCCCTTTAATCCCAGCACTTGGGAGGCAGACACAGGCAGATCTCTGTGAGTTCGAGGCCAGCCTGGTCTACCAAGTGAGTTCTAGGACAAGCTCCAAAGCTACAGAGAAACCCTGTCTCAAAAAAAAAACCAAAACAACACCCAAACAGAAGGAACTCCTACACAACAAAGGAACTCCTACACAACAAAGCTTGTGTGCTTTTCGTCTTGTTATCAACTCTTGTACAAAGAATGAAATTGGATTTTTCTCCAATATTTAAAATTTAATTCTAAAGAATGATTTTAAATGAAATAAAGTTTATACATTTTCTGGTATAAATAAATAAATAAAGAAGAGTACTGATTGCTGTTCCAGAGGACCCAGGTTCAATTCCACATTATAGCTAGCAACTATCTGTGACTCCAAGATTTTACAGTCTTACACGAACATACATGCAGGCAAACACACCAATGCATAGAAAATAAAAAATAAATAAATTACAAAAAAATAGTGAGCTAGTGGTGTTTGTACATGATTGTAGTTCTAGCTATTGAGGAGGCTGAGTCCAGATGATCACATGATCATACAAATTTGAGACTGGCCTGGGCAATACGTAGAGACCTTGCCTCAAATAAATAATTTAGGCTGGTGAGCTGGCCTGGGTAGTTTGGTGGGACAACCTACAGCTTGTCCTCTGACCTCCAAAGTTTTACTATGGCATGTACCTACACTAATATGAATGTAATAAATGAATAAATTAGTCAATAAAATAACCGGAATAGTTAGTTGTGTGTGATGGTCAATATGGGTTGTCAATTTGGCAGGATCTAGAATCAGCTAGGAGTCCAATCTCTGGGCTTGTCTGGACTGAAGTTTCTAGATTGGGTTACCAGTGAGCCACACCACTCAGTCTCCTGGATAAAATGGCGAAAGTGAGCTAAGCCCCAGCATGCATCCCTCTCTACCTCCTGAGTGTGAACTAAAAGTGACCAGCTACTCCAGGCTCCTGCTGCCGCACGGACTGCACCTTCTCAGAACCACAAAAAGCCCCATCTTTCCTAATAAATTGTTTCTCAGCTGGGCAGTGGTGACGCACGCCTTTAACCCCAGCACTCGAGAGGCAGAGGCAGGCGGATCTCTGTGAGTTTGAGGCCAGCCTGGTTGGTCCACGAGAAGACACTAGTGTCAACACAGGCACTCAAGCTACAGAGAAATCTTGTCTCAAAAAACCAAAAACGAACAAACAAAAAATGTTTCTGTAAGTTTGTTTGTTTGTTTGTTTGTTTCAGCAAAGAAAAAGGTAAAAGAACAAGTAGCTGAGCAGAGGTGGCTTACTCCCTTAACCCCAGCACTCGGGAGGCAGGGGCAGGCGGATCTCTGTGAGTTTGAGGCCAGCCTGGTCTACATAGCGAGTTCCAGGACACCCAGGGCTACACAGAGAAACCCTGTCTCGAAAAAACAATAAAAGAAAGCAGACAGAAAGCTGGGCATGGTAGCTCACACCTGTAGTCTTCATACCTGAGAGACTGAAACAGGAGGGTTACCACGAATTGGAGGCCCGGTGTGCTACTGAGTTCCAGGCTGATCTCCAGAATGAGAGACCAGGTTGTGTGTGTTTTGAGTGTTGTTGTTGGGACGTATTTTTATCATTTCAATTTTTCATCGTGCTCCACCAGGGGGCAGGTCGACCAAGTATATCAATCTCCCAACGCGCTTCTTTTCAAAGGGATTTGGATACTTAGGGCGCTCAACGCTGACACTAAGGTCCTAAGAACCTTTATCTCAAACTCAAAAAGCCTTTGAATAGCGCCTCAGCTTTTTTTTTTTTTTAATCTATTTCCAGTGGCACCCCCATCTCCACCCTTATTGGCAAATTCTTTTCCGCTTCCTCTAATCTCTTTAAGATTCCTCTTTCCACTTCGGTCGAAAGAGAGGAAAGACAGCTAGCCAAAGACACCGGGAAGGTCTATGGAGACGGTCTCGCCGAGGCTGGAGAAGCAGCGCCCGGACCACGGGAACTGGACAGGCCTCTCCACTGGCGAAGAGGGGTGGAGCCCCGAGCAGGGCCGCCTCTCTTCTTTCCCGGGGCCTGGGCGGAGAGGGAGGAAAACTTCCTGGCTGGGACTCTGGCGGTTTTTGCCTGCCAGCCCTCCGATCCCGCCTACCAGTATTGGCTCTTCCCGACCCCTCCCCCGGCGCCCCCAGAGTCCGCCATGGCCAAAGCCTACGACCACCTCTTCAAGTTACTGCTGATCGGGGACTCGGGGGTGGGCAAGACCTGTCTGATTATTCGCTTTGCAGAGGACAACTTCAACAGCACTTACATCTCCACCATCGGTGAGCCCCCTGACTATAGCCCAGACCCACCCCCTGCCCCCGCCCACCCTCCTGAATGAATAGGGACCCTACTTTTTGGTCCTCTTGGAGTAAAGCATTAGCTTCCTGTCTCTCGACCACTGTCCCAGACCCATCCCCCCCATAACTGACTAACTCTCAAAACTTCTAACCTTTCTGAGGCCTCCAGGTAACTCCAGTTGCTGCCACCCGTCCCGTTCTTGGTAATAGCCCCCTGGTCTCCCCAGATTCACATAGGCTCTTGTCACCTCCCCCCTCCCCCCGCATCCTTCACCGCATCCATCTAAACTCTAGATTCATTCCCAATTCTTCACAATTTCGCTTTCCCCCTGCTTCCCAGTTCTGTTGTTCTCCTTTCTGATCCACAGGGCTTCAGACTTCCCCTGCACCCTCCTCCCTTTCTAATCCTCTTCCCAGTCCCCCTCCCTTAACAGGGCACTGCAGAGAGTGGCCGAGTGCCCGGGGTGAGGAGGGTGGAAGGGAGGGCCCTTGGGGTCTCTGAGTAAGCTTCCTGACTCATCCTTCTCTCTGGGGCCCCTAAGAGCCCCGGGAGATCTGCCCAGATTTCCAGTAAAAAGAGTGGCCTTTCTTTTTCCTCCCTCTTCATCTTTATCTCCTCTTGATGGAGACTCTCAAGTCTGGTGATAAAGGGAAAGAAAGAAACCGCTTCTCCCAATGAACTGATTCCCCAGAGGAATCTTATGGAGCCCCAGTCCGTCCGTTCCAAGCCTGGCCCACTAGTTAAGTCACAGAGTCGTGAATCAGCTGCCTTTTCCGTTCCTCTTTACCCTGGAGGGCGAGCTGGCTGGTTGGAGGACCAATAGTCTGAGTGTGTTGGGGAGGGGGAAAGAAGACTGGGGGAGTGAGATCGGTTGGAAGTGAAAGCTGTCGGGGACAACGCTTTTAAGCCCCTCAAGAGCGGTTCATCACTTCTCCGAAACGTCATCAATTCTAAGGACAAACAGTGTGCTTACTATAGGAATAAAGCTTTGGGAAAGTCCTCCCTGTTTACACATCCAACAAGGTCACCCCAAGAGTCTGCCCGGCAGAGTTCCCGGTGCAGCCCCCGCCCCCTCCCACACTTTTCACATATATACACTTAGTCACCTGGGCTCACGGCTTTCGCTCCAGGAATTGATTTCAAGATCCGAACTGTGGAAATTGAGGGGAAGAGGATCAAACTGCAAGTCTGGTAAGTCAGCTCCTCAGCTCCCCAGCTCCCTAGATCAGGCTGCCATGTGGGCCTACACCCACGCCCTGCCCCTTCATCCCTCATTTCTTCTTCCTAACTTTTTCTCCTTCCAGTTCTCCTTCTCCTTCTAATTCTCCTCCTCCTCCTCCTTCTCCTCCTTCTTTTGGTTTTTCGAGACAGGGTTTCTCTGTATAACAGCCCTAGCTGTCCTGGAACTCACTCTGTAGCCCAGGCTGGCCTGGGACTCACCACGTAGCTGAGAATGACCTTCAGCTCCTGATCCTGCTGCTTCTATCTCCCATGTCCTGGGATTACCGGCATGTGGTACCATGTCGGTCTTTCTGTTTTGCATTATTTCTTTCCCTTTTTATTTTGTCCAGTACGCCTCCTAATTTATCTATCTTGCTTACTCAGCTGTCCTTCCATTTCTGTCCCTGGTGTCCCACTTTTAGTTTGTTTGTGTTTTTTCCTCACCCGGGCATTCTTTGGACTTCAAAACAAACATCTTTTGAGCTATGATGTAGAAACAGGTTCTAAGTGCTTAAAAAAAAGACAAGTTACAGAATTATAAATTTGACTTGCAGTCAATTGCTTTCTCTAAGTTTTAGAGAGCAACTTTATTTCAGCATTTAGGATGCAAAGGCAGGTGGATCTCTGAGAGTTTGAGGCCAGCCTGGGCTACATGGTGAATTTCAGAAAAGTCAGGGTTGTGTAGAGAAACCCTGTCAATAATAATAATAATAATAATAGCCGGGCGGTGGTGGCACACGCCTTTAATCCCAGCACTCAGGAGGCAGAGGCAGGCGAATCTCTGTGAGTTCGAGACCAGCCTGGTCTACAAGAGCTAGTTCCAGGACAGGCTCCAAAACCACAGAGAAACCCTGTCTCGAAAAACCTAAATAAATAAATAAATAATATAATATAATATAATAATAATAATAAAACTTAAAACATTTTGAGAGCACAGGAGGTCACATTCAGAAGTGTGGCTTGGGCCGGGCGATGGTGGCGCACGCCTTTAATCCCAGCACTTGGGAGGCAGAGGCAGGCGGATCTCTGTGAGTTCGAGGCCAGCCTGGTCTACAAGAGCGAGTTCCAGGACAGGCACCAAAGCTACAGAGAAACCCTGTCTCAAAAAACAAAAAAACAAAAAAACAAAAAAAAAAAAAGAAGTGTGGCTTGACTGTTGTAAGGAGGTGGAGACACTACTGATATGGAGACTCTGCAGGTGTAGAGATGCTGCAGGTGTGGAGACGCTGTAGGTGTATGGACGCTGCAGGTGTGGAGACGATACAGGTGTATAGACACTGCAGGAGTGGAGGCACTGCAGGTGTATAGACGCTGCAGGTGTGGAGGCACTGCAATTGTGGAGGCATTGCAGGTGTATAGATGCTGCAGGTGTATAGATGCTGCAGGTGTGGAGGCATTGCAGGTGTGGAGATGCTGCCGGTGTGAAGATGCTGCAGGTGCGGAAGCGCTGCAGGTGTGGAGACACTGCATGTGTCTGCAGGTTTGGTGGCGCTGCAGGTGTAGAGACGCTGTAGGTGTGGAGATGCTGCAGGCGTCTAGATGCTGCAGGTGTATAGATGCTGCAGGTGTATAGATGCTGCAGGTGTAGACGCTGCAGATGTGGAGGCGCTGCAGGCGTCTAGATGCTGCAGGTGTATAGATGCTGCAGGTTTGGTGGCACTGCAAGGGTGGAGACGCTACAGGTGTGGAGACACTGCAGGTGTATAGATGCTGCAGGTTTGGAGGCACTGCATGTGTCTGCAGGTGTGGAGGCACTGTAAGGGTGGCGTCGCTGCAGATGTGGAGGCGCCGCAGGTGTGGAGGCGCTGTAGGTATGGAGGCGCTGAGGCTTTCGCTGAAGCATTGTGGTGTGACAGATAAACAGCAGCAGATGGGATCTAAACCCTGTTCGGCTTGACCTTCATCAGTTACCCAGCCTCCCCACGTTTGTTTCATTTATAAAATGGGGACAATGAGACATGCTTCATAATGATACAGTGAGGGTTAGATAGGATCTCTCACACACACACAAAGTGATACTCAGGACAGTGCTTGGCATCTATGAGTAAACAAGAGACATCCTGTTTCCCAGCCCTGCAGCTCTGAGTAGCAGCCC
This sequence comes from Microtus pennsylvanicus, assembly GCF_037038515.1. NCBI lineage: Eukaryota > Metazoa > Chordata > Mammalia > Rodentia > Cricetidae > Microtus > Microtus pennsylvanicus. Next base: position 122,061,669 of record NC_134585.1, on the reverse strand, counting down.
GACTGCCCTTGGTCCGTTTCTCCTTTACTGTTTCCTGACTCTTTTCCTTTCAGCCCCACCCCCAGTGCTGCAAAAGCTAAGCTCTTAGGAAAAGACTTTCCCTCCCTCTTGGAGCTTCTTGCTCCCATTTCACCCTGTGAAAACTTCTGCTTCAGGGACACGGCCGGCCAAGAACGATTCAAGACAATAACTACAGCCTATTACCGAGGGGCCATGGTATGAGTGTGGGTATGGACATGGGCTAAAGTCATGGTTTTGTGAGCACGGGGTAGGGGATGAAGCAGGGGAAGGTGTGTTGTAGTGAGCCCCATAGGGCCTGTGTTTAGACCCATGGGTGGGACTGGGAAGGGTCACTTAGAGGACGGTAGAAAGCTAACGGGAATATGGTCCCAGGTGAAATCTGTCATCCCTTAGGGTATTATCCTAGTATATGACATCACAGATGAAAAATCCTTCGAGAATATTCAGAACTGGATGAAAAGCATCAAAGAGGTGAGACACCTCCAAAAGAGATGGGGGAACAAGGTGCTCCTGGAGGGTGGTGGATGTGAGAATGGGCAGGATTCAACTTTAATTAATTTATTTAAATTTGTGTGTGTGGGTGTTTTGTCTACATATGTACATCTGCGAACCAGGTGCCCTCAGAGGTCAGAAGGGAGTGGTGGACCCCTGGGACTTTAATGATACATGTTTGTGAGCCACCAAGTGGATGCTGGGAATTGAACTCAGGTCCTCTGGGAGAACAGTCTGTGTTCTTAACTGCTAAAGCCTTCTCTCCAGTCCCAACTGCGCCGTTTTTGTTCTTTCTTCTCGAGACAAAGTCTCACTCTGTAGCCCCAGCTGTTGTGAAACTCACTGTGTATCCCAAACTCCCTGTGGTCTTGAACTCACAGCCGTCCTTCTGCCTCAGCTTTTCAAGTGCAGAAGTTATAGGTGTGAGTCACGTGAGAGAGTCAGCTTTTTCTTGTTCTGCTCTGGTCTTCAGAATGCTTCTGCTGGCGTGGAGCGTCTTCTGCTGGGGAACAAGTGTGACATGGAGGCCAAGAGGAAGGTGCAGAAAGAGCAGGCAGACAAGGTGAGGGGCAGAGGACCCGGCTGTTTGCCTCAGACCAGGAGAACCAGCGTGAGCAGGGATTGCTGAATGCTTTGCTTCTGCCCGTCATCCAGCTCTCTCCTTCCCTCCTCACCCCCTACAGTTGGCTCGAGAGCATGGAATTCGATTTTTTGAGACAAGTGCCAAATCCAGTATGAATGTGGATGAGGTGAGATTCACCTTCCAAGACATAAAAGTCCTAATAGTTTTACACTCTCCTCCAACCTGTCCTAACCAGTTTCCCCTTTAGGCTTTCAATTCCCTGGCGCGTGACATCTTGCTCAAGTCGGGAGGCCGGAGATCGGTGAGTTGGTTCTACTTGCTGGGTACCACTGTGTGTGTCTGCAAGAACTGCAGTACAGAGATGCAGAACCCAGACCCAGCACTGAGGGGCGGGAGCAGGAAGATCAGGAGGTCAAGGCCATCCTCAGCTACTCTATCTAAACAAAAACCCACTGGGGTGGGGGGGGCAGCACGGGACTGGACTATAGGACGCCTTTTATCCCATCACTCAGGAAGCAAAAGCAGTTGGATCTCTGAGTTTGAGGCAACACGGTGGCAGGCGGATCTCTGTGAGTTCGAGGCCAGCCTGGTCTACAGAGTGAGTTCCAGGACAGCCAGGTCTACAGAGAGAAACCCTGTCGAAAGAAAGAAAGAAAGAAAGAAAGAAAGGAAGGAAGGAAGGAAGGAAGGAAGGAAGGAAGGAAGGAAGGAAGAAAGAAGTAAATAAGCAGGCCAGTTGAAGAGGAGGAGGAACAATGCCAGGGTTTCTCATAAAGGCCAGATTGCCTTGAGTTTGTAGGCTCCTACTCCAGGCACCCCTTCACACAGTGACCCTTCTTCTACCTTCCTGGCTCTAGGGAAACAACGGCAAGCCCTCCAGCGCTGACCTGAAACCATCTGACAAGAAAAACACCAACAAGTGCTCCCTGGGCTGAAGGAGAATCCTTGCCTCCTCCCCACAGTGCTCCCTGGCTGAGGGACAGTCCTTGCCTCCTCCCCACAGTGCTCCCTGGGCTGAAGGACAGTCCTTGCCTCCTTGCACTGAACCTGGAGGCTAGACCTGAGAGAGGTGGGCTGTGGGGTTGGCTGCACAGGGGAGAAACCTGTGAGACCTAGAGGGGCAGATGAACTGGTGATCAGAAGAATGAGGATGAAGAAAAGGAAGAAAGGGGCAGGGGAGAGGAGGGGAAAGGAATCAAGGATGGGAAAGGTGAAAAGGGTTTGAGAAGAGGAAAGGAAGAATAATGGTCTCAGGTCCTGGACTGTCCTTGGGTTCAAAGTCAAACATTAATGTAAATATGTTGATTTCTCCATTACTGGTTCAGGTTTAGGGCCCAGAGAGGCCGGCTCAGCACTGCTCTGGAGGTCACTCGCTCATGCATGGTCTTTGTTGGTATTAAAGGCCACTGTTTCACACGGATGTTCCGCTGTTTTACATCACATGACTTGTATTCTGTCAGACTGCTCTCCACTCAGATCCCGTTCTTGTCACTTGAAGATGCTGCTTTACCTGCATCTGCCTGGGTTCCCCTTCCTTGCCCCTGCCCCCTTAACTGCAAGGAGAAGCCTGGCAGTGGTGGCTCAGCTTCAATCCCAGCACTAGGGAGGCAGAGGTAGGCGGTTCAAGGCCAGTCTGGTCTATAGGGTGATTTCCAGGACAGCCAAGGTTACACAGAGAACCCTGTCTTGAAAACAAAACAAAAAAAGTAACCTGGCAAACCAATTTCTTTTAACAAAAACGGTGTGCTACAGCCAGACTGGACAGTCACTTAGTTTTTGTTCTAATGCAAGGGGTGACCTACTCTGCCTCAGCCCACCCGTGATAGCTCAGCTTCACACTCTTCAAAAGATTCCTCAAGCTGGGCAGTTGGTGGCGCATGCCTTTAATCCCAGCACTCAGGAGGCTGAGGCAGGCGGGTCTCTGTGAGTTCTAAGTCAGCCTGGTCAACAAGAGCTAGTTCCAGGATGGGCTCTAAAACTACAGAGAAACCCTGTCTTCAAAAACAAAACAAACAGATTCCTCAAAAAGGAAATGAGAGAAAGAGGGAAGCCAGCAAGGCTTTTTGTAAACAAAGTTTTACCAGGTGAGTAAATTGATTTGGATTCCTGGCCGGGCGGATTCCTTATTAGTTTTATGAGGTGGGAGAGATTTGTGAAATATTGGCCATTCATGGGCTGGCCATCTTTTGATATAAAGATGAAAACCAACTTTTCTCACAGTTTGAAGGGAGGAGGAGATATGGGAGAGATTCACATATTTATCAGTATTTTCTGAGCATCTGCTCTATGACAGACAATAAGTGATTGCTAATAGCTTTTTGGTGGCACATGTAAGCAGAGGAATAGACAAAATCTTGGTTTTTTGAGACAGGGTTTCTCTGTAGCTTTGGAGCCTGTCCTGGAACTAGCTCTGTAGACCAGGCTGGTCTCGAACTCACAGAGATTCGCCTGCCTCTGCCTCCTGAGTGCTGGGATTAAAGGCATGTGCCACCACCGCCCGGCCAGGAATAGACAAAATCTTAAAAGAAAAACACTCTTATTAGGTTTTGTTTTTAAGTTTTGGTTTTTGGCCGGGCGGTGGTGGCGCATGCCTTTAATCCCAGCACTCGGGAGGCAGAGGCAGGCGGATCTCTGAGTTCGAGACCAGCCTGGTCTACAAGAGCTAGTTCCAGGACAGGCTCCAAAACCACAGAGAAACCCTGTCTCGAAAAACCAAAAAAAAAAAAAAAAAAAAAGTTTTGGTTTTTGCCAGGCATGGTGGTTCATGTCTTTAATCTTGGCGCTCAGTAGGCAGGTGAATCTCTGTGAGTTCTATGCCAGCCAGGACCACAATAGTGAGACCTGTCTAAAAATAAGTAAAAGAGTTTTTTTAATAAATGAAGTTTTATTTTTATTATTGTATTACATGTGTGACTGTTTGTGTAATGTGGAGAACAGCTCTTGGGGGCAATATGCTCCTCCCACGGGGTCCCGGGAACGGGACTCGGGTCATCAGGCCTGCATGGCCAACACTTACCTGAGGAGCAGTCTCATCTGCCATCTTTTAGATTTCGTGCAATTTTGTGTCTTCGCTACTTTTCCATTGCAGTAAAGGGGCAGCATGACCAAGGCATCAAAGAGGAGTTTATAGGGGGCTTGCTCATCACCCCAAAGGGTTAGAGTCCATGGTCATTATGGTGGGAACATGGAAGCAGCAGGACAGAGACAGTTAACTGGAAATGGTGCTGGCATTTGAAACCTTAAAGCCAACCTCAGTGACACACGTCCTTCAACAAGGCCACACCTCTGAATCCTTCTCAAACATTCTCAGAGCATCCCACTGGGTCTCACCTGTAGACCAGGCAGACTAGCCCTGAGCTTGCAGTGGTCCTTGTGACATAAACAACAATTAACTCCTGAAAAATAAAGGAGATACAACTACTGACACACAGAAGTACAACCAGCCAGGCAGTGGTGTGCATGCCTTTGCCTTAAATCCCTGCACTTGGAATGCAGAGACAAGCAGATTTGAGTGTGAGGCCAGCCTGGTCTACAGAGTGAGTTCCAGGAAAGGCTCCAAAGCTACAGAGAAACCCTGTCTCAGGGGGAATAAAAAAAGTACAACCAGAATATTCAGGTTAGATGTACTGTCCCTTATCTATATTTTACCCTCTTTCCCACATACCTCCCTTCCCTTGAGGCAAGGTTTCCCTCCATAGGCTAGTCTGCCTCATATTCATGGGATATCCTACCTCAGCTATGTATCTTAGCCTGGACTACACAGTGAAATGCAATCTTTTTATTTTATTTTTTCTCCGAGACAGGTTATTAGCTATGAAGCCTGACAGGACCTCTGTAAATGCCTGATGTGGTGTCACATCTATAAACAGCACTCCGAAATGACATGAGAGCTGGAGACAGGAGAATCGCCAGGAAGCCCACAGGCCAGTTAACCTGGGGCAGAAAGCGCAGCAGCAACAAAAGATCCTGCCTTAGGGAGATGGCTCAGAGGTTAAGAGCACTGGCTGCTCTTCCAGGAGTCCTTAGTTCAATTCCCAGCAACCACATGATGGCTCTAAACCATCTATAATGAGATCTGGCGCCTTCTTCTGGACTGTAGGCATACATGCAGGTAGAACACTGTATACATAATAAATCCAAAAAATAATAAATAAATAAATAAATAAGTGAAAAGAAGCTGGACAGTGCTGGCGTAAGTCTTTAAATCGCAGCACTTGGGAGACAGAGGCAGATGGGTGTCTGAATTTGAGGCCAGCCTGGTTTACAGAGGGAGTTCCAGGTCAGCCAGGGCTACACTTGTCTCAAAAACAAAGCAAAAAAAAAAAAAAAAGTGAAAAAAAAACTTCTAGAAAATTGTCTTTGGACCTCCACAAGCACAGCATGGCACAAAAGCACTCACTTACAGACTTATATGAACATACACAATATAAAAATATATGTAGGCCGGGCGGTGGTGGCGCACGCCTTTAATCCCAGCACTCGGGAGGCAGAGGCAGGCGGATCTCTGTGAGTTCGAGACCAGCCTGGTCTACAGAGCTAGTTCCAGGACAGGCTCCAAAGCCACAGAGAAACCCTGTCTCGAAAAACCAAAAAAAAAAAAAAAAATATGTATATATATTTTGGAGACAATGATCTCACTAAGCATATCTGCCTGCCTCTGCCTCTTGAGTGCTGGGGCGCCACCATGACCAGCTCTAAAAATACATTTAAAATTATTCAAATTCTTTATAAAAAAAAATCAAAAACCCGTCTCAAAAACTTGCAAATCTCCTTCCCCTTGGGGCCGGAGATCAACAATAGTGTGTTGTAATATGATAGCCAAATGCTTTACAGTGTTTTGCAGGGTGGGGGACGAAAATGACAACACACATTTAGCTTGCCAGCCTTCCTAAGTGTCATGGGCAATTCTACTAGAGTTAAAGAAGAAAATCACTTCCTGGGGCAGAGTTGTCTCAGCAGCTTCCGGGAGGAGGAGAAAGAAAAAAAGAAGCCACTCAGTTTAAGCCTGAAAAGACAAGTGGCCACATGGTGAGGACAGGAGGTTCAGGAAGAGAGAGAAGCCCCACTGTTAGGGAACTCCTGCTTGGAACAGAGGTAGAAGAGGCATAGTTACTCTTTCCTGGTAATACAGAAAATCAGGATGAATTCCAAAGCAACGTCGCTGTGCCTGTGAGCTACTGCCTGGATGAGGTTCCTTTATTTTCTCTGAGACAGGGTTTCTCTGTGTATCTCTGGCTGTCCTAGAACTCACTCTATAGACACACTATAGAACTCACGAACTCACAGAGATCTGTCTCCCTCTGCCTCCTGAGTGCTGGGATTAAAGGCTAAATACTTTTTTTAATGAAACATTTTGGTCTACACTAAATCTGGAATTATATTTATTTATTTATTAGTTTTTGAGATGGATTCTCATGTACCTTGGAAATGACACTCAGGATGCAGAAGAGGGAGTGCAGTCAGGGATACATATCAGGACCCCGTGACTTCCCAAGAAGACTAACGTTTTAATCACATCCCAAGGAAGAATTTTTATTTTAAAAAATTATTGTGTGTGTGTGTTGCTGTGCATCTTTTGCATGCCCAGAGCCTGTGATGGCCAAAAGAGAGTGTAAGATCAAGCTTCTGCAACTGGACTCACAAGTAGTGAGTTCCTTGTGGGTGCTGGCAATCAGCTGTATCTCTGGAAGAGCAGCCAGTGTCAGTCAGTGCCATCTCTCCAGCAGGGCAGATCTCTCTGTCTCTCTCTCTCTCTCTCATACAGAGTCTCTCATCGTGTTATTCTGGTTGGTCCTGAACTCGCTTTGTAGAGGTTTGTCTCAAAAACTCACAGAGATCTCAAGGTCCAAATCAGGAGCAGAAGGAGAGAGAGCACGAGCAAGGAACTCAGGACCCCGAGGGGTGCACCCACACACTGAGACAATGGGGATGTTCTATCGGGAACTCACCAAGGCCAGCTGGCCTGGGTCTGAAAAAGCCTGGGATAAAACCGGACTCGCTGAACATAGCGGACAATGAGGACTACTGAGAACTCAAGAACAATGGCAATGGGTTTCTGATCCTACTGCACGCACTGGCTTTGTGGGAGCCTAGGCAGTTTGGATGCTCACCTTACTAGACCTGGATGGAGGTGGGTGGTCCTTGGGCTTCCCACAGGGCAGGGAACCCTGATCGCTCTTTGGGCTGACGAGGGAGGGGGACTTGATTGGGAGAGGGGGAGGGAAATGGGAGGCGGTGGCCGGGAAGAGATAGAAATCTTTAATAAATAAATAAATAAGCAACCAAAAAAAAAAAAACCTCACAGAGACCCACCTGCCTCTGCTGGGACTAAAGGCCAGGCCAGATGTTGTTCTGAAGTCGTGTAGCTGAAAAGTACATAAATCTAGCTCCAACACTGCTTTCAATTTAAAATCTCCATGCTCTAGACATTTGTGGTGTCACAAGCCATTGAATCCCCATTCTTGGGAAGCAGAGGCAAGCAGAACTCTGAGTTTGAGAACTCTTCTACAGAATGAGTTCCAGCACAGCCAGGGGGACACAGAGAAACCCTGTCTCAAACAAACAAACAAACAAATAAATAAAAATCTCCCACGGACACGGTTCATCTGTGTAGAGTAGGGACAAGAGCAATTTTCAACTCTGATCCAGTCCCGCGTCCATCAGTAGGTTCCCCGGACACAACTCCTCAAGGCTGTCCAGGGTGGTGAGCAAGGGATAGGTGCGCAGAGAGGGGAGGTGGTGTCAAAGAGCCTAATGCTAGGCGGGCGGTGGTGGTGCACGCCTTTAATCCCAGCACTCGGGAGGCAGAAGCAGGCGGATCTCTGTGCCTGGTCTACAAGTGCTAGTTCCAGGACAGGCTCCAAAACCACAGAGAAACCCTGTCTCGAAAAACCAAAATAAATAAATAAATAAATAAAAAATAAAATAGCCTAATGCTGAATCCACAATTTTAATGAATACCCTAAATCCAGACAGAGCAGCGTATTTAAGTCCCTTTTTTTATGTCTCCCTGCTCACCTAGTTTTAAATGGACAAACAGGCGATACCAGCGAGAAGGGAAGCGAGAACAAACAATCTCCTTAACCGCCTTTCCAGTTGGCTGTGCAAATACTACAAGGACCACAATGCCGCGCGGCGCCAGCTAATCAGTCGCGTGTTGCTGCGCAAACGCAGTGAGATCCAGCGGCTCGAGTCCGGAACGACTACAAGCCCCAGCAGGAGACGACAGCACACACGGACGAGTCGGCGACGCTAGTGCGGGACCAAGAGCCTCCGCGAGCAAGATGGCCGCTCCCGAGACCCAGGTCGAGGGGCGCCGGCACTGAGTCCGGACCCGCGCGCCCTTCCTCCAGCCTTGCGCCCCCACAAAGACCTCGCGCTTCTCGCCATCAAATCCCCATGGATTATTCTCGCTGTGGTCGCGAGGCCGTTCCAATAGAGCCTTAGTTGGCCCAGGGAGAGAACTCTGGCACAGCGCTGCTCTGAGCTGGAACCTCAGGGAGCAGCAACAGGTGCGACACTGACTGCTCCATGCTTGTGGGTGCGGGGAGGCGAGGCCTCCCCCGGGGCCGCTACCTCTGCTGGTTGCTGTGTGCTTTCACCTTGAAGCTCTGGTAAGTGGGTACCGAGGGAGGAAAAGGGGGCGCGCAGGCGGACCCAATGGTCCTCGCCCCTATGAACCCGGACTGCTCAGCCACTGAAGTGGGTGTGCCCCGTGTTCTGCGTTCTCACCGATGTTCTCACCCCCTTTTCCTGTCTGCAGTGAAGCAGAGGCTCCCTTGCGCGAGGAGAAGCTGTCAGGTGTGTGATTGCCCGGGAACCCCGTACCTCTCTAGTTTGTTTTGATTTTGAATGTCTTTTTTTTTTTTTTTTTTTTTTTAGTGTAGCAAGAGCACAGATAGAAAAGGAAGCGCCACATTGAATGAGGGCAAGCGCTGTGCTGGGAAGCTGGATGGGTAGACCCTTAGAGAGAAATGTTACTTTCTTTTTTTTTTTTTTGAGAAATGTTTTTGAATAGTCTTCGGCTGGCCATTTTTCTCTCTCTCCTTTTAGTGAGCACCTCAACTTCGCCATGTTGGCTGGTGGAAGAGTTTGTGGTGACTGAAGAGTGTACTCCGTGTTCTAACTTCCAGATTGTGAGTTTTTTGCTTATTTTGGTGTTCTGCCCGCATGTACGTCTGTGTGAGGGTGTCGGGTCCCCTGGTACCGAAGTTACAGACAGTTGTGAGCTGCCATGTGGATGCTGGGAATTGAACCCTCGTCCTCTGGAAGAGCAGCCAGTGCTTTTAGACACTGGGCCATCTCTCCAGTCCCCAAGTATTTGTTTTTGTTTTTCAAACAGGGTTTCACTGTGTAGCCTTAGATGTCCTGGAACTCTGTAGAGCAGGCTGGCCTCGAACTCACAGAGATCCACCTGTCTCTGCCTTCTAGGACTAAAGGTGTGTGTGATACAGTAGACAGGAGTTTTCCTTACCTTCTAGATTGTGGCCTTCCTAATTATGTCACCACCGTCCACATCAGGGCTCTCCACCAGCTGGTTGCTGCCCACTGCCGCAGGCCCTTTTTGAATATCATCAGGTCTTCTGTTTCTTCTACTCCTCCTCCCTAACGTGTGGTTTTGGACCTTTCCTTTGGCAGAAAACTACGCCTGAGTGTGGTTCTACGGGCTATGTGGAGAAAATCACATGCCGCTCCTCTAAAAGGAACGAATTCAAAAGGTAAGGACCGCTTCTCTGCTTTGAGGTGACCTGATCCCCTTACCATAGGTAGCCCTCTCCTGGCTGCGGTGCAGTTTGACACACAGGAAAGAGGAGGGGATTTGAGCCAAATTACTCCTAACTCCTAGTCTTCAGCTCTATGTCATTAGCCATGTTTTCTGATCAAATAGTTTGGCCAGGTGAAGAATATAGCTCATTGGTAGACTACTTGCCTAGTATGTATGAGGCCGAGTCTAATCTGCAGCGTTGCTTAAAAGGAAAATAAAGGTTCAGGAGATGGGGGCATATCGTGCCTTGAATCCCAGCACTCAGGAGATAGGCTTAGCTCTCTGAGTTCAAGACAGCTTGGTCTCGATAGGGAGCTCAGGTCAGCCAAGACTGCGGAGTGATTGTTAAATAAATAGCTGAGCCAGATGGAATGACGCACGTCTTTCTAAGAGAGAAATTAGATGTCATGGTAGGTAGAGGAATTTCCTGCCAAACCTGAGAACCTGAGGGACTGGAGCGGTGACGCAGAGGTTAAAAGCACTTACTACTCTTGCAGAGGACCTGACTCAGTTCCCAACACCCACATAGTCTGTAACTCCTGTTCCAGGGTATCTAGCACCCTCTTCTGGCCTTGTTGGGCACCAGGTACACATATGGTACATATACATACATACAAGAAAGCAGTCAGATATAAAATAAATAAATCTTTAAAAAACAACAACTTGAGTTTGATACTCAGAACCCAGATGGTAGATGTACAGAACTCACTCCAGCAAGGTGTCTTCTCACTGTCTGCCCTATGGGATGGGGAGAAGATGGCAACCTCTTCTTTTATGAGTGTGCACACACAGCCTAACAAAAAAGTAGGCTTTTTGAGGTATGGGGGGGGGGTCAAGACAGGGTTGCTCTATGTAAACAGTCTTGGCTGTCCTGGAACTCAACTTACTCAGTTGACCAGGCTGACCTTGAACTCACAGAGGTTCCCCTGCCTCTGCCTCTGGAGTGCTGTGCTGGGACTAAAGGTGCACCACCACACCTGACTTTATTTGTTTTATTTTAGTAATCAAATTGGTTAATACCACTTTAAAGCGTGACTGACTCCAGTTTCCCTTCTGTTTGGATAGCGTCTTGGGTAGGCTGAAGTAGTGGACAGTAGTTAAGAGAGACTGGCTGCTTCTGTGAATGACTGTCCTTCTTCTGCCCTCAGCTGCCGGTCAGCTCTGATGGAACAGCGCCTGTTCTGGAAGTTTGAAGGCACCATGGTGGGTGTGGCTTTAGTCTTCGCGTGCCTTGTCATCCTTCGTCAGCGACAGCTGGACAGAAAGGCTCTTGAGAAAGTCCGGAAGCAAATTGAATCCATATAGCCGAATTCCACTGTATTATGCCGGGTATTATGGACTGTATCTCAGATGGAGAAGGGCCAGTGGGCTAATTTGCACTCATATGCCTATGGTAGTAGCACCTTTCCCTGACTTCCAGACCATTAATGAGCACAATAAAAAGTAAAGTAGAGCCGGGCATAGTGGCACACACTTGTAACCGCAGCCCTTGAGAGAGTGAGGCAGGAGGATCCTGGGTAAATTTATAGGTAGGCTAGCCTGAGCTACATAACAAGACTGTCTCTAAAAAGCAAAAAAAAATAATAAAAGAGTAACACAATTTCCTTCCCTATGATAGTTTGGTGTGGGGGGACTGGGTGTGGTGGCACATCCCTTGAATCCCAAACTTGGGTGACAGGCAAATCTCTGAGTTCAAGGCCAGCTTTTCTACACAAGGAGCTCCCAGCCAGCCAAGGATATGTAGTGAGACTACATCTCAAAAAAATTAAATTAAGAGGTAGGTGAGTTTGCTTAGTGATTAAGAGTACTTGCTGCTCGTAGGATCTGGATTCCGTTGCTAGCATCCCAATCAGGTGATTTACATCCACTTGTAATTCTAACATCAGGAGATCTGATGCACTGCAGTCTCTGGGTACCTGCAGGTAAGCAGTGCGCAAACTCATACAGAAATAGACAGATATTCACAGGAAAACGAATAAATCCTTTTTTTTAAATTTTTTTTAGTTTGTTTTATTTATTTATTTATTTTTGTTTTTTTTTTTTTTTTTTTTTTTGGTTTTTCGAGACAGGGTTTCTCTGTGGCTTTGGAGCCTGTCCTGGAACTAGCTCTGTAGACCAGGCTGGTCTCGAACTCACAGAGATCCGCCTGCCTCTGCCTCCCGAGTGCTGGGATTAAAGGCGTGCGCCACCATCGCCCGGCTTATTTTTGGTTTTTCGAGACAGGGTTTCTCTGTGGTTTTGGAGCCTGTCCTGGAACTAGCTCTTGTAGACCAGGCTGGCCTCAAACTCACAGAGATCCACCTGACTCTGCCTCCCAAGTGCTGGGATTAAAGGCGTGCGCCACCACCGCCCGGCCAATCCTTTTTAAAAATTTTCCCCATGTGTATAAGAGACTGCATGTATGTTTGTGCACTCTGCCTGTCAGTGCCCTTGGAGGGCAGGAGAGGATGCCAGGTCCTGTGCTGCCGCACGGCACAGGGCATCGAACACTGGTCCAACAAGTGCTCTGAACCACTGAACCACTTCAGCCCCAAAGTGAAATACGTCTTTTTAAAAAAATAATCTGAGCCGGGTGGTGGTAGGGAATGGTGATTTATCAGATAACAATTCTCTTCCTTCTTTTACTCTTAAATTTTTTTTTAGATTTATTTATCTTGTATTTTATTTGTGTAATTGGTTTACCTGCGTGCGCATGCACCATGTGTCTGCCTGGTATCCTCAGGTCAGAAGAGGATGTCGGGTCCCCTAAACTGGAATTGTAGATGGCTTTGAGTTGCCATGTAAGTACTAGGAGTGGAACTCAGGTCCTCTGCATGAACAACAAATGTTCTTAACCACTGATTCATCTTCCCAGGCTCAATCATTTACTCTTATTTAAAATTTCTGGGCTGCCGGGCGGTGGTGGCGCACGCCTTTAATCCCAGCACTCGGGAGGCAGAGGCAGGCGGATCTCTGTGAGATCGAGACCAGCCTGGTCTACAAGAGCTAGTTCCAGGACAGGCTCCAAAGCCACAGAGAAACCCTGTCTCGAAAAACCAAAAAAAAAAAAAAAAAAAATTTCTGGGCTGGTAAAGTGGCTTAGGTGTTAGAGTGCTTGGTGCTGCGGCTGGAAAGATGGCTCCGCAATTATGAGAACTTGCTGCTTTTCCAGAGGATTTTGTTTAGTTCCAGTACTTGTGTCTGGCAGAGCTCACAACTGCCAGCTCCAGGGATCCATTGCCCTCTATGGACACCCACACGTACGCACATAGATACATACATAAACATTTTGACAGTGGTGGCACACTTCTTTAGTCCTGGCACTTGTGAGACAGAGGCAGGCAGATCTCTTGAGTTCAAGGCCAGCCTGGTCTACAGAGCAAGTTTTGAGACAGCCAGGCTACACAGAGAAACCTGTCTCCAAACAACAATTCAAGAAGTGTTTGCTTCATAGGCCTAAGACATGAGTTTGAAGTCCCTAGACTGCATAGTGAGAGGAAAGAAAGCTAAAAAGTTGCCATGAGCCAGGAGATGCTGGTGCACAGCTTTAATCCCAGCACCGGGAGGCAGAGGCAGGCGGATCTCTGTTAGAGTGAGTTCTAGTGAGCAACCCTGTCTCGAATAATCAAAAAAGTTGCCCCTGACCTTCACACGAGTATTAGACATAAAATAATACTTATATATCATACTTATATACAGTAATAAAAAGCTAAGCTGAATGTGGTCCTTCATACTTGTAGTACTAGCACTTGGGAGGGAACCAGAGTTTGAGACCAGTTTAGGCTCTAGAGTAGGAACTTGTCTGAAGCAGTAAAATTTTCTGGGATTGAATTTTAGCTAGAAAGTTTATTTGAGTCAAAACTTGCTTCCCGTTAGTCCCCTCCTCAAAGAAGAAATCACAAATATAGGAGAGAAGTGTATGAGAAGCCCTGCCATGTAAGCAGCCTGGCCTCTGTGGATCTGTGGAATCTTGAGTGAGTTAGAACTCCAGGGTATGGACGCCTAAACGGGAATTCCAGATGGAATAGTCAGGGAAGCCTCTGGGTTCTTGTGTGATTGGAAAGGCTTACATCTCATCTGCATGCAGCATCCCTCTGATCTGCCCAGTCGGTCTGTTCCTCGTCCCCAGCTTTAACTGTGTCTTCGTAGAACCATTTGCAGCTGGGACTTCAGGCAGTCCCCCCTCCAGTTGGGACTTCACCGCTGGAATCTCTGGGCTTTCTGTCATGTCCTTATGAGTCAAGATATTTCTGGAAATCACTGAGGAGAAAACATGGTACATCATTTGTGCATGTGGGAGACTCACCAAGAGTATTCCCACTGTTGGATTGTTTTAGAGAATCCTTTTCTGGCTTCTTACCTCCATGAGGCTGGTAAGCCTTAGGTCTGCCTTCTGGTTGACCCTGGAAGGGGCTGAAGCTGGGCAGGATGATGAGAGCCAGTGAAAAGAGGAGAATCTGAAAGGAGCAAGGGGGCATAGGGGCGTTGGGGACAGCAGAGGAGGAGACAGCATCAACAGTGTCAGTACAGTTATCAGGGTTTGGGAAACAGGGCTAGGTAGTGGGGGTATTAGGTGAAAGTGTGGAAGATGGCGGGGGAGAAGGGGGGAGAGAAGTACCAGAACACAGGTACTGGTCTGGGCAGCTCTGCTGGAGGTCTGAGCAGTGAGCATCTGTAACTGATGGACCTGTGCCACCAAGGAGCTAGGAGAAGAATGGAGAGTTAGCCCAAGTTCTTACAGCTTGCCTGGAGCTGCATCCTCCCTCCGGACACTGCTTCTACTTACGTGTTCTGCCTCTCCAGCTCCTGGACTTTTCTCTGTAGTTCCTGATTCTGTGCAGAACAGGCTGCCACTCTAGGGAGTATAGAGGAGACCATGCTTGACAGCTGGTCCCCTAAAATGCTTGCCTAGGTGAGGAAGGGGGCGGTGCCCAGACACACCTGCTCTCCAGCCCGCCTATGTATTCTTTCTTCCGCCGTCGGCTGTCCTGCGCTGACTGCTTGTTGCGGATTTTCCTCCTGACCTTCTTGAGTACTCGTTCCTCTGCCTAGATGCCCAGGGCGTGCAGAGCTGGGCCCTTAGCCTCCCTTAACTCCCCACTGCCCCTGCAAACCAGGCTCTTTGGAGGTTGAATGGAGTTCCTGGGATGGAACACCCTTTGGGGACAGTTCTTACCTTAGTGAGGGGCAGGTGAGAGGGCAGAGAAACCCCTTCTTGCCCCAGCAGATGCTTCTCTTCATCTGTCAGGAACAGACGTTGGCAGGACAGCTGGGAAGAGAGGCAGAAGATGAGCAGGGTCAAGGTTGCCTGCTTCCAGCACCCAGGCTGCCTCTCCACCCCCAGAACTCTTTCAGGAGAGGGGCTCCCATCTGTGCTGAGTGGCGAGTGAGTTCAGGGGCGGAAAGCTCATTCAGACGGCTCTGTGGCAAGCCAAAGGGCCTACCTGAAGCTGAGGAGGCAGAGTGAAGTTTTCTATCCACATAGAGAAACTTGACATTATTGAACAAGTCAGAGAGGGCCTGCTCTGCTCTGTGTCCCCAGACCTTGGGGCACTCAGAAGGCACTATGATGGGCTTTGTTGAATTTCCTTGTCAGGTAAATCATTTGGCTATTACCTTACATTTGGTGAAATATTTGGTTGCCTGTCAGCCACAGGGACGTGTGAATCATCAGGTTCTAAGCTCCAACTGTCAGTTCAAGCTGTGACTCCCAGACATGGAGTTTGTTTTTTTTTTTGTTTTGTTTTGTTTTGTTTTTCGAGACAGGGTTTCTCTGTGGCTTTGGAACCTGTCCTGGAACTAGCTGTGTAGACCAGGCTGGTCTCGAACTCACAGAGATCTGCCTCCCGAGTGCTGGGATTAAAGGCGTGCGCCACCACTGCCCGGCTCAGACACGGAGTTTGTAAGGACAGTTAGGCTGACCTCTCAAGCGAAGTGTGTGGGAAGGGTAGATGGTGTCTGGTTAAGCTTAGCCCGTCAGCTGAGGACCCTGCCTTCTCACTGGCATCCATTTATTTATGGTATGTGTGTGTGTTTGTGTCGTTCTGTGTGGGTGAGTTGTGTCCAGTGCACGTGTGGAGGTGTGTGTGTGTGTTTGTGTCGATCTGTGTGGACGAGCTTGTGCACGCGTGGAGGTGTGTGTTGTGTGTTGATCTGTGTGGATGAGCTTGTGCCCCAGTGCACGTGTGGAGGTGTGTGTGTGTTTGTGTCGATCTCTGTGGACAAGCTTGTGCACGCGTGGAGGTGTGTGTTGTGTGTTGATCTGTGTGGATGAGCTTGTGCCCCAGTGCACGTGTGGAGGTGTGTGTTTGTGTGTTGATCTGTGTGGACAAGCTTGTGCCCCAGTGCAGGTGTGGAGGTGTGTGTGTGTGTGTGTGTTGATCTGTGTGGAAGAGCTTGTGTCCAGTGCATGTGTGAAGGTCAAAAGATAACTCCCAGGAGTAGCTTTATTGCTTCAGTTTGGGATCAAACTGAAGTTGGCAGGTTTGGCAGCTAATGGCTAATGCCTTTGTCCAATAAGCCATCTTGCTGATCCTAGTATTTCTTTTTAAAAGATTTACACTTTGGAATTTTTTTTTATTTTTTTGGAGGTGGTTGGTTTTTGGAGATAGGGTCTTTCTGTATAGTCTTGACTGTCATGGAACTTGCTCTGTAGACCAGGATGACCTGGAACTCAAGAGATCTGCCTGCCTTTGCTTCCCGAGTATTGTTTGTTTTTTTTTTAATAATGTTTAATTTTATTTTATATTCATTGATTTGAAGGTGTCAGATCCCCTGGAACAGGGTTACAGACAGTTGTGAGCTGCCATGTGTGTGCTGGGAATTGAACCTGAGTCCTCTGGAAGAGCAGCCAGTGCTCTTAACTGCTCAGCCATCTCTCCAGCCCGTTTTTGTTTTTTTTTTTATGTTTTTGTGTTTTATCATTATTTTTAATTATGTGTGTGGGTGTTTGCTTGCATGCCTGGTGCTCACAGAAGCTGGAAGAGGATGTTGGATCCCTTGGAACTGGAGTTATAGACAATTGTGAGCTAGGACTTGAACTTGGGTCCCCTGGCAAAGCAGCTAGTGCTCTTAACTACTGAGCCAACACTCTGGTCCCTGGATTTTTTTTTTTTTTTGGGGGGAACAGGATGTTACTAGTAGACTAGGCTGGCCTTGAGTCTGTGGTCCTCTTCCTGCCCTGCCTCCGGAGCGCAGAGATTTCTGGTGTGCCACCACACCCAGCTTATGTTTCACTTAAGACTATCTTAGTCTGTAGCTGGTAAGATGGCTCAGCAGATAAAGCACTTGCCACACAAGACTCAAAGTCTGAGTTTAATCTTTGGAACCCACGTAGAGGAGGAAAGAGAGAACCAGTGCTACAAAGTTGTCCTCTGACCTCCACATAAGCCATGACACAGTGCACCTTCCTTCTCCCTCACTTGTATACACAATAATAAAAAACTTTTACAAGGGGGGCTGGAGAGATGGCTCAGTGGTTAAGAGCACTGACTACTCTTCCAGAGGTCCTGAGTTCAATTCCCAGCAACCACATGGTGGCTCACAGCCATCTATAATGAGACCTGGTGCCCCCTTCTGGCATGAGGGCACACATGGAAGGAATGCTGTACACATAATAAATAAATAAATCTTAAAAAAAAAAAGAATGTTCTGGCTGTGAATTAAAAAAAACTTTTACAAGGATAATTTGGTTTTTTACTTTGTGTGGTGTGTGTGTAAGAGTCAGAGAGATGTAGTTGCACATGTATGTGCGGGTGTGGCACACGTGACTAGAGGCCATAGTGGCAATACAGGTGTCCTGTTCTAGCACCCTCCACCTTTCCTCTGAGACTGAGTTTCTCACCAGACCTGGAGCTAGGCTGGCGCTCAGCAAGCCCCGTGAGCCCCCTGCTTCAGCCCCTCATGCCCACATAGTGATTGCTTTTTCTCACAGACCCATCTCAGCCTCTGGCTTTTGCTTTTGGATGGCCTTTGGCTGTTGGCTAAACCATTTCCTATTTCCTTTCCTGATCCTCCCCTTTTTCCTCCAAATGTTTTCATGGAATGTTTCTTCCAATCTCTCTAACCAAAATCTCTGAGGATGGAGCGCAGAGGGCTTTGTCTAAAAATAAAACAAGCACAAATCTTGTGCTGATCTACAAACCCCTAGCAAGGCTTCTGGTCCCAGCTTCAGGCACAGAGAGGAGCTTGGCCTGAGTTTGGCCTCTATTGGTCTGCCCAGCAGGTGTGAGCGTTAACCCATCTTGAGAAGATAGGGTGCTCTGCACATCACTGCAGCATTGGCCACGGGCAACTGTTCCAGTGCGAACACTTGCTACTGTTTCTCTATCACCCTGTCCTCATTAGTGGATTCCCAGGTGTCCTGTCCCAATTCCCTTTCCTGACCCAAGGCTGAGAGCAGCTCTGGTGCGTATAAGGGCACTCTATGTCTAGGTGTCTCTAGAGCTCTGACTGCAGCTTCCCTCATCACACTTAAGTGAGTCCTTATCACTCTGACCCCCGCCCCCATAGCTCTCCTCCCCACGCTTCCTTGTTCTTAGAATTGCTTGTTTCTCCTTGGCCTTCAAACCCACCAGCACCAAAAGTGGGACAAACCTGTTCCTCATTAGCTTCCCCTCCCTTTTCCCCTGTGCCCCCATTTATGTAAGGACACGTGTTCCGAGGAGCGCCAGTTCTAGCGGGTCTCACGACTTACCAGGGCGTCAGGAGCTGCTGGGGCTCCAGTGCTGGCTCGAGGCAGGATGTGTCTATGAGCCTCAGAGGGTAGCCCACTGACCGTGCAGGTCTCAGGCGCCATGAATTCAGAGCTCCATTGCTCTAAGGCGGATAGAGAGACAGGGAGGAATCAGCAGTGACTGGGCAGTGCACAGTTTGGGGACCTTCTCCCCTAAATCTCACGGCCAGGGCTGGGCCCAAAAGGGACACTGACCTATCTGGATGGAGATGAGTCCGAAGGCTGGCCCCGCTTCCTGCTGAGT
Organism: Microtus pennsylvanicus; assembly: GCF_037038515.1. Lineage (NCBI taxonomy): Eukaryota > Metazoa > Chordata > Mammalia > Rodentia > Cricetidae > Microtus > Microtus pennsylvanicus. The sequence goes on along the minus strand of NC_134585.1, from coordinate 122,042,852 downwards.
GCTCTGCACGGCCCCTGCCTCATAGACAACCTCATAGAGGGCGGGGGAGTCGGGCGCCTGTGGGGCGGGGGAGCTAGGGTCCTCCGAGACACCACTGTCACTACCAGGAGCTGTTTCTGAGCAGTACACCATATTGGGATCAATGAAGAGGTTCAGGAGATCGTCAGGTTCGTTCTTCTGAAGGCCCTATAGAAGGAGAGTGTGAGTGTCCGAGAAAATTTTTGAAAGTCCTACTTGACATTAGTCTTGCATCCTTTATGCTTCAATTTTGGTGTTTTTCCTTCTTAGACGTATGTATGAACATAGTTAAAGTTCATATCTATTTTGTGGGCTCTTAGCAGACCTCTTTCCTTGTGAGAACTGAAGCCACTTAAGGCTTAATCTCATTCCCACTTGGATTCAACAAACTCACTCGGCCCCAGCCCCTCGCCCCTCCTCATCTCCCAGTCTCGCGGGCCCTGATCTTGAAGCCTAAGCCATCAGAACCTTTGACGGAGGACAGTCGAGCCCCAGCTCCAGGAAGGATCCTGTTGAGAAGATATCTTCTGGGGGCTCCAGCAACTCAGGGCACCCGGACTCCATGCTTCTGTAGGAAGGTAGTGGGGGTAGTGGGATGGTTATAGAAAGTAGGAGGCGGCTGTCCCAAGCTTCTGGCTCCCGTGCATTCTCCGCTTACATGCAGAGCCCCTCGCAAAAGTTCAGTTCGGGCTCATGCAAACAACCCTCTAGGTATTACCTGGGTTTTGTTCGGAGAGCTTTGCCCTGCCAAACCAACCTAGCCCGCTGAAGTCCAAAACACTACACCTTTTCTTTCCTCCAGGATCTTGTATCCTGGTCCTGCCCAGTCAAGCCCCGCCTACTCCGTCCATGGAGTTTGGGGGAGGGGAGGGGGGCTGGGTTGCACCTGTCCAGGAACCATTGTCGCGACCTGGATCTGAGAGTAGCATTAAGGCGCTGCCCAAATGCAAACTGAAATAAGATTATAGGCACCCACGCCCCTTTTGTCAGAGTCCCCCAGTGCTAACAGATCTTGCTGAGGGCTTGATGTCTCTCAGCAAAGAGCTGCGATGGGAGTGACAAGCACACGGGATACCTGAGCTTTCTATTTCGAAGGCACAGTCTTTATAAGAGGGAAACAAACCATTTTAGGGTAGAGAACCAAGCCAAGATTTGGAGGCGCCCCCGCCCCGTCCACCCCATAGCCGCGTGGCACTCTTCTACCCGTGAATCCTAATTGGACATTGACGATTTACGGCAGGGCTTCCAGCCAATAGCGGACTACTTCGAGGCCCACGCCCTCGTGATTGGCGACAAAAGACCAACAGAGGGGTCGCAGAAGTTTGGCAGAGGCTCCCGGTTCCAGCAAGAAACCATTGTAGGAAAGTTGAGTGGAAACTTACGGGCTGAGGGTAAAAGTCTCTGGATTTGGGTTTGTTTATCTTCCGATTTCGAGGTCCCAAGTTATTTCTTACGCAGACAGTACCTGTACCCCGTGGACCAGACCTCCACCTCCTGGCAGCTAGTTGCGCAATCGCGGCCATGTGAATCTGCGAACCACGCCACACACTGCAGCACTCTGGGGACCCTGTTAACCCACGCAGGGACGCAGGGCAGGAAAACTGCCACGCATTATCCAAACGTTTGTTTTTTGTTTGGGGTCTTATTATTTTCCTATAATTACTGGTTATATGTTTTGTTTTGCGTTTTGAAATTGGAGTGAGGAAGTCATATTGCCCAGGGCGGCCTCCTGATAGTGAGTATATCAGTGTTGCTCGAAAGCTGTCCTGGTGTAGGAGTTCACGCCTGTAATCTCATCGCAGGAGTGTCCCTGAGGTTGCTGTGAGCCTGGGCTACAGAAGATCCTGTCTCAAAAACAAAAACTGACAAAACGCAAGAACAGTGTATCTAGTGATATGTCCAATAAATTCTACCTGTCTTCACGTTTCACTTAAAGCTGTCTTCTGAGGAGCAGGAACTATGAGATGGTGGAACACTGTAAGAAAGTTGAAGATGTGAGGATTCGTCTTTTAACTTTTAATCTAGTTAGCAGAGCCACCAGCGTGTTCACAGTACACACAGTTTGCTACAGAAAGTGGTTTGGATGTGTCCCTGCCTACTGCCTTGAGGTAGGTATGAGGTGTTGATTCAAATTTGATACACCTGGTTTATCTCAGGTCAAGTTGTGAGATCTTGTTTGTTTATTTGAAAAAGGGTCTCACTGTGTCTTCTGGTCTTGTTTGTTGAGACAGGGTATTACCGAACTTGTGAAATATTTATAATTTTGGTTTTTCCTTTCTTTTCTTTTCTTTCTTTTTTGTTCAAGACAGGGTTTCTCAGTAGCTTTGGAACCTGTTCTGGAGTTCACTTTGTAGATAAGGTTGACCTCGAACTCACAGAGGTCCTTCCGTCTCTGCCCGAGTGCTGGGATTAAAAATATCTATAATTCTCTTTTCCTTTCTTTCTCTTCCTGTGAGAGCAGACAGGCAGTCACAGGGCTAGAAGGACGATGGCTCACATGTCACTGCCCAGCTGTGGACACGAGAGGACAACACCCGGAAGTCAGCTCTCCCTTCTGCTCCCATACGTCCTGGGACTGGTCAATTTAGTGGCTTTACCCACTGAACTTCCCTGCCATCTATCTATCTTTTCTACTTGCTTATTTGGTTCTTTTGAGACAAGGTCTTACTCTGTTACTAAAGGCGGCTTCATGTTGGAATTTCTCTGGCTTCAGCCTCCCAAGGAGTGAGCACCACACCTGTCTGAAAGGTTTCTTCTATCACATGATGTGCTGTGTGTCAGCTCTCAGGCTCACAGAGCAGATAATATTTTGCCAGTTTTACTGATAAGGAGTCAGATGCTCGCTGGGCCATGGTGGCACACACCTTTGATTCCTGCTCTTGGGAGGCAGAGGCAGGTGGATCTCAGTGAGTCTGAGGCCAGCCTGGTCTACAAAGAGAGTTCTAGGACAGCCAGAGCTGTTACACAGAGAAACCCTGTCTTGGAAAAAACAAACAAACAAAAACTCAAACAAACAAAAAGGAGTCAGATGCTCTTGGCTAAAAAATAGTAATTTCAAAATTTCAAAGATTGTTTTGCCTTGGTCTAGTGTCTGATGGTCCAGGAGTGTACTTCAAGTAGACAGTGAAACTGTGCTAACACAGGTATGAGCCCTGTGTGCCTTCCTTTCAGGACACATTGGGAGGTGATTCAGAATTCAGATGTGTGCTAGTTTTGCTTATGAATATTTGACTAAGACATTGGTATGAACTGGGAAGATGCTAGTACGTACTAACAACTAGAGCAGCTATTGTGTGTGTGTATGTGTGTGTGGGTACATATATATATACACACATATTTTCACATCTCTCATATTGGCTCTTGGCAACCCAGAGTGGGCAAGTTAACTTCTCTCAGATTACTCTGTACTCTAACCCGGTGGCCACACCTTTAGTCCCAGCACTCTGGAAGCAGAGGCAGGGGCATCTCTGAGTTCCAGGATAGCCTGGTCTACTTACAGAGTTCTAGGACAGCAAGGACTATATAGTGAGACCTTGTCTCAAGCAAATGAAAGAAAGAAGAGGTGCTGGACAGATGGCTCAGTGGTTAAGAGCACTGATTCTCTTCCAGAGGACCCTGGTTCAATTCTCAGCACCCACATAGCAGCTCACAACTGCGTGTAACTCCAGTTCCAGGGACCCAACACCATCTCACAGATAAGATACCAGTACACATAAAAATAAATAAATAAATAAATAGTTTTTAAAAAGAGAGGAAGGAAGGAAGGAAGGAAGGAAGGAAGGAAGGAAGGAAGGGAAGATATTGATATATGAACCAAACATTGGCCTTTTTTTGTTTGTTTGTTTTTTGAGACAGAGTTTCTCTGTGTAATAGCTTTGGCTGTCTTGGAATTCAATTGTAGGCCAGGCTGGTCTTTTGTTTGTTTGTTTGGAGACAGGGTTTCTCTGTAGCTTTGGAGCCTGTCCTGGAACTAGCTCTTGTAGACCAGGCTGGTCTTGAACTCACAGAGATCTGCCTGCCTCTGCCTCCCTAATGCTCAGAATTTAAAGGCTTGCAGCCACTGCTGCCTGGCTGCAGCCAGTGCTCTTAACCTCTGAGCCATGTCTCTAGTCACTCAAGATGTATTTTTTCTTAATTGTGTGTGTATGTAGATGTCCACTTGGAGTTACAGGTGGTTGTGAACCTCCCCTTCCCCATGTTGGACCCGAGACCTGAACTCAGGTCCTCTCTAAGAGCGGAAAGCCCTCCTATCCTCTCCAGCCCCAGATATAAACCAAACACCCTGGCTGGGTTTTCTTGAACTTCCCAAGGCCATTTCTCCTGTTCAGGCTATAGCTTGGTGAAAGCAGATTGCCTAGGTTAATGCAGGGCTCGGAAGAAAGCAGAATTGTTTTTATTGACATCTTTGGAGACCAAGAAAGGTGGTTAAATGGGTTTGCAGGGACTTTCCAGCTGGCTGCTGCAGGCAGAGATGGTGGAGTGGGCAATAGTCATCTGCTGTCTGTGCTAGGCCTGGAAGGAAGTTCTGCTTCATCTCCCTTAGCTTCCCTCTTTACCCTGTTTAATCAAATTTTGCAAAGGAAAAAATAACTTCCCTAGTCCTAGTCAGATGAAAGTAAAGTCAACAGATCTGTGTTATACCATGGTGACTAGAGTCAGTAATGATGAATGTTCTTACAGCTCAAAGTCACTGGGAGCGCCTCCCACTCTCACGAATCCTGCCCAACTTTTCCTTAATCAGTCTATGTTTGATCTACTGGAAATCAATTTCTCAGAGTGCACTTTAAGAGTTCTCATTATAAATTAATATGTAAGGTAATAGATAAGTTGATTAGCTTGACCTAGCCATTTTGCAGTGTGTAGATATACAAACACCATATATTTCAAAGAATCATCTTATATACCATAAATACAAGTTACATTTTTTGGCTGGAGGGGCGGTTTGAGACAGGGTTTCTGTGTGTAGCCCTGGCTGTTCTGGAACTCACTCTGTTGATCAGGGTGACATCTAACTTACAGAGATCTAGCTGCCTGTGCCACCATTGCCTGTCACATTGAACGTCTAACCTAAAATCCGGGGCTGGAGAAATGGGTCAGTGGTTAAGAGCACTGTTTGCTCTTCAAGAGGACCCTGGTTTCATTCCCAACACCCACATGGCAGCTCACAACTGTCTGTAACTCCAGTTCCAGAGCATCTGATACCGTCCTCTGCATCTGCAGGCGTTGCTTTACATGCTGCCTAGATCTACATCCACACAGACAAAACTTAGACATATAAATACATAACTACAGATTGTATTGTTTTTAGTTAAGTGTAGGTATGTCTGTCTGCATGTCGGTATGCACACATGAGTGCAAGTGGCTACAAAGGTCAGAGGTGTTGCATGCCCTGGAGCATAACTTAGAGACTGATTTGGTCACTGAAAATCGAATTTGGGTCCTCTGGAAGAACAGCAGATGCTCTTAAACATTGAACTGCTATCTCTTTAGTTTCCTATTCAACTTTTTAAAAATTTATTTTATTTTAAATGTGTACACACATATGTGGGTATGTACATAGTCAGGAGGAGGCCAGATTCCTTTGGTCCCCGGGGAACCATAGTTACAAGCTGTTGTGAATTGCACAACAGTGATGCGCGTGCTGGTGCTGGCTGCAACACACTAGCAACTGCTGAGCCCAAGCTGGCCTTGAACTCTGTAGGACCCAGCCTGGACTAGGTCAACTGAGGCCAGACTCTCAGTAATTTACCTCAAGGCAATACCTGGTTCCAAGAAAGACCATAAACTGAGATTTCCCAGGCACCACCCAAGAACAGACCATCGGAAGGAAATTCTTAACATTCCAACCATTGTAGATAGGATCACCTGCCAGCACACATTCACCAGGACACCCCTAGACAGGAGTCCTGAACCTTAGAGATCTCTCACCCCCACCTTTACTACTATAAAAACTCAACTCTAACTGAGCTCGGGGCTCTCTGATCACTCCAATACGTTGGACAAAGAGAAACCAAGTTTCCAAACTTGTGTAAGAATAAAGGCTCTTTGCTTTTACATACAGGACTCGGTCTCCTAGTTGGTTTTGGGGGATTCCGTGAGTCGGGCATAACAAATTCAAAGATCACCCAGCAAATTTTCACTTATTTTTATTGTCTGGCTGTTTGTCTGTGTGGTACCACTGGGCACATATGTGGAAGTCAGAAGACAACTTGTGGCACTTGGACCTCTCCTTCCACCATCTTGGTTGGGGGCGGGGAGAATTCAATTAAAAAACACAGGCTTGAGGCATCTCCTCAGCGGCCCAGAAAGGGATTCATAGAACACTAGGTTGTGGGGTCAGGAGAATCCAGGTTGAGCAAACAGTGAAGGTATGGAGAGAAAAGGGCATTGGTGAACAGGCATGGCGGTGACACTTGAGAGGCTGAGGCTTGACTGTCCTAACTTTGAGAACAGTTTGGCTACATAATGATTTGCAAGTGTGAACGAGATCTAAGACAATAAATAAATAAGTAGAAGAAAGAAAAGGAAAAAACGGCAGTGCATGCAAGGAACAGAATAAGACTTGGGGGTGGGTGAGCTGGAAGACAAGGAGAAAATCCAAAGGCACGATCAATAGGAAATTGACGTATGCTTCTTCGTGGGGTTTCAGCAACTCCTAACCTGTGTCCCATCATTTCTGCACCTACTCTGAGAAGCAAGGAGGCTGCTTAGAAGTCAAATGGACCACAGGCAGTCTAGAAAGGATCGTTTTATTTTAATTAGTTTTTTTTAAAGGATCGCTTTTAAATCATGCCTTCATTCTTTTCCAGTCCTGCCTCATCTTTTTTTGTGTGGACTGGCTAGGCAAGCCAGGCAAAGAAATTTGTCCCAAAAAGGTAATGATTCCCCTCTGGCCCAGTTGCGCACTGATGCAGCCTGAGATAGAAAACTCCGGGGCCAAGGCCAGGCAGATATACTAAGAGATGTGGGGAGAAATACTTGAGAGTATGGATAGGGAACGGGCCTGCAGACTTTCAAGCTCCCGCTTTTATCAAAGTCTTTGTGACTGGCCGACTCCTGCGGCCAGCTCCTCCGTAGACGCGCGCCAGACCCACCGCCCTTGGGTCTTCCCGCTAGTCCCCTCCTGGCTTTGGCACCGGCTCAGATTTTCGCCTGCCCAGCCCTCTCCTATCCCCAGGTTCTAATTGCTCTTAACTCACGTCACTCCAGGCTAAGCTCCGCCCACCCAGTGCGGTCATTGGCAGTCTGGTGCGGGTGCGCGGAGGCGGGGGGGGGGGGGGGGAGAGGGGTGGGGAGGGGGCGGGAATTCCCGACGCCAGGCCGGAACCGAGCGTCTGCCATGGAGTAAGACCCTCGGGAGGTGAGTGCGGCCTCTCCGGGCTCTGGTTCTAAGGCAGCTTCCAAGGCCTCCCAGGGTAGGAGCTGGGGTCTCTGTTTTAACATTCTTCATCCGCGTCCTGTGACGCAGGCGACCTCTGACCTCACTTTCGAGACTTCCAGACACTGTCCTCAGTGCCGTCTTAGCCTGTCCCAAGCCCCTCTCCTCTGGCTGTCTGCCTTGACTACCTGTTATTTCCGGGAGATGGCTCTGGGGAGTGGGCAGCGAGAGAGGCATCCAGCACCCAAGTTCGCCCGGTTTCAGATCGTCCGTGAAGCCACCCCGGACTTCTTCCCACAGCTCCAACCTCTCCGCTCCGTGCTCTTAGTGGACTGTGTGTGAGCGAGTGGTCTCTACCTTTCTTAGGGGACCACAGCTCCAGGTCTAACTTGGAGTTTGCCCCTAGTTTTCTGCGGGCTCCAGGTGAAAAGGGTAATGACATATCTGTGTTGGCCTTCTCGGGCCTCAGTTTCCTCCTTGATGGCTCGCTGAACTGGGAGAGATAAATTTGAAGGAGGAAATGCAATGTCCTGGTGTTGGAGTAGATGAGTCACTCCAGCCGGGAAAGGCCAGAAAGTGGCTGGGCCGAGGGAAGTACGTTTTGCTGACCAGCCTTCCCTTTCCCTTGACCCCTTCTTTCCTGTGTGACCGTTCTCACCCATGCTAGTTTTTTCTTCCTAGGTCTGACAGTCACTGATACCACAAGCACCATGGGGCCCTGGGGGGAGCCAGAGCTCCTGGTGTGGCGCCCAGAAGCAATAGCTTCAGAGCCCTCAGTGCCGGTGGGTCTGGAGGTGAAGCTGGGGGCCCTGGTACTGCTGCTGCTGCTGACCCTCCTCTGTAGCCTGGTGCCTGTCTGCGTGCTTAGAAGGCCAGGCGCTAGCCATGAATCCTCGCGTGAGTCTCTGCGGCTCTGGAGCTGGGGGAGGTGACTAAGGAGGGGCAGAAGGCGGGAGTGGACACCGCTTCTGTTGGCGTGGGACTTTGCAGAGTTTGATTTGGTTGTAATCCCGTTTGTATTTTACTCTTGCTCAGCCTCGGGCCAGAAAGCCCTAAGTCTAGTGAGCTGCTTCGCAGGAGGTGTCTTTTTGGCTACTTGTCTTCTGGACCTGCTGCCCGACTACCTAGCTGCCATAGACGAGGCCTTGGCGGCCCTGCATGTGACGGTGAGCACAGACCTTACCATGTGACCCAGAGCAGAACATGGTTATCTAGGTATCTTCATGGCTCACTCGTGACTGTGGACGGCCTTAGTCTTGAGCCTGTGAGTTAAGGATTTCAGGAACAGGGTATAATTTTCTGTGCATTTTTTCCTGGATGCTGGACCCGGTGTGACCCACTGTGCTCAGGACAGTGAGGACCCTTATCAGGTGTATGAACTACTCTGGGTTCTCAGTTGTAGTTACCAGGAAGCTAACAATGCTCTAAGAATCATGTTTCGGCCATTATCCCTTTGTCCCTCCTTCCTTCCCTTTCTCCCTCCCTATTCCTTTTCTCCTCTTCTGTCTTTTTTTTCTCGAGACAGGGTTTCTCTGTGGCTTTGGAGCCTGTCCTGGAACTAGCTCTGTAGACCAGGCTGGTCTCGAACTCACAGAGATCCGCCTGCCTCTGCCTCCCGAGTGCTGGGATTAAAGGCGTGCGCTACCGCCAGGCCTCTTCTGTCTTTTTGAGACAGGTTCTCAGTGTGTAGCTCTGGCTGGCCTGGTACTTGTTATGAAGACTTGCTACTTGCCTCAAATTTGTAGTGATCTTCCTGTCTCTGCCTCCCAAATTACAGGTTTGTGCCACCTCACCCAGAATTCTTGTTCTTTTTTATTTTATTTTTTTCAGGACATGATCTCTTTATTATGTAGTCCTGGCTGTCCTGGAACTCACTCTGTAGACCAGGATGGCCTTGAATTCAGAGATCCACCTGCCTCTGCGCACGCCACCACCTCCAGGCTATATTTTATGTCTATTTGCATATGTTATGCATAGTAATGAATTTTATTATTACATTTCATACATATAAAGCATCTTGGCTATATACACTTCCGTTCTTGTCTCCCGCCCACATCATCTTCCTCCCCATCTACCAGCTAGCCCTCTTCTGTTTTCCTCAGTGTGTGTATCTAAGTCTAGCCTTGACCCCATGAGTTTAATTAGGGTTCCTTATGTGAGCATGAGTGGCGGCCCTTTCTTTTGATGGGGTCTAGCTGTGTAGTCCAACTAGTCCAGACTACTCAGGCTCTGAGTTCTCCTGCAGTAATTTCATGGATACGGGTGTGCAGCAGCATAGCTGGTTCATCCTCCCGTGGAGGCTGAGAGAGCTCGCTGCAGATCTGGGAGGGTAGGAAGTAATCTCCAAGGGCCTGGTGTTCTCAGGGAAGTGGTTAGGTCCAAGGCATAGAAACTCACTGTGAAGCTGGAAGTAGTGTCTTCTACCACGTGCAAGGCTGAGGCAGGGTGATCGTGAGGATTTGGAGGCCAGTCTGGGTTTCAGAGTGAGGCCCGTCTCAACTCCATCTGCCTCCCAGACAAAACATTCCAAAAAAAAAAAAAAAAAACCACATTGTAGGAAAACCTGAGACAGCTGGGTTCGGCAGAGTCATCTCAAGCTCTTCCGTTTTTTCCCTGTGACTGAGTGACCTGTGTCTCCACATGACTGTGAATGTCCCTGTGACATGTAGATTTGTGGTGATCCTTTGTATGCTTACATGTAGCACTGTGTGCACCTACATCCATGACTGTCAGCCAGGGGAAGTTTTGCCCCCTAGGAAACACTGACTGGGTAATGTGTGGAGACAGTCTTGGTGGTGGTGGCGGGAACATCGTGCTTGCTATTGATCTGGTGGGAGAAGTCAGAGGAGCTACTCACTCTGTGTACGGCAGTGAAGACAGAATTATTTATCCCAAAATGTTATTAGTGCCAGAGTTGAGACATTTTGCATAAATGGTCTGCATTTAACGTGGCATGTGTGATACCACATCTGTTCCTTTATGTGTTGTTCTGTGTCTGTGTCACCAAATGACTTCATCGCTGTGTGACCAACAGGGACCCTGGGTCGGTGTGGGACTTCAGAAGTGTATTCTGGGCCTCTGCCGGGCTTTGAATCTGACTCCTTCCCATTCTTGTCCTGTTTCCTGAACTCCTGTCGCCACCTCTGTTCACAGCTTCAGTTCCCCTTGCAAGAGTTCATCCTGGCCATGGGTTTCTTCCTGGTCTTGGTGATGGAGCAGATCACACTGGCTTACAAGGAGCAGTCCAGTCCGCCGCATCCAGAAGAGACGAGGGCTCTGCTGGGAGCAGTGAATGGAGGGCCTCAACACTGGCATGATGGACCAGGGCCCCCCCAGGCCGGCGGAACTCCAGCAGCGCCCTCAGCCCTGCGTGCCTGTGTACTGGTCTTCTCTCTAGCCTTGCACTCTGTGTTTGAGGGCTTGGCTGTGGGCTTACAGCGAGACAGAGCTCGGGCAATGGAGCTGTGCCTAGCTCTGCTGCTCCACAAGGGGATCTTGGCTGTCAGCCTGTCCCTGAGGCTGCTCCAGAGCCACCTTCGGGTACAGGTGGTGGCTGGCTGTGGGATCCTCTTCTCCTGTATGACACCTCTGGGTATCGGGCTCGGGGCAGCTCTGTCAGAGTCAGCTGGGCCGCTGCACCAGTTGGCCCAATCTGTGCTGGAGGGAATGGCAGCTGGCACCTTTCTCTATATCACCTTCCTGGAAATTCTACCCCAAGAGCTGGCCACTTCTGAGCAGCGGATTCTCAAGGTCATTCTGCTCCTAGCAGGCTTTGCCCTGCTCACTGGCCTGCTCTTCATCCAGATCTAAGGTGCTCAGAGAGAAAGGGCAGGGGATGCTGACTGTCAGGTGCCCCTGTCCTCCCTGTCCTTCCCAGTTTGTGGGAGGTAGAGAAGTAGTGAGGACCAAAGAGTTCTCTGAGAGGTAGGGATGGGACATTTGGATTATGAATAATGAAAAGGAAAAGGGCAGGTAAGAGGCTAGCCGCAGGCCCGAAGGACAAGAACTAGCCAAGCCACTAGAGATACAATCGGGTGACATTAAGAATGAGCACACTGCTACAATCAGAGGTCAGACACTACACCCGGAGACAAGCTGACAAAACTGCAGATAGGCATCCCATGGCTTTGGGATAAGTCAAAGTCCTGTTGGTTCTAGCCCATTTCAGCACTCTGCCAGTGGAAGTGCTTCCTCCCGCTTTCTTCCTCCTACTTTTCTGTATGTCTTTTCTACTGAGGGACTAGTGCCAAATGGTCTCTGCCAGTTTTCGTAATCTATCTGGCTTTGAGTGAGTGTCCTGCTCACTTTTTTTTTTTTTGAGACATGGTTTCTCTCTATTCCTGACTGTCCTGGCACTTATTCTGTAGGCCAGACTGGCCTCTAACTCAGATCCGCCTGCCTCTGCCTACCAAGTGCTGGGTTTAAAGGGGTGTGCCACCACACCCAGCTCACGCCTGTATTTTTAAAGTGCCAAACACCCACCTGCCCCCTTCTTTTTTAGTTTCTTCGAAACAGGGTTTCTCTGTATAACCCTGGCTGTCCTGGACCTAGCTGTGAACTCAGAGATCCACCTGCCTCTGCTTCCTGAGCACTAGGATTAAAGGTGTGTGCCACCATGCATGGCTCACCTGCTCCTTTTCTGAAAGCACAGTGGTGTGGCACTCCTGGCATCTCAGTGGAAGAGACCTACTTTCTCTGAATTTGGGCCCCACAATTTGGGTGGAGCAGAAGTGTTTGCTGAACTGGTCAGGAGTGAAGGGAAACGAGGTACTTTTGACACCAACCACTACAGAAAGTGGAATGGTGCCCTATATAATAAACATTGACCTGCCAAAACTTTTTATATCTGAGGGGGGCAGAACCCCCCAGGATTATTTTTGGGGGAGGGAGGGCTGTGCATAGGGCCGTACTCTGTAGAATCTATTTTACTAACTGACCTGTTTTGGGATGTGTTACCCAAATAAAAGATGTTTCTATACCCCCGTAAGATATCTGATTCATTTGGTGGGAGGGGTGTGGTGATGTGTGTGTGTTGTGACCAATCTGAGGCGACCTGAATCCCAGATGCTTACACTTGCTTTAAGGTCCTTGTTTTCATTCGCCACACTTGTTGCTTTTCCTGAGGATGTCCAACTTTTTCTTTTGTTTCTTCCTTCTTCCCTTTCTGTCTCCACCCCTTCCCTTCCTCTCGGTTTTCTCCGTCTTCCTTTGCGAATCCCTTGCCCCTTCCCGTTCGTAGGCTCGGACTGTGGTAGAACTACCTTTCCCGGCTTGCGGCGCCGCCGGGAGTAGGTGAGGGGTGGCGCGCTGCTGGCCTCCGGGTGTCGGAAGGACTGCTGGGAAGTGGAGTCCGCTTCCTCCCCTCGTTGCGTGGCTGCGGGCGTGGAGGAGGCCCGTAAACAAACTACAAGTCCCAGCAGGCAGTGCATCGCGGGTCAGGACTAGGCTGGGGCCGGGCCGCCGGGCTCGCGGAGGCGGCGGCGGCGGCTGCTACGGCTGGAGGAGCCGGGCCGGGCCCGCGGCGGAGGCCGTGGCTGGAACTGGAAAGGTGGCGGGGACCGACGCGGGTGTAAGATGGCGACGTCGGGGGCGAACGGGCCGGGCTCCGCCACAGCGTCAGCGTCCAATCCACGCAAGTTTAGTGAGAAGATCGCGCTGCAAAAGCAGCGTCAGGCCGAGGAGACGGCGGCCTTCGAGGAGGTGATGATGGACATCGGCTCCACACGGGTAAGGGACCGTGCCGGGGAGCCCGAGCACGGAGGAGCGGTCGCCAAGCGGATAGGCGGGGCGGGGGCGGGAGCCGCTGGGCAGGAGGCGGAACGCGGCTAGGGCAGCGGGCGCCGCCGTCTGGGTGGCTCCGGGTGAGGGCCGAGGGTCAGCTAAACGAATTTTGCCGGGAAGACAGGAACACCGGAGAGGTTGGGGGAGTAGGAAAGACTGGGTTCGAGTTATTTATGTGTGAAGCAGAACTGGCGGAAGAGGGAAGATGGACTGCCGAAGTCCAGCGCCGGTGGAACGGTTCTTGTGCATCTCCGGCCGAGTCCTTTCACGGACTCCACTGAAGCATCCTTAATTATGGATTATAGTTTGGAAGCATAGTCTGCTTGTCCCTTTCTGAGCTTGTGATCGCCAGACTAGTGCCTTTGCTCTGTTGGGACATTCACGGTGTCTTGGTTCCTAGGGGAAAGGGCCCCTCGAGTGGTTTGATTTAGCTGTGCTGGGTATATTGGGACAGGAAGTCCCCTCCTGTGTCCCGTCCCTTTGCTTCCTTTTTCATATATTTCGTGTGGTTTCCTGACTTGAGTCAAGGTGAGGACCATTGCTCACAGAATGGTTCTTGGTGTTTGGCGCTGGCCGCCTGGGAGGAAAGGTAGATCTTTGAATCGCCAAATTGGGTAAAGGATCACCTAACCTTTCGCCGGTGATGTGCTGAACTTTCTAGGGAGATGGTGCTACCCGTGAGTCAGTTTCTGTAGTGCTTTTAGAGCCCTCTGTGTGTGGGAAATACTCATTCCTAGGAAGTTCCACAAAGAATGTTCGGGCCTATGCCAAGTTGTTTTGGAAACAGCCCCTCCACCCCTTAGTTCTTGCTTTCTAGGGCTGCATGTGAGAGGGATGGGTGGACTGGCAGGAGTTTACAGGTAAACAGCCCTAATTTAGGGACACAGTGATCTCTCGTGGTGAAGAATTGGAAGCTCTAAGGGGAGATGGTGGAGCATAAATACCACATTACAAGGCTTTGGGTTCTATATATGACTGTGACCGATTGTATCTTTTGTGTGTATCTCCCTTGACTTTTTGAGTTGTTGTTGTTGTTGTGTGTGTGTCTGTCTGTGTTTCCTCTACTTTTCTAGGGACCACATGCTCTAGTTTGTGCACGTTCAAGAAAGATAAGTAGGGAGGCAAATCTGGTGTGTGTGCGCACACTTGTATAACCTGCTCTTGACCACCATGAGGATTCTGAGCCCTTGACTGCTCGCTCCCTTTAAGAGCTTTTGATCATAATGGGAGTCAGAGGAAGAAGATGGGAGCCGGGCGGTGGTGGCGCACGCCTTTAATCCCAGCACTCGGGAGGCAGAGGCAGGTGGATCTCTGTGAGTTTGAGACCAGCCTGGTCTACAAGAGCTAGTTCCAGGACAGGCTCCAAAACCACAGAGAAACCCTGTCTCGAAAAACCAAAAAAAAAAAAAAAGAAGAAGAAGAAGATGGGAGAGAGACTTATTTTCTTTCAGAGCTGTGCGCAAGCTGAAAGCTCTGAGGAATGCAGAGCTGGGGCTTCTGTCTTTGTGACACACTGGCTATCAAAGCCTTTCCACCTCCTTTTCTTTTGCTGATTAACTTCTCTGATAAACAGCAAACTGTAATGAGCCTACGTGGCCAGACCTGGAGATCCAAGGATCTTGAGTTTGGAGTGGCATGTTTAGTTTGTTACCTGGGTAGCTGGGAGGGCAGGCTGGAGGCAGATACACCCATGGGCCATAGACCACCAGAGGACTTGGAGGTTCTATCCGTTAAGCTGAGGTCAGCATCACCCACTGGAATCACGGAGCTGGTCTGGACAGAAAGCCAGTTCTGACTAGTGCTGTGCTGCAGTGTGACTTTCTGAGCTCTCCTCATTCCCATCCCTCCCCAGCTCTATTTATTTGGCTGTAGGCAGAGTCTGAGTCTTGGAAGTAGCTGCTTATATCTCACACAGAGGGACATGCGATATGTAGAGACTAAAACTGAGGGTTAGTTTGTCTTATCTCCTTAGCAATCATCTCCATGAACTGGCAGGAGATGGCCCTACCCAAGTTGACTGGGCTCCTGTGCCAATTCAGGCATCTTCACATTCAGTAGAAGAATACTTGGTTTGGGCGCCTCTCTTGTAGCAGAAGAGTCATCACTTCTCAGGTTGTATAGTTTGGGATGCGCAGACCCTGTGCAACCTGTGCCAAACCTGGAGCAGCAGCAGATCCCGAAGCTTATGCTCCTCAGAGTGTGAAGGGAAGAAACTGGCAATAATGGATCTCTGGCACTGGCTTCTGGTCTTCCCTCATCTTCTAATTAGTCTTGGTGACGTTGCCTTGAAATGAGGGCAGAAGTGCCTGATGGTCCATCATCCCGTGACCTGCCTTAGTGGGGATACCAACAGACAGAGACAGACGGGCCTTGAGCAGTGTCGGCCCTGCCTCACAGGGTTCTGTCAGGTGTGGGAGCACACTGGTTAGAAAGCTGCAAAGGTGGGTTGTTTGTGCCACATCTTTGTACTGGCAGATATCTTGAAAGCAGTCGTATATTCTGGTGACAGGAATGACAAATGCTCAGGACCTTCCCTGACATACCCGTTTGTCTCTTTTATCTCAGTTACAGGCCCAGAAACTGCGACTGGCTTATACAAGGAGCTCCCATTATGGTGGTTCTCTGCCCAATGTTAACCAGATTGGCTGTGGCCTGGCTGAGTTCCAGGTGAGTGGACACCAGCCAAGGAGGAGTGTAGGCTCTCAGGCTGCTTCCCCTGCTGATTCACCTGTCCTTTTTGGCAGAGTCCCCTCCATTCACCTTTGGATTCATCTCGGAGCACTAGGCACCATGGGTTGGTGGAACGGGTACAACGAGATCCCCGTAGGATGGTGTCCCCTCTTCGCCGATACCCACGCCACATATCCTTCACAAATGATTTAAGGGCGAAGGACTGATGGAAGGGGCTCCCAAGAGACTCATGGTGGGAAGGAGCTTTGTTTCATCTTTGTTCACTTCTTTTACCCAGTCTTCTTGAAATGTGACCACAACCTGTGTGTCAGCGCACACTCTTGTGACAGGCATTTGGTGTTCTTGTGGCTCTGCCCTCTTTGGTGCTGGCCTTACTTCCGCTCACTTAATTGTAAAGCAGGGCTCCCTGTTACCTGGGAAGGAGATTTAGTTCTTCTCCCATTCTTCCGAGAACTTCGTTCCTAGAGACCTCCACCATGTTTATCTCCATCACCCTGGCCAGGCATTGGCTTAGATTGTTCCAGTTTGTACTATGCTTGGTCTGATTTTTTTTTTCTTTCTGGGGGTGGGTTTCTCGGTGTTGTCCTGGAGTTGGCTGTGTGTATAGACCAGATGGCGATCTGCCTGGCTCTGCTTCCTGAGTGCTGAGATTAAAGGCCAGCGCCAGTCCTGCTTTTTTTTTTTTTGAGGGGGGGCTTCATTGTGTAATCTAGTCTTTTCTGGAACTTGATGGGTAAATCAGGTAGGTTCAAACTTTTGGAGGTCTCCTTGCACTGCCTCTTAAGTATTGAGATTACAGTTGTTGTAATCCTTACCTATTTTCGTTCCATTTTGTTGTTTGTTTGCTTGTTTTTGTGATGCTGGGCCTAAAAAGTTAGGTAGCCTTCTTCATTGAGATACAGCCTCTGACTTCTCTTCTTCCCTTCCTTGTGTGCGCAGGGGTATGTGTGGTATGTGTGTGTGTGTGTTTGAGACAGCATCTCACTATGTATCTCTGACTGGCCTAGAGCTGAAAATTCCCTGTGCTTCCTCCTTCCAGCTGCTGGGATGACAGGCCCAAGCCACCAACACTGGCTTACTTGTATGACTATCTGATGGCTCCCTTATTCTCTCATCTGTCTCTGCTTTTTCCTTAACCACAGCTATTTACATTGACAGTTCTCCCTATAGCCCCGCCTACTTATCTCCTCCCCCAGAGTCTGGCTGGCGAAGGTGAGTTCAGTGCAGGTGGAATTTCCCACCCATTTGGTCTCTAACATGTTTCGGGGTGTGGGGGCTGAGGTGGGCTAGGGCTAGCTACTAGGCTGAGGTTTCAGCAGTACCTCGTTTCCTAAGGGCCAGGCTGGGAGGGTGGGGCAGCTGGGTAGGTGGTCAGAGTCCAGTCTTGGCCATGTTGACACGAGTGGCCAAGCCTCTGAGTCCAGCTAGCAGAACCAATGGAACTATAGCCAAGCTGGGGTGTGTGTAAGTGGGGGAGGGGAGGATGGCTCCTTTCTCACAGTGGTGGATCCCAGGTGTAGTAACTGTTAGATCTTTGAACCCCTCCTTTCTCTGTCTCAGCTGAAATACTTGCATTCAGAAAACTTGCTAGGCTTCAGCATTTCCACTCAGCTTACCTTGGTGGAGAGTTTCTGTTTCCAGATCTTAGATTGAGGAGGGGTGGGGATTTATGGACCCGAGGCATTAGAAGAACCAGAAAGAAAGAGGCATGATACTGGGTACCAAGGCCTTTTCACATCCACCTTGCTGCCGCACACTTTCCCACCCCATGCTTTTCATGCCCATCTTCAGCCACCTTCTTCCTCCTCATAACTTTTCTGTCCTAGGATGATGCCCTGGGGCAACCTCCCAGCTGAGAAGGGGCAGTTGTTCCGACTGCCGACTGCACTTAACAGGTGATGGTCCTTGACTTCTTTAGTTCACATCTCTTTCCTGGACTTTCTGGGGCCCTACTCTCCTTCATCCCCTTTGTAGCCCAGCTTAAATATCCACTGCTGGGCAGGGTTTGGTACTGCTGCTCATCTCTGCTCCTCCAACAGGACAAGCTCTGACTCTGCTCTTCACACAAGTGTAATGAACCCCAACCCCCAAGACACTTATCCAGGCCCCACACCTCCCAGTGTCCTGCCCAGCCGCCGAGGAGGTAGGTGTTCCTAGGGAGTAGCTGTGGAGCTTTTTACTAAAGCAGGCAAACAAGTAGGCACTGTAACCAACCCCATTGCATCCTGTGCAGGTTTTCTGGATGGTGAAATGGATGCTAAAGGTATGTGCTCTTTACCAATTATGGGTCATGAATGCCAGATATCAGGGACTTTGTATGGGGTCAGGGAATAGGATTCCCTCTTGCCTGCCTCTGCTTCTTGTCCTGCCTTACTGGCTCCTCCTCCAACCTCCCCATCACCAGTCTCTCTTTTTCAAGTCCCTGCTATTGAGGAGAACTTGGTAGATGACAAGCATTTGCTGAAACCTTGGGATGCTAAGAAGGTAGGTAAGGGCCACTGGGTGTCTTCCACTGTCCTTGGGACAGGCCTTCCAGGGCTCCCACTGAGGTCTGTCCTCATTTCTAATCCTCTTCCTTCTCTCCTCAGCTGTCCTCATCCTCCTCTCGACCTCGATCCTGTGAAGTCCCTGGAATCAAGTAAGTACCACTACACAGCTGGAGTGACATTGAGGGAGGAAGGAGATGTGGAAGACTGACGTCTGCTCTTCTCTGACCACTTTCTCTTCACGTTGATCTTCTGTCCTCCCTAGCATCTTTCCATCTCCTGATCAGCCTGCCAGTGTGCCTGTCCTCCCACCTGCCATGAACACGGGAGGTTCCCTACCTGACCTCACCAACCTGCACTTCCCCCCTCCGTTGCCCACTCCCCTGGACCCTGAGGAGACAGTCTACCCCAACCTGAGTGGGGGCAACAGTACCTCCAATTTGACCCACACTATGACCCATTTGGGCATTAGTGGAGGTCTGGGCTTGGGCCCCAGTTATGATGTACCAGGTGAGTGGCTACTTTGTTCTGATCGTGTGACCATCAGCTGCTGCCTGGCTAGAGGGTAAAGGGGAAGGAGGCTTGCTTGATCTGGGATCCTGTGACTGCCCATCAATCCCCACACCCCAGAACCCCTCATTGCAATTTTCACCCAGCAAGAATGGATAGGAGAAAGATGGAGAATAACCCCCAAATGGGTAGTGCCAATCTCACTGTTAGAGACAGAATAGGGAGGACCTTGTGTTGCCATAGTCTGGTCACTGCTACCCATTCTGGGTGGAAAGGGACCCAGTTCCCATCAGTAATGTTGGCATCTCTGGTTTTTTGTCTGTGTCTGCAGGACTTCACTCACCTCTTAGCCACCCATCCCTGCAGTCCTCCCTAAGTAATCCCAACCTCCAGGCTTCCCTAAGCAGTCCTCAACCCCAGCTCCAGGGGTCCCATAGTCACCCATCACTGCCTGCCTCCTCCTTGGCCCACCATGCACTGCCCACCACTTCCCTGGGCCACCCGTCACTTAGTGCCCCAGCCCTTTCCTCCTCCTCTTCCTCTTCGTCCACTTCATCTCCTGTCCTGAGCGCCCCCCCTTACCCAGCTTCTACTCCTGGGGCCTCTCCCCGCCACCGCCGTGTGCCCCT
Source organism: Microtus pennsylvanicus (assembly GCF_037038515.1). Classification (NCBI taxonomy): domain Eukaryota; kingdom Metazoa; phylum Chordata; class Mammalia; order Rodentia; family Cricetidae; genus Microtus; species Microtus pennsylvanicus. Next base: position 122,023,359 of record NC_134585.1, on the reverse strand, counting down.
CAGCCCCCTGAGCTTGCCCGCGGGCCCAGCCGACGCCAGAAGGTCCCAACAGCAGCTGCCCAAACAGTTTTCGCCAACAATGTCACCCACCTTGTCTTCCATCACTCAGGTATGCGTGGCTACCTCCCCTGCATTTGTTTCCCTTCTTCTCCTTCCTGTGCTGTGCCCCTTGTCTCTTCCATCCCCTTCCATTCCTCTGCTCTGTCCCAACCCATCTTTTATCTATCTTGTCCCCTCTCTGCCTAAGAGTGCTAACTCTGGCATTAAGCCTTTGATTTCACATCTTAGTTCTGCCTCTTGACTTTGCTCCATTCAGAAGTTACTGAACTTCTCTGAGCCTCAGCAGTCTCATTTAGAAAACAAAGGTGGTTTTGTAAGCACCAGATACAATAACATACACAAAGAAAGTATTTACCATCATGCATAGCACAGGCACCAGTGTAGCTTCCCCGTTTGCCCTTCTCCTTTCTTTGTTCTTATCTCCCTCCTCTTTGCTAGTTCACCATAGCCCCAGTCACTTCTGTCCTGTCCCATCCCGCTACCATTTCCTCTTCTTCTTTACTAGAATTCAGAGTCCAAGAATCTCCGACCACAGAACTCAGTCCTTTCACATTGTGTAGATGAAAACCTGGTGCCTGCAGTGACAATCACTTCCCAAGGTTTACACAGCAAGTGATGAAGAGGTGGCTGAGACAGTTTCTCTCTCATGTAGCTCATCTGGGCTTGAGTTCACTAATTAGTTGAGGCTGGCCTGGAACATCTGATCCTTCCTGCCTCTGCCTTCTAAGAGCTTGGATTACAGGCATGACCTCCCATGCCAAGCTTTCTTTTCTTTTTTCTTTTCAAGCTTGCCTCCATGCTAAGGGAGTTCTTCCCTCCCTCTCCATCTTAAAGAAAATAAAATAGTTCTCCAACTTTTCCTTCATCCTATTCCTTTCCTCTCTGCCCTCCTCTGTCCTGCTCCATTACTGTTTCCTGGATGTATGCTCTGTGTTCCATCTTTACACTCTCTGGTAGGGAGGACTAGTCATGCCAACAAGGGCAGTTTGCCCTCCGCATCTCTTTTACTTCCTTCCTCTGGCTCCCTCTGGCCTCTCCAGGGCTTCAGAACAGCAGCTCATCCTCCTGATAGTCAAGTACCCAGTTTATGAACGCTCACTTTAGAGTGAATTTGAGTTGTCTATTGTTAGCCGCATTAGCACCTAAGTTTTGATATGCATTTTGTATCATTTCCACCAACTCCCAGAATGCCATGGGAGCATAGGGTGTTGTTGTTTTTGGGGTGAGAGTGGGGAGACAGCTCCCACTTTCAGCATGGTAGGTCCAGGCTCAGTCTTCCTTCCTCAAGCTCCTGAGTGCTGGTTTTCCAGGTGTTGCCCCAGTGCGCCTGGCTCGGAGCACTGCCATGTTTGTGTTGTGGACAGGTGGGGAGCTCTGACTGAGAGTCTTTGAGGGGTCACAATAAATTCCCCCCTTCTTTTCTTTTCAGGGCGTCCCCTTGGATACCAGTAAACTGCCTACTGATCAGCGATTGCCCCCATACCCATATAGCCCCCCAAGTCTGGTTATACCTACCCATCCATCCACCCCAAAATCTCTACAGCAGTTGCCCTCTCAGGCCTGCGTGGTGCAGTCCTCAGGGGGACAGCCCCCAGGCAGGCCGCCACATTATGGGGCACTGTACCCACCTGGGCCCGGCGGGCATGGGCAACAGCCTTACCACCGGCCAATAAATGACTTCAGCTTGGGGAGTGTGAGTACACAGACTCATAGCTCTGAAGTGGGGGGGCTGAGGGAGGGCCAGGGACGTGAGGGGTCTCTGGTGCACTGAATCGGGAGATGGGGTGGGACCTCCTTTTCCCCCCAGGTAACATAGCACTGCCAGCTTGGGGCTCCTGTCTTCCTGTGTTTGACCCCCTACTCCTGCCCCTCTGTTTCCGCTCAGCTTGCTCTTTGATGACTCCTGCCTTGACCCGTTCTCTTCCTGGCATGCACATGCTCTGGCCCAGCAGGTACGGTGCCCACACGTAATTCGGGCCCCGTGCTCGCTTCTGTTGCTCTGCTTGCTGTCACCTCCCTCTGTCTTTGCTTTTCTTCCTGGGGTGGTTGGGGCTTGTAAGGCAGGACACCCTGTTCTGAAGCTCACTTCCTTAAGGTCTGTCTGTGTGTCCCTAGCTGGAGCAGTTCAACGTGGAGAACCCATCAACCAGCCTGGTGCTGGATCCCCCTGCCTTTCCCGAAGGGCCTGGATATTTAGGGAGTGAGGGATCAGTGAGTGGTCCCCAGGATCCTCATGTCCTCAACCACCAGAACTTGACCCACTGCTCCCGCCATGGCTCAGGACCCAATATCATACTCCCAGGTGAGGAGATTGGAAGAATTGACAGCTTCACCGGTGTGGTAGGAGACTAAGGGGTTTGGAGGTGTGTGGCATGGGATCCTTACCTGCCTGCCTACCTCTTCTACACACAGGAGACTCCTCCCCAGGTTTCTCTAAGGAGATCGCAGCAGCCTTGGCTGGAGTACCTGGCTTTGAGGTGTCAGCATCTGGGTTGGAGCTGGGGCTGGGACTGGAAGATGAGCTGCGCATGGAGCCATTGGGCCTGGAAGGACTGACCATGCTGAGTGACCCCTGTGCCCTGCTGCCTGACCCTGCTGTGGAAGATTCATTCCGTAGTGACCGGCTACAGTGAGGGAACTTTACTGCCATCCTTCTTCATGGCCCTGTCCCCATCACTGTCCTTTTCATCCCTTCCCCCTGGCCAGTAGAGACTACTCTCTGCCCCCAGATCCTTTTTCTAATATGAATGAAGGATCCTAAAAATGAGGAAAGGGAAGGGGCCTGAGCAGGTGGCTCCTGTACTGTACAGAGTTCTGTACATCGGTGGGCCTGGGGCTCAAGGGAGGCTGCAGCACTTGGAACTTTGAAAACCGTCTGTCTGGAGGGCAGAGCCTGTTGGAAATCAAGGCGTAGAGGGGACTCTTGGAGGTAGGGCTTGTCCAGATGAGGGTGAGCGTTACCAGCCCTTCCCCATCTCTCTTCCCCTTGCAATGGAGGAGAGAGCCAGAGTGGATATTATTTTTTATTAAATATATTATATGTTAATAAAAAATCCTAACAAACCTTTTGTGTGTTTGGCTGTTTGGTAGGTAACTGGGCCCTAAGGAGGGTTGATGCCATAAACTCTTCTTTTATGTTGCTTTTTTTAAATTAATTTATTTTTATTTTATGTGCATTCATAATTTCCTATGGGTGTTGGGTCACCTGGAACAGGAATTACAGACAGTTGTGAACACCATGTAGGTGCTGGGAATTGAATCCAGGTCCTCTGGAAGAACAGTCAGTGCTCTTAACCACTGAGCCATCTCTCCAACCCATTTTTTCTTTTCCTTTTTTTTTTTTCTTTTCTTGAGACAGTTTCTCTAACAACTCTGGCCAGGCTGGCCTGGAACTCAGAGACTCAGAGATCCACCAAGGCACCACTGCCCAGCTTTTTTTTTTTTTTTTTCTGAGGCAGATTTCTTTTACATATTCCGGGCTACCTGGAAGTTCTGCCTGATTTTCTTGCCTCGGTTTCCTGAGTGCTCAGGATTATAGGCACGCTTTCATCCTTTCAAGGCTGTTATGGTTTGTGGAGGACCACCAGCCTTAGATTTGTGACCCAAATTGGACACGTCCTAGAGCCAAAACAGACTTCACCGATGGCAGCAGGAAGTCACCTTTATGTGCCCTCATGTTTGTCCAGGGGAGGGGGCACCCTGACTGGCCGGCCCCAGACAAGTTACTCTTCCTCAACCTCAGGCCTGGGGTAAGGAGATGGCTGTCGCCCCGGTCACGTGTGTTTCTGGTATAATAACCACAACTCTCTTGGGGGTAGCTATTCCCAGTATAACCGTAAACTCCAAGGAAGTAGGTCTAGCTGGCTCCCCTGGTCCATGTTCCCAGGGCATTAGAAGACAACCGTTTAATGTAGGTTTGTCAGCCTTCACCCAGCATGGTTGAAAGGAGTGCTGATTTCCCCCACTATTTTCTCCTCTATTCGGCTTCTTGCCTCTCTTCCTCTTTTTCAATGCTCTTGTCATTTCTCGAAAGGAGAACTGAGAACTTCTGGCTCTGGCTAGTGGGTTCTAAACCTGGAAGTGGGGAGTCACCTGGGTTTTCCAGGTCTAGGTCTTCAGGGCCTTCACCGTGGCACAGTGGCCACATCTGATTGTTGGACGGAGGGCAGGACGGGAGCACCGGCTCTGACTTGGGGGCCACCTGGGGTCAGTGTCTTGCTCGTCCGCTGGGTGGTGGGGATCCGCTTGGTTGCAGGGGGCCCTCCCAGCCACCAGGGGTCGCGCTGCAGGCGGCAGGGTGCTGGGCCGGAGCTAGCCAGGGTCACGGCCGCGGGCCCGGTTGGGGGGGGTGGAATAGCGGCGGTGCTCGCGGCTCTTGGGTTGGGGGGGTGAGTGGAGAAAGCAGGGCGCGCGGAAGAGCGCGGGGTCCCCAGCACCGGGGCAGCCGGAGGACCGCGCGGCCGGAGCTAGCGGCGCGGCAGCAGTCCCCGCGTTGCGCCGCGCGGGGACGCTGGGACCGCCCAGATCTCTCCACCGTGCCCGGCGCTCTCGCCCGCCTCATCTTCCTTCAGCCCAGGCGCGAGCGGCTCCCAAGTCGAGCGCGCAATGTCCGGGGCTGGATAGCAGCCCGGCCGCCCGCCGGCCCGCCAGCCCGCCCTCCAAGCCACCCGCCAGCGGGCCGGCTGGGGAGTCCCAGGGCAGGCAGGTAGGGGCCGGACCGGGCGGGGCGGCGGGCGGGGAAGGGCGGGCGGAGGGCGGTCGGCGCCAGGGACTGTCCCCAGCTGTTCTTCTGCGCTGCGCATCTGGTTCCGCTTCCTCCCTCCCAGGGAAGTGAAAGTGGAGGGGAGGGCGCCACCCGGAGCTAGCTAGCTGTGCCCGGCACCCTATACTCTGGAGCTCCCGCGGGCGCTCAAGCCAGAGCACCCCTCCTTCCCGCTAGGGTCACGCGGCTGCTGGCGCTGCTGCCGTCACGTTCTCGGCAGCCTGCGCGCGCTCCTCTCGGCCCTCTGGCCCCTTGCTCAGCCACCTCCCCCGCTGCGCGCCCTCTGCCCCAGCCCCGACTTCCCGACATCCGGCATGTGGGTGCTGGGACCTAGTGTGGTTCCACTGCCGTTGTTTTCCCCAAGGGTGAAGGGGCTGCATTTTATAGGACTCTCTCCTGGCTAGGTGAGGGTAGGCTTGTATGCACAAGTCCTGTTGGTCCGGAGCCACCCACTTAACTATAGAGGGTCTCATCTAACGGCTTTTGCCTGCTGACTGGGGGCACAGAGCTCCTTTTGGCCTACAGTGGATGAGAGAGGGAGCTGAGTCGTGGAGTTAAATCAGGAGGCTGACGCTGACTCCTGGCTTCACCTCAGATGTGGAGAAGCTCAAGCTAAATTTAGCTTGAGTTGGGGCATGTGTGTCCAGAGGCCAGGTTAAGAAGAGAGCTGACTTGGCTCCGGTTCTCTGAGGGAGGTTGAATAGACTATGCATCCTGGAGACGTTGGGAGTTTCCCTTGCCTTGCCCAGGGTTCTCAGTGTGGGGTTTGCCTTGGTCTGATGCTCTGCGGGCATCTTCCGCGGTGCTCTCCCCCTCCCATCGCTACCACACACCCATAGGCTGACTTCTGCTGAGCTGCAGCTTCCCCTTCGCACCCGCTCCAGGAAGTAACCTCCCTTCCCCTCTGAAGCACTCTCCCAGCCTCTAGCCCCTTGCAAGCCACCCACCAGGCTTCTTCCCACCTTCAGCACCCACCCTGGGGCACCTCAGGACTCTTGGGGCTCCCACTCCTCAGGGTCAGGCCATGAAGGCAGGTGAGAAAAGTTACCAGTAGGCTGTTGTGGGCCTGATTCTGTCTGGGTCTGGGTGGCATTGGCATGGAATGGCTGGAGCTATCTCCCATAGTCCCTTTGTACCTAACTTACAGACACCTAAGGGTCTGGAGTTGAGAGCTTGGCCAACTTGGTAAAGTTAAGCTAGGAAAGAAAAGGATACTTGAAGTCTAAACAGAATCTAAATCTTGGGTTTTACAAGCCTTCCCAGAAACCTGTGGGGTCTTCTAAAAATGTGAGGATGGTGATTTAAGAGCATTAGCCGTGTCAGAAGGTTCTTGTGGAGTTGCTACCAGAGCAGGAAGGCCAGAGACCTGTGAAAAGACTAAGTTAAGGTTGGGGTGGCCAGAGTGAATGATGGGACTTCAGGCCTTTACAGAAAACACTGTGTTCTCTGAGGTCTAACTGGAGGGGTGAAGAGGGGCAGGCCTTTAAAGGGCTAGGTGAGCAGTGGCATTTGTGTGTTGTAGAGTGGAGTTTGGGTTCTTTGGGAAGAGGGAGCTGATGTCACTAAGAAGGAGGGACCTAGTGGTCTCTAAGGAGCCATGGTGGGATGTGAGAGTCTGGTGATGTCACAGGTGGGAGAGATCAGGATTGGCTGATCATCTACCTTTCCTTAGAAGAACTAGGAAGAGGAAAGGGGCAGGGGTCCGTGGGAACCATGGGAACACTAGCCTCTGGTTGCCATGGGAACACTAGCCTCTCTTGCTTCATCTTTTTCTCAATTGACCATTCCAGATGCCGTGAGTGAAGGGGGGGCCATGGCTGAGGAGCGGCCTCCCCGATTGGTGGATTATTTCGTGGTGGCTGGGCTTGCAGGAGATGGAGCACCTATGCCTGAGGAGACCTGGGTTCCTGAACCTACTGGGCCCCGGCGCCCTCCTAGGCCAGCGGAACCTATTACAGATGTGGCAGTCATTGCTAGAGCACTGGGCGAGGAGGTGCCCCAGGGCTACACGTGCATCCAGACATCTGCTGGTGGCCACCCCTTGGAGCTCAGTGCTGGGCTCCTGGGTGGAACTCAGCCAGTCATCTGCTACCGCAGGGGGCGTGACAAGCCCCCCCTCGTTGAGCTGGGGTGTGTACCCCTATCCATGCTGGCACTGGGGGGAGCTGGGAGGGACTGTTGAGTGAACTAAGAAGAGGTGATAAGGGTTGAGAGGAGGCACGTGGGATGGGCTAGAGGTCTGAGAGGAGGGGCTTACTGCCTGCGTTGCTGCTTACTAGCCAATGAGTGCTTCTTTAGCAACTCCTCACTGGCTGGTTTGGGATATCAAGTGGATAACCTTGTGAGGAACTTTGCCAAGAGTCTGACAGTTTTGGTGCTTACTCAAGAACTGGGAAGGGCAGCCGGGTGGTGGTGGCTCATGCCTTTAATCCCAGCACTCGGGAGGCAGAGGCAGGTGGATCTCTGTGAGCTAGTTCCAGGACAGGCTCCAAAGCTACAGAGAAACACTGTCTCAAAAAACCAAAAAAAAAAAAAAAAAAAAAAAGAACCGGGGAGGGCATGGCTTGCAGGGATGGTTATTGATTGAGAGGTAAAGGCAAGGATCCTGGAAGACAGAGTAAGGTGGGCTGTACTACTAGCCTTTGACAAGGGTGAGAGAGCATGGCAAGTTTAGGAGAGCAGGTAGGTAGATCCCGTCTTTCTGTGCTGACCTCTTGATGTCTGTGCTCTCTGTGCCAAGGGTGTTATATGAAGGGAAGGAACGTCCTAAACCTGGCTTCCAAGTGCTTGACACGACACCATATAGTCACTCAGCCAACTTGGCCCCTCCAGGCCCTGGGCATCCTCGCACCTACCTCCTGTACCGGCGGGCAGCAGAGGGGGCAGGATTGCATGCCCTGGGCATCACTGACCTTTGCCTGGTTCTTCCCAGCAAGGGTGAGGGCACTCCTCACACTTACTGCCGGTTGCCACGCAACCTCAACCCTGGCATGGTGAGTGGTACTGTGGTATTGATAGCTAAAACCTGGGCCATTGGTGTAAGGGTGTAGACATGGGGAACAAAGGGTATTTGGGAACCAAGGCCATGACACCAGAGCCAGATGAGAGGTGGCTTGGCTGGGAGGACTGGAATTAGGGGCAGCGTGGAAGACAAAAGACACCCAAAGGGTGGTAGAGAGAGAAGATGGGCCCCAGAAACCTTTGTTAGTGATGTGTCTACTTATCTCTTGTCGTTTCTGGGGCAGTGGGGCCCAGCAGTGTACCTGTGCTACAAGGTGGGCCTGGCCAAGGCCAACACGCTGGTGTATGAGGCAGGTGAGTGGCCCTTTTGTCCTTCCTATCCTTTGACCCTCCATGGTGCCTCTTGGTAAGTTCAGTGACCCCAGAACTGACTTCCCTTTGCCATCTAGCCCTTCTCTGGGATCTTCTAGTTTCTTTACTTGGAATCTAACGGATCGCTTCACTCTGATGTGTGCTTTTCTGCTGGGGTACAGAGCTGCTGGGCCGCTACCCACAGGAAGACAATGAGGCATTCCCGCTGCCCGAGTCAGTGCCAGTCTTCTGCCTGCCCATGGGAGCCACTGTTGAGTGCTGGCCTGCCCAGACCAAGTACCCGGTGCCCGTCTTCTCCACCTTTGTGCTCACAGGGGCTGCCGGTGATAAGGTGGGTGTGTGGGGTGTGGTACGGGGGCCTCACAATACAAGAACCCGTCTGATCATCCCTATACCCCTGCCAGGTGTATGGTGCCGCCTTGCAGTTCTATGAAGCGTTCCCGAGAGCCAGGCTGTCAGAGAGGCAGGCACGGGCACTGGGCTTGTTGAGTGCCGTGGAACGGGGCCGGGCACTGGGAGGCCGAGCCGTGCGCAGCCGTCGCGCCATTGCTGTGCTGTCCCGCTGGCCAGCCTTCCCAGCCTTCAGAGCCTTCCTCACCTTCCTTTACCGCTACTCCGTCTCAGGCCCCCACCGTCTGCCCTTGGAAGCGTGAGCATGGCTTTCCTGACACTGGGGAGTTGTGAGGCATTAGAGAGGATAAATGGGAGACACTAGAATGGAATTGGGGGTACGCTGAGCCCCCAGGAGACAGGGCTGCTCTGTTTTGTTATATAGTTTGTCCATTTAAGCTACTGGCTATGGGTAAGTGGAGCCTGGAATCTAGCCTGCACTTGTTAGTTGGGGCTTAGCTAGGTCTATGTATGCTCAGCACAGATCTGTTCTTATTTTTATTTATTTGTTTATTTACTTATGAAACAGGACTTGCTGTTTATTTACTTCCAGCCCCAGGTGGCCTGGAACTCCGTATAGACCAGGCTGGCCTCAAAGTTACAGAGGTGACTTCCTGAGCGTGGGAATTAAAGGCGTCCACCACGCCCAGTTTATTTATTTATTTAAATTTTTTTGTTTTGTTTTTTTTTTTGTTTTTCGAGACTGGGTTTCTCTGTGGTTTTGGAGCCTGTCCTGGAACTAGCTCTTGTAGACCAGGCTGGTCTCGAACTCACAGAGATCCGCCTGCCTCTGCCTCAGTTTATTTATTTTTTTATTCTTTTTAAAGATGTTCCCATGGTAGCCCTGGCTGGCCTGGAACTCATTGTGTAGATGAGGGGATTTCAGGCAAGGGGATCGCTCTTCTAATCTAAGTAAGACCTATGTATAAAGCTGATCCAGGACAAGGGGCGGGGTTCAGGGAGCAGTGAGGTCTTGAGAATATGTGGCGGGATTGGTCAGGGACAGACCGAGGAGTCAGCCTCACCTTCTCCCTCTCTCCCTAGGCACATCTCCCACTTCATTCACAACGTCCCGTTCCCTTCCCCACAGAGACCACGCATCCTAGTGCAGGTGAGAGGTGAGCCTGGGGCTGGGCTGATGGAAGGAGAGGAGTCGGCAGGAGCTGGCCATGAGTATCCTGACCTGTGGCTCCTCTCCAGATGTCTCCCTATGACAACCTGCTCCTCTGTCAGCCTGTCTCCTCACCCCTGCCCCTCAGGTATGTGCCTAAATCGGGGGGGGCCTTTGGCGACATGGGTATAATAAGAGGTATGGGTACGGCTGCTGAGACCGTGGCAGACTGGCCCCAGTGGCATCTGTGTCCAGCTCCCGAGTCTCCTGCTGATCCTTCTCTCCCTTCACGTCCCACAGTGGTGCTAGCTTTCTGCAGCTGCTGCAGAACCTGGGCCCAGAATTGGCTATTACATTGCTGCTGGCTGTGCTCACGGAGCACAAACTGCTGGTCCACTCGCTGCGGCCAGATCTGCTCACCAGTGTCTGCGAGGCCCTTGTCTCAGTGAGTGCCATCTTATCTAGTCTACTTCTCCAAAGTTGCTCTTTTCTGGTGTCCCTTCATTCAGACCTTGGTTCTTCTCCTTTTCTCGCCATAGGGAGAGGGTCCTCGGTCTCTGTCTGGGTGTAGTTGTTAGAGCCGGGGTTTTCTTCGGGCTTAGCCCCACTTCCTCAAGGTCAGGGCCCTGTGCTCACTGGTTCTCACTGGTTGGTGCTTTAGATGATCTTCCCACTGCACTGGCAGTGCCCCTACATTCCGCTGTGCCCGCTGGTGCTGGCGGATGTGCTGAGCGCCCCTGTGCCCTTCATTGTGGGTATCCACTCCAGTTATTTCGATCTGCACGACCCACCTCCTGATGTCATCTGTGTTGATCTCGATACCAACACACTCTTCCAGTATGAGGCTAAGTATCATTTGTGGGCGAGGGAGGAGAGCATGCAAGGGCTGGTGTGTGAGTTCATGTTGGCTCAAAAAAGACCTTGTAGAAGCTTCATCATCCTTTCTCCTTATGTTATCTCTTAGAACGGAGGAGAAGAAGCCCCTCTCTGCTAGGACCCTGCCCCGCAGACCATACAAGCTTTTGCTGGCCACACTGACGAATCTGTACCAGCAGCTGGACCAGAGTGAGAAGCCTATGGGCTTGAGAGGCTGGAGGCTGTTGTTGGCCTCCAATCTCCAAACTGAGGGGAGGGTCCAGGGACCAATAGATCTCTGAAGTGATTACAGGAGTTGAGTTTGGTAGGAGTGAAATAAAGGAGGAGGGGCAGGGGAGCAGCATTTTTGAGCCCATCAAGAAAGGTGAGCCTGCAATTCACAATCCCAGAGAACCTAGACAACAATGAGGACCCTAAGAGAGATGTACAAGGATCTAATCTACATGGGAAGTAGAAAAAGACAAGATCTCCTGAGTAAATTGGGAGCATGAGAACCTTGGGAGAGGGTTGGAGGGGAGAGGCAGTGAGGGGAGCAGAGAAAAATGTTTTTGGGGATGAAGACATCTGTGTGAAAAACAGGATGGGGTCAGCCCTGTGGGTGCTAACCCTGACTCTTAGATGTTTTGATTCCCAGCTTACACTGGACCAGAAGAGGAGGCCTCCCTGGAATTCCTGCTGACAGACTACGAGGCAGTGTGTGGCCGCCGGACACGCCTGGAGCGGGAAGTCCAGGGAGCCTTTCTGCGCTTCATGGCTTGTCTGCTCAAAGGCTACAGGGACTTCCTGCGTCCCCTCACCGAGGCCCCCTCTGAGGGGTCTCGTGACGTCGACAACCTTTTCTACCTTCAGGGTAAATAAGACAGCCTGTCTTTGTAAAGAGATTTGAGGGAGGGCGTGGTTAGGGGCTGGGCTTCCTGAGGAAAGCGAGAGGGACACTGACTGGGAGCCTGGGAGCGGAGAGACTGAGTGTTCCTCCCCTCCTCTGGTCTTGGAGGATAAGGGCATGCAGGTGAATGTGTCCTGCTGTCTGGGAGCCCTTGGTGGGGAGCAGCAGTCAGGTACAGGTCTGTTGAAGGACAGCTGTGGTGTTGGAGAACTGAGCTCGTCTGTGGGAGAAGTGTGACTTTGAGAGCCATAGATCCTGAATGACGAGAGCTAAGAGCTGGGTACAAGGGGGAGAGGGCTGTGGCAGATAGAGAACTGTGGCAACCCCCTTGTGACCCAGCCTGACCCCCCAGGTTTCCTCAAGTCCCGGGAACGCTCGAGCCACAAGCTGTACTCCCAGCTGCTGCACACACAGATGTTCTCACAGTTCATCGAGGAATGCTCTTTCGGCTCTGCCCGCCATGCTGCCCTTGAGTTCTTTGACTCTTGTGTCGATAAGGTATTGAGCCTTGTCCCTTCTGTATGTACCAACTGCCACCGGGTTCCTCCTGGTTGTCTTGGTTATCTCCAGTCCACTGTTCACTGTGTTTCTCAGCGTGGCTGTGATGGACAGCTGGAATTAGACAAAGCACAGACAATACAACTTGTGCAGCCAGACATGGTCAGCTTCTTCTGCTTTACTGTCCTTTCATTCTTGACTTTTCCCCTCCAGATGGCTCTTCAGGACTCCTTCCCCATGAACGGGTTTTTCTGGGAGACACCATCTTTTGGGGTCCCTGGCTCTGTTAACACTAATCCTTTTCCCATCCTGTTCCAGGTCCACCCAGAGCAGGAGAAGCCTGAGCCAACACCCTTAGTGGAACTGGAGGAGCTCTCAGGAAGTGAGCTCACTGTCTTCATCACACCCCCAGAGGATCCCCCAGTACTGGAAGGCAGTGAATCTGCTCCCCAGTACTGGTAAGACTGTCTCCTCCTCTCGCCTGCCCCAAGGCCCATGCTTGGCCCTGTGCTAACTGCCCTCATGTTGCCTCTTCTCTCCAGTTATGATGGGTTTCCAGAGCTAAGAGCTGAACTATTTGAGTCTCCTCAGGAACAACAGGGAGCGCTGCCTGTGCCCGGCCCATCCCGTAGTGCCCCTAGCAGTCCTGCGCCTCGCCGAACCAAACAGGTAACTAGCAATAGGCCGCATAGGGGAACCTGACCCGGTACAGTGGTTATTGCTTCGTGAGGTTACTGATGGTGCTTATCCCATAAAACTGCTGGGAGGTTTACATAAGCTTGGTCCATAAACAAACAAACAAACCCCACACTCTACAGCCGGGCATAGTGATGCATGACTTCAGCAGTCAGGAGGCAGAGAAAGGCAGATCTCTGAGTTCGAGGCCAGCCTGGTCTACGTAGTGAGTTCCAGGACAGTCAAAGCTACATAGTAAGATCCTGTCTCCAAAAACAAACAAAGAAAAAAAACAACAAAATGCTGTACAAAAACTAGCCTTTGTTACCAGTGTCATTTGCCATCAGGAGGAGCCAGCTACATCTTGCAGGGTGCCCACTCATAATCCAGGGCCAGGCTACCCTGCCCTACGGAGGCACCCAGGAGGTTGTAAGTTAGGCAGTGCCTCAGCCCTCGGACATCCTTAGAACACAGACCGTGTCTCAGGAGAGTGCTGCTTCTCACATTGTCCTGCACTCAGGAGGTTGAGGCAAGAACTGGTGTTTGAATCCAGTCTAGGCCACACGACAAGACACTATTTCAGAAAAATATCAAGAGAAAAAAATATTTGTGCCAGGCAGTGGTGGCACATACCTTCAATCCCAGCATTTGGGAGGCAGAGGTAGGGGATCTTTTTTGAGTTCAAGGTCAGCCTGGTCTACAGAGCAAGTTCCAGGACAGCCAGAGCTATTACACAGAGAAACCCCGTCTCAAAAAAACCAAAAGAAATAAAGAAATAAAGATTTGTGCTGGCCTTTGGGGAAGGATCTTTACCTCGGTGTGTCTTCCCTTGCCCCACCTAGGAGATGAAGGTCGCACAGCGAATGGCCCAGAAGTCAGCCACTGTGCCTGAGCTTTGGGCCCGGTGCCTACTAGGTCACTGCTATGGACTGTGGTTCCTGTGCCTGCCTGCCTATGTGCGTTCGGCGCCCTCCCGGGTGCGAGCCCTGCACAAAGCCTACCACGTGTTGCGTGAGATGGAGAGCCGCAAGGTGGTGCTCCCTGATGAGGTTGGCATTTCCTACTCCCCCCCTAATCCCAGCAAGGCTGTGCAGCTCTAGGGACAGAGGGAAACTTGCTGGAGACCGGGTAGAGTGGAGGGGCAGCCAGAGTTGAGGAGCTGCTCTGCCACAATCAGAGGGCATGAGCATGTGCAGGGTTAAGCTGTGGAGACTGCAGGGCATCCAGAGCTACAGAAAGGAGCTGCCGGGAGCCAGTGAGTCCTCCAGGAATTAGGAGGCTGGAAGAGGGTGCTTGCTGAGACTCGGCAACTTGGGTCGCAGTAAATCCCTTACATCCTGACATCCTGTGCCTCTCTTGGCCTAGGTGTGTTACCGGGTGTTGATGCAGCTCTGCTCACACTATGGGCAGCCCGTGCTGTCTGTGAAAGTCATGCTAGACATGCGGCGGGCAGGCATTGTGCCCAACACCATCACCTACGGCTACTACAACAAGGTACTTAATTTGGGTAGGATGGCAGTCTGTGCTGGGACCTGGTTTAGAGAGAATGCTGTTCTTTGACAGCTGCTGCTGTCCCCATTCTCTGGTCCTGTAGTCACTGTCATCTGTGCTTTCGTGTTGCCTTTGCACAGACAGAAGGCTTTTTGTTTAGTTTTGGGTTTTGGTTTTTCAGATTTAGCTACTTTGATTCTTATTTACAACAGCGTTAAACTCCATGCCAGACACTGTTCCAGATACATATTTTAATTTATTTTATCCCCACAGTGCCACAGGGCATAGAATGGTCATTCCCCCCTATTACAGGAATTGAGGTTGCAGAGAATTTGTAATTTTTCCCAAGTCCCACAGTAAGCAAGTTAGTGAGTCAGAATGTAAGCAAAATTACATCCAGAATTCAGCCTCTTAACCATAATACAAACTGCCTCCTGTTTTTCAGATAAGGAATAGTCAAGCTGTTGAGATTATTTCTTCAAAGCCATTCAGTTTACAAATGGAGTCTAGCTGGGCATGATGATGCACACCTTTAATACCGGCATTTAGGAGGCAGAGGCAGGAGGATCTCTGTGAGTTCAAGGCCATCCTTGGTCTACAGAGTGAGTTCCAGTGCAGCCAGGGCTACATAGTGGGTCCCTATATCGATAGATGATAGATAGATAGATAGATAGATAGATAGATAGATAGATAGATAGATAGATATAGATAGATGATAGATTGATTGATAGATAGATTATAGATAGATAGATGATAGATAGATAGATAGATAGATAGATAGATAGGCAGACAGATAATGGATGAATAGTAGAGACTAGATACACTTTTCTCCATTACTCCATTGTTACTGATAATGCCTCAATTGGGGCTTCTCTTTCTGGGTGAGCTATTGGCTAGATAGTCCTAGCCAGCATGTTTAGAGAAAAAGGTGGTCCCTGGGGTCAGGACGGGAGCTAAGACATCACTAAGTGGGCATTGTGATTGACAGGCTGTGCTGGAAAGCAAATGGCCATCTGGTACACCAGGTGGACGCCTACGCTGGGCCAAGCTCCGGAATGTTGTCTTGGGGGCTGCTCAGTTCCGCCAGCCCTTGAAAGACAGACGGCGGCAGCAGCAGCAGCAGCAGCAGCAGCAGCAGCAGCAGCAGCAGCAGCAGCAGCAGCAGCAGCAGCAGCAGGTGGCTGTACATCAAGAGTCGGGCAGCTCTCAGACAGGTGGGTAGGGACTGGCCAGATAGCTACGGTGCCAGACGTGATGGTTCACACCTGAAGTCCTGCCACTTGGGAAACTCAGACAGGATGATTGACTGTTGCAAATTCAAGGCCATCTTGTGCTACATAGTGACTTCCAGGCCAGATTGGAATACGTAGTGGGAATTTGTATTAAAAGAAAAAAAAAGTGGGGGAAGGTAGTGGTGGCACAATCCTTTGATCCCAGCACTCCTGAGGCAGAGGGGGACAGATCTCTGTGCATTCAAGACCAGCCTGGTCTACAGAGTGAGTTCCAGGAGAGACCCAGACAACTAGGCCTGGCAGGCCTTTCTGTGTGTGGATAACCTGCATTTGTTTGGTAGCAGAGGGATAAAGTTCTACGGGGGAGAAACACTGCAAAACCCAGGTCTACCCAAGGGGCCGCTTCAGTCTGTGCTTTCTACAGAACCCTGTCTGGAGCGCCCCTCCCCAACACGTCCTCTTCAGCGCCAGACGACTTGGGCAGGGCGAAGTCTGCGGGAGCCATCCTCACCCACCGGGCGCCTGGTCAAGAGTGGCAGCCTAGGCAGTGCTCGAGGGGCACAGCCCACTGTGGAGGCTGGTGTAGCGCACAGTAAGTACCCTTATCTGACCTTCCTTCATCCTCCCATCGAACTCTCCTAACAACTCTTCAGTAGAGAAAGAGAGACTGGGGCCGTCTTTAGGGCAGCTCCCTGTACCTTAGCGGGCCTATAGGCCCTTGAGGCAATCTTGCCTAAGTGTTATGGTGAGTTGTGATGCTCGGGTTTGTTGGTTTATACAGTTTGCATTCTAGACATTGTATTGTATGTGTATGGGTGTTTGCCTGCATGTATGTCAGTGTGTCACCTGTATCCCTGGTACTCATGGAGGCCAGGGAGGGTATCCGAGCCCCTGGAACTGGAGTTACACATGGTTGTGAGCTGCCATGTGGGTCCTCAGGGCAAGCAGCCAGTGCTCCTGACTTCTGAGTTCCGCTGCACGAGTTGTGTTTACTTGTGGTAGAGCAGTGGGGGGAGCACAGGACTCCATCTCTCCATTCTCTTTGACCTGCAGTGATAGAGGCCTTGGGGGTCCTCGAACCCCGTGGATCACCTGTGCCTTGGCAGGATGGAAGTCTGTCAGACCTAAGTCTGACGGGGGAAGAACTGGCACCTGGAGGAAGCCCAGGGGGCTCTGGCTCAGCCCTCAGTACCCGCTCCACTGAGGCCCTAGAAGGGATAAGTGGGCGGGGTCCCAAAACTAGTGGCTGTCAGGAGGAGGTGGGTACCCCCAGAAAAGGGCTGGGTGCCCGCCTCCAACAGCTGCTCACCCCTTCCCGCCGCTCCTCTGTCTCCCGCATCCCCCCACCTGAGTTGCCCACTGACCTTCCTCCTGCGGCCCGCCGAAGTCCCATGGATAGCCTGCTGTGGCCCCGAGAACGCCCTGGATCCACCGCTTCTGAGGTAGCCAATGAGAAAGGGAGAGGAGGGCTGCTGACTGGGAGAATGCCCCCAAAGTGACTCTGAGAGTGGCTGAAAGCAGCACCCTAAGGGAGAGGAGCGGAGGACTAGCTGACTGTGCTTTCTCTTGTAATGGCAGAGTTCCGCCTCTCTGGGCAGTGAGTGGGATCTTTCAGAGTCTTCTCTTAGCAGCCTGAGCCTTCGCCGTTCCTCAGAGCGTCTCAGTGACACCCCTGGACCTTTCCAGCCTCCTTCCCTGGAAGTGAGCATACCCCATCCACACCATTGTGCTGGAACACACACAGCTCATATCCACCCACCCCCAAAGGCAGGGGAAGGGGAGGAGGTGGAAGGAGGCCTGGCTGAGGTTTCGAGATGGAAGGGGCACGGAAGGGCATGGGCTTTGGGGCCCTGGAATCAAATAAGGCTCATTTCTTGGGGTCTCCTTGCCCACAGATTCTGCTGTCCAGCTGCTCCTTGTGCCGTGCCTGTGACTCCCTGGTGTACGATGAAGAAATCATGGCTGGCTGGGCACCTGATGACTCTAACCTCAATACAACTTGCCCCTTCTGCGCCTCTTCCTTTGTGCCCCTGCTCAGTGTCCAGACCCTTGATTCTCGACCCAGGTGCCCAAAGCAGAAAAAGCGCTGTGGGAGGGACAGGCAGATGGTGCTCAAAGAGCTGACACCTCCCGCTGTTTCCCTGCAGTGCCCCTAGCCCACAGTCTGCCCTTGCTGGTGCCAGTGGCAGTCAAGATGCCCCTGTCCCTGGGGGTCCCGGCCCTGTGCTCAGTGACCGGAGGCTCTGCCTTGCCCTGGATGAACCCCAGCTCTGCAATGGCTATGTGGGGGTAAGGGCTGAGCCAGAGGAACATGAGGAGGTGGGAGTGTGTTGTCTGTTGAGGGGAGATCAAATGGGTGCCAGGTAGAGGACAAGGGACATGCAAGAGGCTTTTGGACTTGCTGAGTTATTGGGAGATGACCTCTGGGTGAGGGCCATTAGTATATATGTTCTGACCACTTCCCTGCTTGCCCACAGAGTGCTTCCCGGAGAGCTGAAGGGGCATGGGCATACCTGAGCCCCTTGGTGCTGCGGAAGGAACTGGAGTCTTTGGTGGAGAATGAAGGCAGTGAGGTGTTGGCATTGCCTGAATTGCCCGCTGCCCACCCCATCATCTTCTGGAACCTCCTGTGGTATTTCCAACGCCTACGCCTACCTAGTATTCTACCAGGCTTGGTGTTGACCTCCCGCGATGAGCCCCCACCCGGCCAGGTCAGTGTCCTTGTGTAGTCCTTGTCTCTTGAGAGCTTCCCTCCTCCTTCTCAGCTCTTTGTCTTCTAGTCCTCTCTGTCCGTAGCAGTGAAGAAAAACCATTTTACCAGGCACAGTTTTGCCTCTCTGGCCCTCCATGTCGTCATCTGTCAAATGGCATAAGCAGGAACCTAATGGAATACGTGCTTGATGTAGTGACTCGTCCCTAAAAAAAATGGCTTAATGTTTTCCTGTTTGTTCCACCAGTATTCATCATACATCCTAGGGCCCAGGGCTAGGGATGTGATAAAGGAAACGAAGTCCTCATTCGTAAGAACTGGTAGATGAGAATTTCTTTCCTCAAGATACGGTGGGGTAGATCTCTGTGAATTCCAGGCCTGCCTACTCTGCATAGTGAGACCCTGTCTCAAATACCAATAACACCACAAATAAGTTCTTTCCCTTTCTCTTTTATTATGTCCTGTAATGTCTCTCTGTTCCTTTGAACATTGTCTGTCTGTCCTTTTCTTGCCCTCTGCCTCATTCTGACTTTTTCTTCTTATCTCAGCCCTCCCAGGGACCATCTCCTAGGCTAACCCCTGACCCAGCCTCTGTGCATGTTCGTCTGCTGTGGGATGTCCTGACCCCCGATCCCAACAGCTGCCCACCTCTCTATGTTCTCTGGAGGGTCCACAGTGAGTTGGTACTTGATCTAGGAGTGAAAGGGCCGGGCTCTTCATCTGGAAAGCTTGGTGATCCTGGTAACCCTTCCTTCCTTTCATCCAGGCCAGATCCCACAACGAGTAGTCTGGCCAGGCCCAGTGCCCTCATGTCTTAGCTTGACATTGCTGGAGTCAGTGATGCGCCATGTTGGACTTAACGAGGTTCATAAAGCTGTTGGGCTCCTGCTGGAAACCCTAGGGCCCCCTCCCACTGGCCTGCACCTGCAGAGGTATGATGCGCTCACCTGGGGGCCTTCGGCCTGGCCTTGGCACCTCTTTTCTTTGATACTCTTCTATGTTTATTACAGGGGAATCTACCGTGAGATCTTATTCCTGACAATGGCTGCTCTGGGCAAAGACCACGTGGACATAGGTAAAGGTGCAATCGGATGCTGAAGAGAAGGGATGTGGGACCAGACATGAGAGGAGGTCCTAATGCATCAATTTCCATCCTCTACCCTAGTGGCCTTCGACAAGAAGTACAAGTCTGCCTTTAACAAACTGGCCAGCAGCATGGGCAAGGAGGAGCTGAGGCTGCGGCGGGCACAGATGCCTACTCCCAAGGCCATTGACTGTCGAAAATGTTTTGGAGCACCTTTGGAATGCTAGGGACCCTTAAGCCCCCCTCTTCTGCCTTGGGTGGAGAGGAGAGGTAGAGTGGATTCTAGACATAGCCTGACTCCCTCTTCCTTTCATGGAAGATTTTGAATCAGGCTGCTCAGCCATAGGCTCCAAGTGGAAATAGCAGGAAGAGGGACTCACTGATACCAAAAGTCACAATTCCCCTATCTCCAGCCTGCCCAATTTGTTCATGCTGATTTTGAGGAGAGCTAGGGAAGTTGGCACAAGTCCATTCTTTCTCCATCCTCTTCCAGGGCCTCCTTCCCAGGGTATCCTCAGATCTGTAGTGCCCTGGGATACTTAGAAGTTTTTGTTTTAAAAAAACAACTAGAAAGATTTCGAGCTCCTAAGCCTTTGCCCCATGGGAGGAGTCTCATCCCCACTTCTCTTCTCTGGCATTGCTAAAGGAGCCCAAGGCAATCCTAGCGTTTAATTTTATTTAGTTATTTATTCTGAAGCCACAGCTCCTACACTTATTAGATTCTCAAGGAGCATAAGAAAGAGAAGGGAATTAAGTTTGTAACTCCTTGAGAGCCATGCACTGGGACCCAGAGGAGTCCCAAGCTTCCCTTGGGAAGAATTGGTGCCTCTTCTAGTTCCAATCCTTCTTGTCCACTCCACCTTGGGAAATGCCTCTCCGGTCCATGGCCTTGACCTGTGCAATAAGGATTGTTCTCTGCAAAGTTTTGTTGGATGTAAATATAGTAAAAGCTGCTTCTGTCTTTTTTCCCTCTGCCTCCTGTTCTCTGGATTTGGGGTGGTACCTTATCTTTCCTTGCTGCACATTCTCTCCGCTGTGTTTCCTTTCTTTGTAACCATCAAGTATATCCTTGCAACTTGGTTTATAGGAAGCTCTTGGTGCAGAAGGGTGAATCCAGTGCTGGCTATGGTGGTGCCAGCCTGCGTGGCACTTCCGGCCCTCCCACACAATCACCCCCTTGTCCCTCATCTGTACCCCACACAAAGACTCCATTCTCTGGGGGCCCTGAGCTCATCTTTGCCTTATTTCCTCTCCTCCTGTCCCCTCCCTGACCCCAGCTTCTTCTGTACCTTCACAAAGATGATAGCTCTCCTCACTTGTTGCCATTTCCAGCCCTCTTGTGTATCAGAAGCTCTGGCCGTCCTCCCAGCTCTCCTTAGTGGCTCTAGCTCCAGACAGTGCTCCTCACTGTGATCTAACCTTGGAGACAACAATGGAAAGAAAGAAGCAAGGAGTAACAGTCTTCCGTGTGTGAGTGCCAGGGAGATGGGCATCATTTTTCCTTAGTTTATTTTTTAGATTATTTTATGTGTATATGTGGGTTGTGTGCATGTCGTAGAATATATATGTATACCACATGCATGCAGTACCCACAGAGGCCAGAAGAGGGTGCTGAATATCCTGGAACTAGAGTCACCATGTGGATTCTAGGAACAGAACTCAGGTCCTCTGCAAGAGAAGCAAGTGCTTTTAACTATTGAGCTATATATCTCCAGTCTTCAACTCCTTTTAAACTTGAAAATTGTGTGCGTGCGTGCTTGTGTGGATGTGTGCGTGTGTGAAATATGCAGGTACCCACTGTGGATCCCTTGGAGCAGGCAGTTGTGAGCTGCCTGATGCGGGTGCTGGACCTTAACTATTGCGCTGTCTATCTAGCTCCTCAGGCATCATTTTTCTATCTCAGGCCCATCTAGAATTTTCTCTCTTTTTCTTGTGTAATGAAATAAACACAGGAAGCAACTCCTAGAAGCTACAGAACCAGTTACCAAAGGGAATGAGCTAAGAAAACAAATGCCTTGGGGAAGAAGGGCATGGGCAACCTTGGAGGACAGGATTTACATAAAATGTCAGTGCAAATCCCTAGGAGTAGTGAGTGGCCAAAGAAGTAACTCAAGCTAGGGTTGGCAGGACACCTTTTAATCCTACCATCTGCTTAGAGGCAGGCATTCTGTGAGCTCTGGGCCAGCCTGGTCTATATTATATTAGGAATTCCAGGCTAGCTATGGTGCTTTAGTGAGACCCTGTCTTTTTTTTTTTTAAGCGTTACTTCTAATTCTTAGGACTTAGTAGTCAAAGAATCCTTCCCATTCTTTCCTGAGGATATTTTTCCAGTGTCCTAAAGGCCTAAAGAAGGAATAAAGGGGCCGGGCGGTGGTGGCGCACGCCTTTAATTCCAGCACTCGGGAGGCAGAGGCAGACAGATCTCTGTGAGTTTGAGGCCAGCCTGGTCTACAAGAGCTAGTTCCAGGACAGGAACCAAAAGCTACAGAGAAACCCTGTCTCGAAAAAATAAAAACAAACAAACAAACAAAAAAAAACCCAAACCTAATAATAAAAATAAAGAATAAAATTTAAATAAATAGTCTTACTCTTATTGTGCCCAATTTCTAATCAAACCACATTGTGTGTGCATGGCTGTGTGTGTTTGTGTGTTTTACTGGTGATGAAATCTAAGACCTTATACCTACTAGGCAAACGTTTTTACCCTATTCTGAACCTATGCTACATCCCAGGTGTCCATCCATTTTTTTTTTAATTTATTTATTTATTATGTATACAATATTCTGTCTGTATGCCTGAAGGCCAGAAGAGGGCACCAGACCTCATTACAGATGGTTGTGAGCCACCAAGTGGTTGCTGGGAATTGAACTCAGGACCTTTGGAAGAGCAGGCAATGCTCTTAACCACTGAGCCATCTCTCCAGCCCCTGTCCATCCATTTTTTAAGATTTATTTATTTATTATGTATACAACATTCTGCCTCCATGTATGCCTGCACGCCAGAGGAGGGCGCCAGATCTCATTACAGCCTGCACGCCAGAGGAGGGCGCCAGATCTCATTACAGATGGTTGTGAGCCACCATGTGGTTACTGGGAATTGAACTCAGGACCTCTGGAAGAGCAGTCAGTGCTCTTAACCTCTGAGCCATCTCTCCAGCCCCTGTCCATCCATGTTTTTTTTTTTTTTTTTTTTTTTGATTTTTCAAGACAGGGTTTCTCCATAGCTTTTTTGGTTCCTATCCTGGAACTAGCTCTTGTAGACCAGGCTGGCCTCGAACTCACAGAGATCCGTCTGCCTCTGCCTCCTGGGTGCTGGGATTAAAGGCGTGTGCCACCACCGCCCGGCTCCCATCCATGTTTTTTAAAGCAGAGATTGAACTTGGGGCCTTCTGAATGCTAAACTCCACCACTGAACTATATCCGTAGCCTTCATGTGTCCTCTTAAAATAAGTTTCTGATTATAGTATGCTAAGCATTCTTCACTGGGATATAGCAAAATAATTTTTAAATTTTATTTATTTAATTTGTTTATTTATTGGTTTTTTGAGACAGGGTTTCTCTGTGTAGCCCTGGCTGTCCTGGAACTCACTCTGTAGACCAGGGTGGCCTTGAACTCAAATCAGCCTCCCTAGGCATCATTTTTCTAATTTTAGGGTACTGGAGTTAAAAGGCATGGGCCACCATCACTTAGAGACTGCAGAGTCTGACTGGTCTAGAGTACTCTTCTGAGTTTAGGCTGGCCCTGAACTTGCTCCGTGGTCAAGATGACCTTGATCCTGATGATGATCATCAGATCCTGACTCCCTCCCTCTGAGTGCTGGAGTTAATAAGTCTTCCAGAGGGAACTACAGGGGTTCTTAACTAAAGGGATAACTGTGGTTTAGAAGTTGTATTGAGGGCAAGGATATTCTCAAATCACTGGACTCAACTTCTCTCTCCACACTTTGGAATATACAGACCAAAGACAACAGATTTGAGGTGAATCATTGTTGTTTGCTAATCAGACATATTGCCACTGTGTCTCAGCTCTTCCTTGTGTGAAAATAATGAAGGGGATATTTTGTCATTTAAAGAAGAATTATATAATTTGCATGAAAGTTGGACCTGGTGCTTCAGACCTGTGACCTCAGCTACTCCAGAGGCTGGGTAGCAGGATTACAAGTTTTCAGGTGTCTGCCTAGTCTCCATATGAAGTGCCAGGCTAATCTGGGCATCTTAGTACCACTCTTGTCTCAAATAAAATAAAATCCACAAAACTACTTAAAAGAGAGCTGGGGCTGGCCGGGCGGTGGTGGCGCGTGCTTTTAATCCCAGCATTTGGGAGGCAGAGGCAGGCGGATCTCTGTGAGTTCGAGGCCAGCCTGGTCTACAAGAGCTAGTTCCAGGACAGGAACCAAAAGCTATGGAGAAACCCTGTCTCGAAAATTCAAACAAAAACAAAAACAAACCCTTGCCATCTTGGTCTTCTCTCTCCCTCTCTCATGCCCACTTAGGCCTTTCATGACCCCCCACTGTGTGAGGTCTGTTGTGGCATTCCAAGGTCCTCAGATCAACACGATAAACCTTAAGGGGTGGGGTGTCTCTGACTCTTTTGCCTGCTCTTGGGATTCATTTTCTTATGCTGGTTTGCCTCATTCAGCCCTGCTGTGGGGTATTGTTATTGTCTCCTTTGTTTATTTTGTGCCTAGTCTCATTGTACCTTGCTGTGCCCTTGCCTGCCTGAAGTCTTTGGGAGGCTTGCTCTTTTTTGGGTGGGGAGGCAAAGAAGGGGTGGTCCTGGGAGAGGTAGGGGAAGGACTGGAGTAGAGGGAAGGCAGGCTGTGGTATGACAGAAGAATAAAGGATTCCAGAGGATGGCCTGCTCCTTCAGACAGCAGTTAGTGATGATGGATAAAGGATTCCAGAGGACGGTCTGGTCCTTCAGACAGCAGTTAGTGACGATGGATAAAGCTCGTAGTTAAGAATTTATTCAAGGGGGCTAGAGAGATGGCTCAGAGGTTAAGAGCACTGGCTGATCTTCAGGAGGTCCTGAGTTCAATTCCCAGCAACCACATGGTGGCTCACAACCGTCTGGAATGAGGTCTGGTGCCCTCTTCTGGCCTGCAGTCATACACACAGACCGAATATTGCATACATAATAAATAAATAAATCTTTAAAAAAAAGAATTTATTCAAGGTGGCCCCGCAGGTAGAGGTTCCTGACCAGCCCGAGGGCCCAAGTTTGATAGCCAGGATCCACATGAAGCAAAGAGGGAGTTGACACCCACAGAGTCCTCTGACATCCACATGGTGGCATGTTCGCCCCACCACCTACAAATTAATAAAGAATTTATTCTGTAAGAACAATGGTTTTGTGTCATTCCCTGCAGTACCCCCACCAAATGGAATAACAGGAGCAAGTGCCTGGCTTAGTGTAAAACTCTGCTAACCACAAACACAAGACGTACACTAGGTGTTTTATCACGTGTTTAGTGACTCAAAAGAGTCAGCAAAATCTGAAGATGGAGTTAGAACATAAACAAGCTGACTTTGAAGCTGAGATCGTGAAATTGCTAGAACATTAGAAAAATTTTCATAGTTCCTAATTACTATATTATCAAATATCACATTCTTTTATATAAAATTTTGTGTGCATGAGTGTTTTGGCTACATGTGTTCCTGTGTGCCACATGTGTGCCTGGTCCCTGACGAGGCCAGAAGAGGGCATCAGCTCCCTGAATTCTAGATGGTATGAACTGCTATGTGGGGGCCAGGAAGTGGGTCTTCTGTAACAATGGTGTTCTTAACTGTGGAGCCCTCTCCAGTCCCAAATATTACATTCTTGTTCTCGGCACTGCCCTGAATATTTAAGATGTGTTATTTTACAATACCATATGAGTTATATTTAGCATTCTCATTGTACAAATGGACAAACAAGGGCATTGATAATAAAAAAAGGATTTTTTTTTTTTTTGGATACAGGGTTTCTCTATGTAGCTTTGGAGCCTGTCTTGGCAGTAGTTCTGTAGAACAGGCTGGCCTTGACCTCACAAAGATCTGCTTGCCTCTGCCTCCCAAGTGCTAGAATTAAAGGTGTGTGCCACCACCGCCTGCCCCCAAAAGTAATTTGTACACATACAACAATCATAGAACTAATAAGATGCAGACCCAAGATCAGACCCAAGATTCTAAACCTAATAACTCAAGGTCATTTTTTTTTTTTTTTTTGGTTTTTTTCGAGACAGGGTTTCTCTGTGGCTTTGGAGCCTGTCCTGGAACTAGCTCTTGTAGACCAGGCTGGTCTCGAACTCACAGAGATCCGCCTGCCTCTGCCTCCCGAGTGCTGGGATTAAAGGCGTGTGCCACCACCGCCCGGCCAGGTCATGTTATTTATTCATTTGGACTCAATACTAGACTGCAAACATTTGTATGTTTGTTTTACTTAAAAATAAGAATCAGGTGTATGGTCCAGGTGTAATAGCTCAGTATTGTATTCTCAACAGTTGGGAGGCTGAGGCAGGAGGATTGCCACAAGTTCAAGGCCAAGTTGGACTACAGAGTGAGTTTCAGTTTCAAAAAAAAAAATGAGGGTACAGCAAGATGGCTCACAAAGTCAAGGTACTTGCCATGAAGTCTGGGAGTCTGAGTTCCATTCCTGGAATCCATATGGTGAAAAGAGAGGACTGAGTCTTATAAATTGTCCCGTGACCTCATACGTGGAACACAGAGCATGGGCCCGTACACTCATACACACACTCACTCACGCACACACTCACTTACACACACACACTCACACGGAAAACATAAGTTAGTACGTGACAAGCGGAGGGCTGCGGAGCTGGAGCACTCGGTGCTGAGTATGGTGCCTGCATTCCGATCCCCAGCATTCGCCTGAGTTGGGCTTGTATGCATCTGTAATCCTATAGCTGAGGAGAAACAGGAGACAGCAGGATCCCTAGGGCTTGGTTCTCTCTCAGATTCACTCTGCAGTCTTGGGTTCAGTGAGACTCTGACTCAAAAAATGAGGTGAACAACTTTGGAAGAGTCCCCATGACCTCTGATGTCCGCAGATGCATAGGTGCACAAACATATTGGTACCTGCATATTTGTAGGCTCTATCTATGGTTTCCGAGTTTGTTCTTTTTTATTTTCTTCCTACATATCTTTTTTTTTTAATTTATTAGATTAAAAAAAATACCAATCCAAATTCCCACTTCCTCCCCTCCTCCTATTCCCTCCTCACACCCTCCCACCCCACGCCCATCTAATCCTGAGAGAGGGTAAGGCACTCTGCTTTGTGGAAGGTCCAGAGTCCTCCCTACTACATCTAGGCTGAGCAAGGTATACATCCAAAGAGAACAGGATCCCAAAAAGCCAGTACGTGCCGTAGAGATAAATCCCAGTGCCACTGCCAGTGACCCCTCAGTCTGCCCCAACCATGCAACTGTCAACCACATTCAGAGGGACTGGTTTGGACCTATGCTTGTTCCTTCCCAGTCCAGCTGGAGTTGGTGAGCTCCTATTAGCTCAGGTAAACTGTTTCAGTGGGTGAACCCATCATGGTCTTGACCTCTTTGCTCATATTCTCACTCCTTCCACTCTTCAACTGGACCTTGGGAGCTCAGTCCAGTGCTCCAATGTGGGTCTCTGCCTCTGTTTCCATCTGTGGTGGGATGAAGATTCTATGGTGATATTTAAGGTAATCATCAGTCTGACTACAGGGCAAGGCCAGTTCGGGCACCCTCTCCTCTACTGCTTAGGGGTCATGCTTGTGGATTCCTGGGAATTTTTCTAGAGCCAGGTTTCTTGCTAACCCCATAATGGCTCCCTCAATCAAGATATCTCTTTCCGGGGCTGGAGAGATGGGTCAGTGGTTAAGAGCATTGCCTGCTCTTCCAAAGGTCCTAAGTTCAATTCCCAGCAACCACATGGTGGCTCACAACCATCTGTAATGAGGTCTGGTGCCCTCTTCTGGCCTGCAGGCATACACACAGAATACTGTATACATAATAAATAAATATTAAAAAAAAAAGAAAAAAGATATCTCTTTCCTTGCTCTCATATCTGTCCTTCCTCCATCTCGACTATCCTATTCCCTCAAGTTCTCCTCAACCCTTCCCTTATCCCCTCATCTTCCCCCTTTCCCCTTCCTTCTACCCCATTACCCCCATGTTCCCAATTTTGTCAGGCAATCTTGTCTGTTTCCAATTTTCAGGTGGATCTATATATGTTTTTCTTTGTTTTGTTTTTCAAGACATAGTTTCTCTGTGTAGAACTATTTCTCCTGGAACTTGCTATGTAGATCAGGCTGGCCATGAACTCACAGAGATCTGCCTGCCTCTGCCTCCCAAGTGTTGGAATTGAAGGCGTGCAGCCAGGCCTTCATCATATATATATATATATATATATATATATATATATATATATATATATTTGAGATGGGCTTTCACTGTAGCTTTTGTAGACCTTGTTAAGCTGGGAGCATAGTCCCAGCCCCTGGTCTGGGAGTTGCTTTGCTCTGGACTCCAAATCCCAGCATACCACTCCCACAGGGTATTTAAGGGGCCTCCTAGAGGAGGAACACGTGGTTTTTGGGCCCGCAGGGCTCCCTGCTGTGCTGTCTCCCTGCCAGCGCTGGGGTAGGGCTACCTGAGACCGTCATTCTTAATAAAACGATGGGGCCAGGCGGTGGTGGCGCACGCCTTTAATTTCAGCACTCGGGAGGCAGAGGCAGGTGGATCTCTAAGTTTGAGGCCAGCCTGGGCTGCAAGAGCTAGTTCCAGGACAGGCTCCAAAGCTACAGAGAAACCCTGTCTTGAAAAACCAAAACAACAAACAAACAAACAAAAACGATGGGCATTTCGATTTGGTTTGATTTGGCCTAATTGGATTTCTTGCGCCGGAGGAGGTGCTCTTATTCCTATCAGACCAGGTTGGCCTCGAACTCATAGACGTCCCTCTGCCTCCCAAGTGCTGGGATTAAAAGCGTGCACCACCACTGTCCTTCTCCATCATAATTTTTGATTAAATTTTTTATTTATCTATATATTTTGCATTACTAAGGTTTGAACATGCTGACTAGTATTCTACCACTTAGCTATATTTCCCAGTCCAACTTTTAAAAAAAAATGAGGAAAATATTTTAGGTACTAAAAGAAATTATTGCCGGGCGATGGTGGCGCATGCCTTTAATCCCAGCACTCGGGAGGCAGAGGCAGGTGGATCTCTGTGAGTTCGAGACCAGCCTGGTCTACAGAGCTAGTTCCAGGACAGGCTCCAAAGCCACAGAGAAACCCTGTCTCGAAAAACCAAAAAAAAATAAAAATAAAAAAATAAAAGAAATTATTAGCTGGGCGGTGGTGGCACACGCCTTTAATCCCGCACTCGGGAGGCAGAGGCAGGCGGATCTTTGTGAATTTGAGGCCAGTCTGGTCTAAAAAAAAGAAAGAAAGAAATTATTTTGAGGTCAGGCAGTAGTGGTGCATGCCTTTAATCCCAGCAACTCAGGAAGCAGAGGCAGGCGGATTGGAAATCTGAGTTCGAGGTCAGCCTGGTCTACAGAGTGAGTTCCAGGATAGCCAGAGCGACATAGAGAAATCCTGTTTCAAAAACCAAAACAAACAAACAAATCATTTTATGCTTGCATATATGTATATGTACCATAATGTGAGTGTCTGGTGCTCAGAGAAGTCAGAGGAGGGCTTCTTCTCAAGTGGAGTTAACAAAATGGTAGTAAACTAGCACACGGGTGCTGGGAACAGAGCTTAGATTCTCTAGAAGAGCAGCAAGTGTTTAGGTCACTGAGGACCCATTTAAAAAAGTTTTGAAACAGCGTTTTCATACTTAGTCTAGGCTAACCTGAAGCCTCAGCCCCAAGTCCCGTGATTGCCCCTGTGTACCACCGTGCCAGCCTTACAATTCCATTTCCATAGTGATTTTAAAAAATGTGTTCTAGCCAGGTGGTGGTAGTGGTGGTGATGGCGATGAACGACTTTATTTTTTATTTTTTTATTTTTTTTGGTTTTTCGAGACAGGGTTTCTCTGTGGCTTTGGAGCCTGTCCTGGAACTAGCTCTGTAGACCAGGCTGGTCTCGAACTCACAGAGATCCGCCTGCCTCTGCCTCCCGAGTGCTGGGAGATGAACGACTTTAATCCCAGCACTCCGGAGGCAGAAGCAGGCAGATCTCTGAGTCTGAGGTCAGCCTGGTCTACAGAATGAGTTTCAGGACAGCCAGGAGTACACAGAGAAACTCTGTTAAAAAAAAAAAACACAAAACCAAGAAACAACAAAAAGGTTCAACTGTCTCTGGAACTAGTTATTTCTGGCTCTTAACTAGTGCTTGGTGGTTAGCAGTCTACCGTTGGCAAATGGCTTAATCTCTTACACTTCAAAACACGTAGGCTTAAATTCCAACTCTGCCACATGAGTGAGTAGTTTTGGAAAGTCTTTCGATCTACACCTCATTTCCCTCATCTGTAAACTACGATGACCACTACTTACTTCTCAGAGTAAGAATTCATCTGAAGCTCTCAGCACAGTGCCACGCACACAATCTCTGGCTTCCCGAAATATTATTCTTTAAACATGCTTATTTTTGTGATAATTAGTTCTCATCTCTAAGGCGCTCGAATGAATACTTATGGTTAAGTGCTCAAAAACGCTGAATGTAGGCGGGCCTAACTGCTTCGAGGAAGTAGGAGGAGGTCGCCAGGCTAGCAAGAGAAGCTGGGCCCTGACTTGGCTACTGCAGTCGGGTGGGGTGGGAAACTGTCTGCTCACTGTGAACAGAAAAAGACCAGATCCCAGAGAACACGCTATGAACACCGTAATTTATCAGTGCATTTAGCTAATTGTTAGGTTTTGATTTTTTTTTCCCTGCTGTTATGGTACAGTCAATTAAGGATCGACCAGGAGTAAATTAACACAGGAGCCCAAGGCCTTGGCAGCATAAGGCAGGCCACACCCCAGAGAGACAAGGCCCGAGCCCCGAAAGCAAGTTCTGTCCTTAAATTCATGGATTCTGTCGCGATGAAACACCACCCACCCAAACGCAGAGCACCGCACCGATCCCAGTCTCCATCTTTAGACGTGAAAGAATGAGTGCTGGCCAAAGGAGAATCCCGGTTTTTTAAGAGACTAGGTGGTACGGCGGCTGCCTGGGGACCAAAACGTCTCCAAGGTAAAGTTGCAGCCTGAAGCGATTTTTTGACCCCCGACACTTAATGGGCTGTCGAAGACCCGGATGTGTCTGGGACTGGCCGAGGTACCCATTAACGCGCCCCCGCTAGACCATCCCCCTTCTTCTTTTCTGATTGGGTCTTCTTGACGCCAATCACAACTTCTCCAGCCACCCACTCCTCAAGGGTGGGGTGAAGTTTCGGTATCCCGCTTTCTATTGGTACGAGCAAGACGAAGAGGGCGGGTAGCCGGCTAGAGTCCTCCAATGGGCGTCGTGGCGTGTGGTTAAGGCGGAGTCGAGGCGCTTGGCAGCTGCCCAATCAGCGTCCTTGTTTGTGTGGTGCCGCCGCCGCCGGTGCAGCCGCCGCCGCCGCTGCTGCCCCTGTCTGTACCGCAGTGTCTGCTCCGCCCGCCCGCCCTCCCCGACCCGGCCCGCCCCCTCCCCCACCCCCGTTCCTGGACCCGCCAGTGGGGTCTGGATCCCACTGTGCCGTCGCCGCCTCTTTTTTCGACGCCTTCGCCGCCGCCTGTAGAGGCGACCTAGTCGGGAGTTCCGCCGCCGCTGCCAGGTGAGGAGCTCTGGCCTAGGCCAGCCTGGCCGCCAGCCCGCCCGGGGGCGGTGGGGAGCGACGGAGGGAGCGAGGCTGCGAGGAGGCGGCGGTGGGGGAAGGGAAAGGTGGAGGGCGGGGGGAGGGGAAGCGCCCGCGAGCCGACGCCCGCCCGCGCGCCCCCGCCTGGCGTCCCCTCCCCCAGCCCGGCCCGCGCGCCCCCGCCTCGCGCTCCCCTTCACCTCTTCCCCTCCCCCTCCGCGCGCGCGCCCTGGTCTTTCACTTAGGCCTCGCGCGACCCGGCTGCTGTCCCTTCGTGTCTCCTTTTTTACTCTTTCTCCCCTCCCTCGCTCCCCGTTTCCCTCGCCATCCCCCATTTCACTCAGTACCTCATGCCCGCCATGCTCCCCTCTTTTC
This sequence comes from Microtus pennsylvanicus, assembly GCF_037038515.1. Taxonomy (NCBI): domain Eukaryota; kingdom Metazoa; phylum Chordata; class Mammalia; order Rodentia; family Cricetidae; genus Microtus; species Microtus pennsylvanicus. The sequence continues at coordinate 121,992,129 of NC_134585.1, read as the reverse complement.
CACCGGAGCGTCTTCCCCTCCGTGTTTTTAACTCTCCGCCCCCAATGGTGCCCTCAGGGTGCGGGGGCCGCTCCCTGCCCTGCACTGAGTCTTGTGTTTGACGGCGGATGGGACGAAAGGGGGATTCTTAAGGGTGAAGGGAGCACAGAATAATTATCTTTATTTGGGGAAAGGATCAGGAGTGCAGAACCTATCCCTTTATTTCGTCGTCCCCCATTCCCTTGCCCTCCGTAGGAAAAGGAAATTGTCCTGACTTGTGTGGGTTACTTACCTTGTAAAGCAACTAAACTACCCATTTGCTCAGCTGGGCTTCTCGGACACACTGGTTTTCTTCCAGCTTGTTCCTGCGGGTTGATGGAACTGGAACTTACCTTTCCCGACCAAACCAGAACTTAGAGTACTTTTTGCCTCCTTGAGCTCAGTTTCTGAAGAAGTTAGTTACTCCCGTGAACGTGGGGATTTAGGTGTTCATCGCTGTCCCGGGATAGCTTCCCCACTTTGTAAAGGTATAGTGCCTTCTGAGTGCATCCCCAGCACCGAATTCCCTTCAAACTTAGGATGTTAGTTCGTAAGGCCTGGCACTGAGGTGGAGATGGAGGCTTTACTGGTGGGTAGCATGTGGATGCCGAAGTTAACAGTGTTTCCCTGTTCTCTTCTGGAAAGTAAGGTCGCTTCCTGAGAACCAGTTTTCTCATCTGGTAAATGATTACTTGAAGGACTTTTGTGTGTGTGTGTGTGTGTGTGTTAGAGGTGGGAATAATATCAATTAAAACCTGTTTTAGCAAGGAGGCAGTGTTTTCATGCCAGTATCCAAAAGATTTGAATTCGAGCTTGATGCTGGAGTAAAAGCAGATTTTACAAACCATGTGGGTTGGAGAAGAGCTGGTGCTTTTGTAGTTTTAGGACATTTTATTTTCTAGAAATTTATAATTTGAGTAGCAATGGATGAATGTGGTACAAAGTGAAAATAAACCTTCCCCTCCTACCTCTGTCCTTCAGCCATCCAGTGTCCCCCTCTGCAGCACGATACTGATGTTCTTGGCATCCCTAGAGTGTCTGTAGGCTGTTGGAGATCATCCTGTTTGAGAATTGAGTGTTTTCTTTTATTGCTGTTTCTTTACTACATGGATTTAAATTCTTCCTTGAAATCTGTTTTTATTTTTGATTTTTGTTTTTTAGAGACAGGGTTTCTGTGTTTCTTTGGAGCCTGTCCTGGAACTAGCTCTCGTAGACCAAGCTGGCTTAGAACTCACAGAGATCCACCTGACTCTGCCTCCCAAGTGCTGGGATTAAAGGCACCTGCCACGACCGCCCCTCCTTGAAGTCTGATAGCCACTTTAATTTATATTTTTGGTGTGGGAGAAGTCTTGATAAGAATTGTCCTAGATCAGGGTGGTGGTGTTACACATCTTTAATCTCAGCACTGGGGAGGCAGAGGCAGGGGGATCTCTGAGTTCGAGACCAACCTGGTCTACAAAAGCTAGTTCAAGGACAGATTCCAAAGCTACAGAGAAACACTGTCTTGAAAAACAAAACAAAAAATTAAATTAAATTAAAAGTCCTAGAGGGAGACTGGTGAAGGCTCAGTGATTAAGAGTACTGGCTGCTCTTCCCAGAGGACCCAAGTTCAATTCCCAGCACCCACATGAATGTCTATAACTACATGTCCAGCGTCAGTCGGTCTGTCTGTCTCTCTGTCTGTCTGTCTCTCTCTCTCTCACACACACACAGAATTATGTTCTAGAATAGTAGTACCATTTGTTTTTGTATGTTTTTGATTGGTAAGGAGGCATCTTCGGGTGATATCAAAGATAGTGGTGGGGTTAAGCTCATTTTGAGGGAAGACTTACCTGTTGGCAGTCTGTTAGTCCACCACAGATACTGGTCTGGGTCAGGCTTAGACTTTGCTTAGGCTTTTTAAGAAGGTAGATATATAAATAGTTCATGTTGACTGTTGGTCCGGTAAGACTGATGATAGACTTTTCAGTCTGGTACCAGTGAAAGTCATTGTGGAAAGAGGTAGGTAGGTATTAATAGGAATCAGAAGGCTGGACCTGTAGGTTGAATGACCTAGTTTGAGAAGAGATGAGGTTTTTAGACTTTCATGCTACCTGTTCTTTACTTCAGAACATTTTTAATGAGGTGAGAGTGATTTGTGCTTGACGGCAGCATCCATCTTTATGGCAGTGTGGTTTGCTTCCTCTGACTGTGTCATGTCTGTTAACTTCCTGTTTAGATACCGTCTCAACAGGGTTGGAATAGACGCTACTTTAAATACTTGTTTTAGAAGCAGAGCTATCTTAAACTGTGTTTAGGATAGGGTCACAGGGAGACAGACGTATGAGGAAGTTTTTCTGACCCTCACAGCTCTAAATTACAAGTCTGTTCCCTGAGCTCGTGACTGTAATCCCAACACTCGGGAAACAGAGGACTGTGACAGTTTGAGGCAGCATGGATAGCTAGAACAAATCAGGATAACTAGAGCTACTAAGTTAAAACCGTTTCTTAAAACAACAACCAGTGAGCCGGGCAATGGTGGTACACACATTTAATCCCAGCACTTGGGAGGCAGAGGCAGGCAGAGGCAGACACGATCTCTGAGTTCAAGGCCAGCCTGGGCTACGGAGCGAGTGTAGGATAGGTTCAAAAGCTACACAAAGAAACCCTGTCTCAAAAAACCAACCAAACAAACAAAAAACAAAACCCAACTAAAAAATCCAAACAAAACAAAAAAACTGGTTCAGGCCTTTTATCCTGAGCAAGGGATCAGGAGTTCAAGGTTATCATCCTCTGTTTTATATCAAATTAGAGACTTTGAGGCATAAAGTCTGTGTGTTTACCTCTCTTTGTTGTGGGCAATGGAGTCTCTTATCACCTCTCTTGGTTCCACTAGTCAGTCCTATCTAGAAAGAGCACAGCAGCAGGGTTGAAAAGGTGTCGTTGATGCCTGTAAAATTTTAATCTATGGTGGTGTCTCAGGATCCATCCCCCCCCCCCCCCCCCCCCGCCATGGTTTCTCCTGTGTATTCCTGACTGTCCTAGAACTCTCTGTAGATCAGCCTGGCCTGGTGAGCCACCACTGCTTGCTCTCCTTGTTTTAAGCAGTGAACTATACATGCGGTTTGCCAAACAGACCTCTTACCTCAGTTTAACTGATTGTTTTCTTTCTTGCTCTCTGAGCTGTGTAGGGAAACAGCTTTGCTGTACTAGTCTTTAGACTCTGGAGCACATTCTGTGTTACAGCCACCCTATTAGGAGACTTGCTAACAAGCAGCCCTTCTGCACTAGCTCAGGAGTCTCATGCTGCTTGACTTACTGAGAAAAACCAAATAGGTTTGGTTGATGAAAACAGCTGCTTGAGCCGTAAATGGCTTTGTTTTTCAGACCTTTGCAGGACTTACAACCCAGTGTCCTTAGATGTCAACATACAATACCAAGCACTTTCTGAGGCATATTGAAAGGAAAGGAGAAAAAAAAAGATATACCCCAGATTCCAAATCTAGTTCTGGCATAAAACTGTCCACCTATTGTGTTGCTTAGGAAAAATCCTACCAAGATGATACCACACAGTTACAATTCACTTGCTTTTTATTAAGCATGGAAAGGAAATTGTTTTTTGAGAAAATGTCTGGTTTGGGGGAAGAAAGTGTCTGTTCTTGTTTATATTCAGTAGTCTGAAGTGTTTTCTATATGCTATTTGGGAACTTTTGGTGACTTCAATTGATGAAGCAGGGATCCTTCTGTAATGACAAAAATCCCTGTGAATAGGTCTGGATTTGAAGTAGACCCCCTTCTCTGGTGGATTAATGCAATGCGTCAGTGCAACCTGAGTTCATCAAATAGGAGAGCAATGACACATGGTCATTAAGGCTTAACAGGTTGGCTCTGTCGTGTGCAGTGTTTTCCTCAGAATCCCTTAATTTGCCACTGCTTTGGATTGCTTGCAACTGGCCAGAAACTATCAAGAGTTTGGGATTGTAGTAGCAATCTACTACAATCTTGTATGCTTGCTTTCTCTCTCTCTCTCTCTCTCTCTCTCTCTTTTTCTTTCCTTCTTTCTTTTTTTGAGACAGAATCTGGCCTGGAATTCTCAGAGATTGACTTGCATATGCCTTCTGAGTACTGGGGTTAAAAGCCTATGCCACCATGCCTGGCAGTTTTTTTTTTTTTTTGAGGTATGAAATGTTCAAATCCCAGATATGAAAGATAAAATTGTACATCTTTGCTATGTGAACTTTTTGGGACAGTTTCTTACTGTAGCCCATGCTGGTCTTCAATCCCAATGTGATCTTTCTGCTTTAGTTTTCTTCCCAGTGTTAAGATTAAAGGTGTGTGCCATCCCACCTGGTATGTTTGTCTTTTTTTGTTTTAAGAGGGGGAGTTTCAAGACAGGGTTTCTCTGTGTAACAACTCTGTCTGTCCTGGAACTTGCTTTATAGACCAAGCTGACTTTGAACTCACTGAGATTTACCTACATCTACTTCCTGAGTACTGGGATTAGAGTGCACCACCACTGCCTGGAGTGTTTGCGTATTTTTTTTTTTAAGATTTATTTATTGCCGGGCGGTGGTGGCGCACGCCTTTAATCGGAGCACTCAGGAGGCAGAGGCAGGTGGATCTCTGGGAGTTCGAGGCCAGTCTGGTCTACAAGAGCTAGTTCCGGGACAGGCACCAAAGCTATAGAGAAATCCTGTCTCGAAAAACCAAAAAAAAAAAAAAAAAGATTCATTTATTATGTATATAGTGTTCTGCTTACATGTATTTCCTGTAGGGTAGAAGAGGGAACCATATCTCATTATAGATGGTTGGGAGTCACCATGTGGTTGCTGGGAATTGAACTCAGGACCTCTGGAAGAACAGTCAATGCTCTTAACCTCTGAGCCATCTCTCCAGCCCAGTGTGTTTGCTTATTTTTTTATTTACTTACTTATTTAGGTTTTGAGTTAGGATTTTGCTGCACACTCCAGGCTGGCCTGAGACTCCTGCTTCTCCGGATACAGCCTCCCAAATTCTGGGATTACAGGTGAATGTGCCTACACTCACCTTCAATTTTAATTTATTAGTAGTAGTATTAGAATTTGAGACAAGGTCTCATTATGCCTAGAACTCATTGTGTAGACCAGGCTGTCCTCAAAGTCATAGAGGCGTGTTCAACTTTGCCTTCTTAGTGCTGGGACTAAAGGTGTCTGAAACAATAACTGGCAATTTTTAAAAATATTTTTCTGTAGATTGCTAAAGAAATTAAGCAAAATGTTAGTTGTTGAAATCGTCTCTTATTGTATATTATACCTGACTGATATACATTTTTTAGATAACTCATATTAATTGTTACCTGAACCTGACAGACTTACTACTTACTACTTTAAGATGCCTGATCAGCCAGTGGTGGTGGTGGTGGTGGCGGCATAGGCCTTTAATCCCAGCAGATTTAGGTTTATCTCTGGGAGTTCAAGGCCAGCCTGGTCTACAGATTGAGTTCCAGGACACCCTGGGCTACACAGAGAAACCATGTCTGGAAAAACCAAAAAAACTTTGTTGAGTCTGTCTTATTTGTGCTGTATAGGGGAGAGTAAAATTTATAATCTTCTAAAATACATACTGGGATGAGAGGAGAATTTAGGTGTCAAGAATAATAAATTTTTAGTATAATTGTGAGGGATTGCAATGTTAGCTGGAGGGCTTATTTGTAGTGAGTTTTTGAGAGTATATAGATGTAAAATTCTGGAAGAAGAGAATAAACAAAGGAACAAAGTGAACACTAAACATAGAGAATTTTTTCTTTTTCTTTTTTTTTTTTTTGAGACAAGGTTTCACAGAGATGCACCTGTGTCTGTCTCAGCCTCCCAAATTCTGAGATTATAAACTCTGGGATTATTACTCTCCCCCACACATCCCAAATAAAACAGACTCAACAAAGTTTTTTTTTTTTTTGTTGTTGGTTTTTTGGTTTTTCCAGACTGGGTTTCTGGGTGTGGACCAGGCTGGCCTTGAACTCCCACCGTGCTTCCTTTTTTTTCCCTCTTTTTTGAATGTGTTTGGGGCGGAACCCATGCCTGTCCTATACTAGGTTAGTGCCCTACAATTGAGCTAAATCTCTAGCCTCTCCTACTGTTAATCCTCTTTTGCGTAAACTGTGGTTTGTTTGTGACTCAACACAGAGTTCACGCTGGCTGGGAATTCCTCAGCTTCCTGCCTCAGTCTCCCAAATGCTGAGATGAGTGCCTGTCAGAAAATAGCTAGTTTTCTACTTTGAGATACAGCTAATTGCCACATTTCTTTCAAATAATTGCTTCAGTGCCATATTTTCTTTTTACTTTATGTGTGTGGGTATCTTGCCAGCATAAATGTCTGTGTACTACTTATATCCCTGATGCCCTTGAAGGCCAGAAGAGGGAGTCAGGATCCCCCTTCCCCCAGCTGTCTTGTGAGTGCTGAGAATTGAATCTGGGCCCCATGCAATAAGCAGCCAGTGTTTGCAACAACTGAGCCACCTCTCCAGTCCCTTGCTTTATGTATGTATGAACTTATTTATCTGTGTATGTACGTATTTATTTATTTATTTGGTTTTTCGAGTATGTATTTATTTTTGAAGCAAGAGTTCACTCTGTAGGCCAAATCCACTATTTTGCCTGAGGTAGCCTGGAACTTACCTTACTGCTTCAGCCTCTGAAGTACTGGGATTGCAGACTTGAGCCACTGACTAAATGTCATCTTTTCAACGAAGCCTTACTTCTTGTCATTTTAAAAAAAAAAAATATTTATTTATTATGTATACATTATTCTGTCTGTGTGTCTGCAGGCCAGAAGAGGGCACCAGACCTCATTCCAGATGGTTGTGAGCCACCATGTGGTTGCTGGGAATTGAACTCAGGACCTTTGGAAGAGCAGGCAATGCTCTTAACCACTGAGCCATCTCTCCAGCCCTTGTCATTTATTTTTACTTTTTATTTTGTGCATATAAGTGTTTTGTCTCTGTATTTATGTGGACTATGTGTACCTGGTGTCTGTGGAGGCCAAGAGAAGTCATTGTGTTCCCTGAAACTAGAGTTAGAGACAGGAGCCACCATGTAGGTGATAGGAACTGAATGCACATCTCCCGAAAGAACAAGTGTTGAGTTCTCTCTGTGTGTCTCTCAGGCGCCTTTATTTACTGAGTCATCTCACTGGCCCATTCATTCATTCATTTAATTTTTGACAGGGTCTTGGCTTTCCTAGGCTGCCCTTAAATTTACTGTGGAATGGCCATGCACCACCACATCAAGTTTTCCTAATTCTTTTTTTTTTTCTTTTGTTTTTCGAGACAGTGTTTTTCTATGGAATAGCACTAACTGTCCTGGAAATAGCTCTGTAGACCAGGCTGGCCTCAAACTCACTGTGTCTTTGGAGCCTGTCCTCTAACTCCAGAGTGCTGGGATTAAAGACATTTTTTTTTAAGATTTATTTATTTATTTATTATGTATACAATGTTTTGTCTTCATGTGTTCCTGCAGGTCAGAAGAGGGTGCCATATCTCATTACAGATGGTTGTGAGCCACTGTGTGGGTGCTGGGAATTGAACTCAGGACCTCTGGAATAGTAGCCAGTGCTCTTGACTGCTGAGCCATCTCTCCAGCCCTCTTGTTATCTTTTAAAACTCTAATCATATTGCCTTCAAAATGTTCTAAATACCTGAACATTCTACTTTTGTTAAAAATCAGTTTCCAGTCATTAAATAATAAAATTTAAACTTGCTTAGCATTCAAGGCCATTTATGATCTTAATTATTCAATATTTCTTCTCATTTTCACAATTAATATGTGAACAAATACAGTTTTTAGTTCCCAAATCAGTCTCCAAATCTCATCTCAAATGCTGCTTCCTCTGGAAAGCCTTCTTACTTGCCCATAAAGATTTAAATACATTTTATTTGATCTCACTATACTTTATAATCTCTCAGTGGTCTATTAGTATCCTCAAAGCAAAATACAGTGGCTGGAGTAGCTCAGTGATTAAAACATTAGCTGCACTTCCAGAGGACTCTAGTTTAATTGCCAGAACCCACAAGGTGGCTCACAACTGTCTTTAACTCCATTCCCAGGGGATCTGATGCCCTCTTGGTTTCCTTGGGCATTGTATGCAATACTGCACAGCCATTAATGCCAGCAAAACACCCACACACCTAAAATAATAAAATATAAAATTTAAAAAACAATGTATTTGCAGTGCCTAAAATGCTGTTTTCTAAAAGATACTCAGTAGCATCTCTACAGGTTATGTAGGTTAGAAAATGCTACATAATTTAGAAGATACCCTTCTGAAGATGCAATGCTAGTTCATCTCCAGTTGGTGTTGGCCTACTGGAGTCACTTGATATCTTTAAGCCTTAATTTCCTAAACATAGAACTGATGGCTACTTTGTTTTACTTAAGTTTCTTTCTTTTTTTTTTTTAATATTTATTTATTTATTGTGTATACAATATTCTGTCTGTGTATGCCTTCTGGCCAGGCCATTACAGATGGTTGTGAGCCACATGTGGTTGCTGGGAATTGAACTCAGGACCTTTGGAAGAGCAGGCAATGCTCTTAACCTCTGAGCCATCTCTCCAGCCCCCTTTACTTAAGTTTCTGTGTTAAAAAAAGGATTATGCATGTAGAGTTGTTTTGAAAACTACAAGGCACCTGAAGATTTTTATTTTTAGTTATCTGCATATGGTGCTAGAGAAATGGCTTAGCAGTTAAGAGCATTTGGTGCTTTTCCAGAGGGCCTGTGTTTGGTTCTCAGCACCTGTAATTCAACACCAGGAGATCTGACACCTTCTGATCTCTGCACACATGTGGCACACACAGACAGATAAAAAAAATCTTTTTTTTAAAAAAATTTTGTGTGTCTGTGTCTTTGCCTGTCTGCATGGATACAGGTGCCTGTGGAGGCTAGAGGTGTCGAATCCTTCTGGAGCTGGAGTTAAAGGCAGTTGTAAACTGCCCAGTGGATGTATGGGGAACCAACTTAAGACCAGTATGCGCTCTTAACTGCTGAGCCCTCTCCAGCCTTACTTAGAACTTCTCTCTTTTTCTTTCTTTTTGGTTTTTCAAGACAGAGTTTGTCTATGTAACAGTCATGATTGTCCTGAAACTCTTTCTGTAGACCAGACTGGCCCCAAACTCAACACAGATCCACCTGCCTCTGCCTCCTGGGTTCTGGGATCAAAGGCATACAGCAACATGCCTGGCATAATGTAGAACTTTTTTTTTTTTTAAATTTATTTATTTATTATGTATACAATATTCTGTCTGTGTGTATGCCTACAGGCCAGAAGAGGGCACCAGACCCCATTACAGATGGTTGTGAGCCACCATGTGGTTGCTGGGAATTGAACTCAGGACTTCTGGAAGAGCAGGCAATGCTCTTAACCACTGAGCCATCTCTCCAGCCCAATGTAGAACTTTTGAGTCATAATTTTTCTTTTTTTCTTTTTTCTTTTTTTTTTTTTTCGAGACAGGGTTTCTCTGTGGTTTTGGAGCCTGTCTTGGAACTAGCTCTTGTAGACCAGGCTGGTCTCGAACTCACAGAGATCCGCCTGCCTCTGCCTCCCAAGTGCTGGGATTGAAGGCGTGCGCCACCACCGCCCGGCATAATTTTTCTTGTACATATTAAAGGTACCTTTGTGTGTGCATACATAGTGTATGTGTTGGTGTACACATGTGTATGATGTGGGGTGTGTATAGCCCCAGAGGTCTACATTGAACGTTTTTTTTTTTTTCTCTATTGCTCTTCATGTTTTTGAGATAGGGTCTCTCATTGAATTTGCCTGGCCAGTGATCTTCAGGGATTCTCTTTCTGTCTATCCCATGTCCTGTGTCCCCATGTCTTTCCCAGCCTTCCACCACCACCACCAGAGCTAGAGTACATATTTATACTGCAAGTTCTGTCCCAGCTTTTACATTGGATCTGAACACTGGTCTTCATGTTTTGCTTAGCAGACACTTTATAGTCTGTCTCCCCTCCCCCCCAACCCCAAAGAAAAATCCCTTTTTTTCTGTGGGGATGTAGCTCAGTTGATAGAATGAATGATATAAAGATGGAAAGCCCACTTGTCTAGTATGCTGGCTAGTTTTTTTTTTTTTGTTTTGTTTTTTTTGGTTTTTCGAGACAGGGTTTCTCTGTGGCTTTGGAGCCTGTCCTGGAACTAGCTCTGTAGACCAGGCTGGTCATGCTGGCTAGTTTTATGCCATCTTGAGAGCGGAGGGAACCTCATTTGAGGAAATCATAAGATTGGACTGCTTACAAGCCTGTAGAACGTTTTTAATTGGTTGTGGAGGGCCCAGCCCATTGTGGGTAATGCCACCCCTGGTTCTATAAGAAAGCAGTCTTAGCAAGCCACTAAGCAGTACTCCTCCATGGCCTCTGGTCTCCAGGTTCATGCTGTTTGAATTTCTGCCCTTTCTTCCTTCAAGTGATGAACAGTGGTATGTAAATGTAAGCCAAATAAACCTTTTTCTCTTCAACTTACTTTTTTTTTTTTTTTTGATTTTTCGAGACAGGGTTTCTCTGTAGCTTTTTTTTTTTTTTTTTTTTCCGAGACAGGGTTTCTCCGTAGCTTTTGGTTCCTGTCCTGGAACTAGCTCTTGTAGACCAGGCTGGTCTCGAACTCACAGAGATCCACCTGCCTCTGCCTCCCGAGTGCTGGGATTAAAGGCGTGTGCCACCACCGCCCGGCCTTCTTCAACTTACTTTTGGTCATGGTGTTTACAGCAGTAGTAACCCTAACTAGGACGGATACTGGTACTAGGGTAGTGGAGATAGGACTGTGGCAGACCTGGCCATGCCTTTTTGGGAGGATTGTGGAAGGACTTTGGAACTTTAGCCTAAAAAAAACCATTGAGTGTTCAAAGCTTAGTGAGTTCTGTGGGAGCTTGGAAGATCTGAATGTTGAGAGAAATGTAGAGGATGAAGGCTTGGATTATGAGGTTTTAGAGGGAAGCAAAGACTACCAGTGTTAAAGGAGTCATGCAGAGAAATTGATTGAGATTTAGCACCATGAAGAAACCCAGGAGAGGCTATTGGTGAAAAGCGTAGCCTATTTACAGTAGAAAACCCTCAGCATTTTGGAGATGGCAGTATTATGGGATGACCACTAAGAGCTGTGTTAATGGTTACGTGGAGCCTGCCCAAATTTTGAAGACAAGCTGTGTGTCTCCAGAGGGCAGAGCCAGACAAGTGACCCAAGCCCCTTGAAGGAGAAGCCCAGATGCTGGACATTGAGTTTGTTTGGATTTGCTTTGTTTGTTTGTTTGTAGACCAGGCTGACCTCCAACTCACTGAGATCTGCCTGCCTCTGTCTCCCAAGTGCTGGGATTAAAAGCATGTGCTAAAGAGACAATTTTAAGTGTTTGAGTTTGTAGGGTTGTGGGACTTTTTAAAGCTTATTAATTTTTGAATTGGGGGTATGAAGAAGAAAAGAAAGATTGTGGCTTAACAGTGTTGTGTTTGTGTGTCAAGTTGATATGGGGTCGATTGTGCTGCCTAGTTTTATGTCAACTTGACACAAGCTAAAGTCACCAGAAAGGAGGGGAGCCTCCATTGAGAAAACAACTCCACAGGATTGATTGGGCTGTAGGCCATTTTCTTAGTGTTTGATGGAGGAGGGCCCAGCCCATTGTTGGTAGTGCTATCCTTGCCTAGTGGTCCTGAGTTCTCTAAGAAAGCAGGTTGAGCAAGCCTTACAGTAAGCAGCACCACTTCTACAAGGCCTCTTCATCAGCACCTGCCTCCAGGTTTCTGCCCTGTTTGAGTTCCTACCCTGACTTTCTTCACTGATGAACAGTGATATGGAAGTGTAAGTGAAATAAACCCTTTCCTCTTAAACTTGCTTTTGGCTGTGGTGTTTTTATCACAGCAATAGGAACCCTAATGGGGCATCTAGCATGCAGGAATCTCTGAGTTCAATCCCCTATACTGCATAAAAATGTGCTTGTTTGTACAGGTCTGTAATTGTTCAAGGTCATCAGAGTTTAAAGGCCATCTGGGGCTTTGAGACCCTATGTGAACAATAAAGGGAAAATAGGTTCCTGTTATGGCTATTGAAACTATAAATATTTTTCTGTAACTTTTATCTTTTATATACAAAATCTTTGTATGTGTATGTTTTATCTGCTTGTATATCTATGTACCATGTGCGTGCAGTGCCTTAAGAAGCCAGAAGAGGGCATTGGGTCCTCTGGGATTGGAATTATAGATGGTTGTGAGCTGCCATTTCAGTACAAGGAACCAAACCTGGGTTCTCTGCATGAATAGGAAGTGCTTTTAACTGAAGAGTCATGTCTCCAGCCTTTTCTAAAATGTATTTAGTTCAGAACCTTTTTTTTTTTTTTTTTGATTTTCTAGACAGGGTTTCGCTGTAGCTTTTGGTTCCTGTCCTGGAACGAGCTCTTCTAGACCAGGCTGGCCTCGAACTCACAGAGATCCGCCTGCCTCTGCCTCCCAAGTGCTGGGATTAAAGGCGTGCGCCACCACCGCCCGGCAGTTCAGAACCTTTTTTACTAATGTAATATACTCTTGAATCATACTAATCATGGAAAATGTAAATAAAGGCTTTCCATATTCCAATAGATTAAAAACTGTTACAGAGCTGGGCATGGTGGCACAAGCCTTTAATCACAGCACTAGGGATGCAGAAACAGGTGGATCTCTGTGAGTCTGAGGTCAGCCTGGTCTGCAGAACGAGTTCCAGGACAGCCAGGGCTACACAGAGAAATCCTGTCTTAGCCGGGCAGTGGTGGCGCACGTCTTTAATCCCAGCACTCGGGAGGCAGAGGCAGGCGGATCTCTGTGAGTTCGAGACCAGCCTGGTCTACAAGAGCTAGTTCCAGGACAGGCTCCAAAACCACAGAGAAACCCTGTCTCGAAAAACCAAAAAAAAAAAAGAGAAACCCTGTCTTTTTCAGTTTTTCGAAACAAGGTTTCTCTGTAGTTTTGGTGCCTGTCCACCACCAGGCCTGAGAAACCCTGTCATAAAACACAAAACAAATCAAAACTGTTGGCAGGAACTAAGGAGATGGGTTAGTGGGTAAAGGGGTTTGTAGTACAAACACGAAGTACCTGAGTTCTGATTCCTAATACACCCAAGTGAAAAATTTAAGAATGGCAACTTATTTTTCTAACCCCAGACCTGAGGGAGCAAAGAAAGAGGATTCCTGGAACTATTAGCCAGTCCAATTGAAACAGTGAGCCCAGGTTATAAAGAGAGACATGGTCTCAACAAATATGACAAAGTGTTAGGGGAAGACACCTGATGTCAACCTCCGGCCTCCACACTTGCATGCACAAGTGCATGTACCTGCACATGCAGAAAAAGTTGCCACATTTTAGACTATTGGCCTTCTCAAGGATTTCTTATATCTTGTTTTGTTTCTAAAGATTTTGTGTGTGTATATGTATGTGTATATATGCCACATGTGTGCAAGTGCTCCCAGTGTCTAGAACAGGACAGTAAGTCCCCTGGAACTGGAGTCAGCAGACCTGCAGTGATTAGGGGAGAGCATTGGATACATTAGAAGTGAAATTACAAGCAGTTGTGAGGTACTTAAAGTGGGTGCTGGGACTGAACTCAGGCCCTCTGGCAATAACAGCAAGTGTGTATAACTGCTGAGCTACCTCTTCAGCTCCCCGTCCCACAGAAACACCCCCCCCCCCCCCCCCCCCGCCTTTGAGCTAGGATATCAGCATGTTTTGGATGTAACCCTTGCTAGCCTGGAATTCTCTATGTAGTTTTAGGCTAGCTTTAAACTCAAAGAGACCTGCCTGCTTCTGTCTACCAGTGCTGGGACTAAATAAATGCACCACTATGCCTGACTTGTATGTTTGATTCATGGTTTTAGTGTGTGTATACACAAAAAAAAGAGATTCTTTTTTCCTTTCTTTTTTTTTAAAAAATATTTATTTTATTATTTATTATGTATACAATAGTCTATCTGTGTGTATGCCGAAGGCCAGAAGAAGGCACCAGACCTTATTACAGATGAGCCACCATGTGGTTGCTGGGAATTGAACTCAGGACCTTTGGAATAGCAGGCAATACTCTTACCCACTGAGCCATCTCTCCAGCCCCTTTTTTCCTTTCTTATTAAATTTATTTAGTTGGGAAGTCAGGGCAGGGTGTGTGCTTGTATGGGGGCATAGGACAACTTATAGGAGTTAATTCTCTTCTTCCAGAGTTTTAGGGATTGAACTCAGGGCATCAGGCTCACCAGCAGCTATCTTGCTGGTCCCACCTAGATTGTTTTTGAACTCGTGGGCCTCCTGAGTGCCAGGGTCATCAGTGTCATCCATTATGGCTGGCTTACCTCATTTCTTTCTAGAATGTTTTAAAGTGATACTTAACTCTGCATCTTCTGCTTTGGTGGCTATTCCCACTTGGCTTTGTATAATGTATTAATACTGAAAGCTTTAAATGAATATGGATAATTAGAAAATGACCTTTTACAGTTGTATTTTGCAGTTGGCAGGAATATAGAAAAGAGCGGTGTCTTGAAGAACCTTATGGGTTCTAAGGAATACTAAACAGTGGTGATTTATTTGAGATCAGATCTAATGAGGTGTTTTACATATATACCATATGTATTAAATAGAACTTTATTTTTTTACTTTTTTTTCTGGTTTTTCGAGATAGGGTTTCTCTGTGGTTTTGGAGCCTGTCCTGGAACTAGCTCTTGTAGACCAGGCTGGTCTCGAACTCACAGAGATCCGCCTGCCTCTGCCTCCCGAGTGCTGGGATTAAAGGCATGTGCCACCATCTCCCAGCTAATAAATCTTTTTCTTTTTGATTTTTTTTTTTGAGACAGGTTTCTCTGTGTAGCCCTGGTTCTCCTGAACTCAGACCAGGCTGGCCTTGATTGGACTCAGAGATCCATCTGCCTCTGTCTCCCAAGTGCTTGGATTAAAAGCATGCACTACTACCACCTGGCAAAATCTTTTTTAAAAAGATTTGCTTATTTTTATTGTGCATACAAAATTCTGCCTCCATGTATGCCCACATGTCAGAAGAGGGCACCAGATCTCATTACAGATGGTTGTGAGTCACCATGTGTTTGCTGGGAATTGAACTCAGGACCTCTGGAAGAGCAGTCAGTGCTCTTAACCACTGAACCATCTTTCCAGCCCCCTGGCAAAATCTTAAAAAAAATGAAAAACTGAGGCATACACTTGAGATTAGCTTGGTATGCATAATGAGTTGAGGCTTTTCTCAGAAAAAAAAAATAGAACAAACAACAACCAAATTCAAATGTCTGTAATTATTATTATTATTATAGTTTTTCAAGAGGGTTAGTGTAGCTCTGGCTGTCCTGAAATCCAATTTGTGGACCAGGCTGGCCTTGAACTCATAGAGATCTGCCTATCTCTGCCTCCCGAGTGCTGGGGATTAAAGACATGAGCCACCACTGCCAGACTAATTGTTTTTAAAAAGTATATATTTTTAAATTATGTGTTATCTCTTATGTTTTTGTGTGAGTTGTGTGCACGTGAGTGTAGGTGCCAACAAAGGCCAGAGATACTTGATTCCTTTGGAACTGGAGTTATGGGTGTAGTGAGTCATCCTATATGGATGCTGGGAATTAAACTCAAACCTCTGCAAGTGCAGTTAGTGAGTGTGTGCTCGAACCATGTCTCCATTCTTAGTTGTTTTGTTTTGCTTTTTGCTTTTAGTTTTTTAATTTTTAGTTTGCTTTGAGACTGGGTTGTAGCCCAGGCTGGAATTGAACTTTACTGTGTACCTAAGGTTTCCCTTGAACTAATCTGTCTCCACCTCTCAAATGCAGGGATCACAGCTTTGTCACCATTCTGGCTTTGCTTTTTGTTCTAGATTTAGTTAAGTTGGAGACATGAAAAAGAGGGAACTAAGATTTTGTAATTTTTTTTTTACTGTGTGTGTGTATGAATTATGTATATGAGTTCAGGTGCATGAGTGCCATTGTGTTGTTGGCAGGGGAGGTTGTTAATTCTTTCCTCATGGATTCCAGGAGTCAAACTCAGGTCTCCAGGCTTGTATAATCACGATCTGCCATGTAAGGAAGCCTTTGGAAACTGACAGTTTAACTTTATGGTTTGTTTTCATGAGACACAGTCCCATTATGTGGCTCTGCCTGGTATCTGATTCACTATGGAGATCAGGATGACCTCACAGAGAGCTCCCTGTCTCTGCTGCAGTTAAAGGGGTAGGCAGCCAT
Organism: Microtus pennsylvanicus; assembly: GCF_037038515.1. Classification (NCBI taxonomy): domain Eukaryota; kingdom Metazoa; phylum Chordata; class Mammalia; order Rodentia; family Cricetidae; genus Microtus; species Microtus pennsylvanicus. The sequence continues at coordinate 121,975,926 of NC_134585.1, read as the reverse complement.
GCCAAAGAGAGATTTTGTTTTTTAAAATAATTAATAGCAGGGGGCTGGAGAGATGGCTCAGAGGTTAAGAGCATTGCCTGCTCTTCCAAAGGTCCTGAGTTCAATTCCCAGCAACCACATGGTGGCTCGCAACCATCTGTAATGAGGTCTGGTGCCCTCTTCTGGCCTGCAGGCATACATACAAACAGACTGTTGTATACATAATAAGTAAATAAATAAATATTTAAAAACAATTAATAGCAGACAGGCAGTGGTGGTGCTTTGGGGTTTTTTGCTTAAGAAACTATGGGTGTTTTGCAGGGTTTTTTTTTTTTTTTGTTGTTGTTGTTGTTTTGTTTTAAGGAGAGTCTGACTGTATATCTTTGGCTGGTTTAGAATTCATAGAGATCCACCTGCCTCTGTCTCCTCAGTGCTGGGATTAAAGGCGTGTGTTTCACTATGCCTGGCATGAAATATATGAATGTATAAATGGAACAACATGATTCTTTTGGATTCCTCAAAAGTTAGTATTTCAGTTGCTGTTTGGAATTTGCCTATGAAAATACTTCTTTTTTTTTTTTTAAGGTTTATTTTATTATGTATACAGTGTTCTGCCTGAATGTATGTCTGCAATGCGGGCTGAAAGAGGGCACCAGAATGCATTACAGATGATTGTGAGCCACCACGTGGTTGCTGGGAATTGAACTCATCACCTCTGGTAGAGCAGTCAGTGCTCTTAACCTCTGAGCCATCTCTCCAGCCCAAAAAAATACTTCTATTTCTTTTTTTTTTTTTTTTTGGTTTTTCGAGACAGGGTTTCTCTATGTATACTTCATTTCTTAAGCCTTTGAGTTATTCTCTTTGTTGTCCTTTTTAGTTTTAATTTGCTTGAGATCAGTGGTTCTCAACCTGTGGATTTTGACCCCTTTGATTGTCTAATATCAGATATTCTGCATATCATATATTTACATTAGGATTCATAACAGTAGCAAAATTGCAGTTACGAAATAGCAATGGAATCATTTTATAGTTGGGGAGGTCATGAACTATATTAAAGGGTCACAGTACTAGGAAGGTTTCGAACCACTGCTTTATATTGTCCCCTTTATTTTACTTCCCTGTTAGAATGTAGAATCTACTTCTTTTGAGAGGTGCTTTTTTAGGTTTAGTTTTTAGATTTTTAAATTTTTCCCCCAAATTATCTTGGCCAGTTAGAATTCCCTCCTTCCCTTCTTTTCTTTTTACAGATGAGCAGGATACTTGGTACTGACTGAGATCAAGCTTAAAAAGGTTTTGCATAAAAAAGAGTAGGTAACTGGAACTGTATGGATAAAGAAAGGGAGGATCAGAATACCGCCCCTGTCTGAATTCCAAGGGTAAAACATTAAGAAATGGTTAGTGACATATAGCCCTGTTATTTAGATTCCTCAGTTCTATACCTCATTGCTGTCGGTCCCTGCTTATCAAAAATTAATTTCTTTTTGGGAGACTGGAGTCTCTTATAGTTCTGATTGTCCTGGAACTCACTATGTGGACCAGGCTGGCTTTGTATTATTCACAGAGATCCTCTTGCATCCTCCCAGATTGAAGGTGTGCACTACCGTGCCTAACTTAAATTTTGTTAAAACAGTCCCCAAAATACAATGTATATACAGGAAAAAATTACTTAGCTAGAGATACAGAATATTACCTCTACCCAGAAATCTTTTTTAAAATTATATTTATTCGTTTATTTTGTGCATAACATGCATGTGCCATGCTATGCTTGTGGAGGTTAGAAGACAACTTGTGGGAATGAATTCTCTTCTCTGGAATTGAACTTGGGTCATCATGCTTGGCAGCAAGTGCATTGATCAGCTGAGCTGTCTCACTCAACTCAACCCAGAAATCTTTGTATGTCCCCTTTCTTGTCATCTATCTCCAGAAGGGAACTACTGCTTTAGTTTGGTGTGTTGTGTAAATACCACATGGTAACCATTGTAGAGTGCCTCCTCTGGGTAGTATGCATGTTCATTTGCAAGGTTGAGATGGTTGGACAAAATCAAATTTCTTGAGAGCAGAATGATATTAGTGTTGTTTAATAGAGTGATTCTCATCTGGGAGGAGTTTCTCTTTCAGTAGGTATTTGGTATTGTATGGGAGAAGGGGACCTTTTTGTTCTTCGTGCTAGAATTGTTGGTGCTGTTGTCATCTGGTGTCTAGAGGCCAGAGGTGCTGCTTAACAGAGTACCTAGGACATTCTTCTACAACAAAGAACTCTGCTTTCCAAAGTTACTAGGACTGAGGTTTAAAACCTCTTTTGATTGGCTAGAACACATTGTATTATAGCAATAATTGGTACATTAAATTATTGAAAACCCAGTCTTTTGGAATTTTTTGTGGGAACTCTTCACCAAAAACTCTGTTTGTATGATCCCAGTTAGGAGGCTGAGACAAAAGGATTGAGAATTTCAGGCCAAATTTGGGACACAAAATGGAAGCCTGCTCAGCAAAACAAAGCAACTCTTCGAAAGAAACAAAATCTGTGTTTGAGCAGCTCTTACCAGTAAACGCTTTAAAAAAAAATGTATTTATTATCTATATAATACTCTGCCTGCATGTATGCCTGTACCCCCAAAGAGAGCACCAGATCTCATAGATGGTTGTGAGTCACCATGTGGTTGCTGGGAATTGAACTCAGGACCTCTGGAAGAGCAGCCTTCTGAGCCATCTCTCCAGCCCCAGTAAAACTCCTTGTTTGTTTATTTGTTTTGTTTTGAGACAATTTCACTCTGCAGCTCAGGCTGGTCTGGAATTCATTGTAGCCCAGGATGGCCTTAAACTTGTAGCAAGCCCTCTGCTTCAGTCTCTAGTGCTGGAATAGTAAGTGTTTTGAGTCATCGTGCCATGCCTAGCCATGATTATATTTTTTTCCTTCATTATAATAAAGAAAGTTCCAACCAGGCAGTGCAAGAACAGCAAGTATTTTTTTTTAAATCACTGAGCTATTTCCTTAGACCCTCCCTATATTTAAATTAAAAAATTTAAATTATTCGTTTTTGTTGTTGTTTATTTTTTGGTTTTTCGGATTTTCAAGACAGGATTTCTCTGTAGCTTTGGAGCCTCTCCTGGAACTGTCTCTTGTAGACCAGGCTAGCCTCGAACTCACAAAGATCGCCTGTCTCTGCCTCCTCTGAGTGCTAGGATTAAAGGTGTGCACCACCACCACCACCACCCGGCAGTTTTTAAGACAGAATCTTAGTGTGACACCTCAGCTAACTTGGTACTTGCTCTGTAGTTCAGGCTGGCCTTGAACTCACAGGGATCTGCCTGTCTTTACCTCGTAAGTATTGATATTAAAGGTATATACTACTACACCTGTCCAAAAAGAAAAAAATAAACCTAACAACCTTTTTAAAATTTTAATTAAATTTTTTAATTTTAAATATTAAGGGGCCGAAGAAATGGCTCAGTGATTATGAGCACTGTCTGCTTTTCCAGAAGACCCAGCACCTATATGACAGCTAAGCCATCTTTAGCCGGGTGGAGGTGCCCCATACCATTAATCCCAGCACTTGGGAGCCAGAGGCAGGTGTACCTGTGATTTCAAGGCCAGTCTGGTCTACAGGATATCAGACACCCTCTTCTGGCTTTTGTGGGCACTAAATGCAAGTGGCACACAGACATACATATAAGAAAACACCCATTTACCTAAAATAAAAATATTTTATTTATATCACTATTATTATTTAATTATTATTTTGGTGTTTTGAGACAGAGTCTCATTATGTAGTTCTGACTGTTCTGGAACTAAGTATATAGACCAGGTTGGCTTCAAACTCAGAGATCCTCTTTCTCTTATGTGATGGGATTAAAGGCATGCTGCAACCCCACACCCAACCAAAAATAAACACATTTTATTTTAACTAATTTATTTTCTGTGCATTGGTGTTTTGCCTGCATGTATGGCTGTGTGAGGTTGTCAGATCTTGGAGTAACAGACTATTGTGAGCTGCTATGTGGATGATGAACCCCAGTCCTCTAGAAGAACAGGCAGTACTCCAAACCATTTCCAGCCCTGAAAATAAATTTTAAATTTTAAAAATTTAATTTAAATGTCTTCTTCCAGGGACTAGAGTGATGCCTCAGTGGTGAAGAGCATGAACACAGATGTTTGGGCTGAGTTGGGCGTGTTTGGATTTATTTTTAATTGTGTGTATGTCTGTGTCTGAATGTGCACATGAGTGCTGGTGCCCATGGACGCTAGAGGTGTTGGATCCCTATGGAGCTGGCTGGGAACTAGACTTAGGTCTTCTTGTAAGAGCAGCAAGTATCTTAACTGCCGAGCCATCTCTCTGGTCCTTAAGGGAGAGGGAGGAGGAGAGAGAGAATGTGTGAGTGTTTGTGCGCGCACACCTGCTACAACACTGACGACCTGGTACAACACTGCATGGACATCTGACGACAACTTGCAGGAGTCTGTGCTCTCCTTTTAGCATATGGGTTTGAATGATAAAACTCAGGTTATCAGGTTTGGTGGCAAGAACCTTTACTCACTGAGCCATCTCATTGGAGATAAGTCTTGCTGTGAAGGTCTGATTGGTCTGGAATGTGCTTTGTAGATCAATTGGATTGGACCGCATAGTAATCCTTATCTCTGTCAGTTGCTAGGATTATGGATATTCATCATCCTATCCAGCCAAGGGTTAAATTGTGTTGTTAGATAAATGCAAGCATTTGTGGCTTGCCTAAAATAGAACTCGATGCCTTTACAAAGATAGAGGATGGGAAATAGAGAATGAAACCAAGTCATTAGTCAAGATTAAGAAATTAGGTGTGCGGCCGGGCAGTGGTGGCGCACGCCTTTAATCCCAGCACTTGGGAGGTAGAGGCAGGTGGATCTCTGTGAGTTCGAGGCCAGCCTGGTCTACAAGAGCTAGTGCCAGGACAGGCTCCAAAGCTATGGAGAAACCCTGTCTCGAAAATCCAAAAAAAAGAAAAAAAGAAATTAGGTGTTCGTTCATACTCCTGGTCACCCAGAACCAATAGTATGCTGTGAATCCAAGGATAAAACTAAATCAGAATTATTTTTTTTTTTTGGAACTAGCTCTGTAGACCAGGCTGGTCTCGAACTCACAGAGATCCGCCTGCCTCTGCCTCCCGAGTGCTGGGATTAAAGGCGTGCGCCACCATCACCCGGCTAGATCAGAAATTTAGTACTACCCCATCTTGTGGACTCTGAACTGATAAGATTAATTACAGTTTTATAGATGTTAATGCTGTAGGTGATCATTATGTTTCTGTTTTCTAGGGGTATACAGTGAATTCCTCAGTTCTTTTGGGAAAGAAAACACCCTCACAGAAATGTCTATTAAATGAAAGATGAAGTATACCTGGCATAATCTCTTTATTCCTATATAGTAATGAATTCATTGAGTAGAATATGGCCAACTATTTCTAAAAAGTTATTTTATGTATATGGGTGTTTTACCTTCATTATGTCTGTGTACCACTTTCATGCTTGGTGTCCTCAGAGGCCAGAAAAGGGCATTGGATTCCCTGGAACTAGACTTACAGATGGCTGTGAGTCACCATGTGGGTGCTTGGAACTGAACTTGGGTCCCCTAGAAGAGCAACCAATGCTCTTAAACTTCTGAGCCATCTTGTTAGCCCTGTAAATCCTTTTGTTGTTGTTTCCAGTCAGGGTTCCTTTGAATTCAGTCTGTCCTCGAGCTAACTGTGTAGAAGGATGACCCCCCCACTTAGCCTAGGTCCTGAAATTACACGTGTGTCCAGTTTTACGTGGTGCTAGGGACTGAACCAGGACCAGGTAGATACCCTGCCTACTGAACTCTAGCCTCAGCTGCATGTTTAAGGCTCCCTTAAGGGAGACTCCTTTTAAGAAAATGCTACTGTTTGTTTACTTAAGTACTCAGAATGCTGGAGTTAGAACCAGGGTCTGGCTAAGTGACTCTGTCAGTAAGCCTTATCTCTCAGTCCTTCATCGATTTCCTTTTTTTTTTTTTTTAATCCATATGAAAGTCCCCTTTGATGCAAGGTCTCCTGGAGCCCTGACTAGCTTGGAACTTGCTATATAGACAGGCTGGCCTCTGACCCACAGAGATCTGCTTGCCTGTGTCTCCTGAATTCTGGGATTAAATGTGTGCACTCTCTCGTCTTTTTAAATGAGAGCAGTACCTGGGACTGGAGACCTGTCATGAATGAGATTTACATCAATCACTTGGTGGCTAGCAGGTGGCTGTCACTTGATGTAGATGCAGGATTTTGTTCGTTTTAATTGCTGAGGGACAGAAAAGATAGCTCTGTAGTTAAGCATGCTATACCACTTTTGCAGAGGACTATAGTTTTGGGCCTGCCTAACATCCACATTGGGTGGTTCATAATGGCCTGTAACTCCAGGCTCCAGGATCTGACACTCTCAGTGTGGCCTCCAGGGTACTGTAAATGTCCATAAACCTACATGCAGATGTACACATACACATAACTAAAAGAAAGACTGGAGTGGTGGTGCTTTTTTTGTGTGCAATGTTTTACTCTTTGGCTTTTTGATGGGCCCATCACCCAACTCACACACAGAGGCTTAATCTTATTCAAGCTGGCCTTAGTTTGGCTTGTTTCTTGCAAGCTTTACTTAAATTATACAGTAGACTACCTTTTGCCCCTGGGTTTTTTCCTTTTCTTCTGTATATTTTACTTTCACTCTTATTCCTTGCCTGGCTGGGTGGCTGGCCCCTGACATTCTCCTCACCTTGTTTTCTCCTTGCTCCCCATCTTCCTCATTTCTCTAATTGTACACTCTGCCTGCCAGCCCCGCCTAGACAGGGCAAAGAATCAGAGCTTCACAGAGTTAAACAAATGGCAGCATAAACAAAAAGAATGTTAAAATAATAATCCCCAGCAGTGCTTGTTTTTAAATCCCAGCACTCAAGAGGCAGAGGCAGGCAGATCTGAGTATACATACTGGTTTGTGCCTAACCAGCGTTCCATAGTCGGACCTTGTATCCTCCCCCCCCTCCCCCCAGTGTGTCTCTCTTCTTGGTCTTCTACCTCTCAACCCTCCTGAGACAAGTCCTGGGTTTCCTTATATGTGCTAGGTAAAACAGTATTAATGAGCTATATGTTGTTTCCCAGTTTTTCTGAAATTTTAAGTTCAATGTATTGTTTTGGAAACTATTAATATAGAAAATATCTCCTGAGTATAATTTTCTGTTTACCCACTTTTTAGGAACCTTACTATTGGAGAGGAATAAAGAGTTTTGTGAGACATTCTCATATAGGCCTTGATTTGCATTTTGTTTGTTTTTCGAGACAGGGTTTCTCTGTGTAACAGTCCTGACTGTCCTAGAACTCAATTTGTAAACTAGGCTGGCCTCAAACTCACTGAGATCCACCTGCCTCTGCCTCCTAAGTGCTGGCATTAAAGGCGTGCACCACCACCGACAGGCCTTGTAATTGTATTTTGATTTTCACATAATCAAATGAAGCAGACTCTTCATATTAGAATATTGATGGTATGTTATCAACTGAAGAGCACTCACACCTCTTGTAGTTGTTTATAAAAGTTTTAGTTCCTGGGTAGACAGAGATCTTAAAACAAACACCCTTAGTTAAGAGATCAGTGTGGTGGCCTTTAATCCCTGCTGTCTTGGTTAGGGGGAGACAGGGTTTCTTGTAGATAAGACTAACCTCTAACTCGCTATATAGGGGCCTTGATTTTCTTTTTTTTAAGCTTTTCACATGTGTACTTAAATCACATTTAGGTTTTTAAAAGTAGCTGTTACAGAACTACACCCCTTTTCTGCATAAACCATTTTTATTTTTTTTTAACGTGTGTGTGGCGTCTGAGTGTATGTCTGCGCCATGTATATGCATACAGTAGCCCTCAGAGGATCCTCTGGAACTAGAATTACAAATGGTTGAGAACCACCATGTGGGTGCTAGGAACCAAACCTGGGTCCACTGCAAGAGCAGTGAGTACTCTTACTGTTGAGCCATTGGTAAACTTCTTTTTCTTTTTCCTTTTTTTTTTTTAGTTTTTTTTTTTTTTTTGGTTTTTCGAAGCAGGGTTTCTCTGTGGCTTTGGAGCCTGTCCTGAAACTAGCTCTTGTAGACCAGGCTGGCCTCCAACTCACAGAGATCCACCTACCTCTGCCTCCCAAGTGCTGGGATTAAAAGCGTGCGCCACCACCGCCCGGCCAACTTTTTTTTTTTCTTGTGCATTGGTGTTTAGCCTGCACGAGGGTGTCAGGTACCCTGGAACTGGAGTTACAGACAACTGTGAACTGCCTTTGTGGGTGCTGGGAATTGAACCTGGGTCCTCTGCAAGAACAGCCAGTGCTCTTAATTGCTGAGCCATCTCTTCAGCCTCATCATAAACCATTTTCAAAGCATGTGTCTGGGGTACTGGAGAGATGGTTCGGTGGTTACGTGCTCTTACTATTCTACAGAAGGCCCTGTTTTGGTTCCCAGCACCCACATTAGGCAGCTCAAAGTGACCTGTAACTGCATCTCCAGGGTAATCCATACCTTCCAAAAAGTGTTCACAGAACTGAAGGTACATTTAACATGTAAAAGACTTTGGGTTTTCAATCCGCAGCAGCAGCAGCACCCCTCCCCAACACACACACACACACACACACACGCACGCACGCACGCACGCACGCACGCACGCATGCACGCACAAACAAAATGAGGGATGAGGGTATAGCTCATTGGCAGGGTACTTGTCTAGCACTTAGGACATTTATGTCACATCAGTCTGCTAAATGTAAAACTCCAAACTCAGTGTAGTTGTGCATATACTATTACACATAGTGCTGTAAAACTTTGCCGTGGTAGTGTTAGATCGGCCTTCAGTTGTCACAAATGGTGTGAATTGATAGGGCTATGTCAGCAGTTACCTGTAGGACAGCTTTAGAGAAAAAAATTTTGATGAAACTGGGTGTGGTGGCTAAACACCTGTAGTTCTAGCATTCAGGATGATGCTAAAGATGACAGTTCAAGGCCAGTTTGGGCTCCATTGTGATGTCTTTTCTTTTTCTTTTTTTAAATGTTTGAGCTGGATGGGGTGGCATGTGTGTTTAATCCTAGCACTGTGAAGCAGAGACTGGCTAATCTTGGCGTTTGAGACCATCCTGGTTTACATAGTGAGTTCCAGGATATCCAGAGCTACATAGTGAAACCCTATCTCAAACAAAGTTTGACCATGTCTGCTGCTTTATCAGTACCTGTCCTACACGTGGCACTTTGAGTAAGGATGGAGAAAATTAGCTTGAGTCTGATTTGAAGGCACACTTCTGTAATTCAGTATTTACAAAGATTGAGTTTGAGGGTTTGTAGTGGGGTGGTGGTGGTAAGGGGGGCTTAAATAAGGAGGTTAATAGTGTGTCTTTGTTTTGTGGTATTTGGGGGGTCATACTTTGGTATTGATTTTGTGGGGTTTTTTGTTTGGTTTTTGGTTTTGTTTTTTGTAGCCTTGGATATTGACTCTGGAAACTAAACAGTTAAAGCATCATGATTTCAGAGGAAACTAGCTCTCATGAATGAAGGCAAACTTTGGCAGTAGGCCAGAATAATGGGGAGGGGGTAGTTAGGGTGGGAAAAATAACTGACTTTTCTACCACAAACGACTTCTTAAAATTAAGAGAAAATCCCATGTCCTGAGGTTATAAACCGGCTACAACTGGCTCCCCCCGCTAGGCATCATGGGTAAAAGTAAGCATCCCTCCGTTTCTTTTGTTTAATATAACAGTACGCCTTATGATTGGCAGAGCATTGTACCGGATTGGAGACCAGGTTTGTGCAGGTCTCGTAGGGGCTGCTTTGCATGGGGCCACCTCTGAGAGCTCTTATTGTAGGAAAGAGAATGACGGAACCCACACACTCCAGGAGGGGAAGGAAATGTGCAGTCTAAATCCATCTTTCCTTTTCTTCCTTTTATGTTTATATATCCCTTTTTTGTCTTCAGTTTTCTTGGCAGCTAGGGGAGAGAGTAGAGATTATATAAGTACCTTAACTGTCCGCCCCCACCACACCTTTTTCTTTATCTAAAAGTAGAAGCTCAGTTGTTTTGAGTTCTTCACAACAGTTTCCTCACTGTGTGGTTTCTGGTGGAATTGAAGTAATAAAACACTGTTGCTTTTTAAAATCTGTTATGGAATAATTTTTTCTCATACAAATATCTTTTCTGTTTGGATCCTCTTCCCTTCTGCCTTATCTGTTTGCTGTAATGGTAAGGGTTTTGGCTCCAGTACAGAGGATGATGCCATAAGCAGAATGATGTTAAGGTTCATTTTCTCTGGAGCCTCCTGCCTCCCTCCTTAACCTCTTTCCTTCTCCTCCCCCCTCGTTCCCCCTTCATTTTAAAAAATGTCTTTTGTCTGCAGCAGGATGGTTCTAGCTCCCCTTACCCTGCTACTCCCCCTTACATGTTAACTCCAACCCTGCTCTGTGAATGGAATCAACCAGCTGACTGAGTGCTGGCATCATGCCAGGGGCTTGTGAGAAGAAATGAGAATGTGCGCGCTCTCGTGTGTGTAAGCACATACAGAACACAAAGGGAAGGCCTGCAGTCTAGGAAATCACAGACTCTTATATAAGGAAGTCTACGTCATCTCTGCTTGCTTGTGCTGTGGGCAAAGAGATGAAGGAGGCTTAGAGCATAGCAGGATATCTTTTTGACACACATGCACACATATTTTTCTTTGCTGTCTTAAAACAGCAGGTATTTGTGTTGCAGCAAATGAGAATGCACTGCTGTGTACAGATAGTAGCAACCATATACATGGGGGCAGTAATAACTTTAAGGTGAGTCAGGGCTGGGCAGTGGTGGTGCATGCTTTTAATCCCAGCACTCAGAAGGCAGAGACAGGAGGATCTCTGTGAGTTCAAAGCCACCAGCTTGGTCTATAAAGCACGTTCTAGGACAGCCAGAGCTGTTAGACAGAGAAACTCTGTCTTGAAAAACTAAACTAAAAGTCAAAGAAAAAGGGAGAAGTGTGAGGCAGTTTGTTCTGGATCTTTTTCTGCTTTCATTCAGAGGTGTTTTTACTTGAGAAGGGCATAACTAGAAGAGAAATTAGCATTAGAGATTGAACAGGTATAATTTGTTCAGATACTTTTGAGGAATTGGTACTGTTTCTAAAAGAATTCCATAGGTTTCTGGAGGAGTGGGTGAAAGGGATTGCACATAACCAAGAAGTAAAAAAGCCAGATAATAAAGCCATTAATATCTCTAATGTATTCTTTTGAATTTTAAAAAAAAATTTGTATTTAATATGGTATTTCTGCTATCTGCTGTAGGATTCTATACGAGGAAATACGCTGTGTAGAAGTAAGGATAAGTTTGAAATTGTACTAAGCATCTAAACACTTAAGTGTTCCAACTTTGAAATTCATTTGGAGTGATTGTATCTTTCACTGACTATAAGATCTACATTCATTTAAAAATAGTTCTGTCATTTAATTCACTGTTCTTTTGTTTACATTCTGTGTATATGCTTCCTAGATGTGGTATGTATGAAGTAGCTTTGTTTTGGAAATGAGAAAGTATGTTAGCCAAAAGGTTACACTATTACAGCTGGTTTTTCTGTGAGTTTATGATTGTTCCTATCTGATTTTTCAGAATAATGGCACTGATGTACAAGGATTGAGAGACCTTTTAGAGTGGGAAAAAATTTAAACTGATGTATCATATAATAAGGGTTTATTAGATTTCTGTGGAGTGCCTTAATTGAGTGAGCACTCTTGTATCTTTTTGTTAAAAAAATGCACTTTTTTCCCCCTTTGAGTCAAGGTCTCATCACTCTATAGCCTAGGCTAACCTCAAAATCACTATGTTTCCCACACTGGACTTGAACTTGTGATCCTTTTGCTTCTGTCTTTCAAGTATTGGGATTACAGGTACGTACTACTGGGTCTGGTTTTACAAATCTCTGTTCTTGCACAGATTTAAATGTCTGTCTTTGGTGTCTTAGGTTTTGACATAGACTTCTTTTGTTAGTAATATGAAGTTGCAGGTAATGTGAAGTTGTGCTTTTTAGCACCTAACCCATTTTTGTAACATGAAGGGCCTGCTTGTTTTGTGTTTTCTGTCCTCCCACCAGGTCACCCAGCTGTTTAGCCCCAAAGAAAATCGCACATAGATTTCTATAAGTTATAAAGATGATTGGCCCATTAGCTCTAGCCTCTCATTGGCTAACTCTCATATCTTGATTAACCCATTTTTCTGATCTATGTTAGCCATGTGGCTCAGTACCTTTTTCAGTGGAGCAGGTCACATCCTGCTGCTTCAGTGGTCTAGGCAGGAGTGGGGGAATCAACTTCCTCCTTCCCAGAATTCTCCTGCTCTCATTACATCATTTCTACTTCCTGTCTGGTTTTCCCACCTATATTTCCTGCCTTTATTTATTTGTTTGTTTGTTTTGTTTTTCAAGACAGGGTTTCTCTGTGGTTTTGGAGCCTGTCCTGGAACTAGCTCTTGTAGACCAGGCTGGTCTCGAACTCACAGAGATCTGCCTGCCTCTGCCTCCCGAGTGCTGGGATTAAAGGCGTGCGCCACCATCGCCCGGCTCCTGCCTTTATTTATAACATGATTGACAGATTACAGACAATTCTCCTGTACCACATTTTGTTTTCTGTTAGTATTGGAGATCAAACAGGGCTTTGTGCATGGTAGGTAAGAACTCTACCACTGAGTTACATGCCTAGTCTGAGGTTAAACTTTTAGGATTTTAGCACAGGACTGACTAGAAGGGCTGCCTGCTCATTCCCTAAGCTGTCCAGTTAGTTTTACTTGCACCCTAATTTGCTAGAGCTCAGTCTTTCAAGTTTCATCGTCGCATGTGTATGGAGGTCAGAAGACAACTCAGAGGACTTAGTTCTCTCTTTGGGTCCCTGGGGACCAAACTCAGGTCTTTAGTCAGGACAGCAAGCATGTTTATCCACTGAGCCGTCTCTTTGGCTTGTAGATAGCCACTTTTTTTTTTTTCTCTTCCTCTCTTCTTTTTTGATTAAGCTTCTCGGTTTGGTATCAGGCTAATACTGGCTTCAAAGAATGGCTTCTTTTCTATTTGATGGAACAATTTGAGAATTACTAGTGTTGACTCTTCTTTACAGGTCTAGTAGATGCCCAGCCTGGTGGCAAATCTTTAATCCCAGCGTTCAGAAGGCAGAGGCAGGCAGAATCTCTGACTTTGAGGTGAGCCTGGTCTACAAAGTAAGTTCCAGGCCAGCCAGGGCTACACAGAGAAACCCTGTCTTGAAAAACTAAGCCAAACAAAATTTCTGTTTGATTCTTTTTCTGACTTGCTATATTATTTTAGCTATAGCCTACAAACTGAATCTATTTGTGGGCCTCCTGGTGCTGGGAATTGATTCTAGGGTCCTTTGTATACCAGGTACACAAGTACAGAGTCATGTCTCTAGCCTGGAGTGTGGAGGTGTTCCTTGATGTTTACCCTTTTTTTTAGATTTATTTTACTATATGTGTATGAATGTTTTGCCTGCATGCATGTATATGTACCAGGATCCCTTGGAACTGGGCTTAAGGGATGGTTGTAAACCACCATGTGGATGCTGAGAATTGAATTGGGATCCTCTGCAAGAGCAGCCACTGCTCTTAACTGATGATCCATCTCTCCAACTGTCACTGCTTCTACACACACCTTTAAGTGTGATCTCATGTGGTCTTTAACTCCTGATAATCCTGCTTATACCTCCAAGATGTTTAGACAAAAAATATATGTGTGTATGCCTGTTGTAATTTTTTAAATGATTGCTATTTTTGATTTATTTTTATGTATATGAGTGTTTTGCCTCCATGTTTGTATTTGCACCACATTTGTGCCTGATGCCTGTGGAGATCAGAAGAGGATGCCAGATTTCATGGAACTAGAATTAAGACAGATAGATGGAAACCACCATGTAGATGGGAACCAAACCTGGGTCCTCTTCAAGAGCAGCAAGTGCTCTTAACCACTGAACCATCTCTCCAGCCCCCTTTATTATTGCTTTTGTGTGTTTGTGTATGGTTTGTTTATGTGTATGAATCATGGCACTGGTGTGGAGGTCAGAGGACAACTTTGTAGACTGACTTCTTTCCTTTTTCTCTTTTTCTTTCTTTTTTCTTTTTTTGGATGGATTCTGAGGATTGAATACAGGTCATCAGGCTTGTGTATCTCTGTGTCTGGAATGGAGCTTAAGAATTTGTATACCCCAAAAGTTTGGGAAGGTGGTGGAAAGGGTGGGGTGGCACAGATTCCCCCACTACCAGTAGTAGGAGTTCACGTTCCAGGGCTTGTTAGTCTGTGCGTATGTGTTTGTGTGGGTGTGTGTGAGAGAGAACGAGAGAGAGAGAGCGCAGAAGTTGTTCTGCAGAACAGGCACTTGAGGTAAGTGGAATTGTAGAACTGGGAGAATTTTTCCAAAGGTATATTCACATAGGAACCATGTTTTTTCCCTTAGATTTTATTGAGTTTTAGTGGGGAGTTTTCGTTTTTTTTCTTTTATTTTGTTGTTGTTTAGTATTGAAGTAGAGGAGTGGTATACATGTGGAGGTCATCGGACAGCATTCTGAATTTTTTCCTACCATGTGAGCTCTGGGAAGCACCAAGCCAGTCCCAAGAACCTTTTACCCACTGAACCATCTTGTTGGCTCAGGAAGTTAATTATAATATTGGCAGTGAGCAACAGTATTATTAAAAAATTGGGAGAATACACATTTTTATTGTTATTTATTTTTATTTTATTTTTTGATTTTTTTTTTTTCAAGACAGGGTTTCTCTGTAGCTTTTGAGCCTGTTCTGGAATTTGCTCTTTAGACCAGGCTGGCCTTGAACTCACAGAGATCCACCTGTTTATGCCTCCTGAGTGCTAGGATTAAAGGCATGTGCCACCACTGCCTGGCTAGAATAAACATTTTATTAGGATTACGTTTTATCAAGTGGTGTTTATGTGGAAGCACACTAAGGGATGGTAGGGGCCAAGGGTGGTAGTATATGCCACCCTGTAGGAGTGACGCTGCCTACAGAAGATTAAGATAGACAAGTTTGATTAGCAGAGTAAAATGGAGCCTAGGCAATAAGTTATAATGAAACTATTAAAAACTTTGAAAGAGGGCCTAGAGCGGGGCAGGAGAAAAAAAAATTTAAACAAAAATATCTCAAGAGAAGTCTTAGTTTTATTAAATTGAAACAGCAAGGAAAGTCACTGAGAATCTATTCTGTCCTTGTGGTCTTGAGGTTCTTTCTGGTAGTACTCTGCATAATTATTTTCTCCCTTAAGTCATAGTCACAAAAGCCATTTAGGAGTCTGGAGAGACCGCTCAGCGGTTAAGAGCATGTACTGCCCTTTCAGAGGGCTTGAGTTCGCTTCGTAGCACCCACACAAGTGTCTTAACAGCCTCCTGTAGCTCCAGCTTAAGGGTATCTGACGTCCTCTTGTGGCTTCCATGGGCACCTGCATTCATGTACACATACCCCCACATAGACACAGGCATATATGTGCATGTAATTAAAAATAAAAACCGTCTGTGGGCTCTTAATACCTTGGTCTTAGTTGCCCCAAATATGAGTGTTTGATCCAAACTCAGTTCAATCAAATACATTTAGTAGGGGGAAAAAAGAGGGGTTGGGGTGGAGAGTAGGGTGTTTATGAAAAAGGAACCATTATTTTCTGTGTGCTTCAGTTTAAATAGGACCATTGATAACTAGTCTGTGTAAGAACCCAAGACAGATTGATTCTAAAACAGCTTCTTATATGTCTACTTAATTTTGGAGAAGTACTGTTTGTCTCAGAAGAGAGTTAATTAAATTGTACTTCTCTTTAGAATTAGCACTTAGGGTTGATACCTTATAGCTCTGGTGATATTTGTAGCAGTCTGCCAATATCTTCCATACTTTCTTTTTAATAATGTATTTTTATTTTATGTGCATTGGTGTGTATGTTTGTGTGAGGAGGTTGGGTCCTCAAAACTGGAATTGCAGACAGTTGTGAGCTGCCATGTGGGTGCTAGGAGTTGAGCCAGGGCCCTCTGGAAGAGTAATCAGTGAGCCATCTCTCTAGCCCCTATCTTCCATACTTGTGCCAGATTATTATTATTATTTCTTTTTGTTTTTTTAGATTTGCCAAATCTCTTTTTCCTTCCTTTTCTCCCTTCTATTGTGCCAAGGATCAAAACCAAGGTACCAGATGTATATGTACAACATCACTGAACTACAGTCTCCGCCTACCAAGTTTATTTTTACCTTGGTTATTATCTGTCTTAGTCACTGTTCTATTGCTGTGAAGAGACACCATGACCACAGCAGCTTATAAAGGAAAGCATTTAATTTGTGCAGACTTACAGTTCAGAGAGTGAGTCCATTGTCAAAAGGGCAGGGAGCATGGGAGCATGTAGGCAGACATGGTGCTGGAGAAGTAGCTGGACATTTCTACATCCAGATCTGCAAGCAGCAGGAAGAGAGGTCCACTGGGCTTAGCTTGGTTTTCTGAAATCTCAATGCCAACCCCATTGACACTCTTCTTCCAACAAGGACACACCTCCTAATCCTTTCAAATAGTCTCATTTCTTTGTGACCAAGTATTCAAATCTGTGAGCCTATGGGGCCATTTTTAATTCAAATCACCAAAATATCATTGCCAAGTAATGGTATTGTGTTGTGTTTTTGAGATACGACTTGTTCTGGAACTCACTTAAGTAATCTAGGCAGGTCAAGAACTTAACAGCAATCCTCTTGCCTTACCTGCCCCAGTGCTGGGTTTACAGGCGTGAGCCACCATGTCCAGCTCCTTGCCAATTATAATATAAGCAGCACTTTGGGCTTATGTCCTTTATATTACTATCTTGAACAGAGACCAGGGTAATTTCTTCTCTTAACTTGTTGACTAAATCTCTTCTTAATGAGAAACAGTAGCACTCACAGTAGCACACTTGGTACCATGCTTTTCTCAGGGAATTGTCAATATTTCACTCTGACAATTGCTAAGTTCCAGAGATCACTACTTCTAGGATGGTATAGAAGCAACCTCTAAAGTCATCTCATTAAAACGGTACATTTAGAGATAATTTCATTCCTTATAGACTCTGAAATGAAACTTGTTCTTTCTCTAGTTTGCTTTCTATTAGGGGCTTTTATAGTCCCATTTGAGGAATTTGTTTTGCAGGTTTGTTTGTGTATGTTTAAGCTCCTTTAGGGAAATGAAATGGAGAGATTATATTCCTGGGAAGCACATAGTTAATTGCTGGGATTAGTTAAATTTGGAAGGAGCTCAGCTATCTGGTCTGCATTAGGGTAGGTGGGAAATGGTGCAGGATGGAATCATTGTTCTGTAGTATTTGCCAGGACATGAAAAATACATTGTTTCTGCTTTGGTAGAAAACATGGTCTTTCATTTAATTGAAATGTTTTGTTTTGTGATCTCTCTCTCTCTCTCTCTCTCTCTCTCTCTCTCTCTCTCTCTCTGTCTTTCTCTCTCTCACTCTGTCTCTGTCTGTCTCTCTCTGTGCTTGTGCACACTAAGAATCAACTATAGGTCTTGCACATACTAGCAAGTGCTCTACAGCTGAACCACACCCAAGTTTTTTATGTGGAAGTTTGAAAGTAGAGGTCACAGATTTACTAATATCTAAAAGACCAATTGAGACATAATATTTGTGCAATAATTATATTTATATCTTTAAAATATGTGAATTGGTCAGGTGTAAATTATACAGCCTTCAAATTCTAGCCCTTGTGAAGCAGAAGCTTCTAGAGTTTGTAGACCATTTGGGCTACAGAATGAGCTCCATACTGGCAGAGAATGGTGGCTCACCCCTTTAATCCCAGCATTTGTGAGGCTGAGGCAGGTGTTTATCTTTGAGTTCAAGTCTACATAGGGAGTTCCAGACAGGCCAGAGCTACACTGATACCCTCTCTCAAGAAAAAGAAGAGTGAGTTCCATGTCAGGTTGTTGGATAATAGCTCAGTCTGTAATAGCTCAGATTTGATTTCAGTCTCCAGGACTTGTGAAAAATGCTGGGCATGGTAGTTCCCACTAGTAACCCTAGTACTGGGAGAGAAGGACACAGATTCCTGGGGCTTGCTGGCCAGCCAGCCTAGCCTACTTGGTGTTTCTCTGAAACTGTAAGCAAGACACCACAATTAAATCTTTTTCTTTCTTTTTTTTTAAAGATTTATTTATTTATTATGTATACAACATTCTGCCTCATGTATGCCCACATGCCAGAAGAGGGCACCAGATCTCATTACATATGGTTGTGAGCCACCATGTGGTTGCTGGGAATTGAACTCAGGACCTCTGGAAGAGCAGCCAGTGCTCTTAACCACTGAGCCATCTCTCCAGCCCCCTAAATCTTTTTCTTTATAAGAGTTGCAATGGTCATCATAGTGTCTGTTCATAGCAATAAAAACCCTAAGACAATTGTCACTAAATTAAGAGAAGTGGGGCTGGAGAGATGGCTCAGTGGTTAAGAGCATTGCCTGCTCTTCCAAAGTTCCTGAGTTAAATTCCCAGCAACCACATGGTGGCTCGCAACCGTCTGTAATGAGGTCGGGTACCCTCTTCTGGCCTGCAGGCAGACACACAGATAGAATACTGTATACATAATTAATAAATAAATATTAAAAAGAGAGAAGTGCTAGGTCCATTCTGTATAGTACACATCTATCTAAAGCTGCTATTACTGGAGCCATGGTTATTATTTAAATTTTTTAAAGATTTATTTATTTATTATGTATACAGCGTTCTGTCTGCATGTATACCTGCAGTGCAGAAGAGAGCACCAGATCTCATTACAGATGGTTGTGAGCCACCATGTGGTTGCTGGGAATTGAACTCAGGACCTCTGGAAGAGCAGCCAGTGCCCTTAACCACTGAGTCTTCCTCTCCAGCCCCTATTATTTAAAATTTTTAAAGTTGAGACTGGACAGTGAGGGCACAAGCCTTTAATCCCAGCACCCTAGAGGCAGAGACAGGAGATCAAGGGTAGCCTGTTCTACCTTGGCTATCCTACACAGAGAAACCCTGTCACAAAACAACAACAACAACAAAAAACACTGTATGTTTGTGTGTTTGAGTGAGTATATGCCATTGTGTATGTTCAGGTGTCTGAGGGCCCAAAGAAGGTATTGGATCCTCTGGAGTTAAAGGCAGTTGTAAGCCACCAACCTTCCCTGATGTGGGAAGTGAACTTGGGTTCTCTAACCACTGAGCCATTTATTCAACCCTTAAATTTTTTTTTATTAGCGTGTGTGTGTGTATGTGTGTGTGTACATATCTGTGGTTACCAGAGCATATGGAGATCAGGTGATCATTTTGAGAGTTGCCTCTCGCCTTCTACTACATAGGTACTAAGGATTGAATTCAGGTCATCAGACTTCCCAGCAGTTAGGTACCTTTACTCACTGAGCCATCTTGCTAGCCATTGTTGGTTTTAACTGTTTTTTTTTTAATTTTTTGAGATGTTAATAAAATTGTATCATTTTCCTTTTTTCCTTTCTGCCCTAGGTTTTGTTGTAAAGAATTTAGTTACATTTATTTTTCCATTTTGTGAGGAGGTTGTGTATGTGCCTTTGTGCTTGGGGTAAGGTCAGAAAACAACTTGAGAATTGTTTGTTTTGATATAGGGTTTCTCTGTAGCTTTCTTTGAATGTGACCAGGCTGACTTTGAATTCACAAGAGATCTGCCCACCTCTTCCCCTGAGTACTGGAATCAAAGGTGTGCACCACCACCTGATTGGTTCTTTTTTGTTATTATTACTGTTTTTATTTATTCTCTAGAGACAAGGGCTCACTGTGTGGGCCTAGCTGAGCTGAAACTTGTAGCAATCCTCCTGCTTCTGCTTCCCAAATGCTGGGATGATAGGCATGTGTCACCACCACCGTTCTGAGTTCACTCTTTCAGAGTCCAAGACTAATGATTTGGGGGCTGGAGAGATAGTTCAGTTGCTTCAGAGAAGCACTGGCTTCTCTTTCAGAGGTCGCGAGTTCAATCCCCAGCAACCACATGGCAGCTCACAACCATCTATAGTAGGATCTGATGTAATCTTCATACATGTCCGTATATAAAGTTTAATTTGTTTTCTTTTTCTTTCTTTTCTTTTCTTTTTCTTTTTTTTTGTTTTTTTCAAGACAGGGTTTATCTGTGTTACAGTCCTGGCTGGCCTGGAACTTGGATTTGTAGATAGACCAGGCTGGCCTTGAACTCCCAAGTTCTGGGATTAAAGGCCTGAGCCACCGCTCAGCCCAAGCTTAAAAAATATTTTTAAAAATACACTTAAAGGCTCTATCTAGTGACAGTCTGTTTTTTGTCTTCTTAGTTACCTCTTGGTCGAAATTTAGGTAAGGGCTTCACATAGTGGCAAAGGGGAAATCGGCCGGTAGTGGAGTGGGAGGAGGACAGAGAGAGGGAATGGATATGAGGGAACCACTGAGGTTGAGGGTGTGTGTGTATGTGTATGAATGAGACTTTTCTAAGGTTTAAATGATTACTTTTTGCTCTGTCACAACCACTTACCAGCATATTTTCCCTAAGATTACAGTTTTCAACTCCCCGGCATTATTAGTCTGATTATGAGAGTAAATTTGGGAAATGTATGGTCTAAAATGTACATTGCTGTCTTCTTGTATTGTATCTATAGCAAATAAGACTGAAGTTTTACTGTCAAAGCAGAATGTAGAGAAGCGCACTCCCTATAGCACAAATTGTCCCATTGCTTGAGAGTTGATGTGGGAGAGGACGGTCAGTGCTGTTGTTGTTAGAAGCACGTGTAGACTCTGCTTGTCACTCTCATCTGTTGATGCGGGAGAGGACGACAGTGTTGTGGTTGTTAGAAGCACGTGTAGACTCTGCTTGTCACTCTCATCTGTTGATGCGGGAGAGGACGACAGTGTTGTGGTTGTTAGAAGCACGTGTAGACTCTGCTTGTCACTCTCATCTGTTGATGCGGGAGAGGACGACAGTGTTGTGGTTGTTAGAAGCACGTGTAGACTCTGCTTGTCACTCTCATCTGTTGATGCGGGAGAGGACGGTCAGTGCTGTGGTTGTTAGAAGCACATGTAGACTCTGCTTGTCACTCTCATCTGTTGATGCGGGAGAGGACGACAGTGTTGTGGTTGTTAGAAGCACGTGTAGACTCTGCTTGTCACTCTCATCTGTTGATGCGGGAGAGGACGGTCAGTGCTGTGGTTGTTAGAAGCACATGTAGACTCTGCTTGTCACTCTCATCTGTTGATGCGGGAGAGGACGACAGTGTTGTGGTTGTTAGAAGCACGTGTAGACTCTGCTTGTCACTCTCATCTGTTGTGTGCTCTTAGGAAGTTTTTGTTTTTTGTGGATTTTTTGGTCACAGTTTCACACAATGAGAATAACCTGAATTCCATAGGAATGTGAGAATGAAATGATTTTTGTGTGTGCTTCTTAGCCCATTCTAGCATGTGTTCAAATATTGATCCCTTCTATCTTCTTGTCCTTATTTCCTTAGTCACATATTTCTTTTATATTTCTTCCTGCTTAGTGTACTTTTTTGCATCTGACTGTGGCAACATGTCACTTGGAATGCACATTGTTGGAGGAGTCTTTCTTTTGTGTGTACTTAGGAGAAAATAATTTCCAGGAGCAGACTGAAAGATTCTCCATGCTTTTTCTCACCTATTGTTCATTATTGAGGTATGAAATATCAAGAATTTCTTGTTTTCCTTTTATTTAAAATAATATTTAGCTGGACATAGTATTACTTAGAAGACTGAGACAGAATCACAATTTCAAGGCCATCCTGAGAAAGACTTTACTTTTATACAGTTCAGCTTCTTCTCTGTGTCTTTTGTGAAAGTTAAATAATTAAACTAGTAATTATTTGGAGAAGCTGGACATTGTGATGTACCCCTGTAACCCCAGCACTTAGAAGAGGCTGAAGTGTAAGAATGGAGAATTCAAAACTAGTTTGGATTAAGACCTCTGTTATGCCCAAATCCGTGGGTCCCTACAAAAGCCAACAAAGGAGTACAATATGTAAAAGCAAAGAGCCTTTATTTTAACCAAGTTTGCAAACTCGGTCTCTCTGTATGTCCAACATATTGGAATATCCGGAGAGCCCTGAGCTCAATTAGAATTGGGTTTTTATAGTAGTAAAGGTGGGGGTGAGGGGGTCTCTGAGGTTCGGGGCCCTTGATTGGCTGACATTTGTCTAGGGGTGTCCTGGTGAAGTGCTGGCAGGTGTTTCTATCTATAGTGCTTGGAATGCCAGGAATTTCCTTTTGAATGGTCTGCTCTTGGGTGTGGGGGTCGGGTAATCTCGGCCTGTCAGGCATTGTCTCAGGGTAAACTATTGAGACTCCAGACTCCCCTTGTCCACGGCCAGAGTCCCAGGTGATAATGGTTGGAGGAAGTAAAGAACTTCCTTTCTAAATCTAAAGACTTAGATTATCATGGCTGGACCTCACACCTCCACTCCATTCTCAAAAAAAAACAAAACAGCAACAAAAAAACAAAAACAAGTGGGGGCTGGAGAAATGCCTCAGCAGTTAAGAGCACTTGCTGCTCTCCACTGCAGGACTGAAGGTCTGAGCATCAGAAGTTACAATAGGCTTAGGTGTTTCTGCAGCATTGCCTATGATGTACTCTGCACCTTCCCTGCAGTCTTGGTTCTGAGCAACATGAAACTCCATTGCTGTTACTCCAAGGAACACCAGTGAGCACTGGCCAAAACACCCGAGCTCTGAATGGAGACTGTTGTGTGTTAAGACACAGTGTTTTTACTACACATACAGTTTCCTGCTCTTCTTACAGAAAACGAAGACTTGTTTTTTGTTTTTGTTGTTGTTGTTTGAAAAAGGGTTTCTGTGTGAAACCGTCCTGGCTGTCCTGGAACTCACTGTGTAGACCAGGCCGGCCTCTAACTCAGATCCACCCTGCCTTTGCCTCCCAAGTGCTGGGATTAAAGGTGTGCGCCACCATTGCCGAGCTGAAAACGAAGACTTTTATAGTATTTTCTTACCATCATTCCTCAACAAACAAGCTTCATACTAGTGTATCTTTACTTTGTTTTGTTTTGAGACAGGGTCTCACTATTTAGCTCTGGCTGTCTTGGAACTCAGTATGTAGACCAGGGTGGCCTAAAACTCTGAGATCCACCTGCCTCTTCAGACTAGTTTATTTTGTGTTACAATGTTTTATTTTATTGATTGATTTAAGTTATGGGTTTCTGTAGGTCAGGCTGACTTTGAATTCCCTGTGTAGTCAAAGCTGTTATTAAATTCCTTATTCTCTTGTCTTTACCTCTAGGAAACTGAGATTATAGACAGGGACCACCAAACCCTGTCTAGAATTGTCTGTCTATCTGTATGTTTTTATTGAGATAGGGTCTCAATATGTAGCTTTGATTGATAAACATTTGTTTTGTTTGCTTATGTCATTTGGATCAAAATTGTTAAGGGGACCTTGCAGAGGACTTACGTTCATTTGCCAGCACCCACATGACATCTGTACCTCCAGTTTCAGAGTGGCCTCCATGAGCACCAGGTGCATACTCCGTGCACGTAAATATATACAGGCACTCACACACACATATATAAAATAAATCTTTTTTGTTTGTTTGTTTGTTTTTGTTTTTGAGACAGTGTTTCTCTGTGTAGCCCTAGTTGTCCTGGAACTTACTTTGTAGAACAGGTTGACCTATCTCTGCCTCTCAAGTGCTGGAATTAAAGGTGTGTGCCACCACATCTGGTAAGAAATCATTTTTAGAAATCAAGTGAATTTTGCTCTGTGATGGTGGCGCACTCCTGCAGAGGCAGGCGGATCTCTGATTTTTAGAGATTCTGTTAGAGGATCTGTCGCAAATTTCAGGCCAGCTTCGTGGGACCCTACCTCAAAACAAACAAACAAACAAAAACAAAACAGGGAGGCCTGGACAGGCAACTGCAGTGTGACCAGGGGCTAGAAATGCTAACTGAGGACATGCTCGTTGACTTTGAAGCCAACACCTGACAGAGAATGGAGAGCACTGGACGTGTGCTGGAGAAACGGAAAGAACCGCAAGTGCAAAACACAGATGGACGGGGCGGTGGTGTCGCACGCCTTTGATATCAGCAGAGGCCTGCCTGGTCTATAATAGCTAGTTCCAGGATAGCCAATGCTGTTACATAGGGAAACTCTGTCTCGAAACCTCCCAAGAAAAAGAGTCAGAGAAGTCAAAGAAGTAGTTTTGTGTTTTTGCCATTGAATAGTTGAAGTTCTCAATCTGAGTTAGGATAAGAAGTGGTATACAGATGCATCGTCTCTTAACTTTTTATGGTTTAAAAAACAGTTTTTATACATTATGTAAAACAATGTGTGGTCAGTAAAAATCAAGCTTAAATTTTTGAATTTTGGTCTTTATTGATGACTAGCAACATGATAATCCTGGTAGTTACTGAAGAATGGCAGCAAGCCCCAGCTCCCAGACAGACAGTAAGATCAGGGAAGACAGCTGATAGTTAGCAACATAGTACAATATAAAGTAAGGTCATTAGGTAGGTTAAATGCAATTCTGCCCTGTGATTTTGATTTTTGTTTGGTTTTTTTGTTTGTTTGTTTTTTGGGGTTTTTTTTTTGTTTTGTTTTTTTTTTTTTTTTTTTTTTTTTTTTCGAGACAGGAATTCTCTGTAACAGCTCTGATTGTTCTGGAACTTGCTTTGTAGACCAGGCTAGCTCGAACTCGCTGCTTCTGACTCCCCTGGTATTAAACACCAACAAAAACCAGCCAGTTGATTCTTTCTTGTTTGTTTGCTTTTCAAAACAGATGGCATTTAATTTGTATTTTAATAAATAAAGTTTGTCTGAAGATCAGAGAGTGAAACAGCCCCACTGGTCAGCCTTACAGACCAGGCATTGATAACAGACACCTTCAATCCTAATAGCAACACTAGTTGCCATAGAAACTGGGCAGCGCATGCCTTTATTTCCAGTGGTGCACACCTTTAATCCCAGCCCTAGAGAGGATTATAAAACGGGAAGAGGGTGCTGGAGAGATGGCTCAGAGGTTAAGAGCTTTTCCTGTTCTTCCAAAGGTCCTGAGTTCA
This sequence comes from Microtus pennsylvanicus, assembly GCF_037038515.1. Classification (NCBI taxonomy): domain Eukaryota; kingdom Metazoa; phylum Chordata; class Mammalia; order Rodentia; family Cricetidae; genus Microtus; species Microtus pennsylvanicus. The sequence goes on along the minus strand of NC_134585.1, from coordinate 121,950,891 downwards.
ATTCCCAGCAACCATATGGTGGCTCACAACCATTTCTAACGAGATTTGGTGCCCTCTTCTGGTCTGCAGGGATACATGCAGGCAGACCACCGAATACATAATAAATAAATAAATCTATCTTTCTTTTTTTTTTTTTGGTTTTTTCGAGACAGGGTTTCTCTGTGGCTTTGGAGCCTGTCCTGGAACTAGCTTCTGTAGACCAGGCTGGCCTCAAAAAATAAATAAATCTAAAAAAAATAAAAATAAAAAATTAGGAGGAGACAGCTCTCAGTATCATTCTGAGATTCCTGAAGGGACAGGATCGTCCCTTGAACTGAGGACTTTTGAGGACTGAGGATACCTTTGCACTGAGGTCAAGGTAAGGTAGCTGCTGGATGCTTTGCTTTTCAGATCTCCAATTGAACTCCAATTTCTCTGAGTTTTTATTAATAGTCTTCAACAGACTTTCTCTGTGTAGCCCTGGCTGTCTTAGAACTCGCTCTGATTTGTTTTAAGATGAGGTCATTCTGTAACACAGGCTGGCCTGAACCACACTCAGGATGACATCAATATATGGTAATCTACATTCCTTGGTCTCTCAAGTGCTGGGATTACAGGCGTGTGCTAATATACTAAAAAATGTTTTTTTTTTCTACTCCCTAAACCCTGAACATGATGTGTTATATAGTTAACATTTATGGGTTGATTAGATGGGCAAGAGATATCAGCATATGAAAATACATAGTACTAGGGAGATGTACTATTTGATTTTATTGGGAAGATGTACTATATAATTCTCTCTCTCGTCTCTCTCTCTCTCTTGGTTTCACTGTGTATCTTTGCCTGTCCTGGATCTCATTCTATAGACCAGGCTGACATGGAACTCATAAAGAGCTGCCTGCTCCCGTGTCTGAATGCTGGGGTTAATGGCATGCACCACCACTGCCTAGCCTGTATAATTTTTTTATTGCAGGATTGGAAAGTGTTATGTGACACCTTTTCTTGAGGAGATACAACACACACACACACACACACACATCTGCTCATCCTGGATAGGGAGCCTGTTGACACACCAAAGTTCACCTTAGTGGGGTCACTTAGAGGAAGGAATATGGTGAGGTGTTAGTTGTAGTGGTGATGGCTTGCAAAGCTGGAAACCTGGAGCACAGTGCACAGCCTGCAGCAGCTCAACAGGTTAGGTTGGAAGTGTCCTTTCTGGTGGCTCAATTGGTCTGAGCCTCTTCCAGGCGCTCATCTGATTTTTTTGTTTTTTCCAAGGCCAGGGCAGTGGTTCTCAACCTGTGGGATGTGACCCCTTTGGGGGGGGCTAACAGTCCTTTTGCAGGGGTCACTTAAGACTATCAAAAAACACAAGATATTTACATTATGATAATAGTAGCAAAATTACAGTTATGAAGAAGCAGTGAAATAGTTTTATGACTGGGGTCACCGCATTAGGCAGTGCAGTTCTTTTGGTCTCTGCTTCCAGGCAGTTTGATTGGTCTGGATCAGCTCTCTGTAGCCTGTACTGCTTATATACTATGGAGAAAGGTGGAGAAGAGATTTTGGTGATACTAGTGAGGTTATATAGGAAAAAAAAAAAGAGATGGTTCAGAGGTTAAGGGCACTGGCTGTTCTTCCCAGAGGACCCAGGTTCAATCCTCAGCACCCACATGGCATCTCAGAACTGTCTGTGACTCTGGTTCCAGGGCATCTGACATCTTCATACATATGCAAATAAAAGTTATAGTTAAATAATTTCTTTAAAGTTTAAAGATTTTTTTTTACCTAAATCTATATAGAATTGAAGGTTGATAAAAGGGCTCATCTATATAATGTTATTTGAATATACATTTTTGGGACTGACCATTGGTATTGGATAATCAGTTGGTGTGCTCTTTTCAGGTTAAGACTATTTCTCTGACACCGGGTGGTGGTGGCACACGTCTTTAATCCCAGCACTTGGGAGGCAGAGGCAGGTGAATCTTCATAAGTTTGAGACCAGCCTGGTCTACATGAGTATAGTGTGGATTTCGTGTCCCTTTTATAATTAAAGGCCTTGGTGACTGCAGTGTATTTGAAGTTATTTTCATTGCTAAAGTTACTGGAGAAATAATATAGATGTTGTAGGACAATAGTAGCATTGGAAGTTAGCTCTGTTATCTGTAACTTTAAACATATGTTATGAATTTTTTTTTGGAGCATGACTAACAAAAGCTCAATAGACAAAAATGGGGTTCAACCTAAAGGTTAGAAAAGCAAAGCAGCTAGCCACTGGCTCTTACCTCTACCTTAGTCTGAAATGGTCTTTAGGAATCTCAGAATGAGACTGAGAGCTGTCTCCTCCATTTTATAATCCTTTCTAGGGCTGGGATTAAAGGTGTGCACCACAGAGAATAAAGGCATGCGTCTGGTTTCGACGGCAGCTAGTGTGGCTTTTAGTATTAAAGGTGTATGTTACCACTGCCTGGCCTGTAAGGCTAACCAGTGGGGCTGTTTCACAAATGAAATGCCACTACATTTTTTTCTTACTAATATTTCACACCTGCTTTTTGGTTTGCATAAGGAACTTTATTCTGATCATTCTTTGTGTTTTTTCCATAGAATGGATAGAATGACAGAAGATGCTCTTCGCCTGAATCTTTTGAAGAGGAGTTTGGACCCGGCAGATGAGCGAGATGATGTCCTGGCAAAACGCCTCAAAATGGAGGGTCATGAGGCCATGGAACGTCTGAAAATGTTGGCCCTTCTCAAAAGGAAAGATTTGGCAAACCTTGAGGTGCCACATGAGTTACCTACCAAACAAGATGGCAGTGGTGTCAAGGGTTATGAAGAGAAACTCAATGGGAATCTCAGGCCTCATGGAGACAACAGGACTGCTGGAAGGCCAGGCAAAGAAAATATCAATGATGAGCCTGTGGATATGAGTGCTAGACGGAGGTATGGTGCAGTTAGCTGCCTCCAGAAGTAGGGTCTTTTTTAAACAATCTTGTGAAAATGGTATGAATTCAGTGAAAGGGAGGTGATTTTCATCCTAAAGCTGCCTTTCTTGTTTTTTTCTGTTTTGTTGTTTTGCAGCAGGGTCTCACACTATAGCCATGCTGGTCTTGAACTTTTGGCGGTCCTCTTGCCTCAGTATCTCAGTGTTGGGATTACTTATGTGAACTACCACATGATGATGTCTTCTTGAAAGAAGATCTGTGTCCTCTGGCTTAAGTTGACCATGAATTCCTCTCATTTCCAGATGAAGCTAGGTAGCTCACATGGAAAGTCACAGTTCTTACCTAAGATAAACTGATTATTTATGTGACAAAGTAATGAATGATGCTTGCTACACAGTCATGAGAACTGGAGCATAAATCTTAGGAGGATGGGGGGAATCTTTCGCCAGACATGGTGGTGCATGCCTATAGTCCCAACACTCAGTTGGCAGAGGCATGCAGATCGCTGGGTGGTGGTGGCATTTTTCTAGCTCAGTCAGTAGAGCATGAGACTCTTAATCTTGGGGTCATGGGTTCGAGCCCCATGTTGGGTGCCAAATGAAACACAATTAATAAAAACTCAGAGACAGAAATTGGGGTTCAACCTAAAGCTCTGAAAAGCAGAACAGCCAGCCACTGGCTCTTATCTCCACCTCAGTCTAAAATGGCGATCCTGCCTCTCAGAGTCTCAGAATGAGACTGTGTGTTGAGAGCTGTTTCCTCCCAATTTATAATCCTCTCTAGGGCTGGGATTAAATGCGTGCACCGCCGTCATTAAAATCGTGCACCACCCAGTTTCTATGGCAACTAATGTGGCTACTAGGATTAAAGGTGTGTGTCATTATGGCTAGTGAGATTAAAGGTGCATGTCATTGTGGCTACTGGGAGTAAAGGTGCGTGTTACCATAATCTGGTGTTTAAGGCTGACCAGTGGGACTGTTTTAGTCTCAGATCTTCCGGCAGTCTTTATTTATTAAAATACAATTGAAATGCCATTACATGACACTAGCCGTCCTGAAGAATATAAGGGTGATCTATCTACTTACACAACATTTCTCCAAATCTACCTGTAGCTTCCACATCTTCACAAGTTGTTCTGTAAGAATGAACTAAGGAGAGACATGATCTCTTTGATATGAATTAAAGCAACTCAGTGGTTAAAAGTACTTATTGCCCTTGCGGAGGACCTGGGTAACAATCTTCTGAAATTTCAGTTCCAATAGATTCAACTCCCTCTTCTGACTTTCCAGGCATGCATGTGGTAAACATAAATGTATATCGGCAACACATTAAATAAACAAGTTTTTTTTTTTTTTTTTTTTTTTTGGTTTTTCGAGACAGGGTTTCTCTGTGGCTTTGGAGCCTGTCCTGGAACTAGCTCTTGTAGACCAGGCTGGACTCGAACTCAGAGATCCACCTGCCTCTGCCTCCCAAGTGCTGGGATTAAAGGCGTGTGCCACCACCACCCGGCTAAACAAGTCTTTAAAAGAGAACAAAAGAATAAAAAAAAAATGGAAGATGAAATTTATAACATGATACCTTTTGTCTTTGTTACCTAAATACCACTAATGGGGTGCATTCTAGTATTTGTGAAATAAATATGTGTAAAGTGAAAACTAGCCGGGTGGTGGTGGCGCACGCCTTTAATCCCAGCACTTGGGAGGCCCAGGCAGGCGGATCTCTGTGAGTTCGAGACCAGCCTGGTCTACAAGAGCTAGTTCCAGGACAGGCTCCAAAACCACAGAGAAACCCTGTCTCGAAAAACCAAAAAAAAAAAAAAAAAAAAAAGGTGAAAACTAGTATAACTACTGTTTTAAAATTGTAGAGAAACAACTGTTTTTTTTTTAAAAAGATTTATTTATTATGTATACAACATTCTGCCTCCATGTATGCCCGCACGCCAGAAGAGGGCACCAGATCTCATTACAGATGGTTGTGAGCCACCATGTGGTTGCTGGGAATTGAACTCAGGACACAGACTCTGGAAAAAATAAAACAAACAAACTGGAATGAAGACTTGACTTAGGCTTTGTCTTATCTATGCCATCTGTCTAATGTGTATCTGGATTGTATCTAAACATAAAGTATTGTTTCTAGTGTAAGTTACTGATGTCACACAGTTCCAGCATGTTCGTTTAGGAATATTTCTGCCCAGCTTGGTATTAAGCAGTCTCTAAGCAATAGATGGCAATCATTTGTGTAGGAATGATGTTTTACCTTAGAAATAGTCTTAGAGAATATACTTACCTTCCCAGGACTGGAATTTCATAAAGCTGCTGCTTGGTGACATTAAATACTACTGAATCAAGGAGGGAATTTCCAGACCTCATCATTGCTCACTTATGGCAATCTTTAGTGTGAAAGGGTGAAGGAATGTAGAAGTGACAAGTAAAACATGAACACAAAATTAAATTCAGGCACTTTGTTTAGTTAATTCTGTTTGGTCTAGAGAACTAAAAGCTCTTTCTCCCTCTAGTGGCATTTTTTCCTGTAATTCCATATTCTCAGCTTGCTGTCTGACTGTGTGCTCCAGTGCAGCTCATACACATTTACTAGTCCACAAAGTTGTCATTTTCCTTACTTCTCTCCTCCTGTTCTTTTTTTCGGCCAAACTTATTAGTAACTCACATTTACCCTGTGAGTTACCTCAGTCATCAGGATACCTTGTTCCTTTAGGTGAAGTCTGGAATGGTGGTGCACTATGCTTGGACTATAACTTAGGAAGCAGAAGCATAGGGTGCTCACTGTAAGTTCAGAGTTAGCTTGAGCCATAAAGGCCAGCAAGATGGTTCACTGGGTAAAAGCACCTATAACCAAGGCTGATGACTGTAATTTGATTTCTAGAACTCCCACAATGGAAGGAGAAAACTGACTCCACAAAGTTGTCCTTTGACCACATCAGTACCCTGGCACATAAATACACGCATATACAGACACTAAATTAATTAAAATTAAAAACAAAAAAGGCTTCTTGGGGCTAGAAGTATTACTTGATGGCAGACTATTTCTCTAGCACTCGCATGGTCGGTCCTAGGTTGGATTTCCAGTAACATACAAATGCTTATATGTCCCCAAGGATATAAAAACCAACAAAGAAACCTTTAGGGTCTGAAAACTAATGATATATGAGCTTTTAGGTTTTAAGGTCCACATTAAATAAGACCTATAACCACACCAACCTAACCTAGCCCTATATACTCCCAGCTATTTTGTCTCAGAAAGCTATAGCTGTTCTCGGTGATAGGTGTGTTTAGGTGTCTGTCCGGCATTGAGTTCTATCCCCAGATCTAACCACAAATAAAAGGGGGGGGAATAACTTCAGCCAGGCACGATGGTACATTGTTGAGATCATAGCACTTGGAAAATATAGGCCGGAATTGGTTTGTTTTGTTTGTTTTATTTTAAGGCAGTGTTTCTCCGTAAAGCTTTAGAGCCTGTTCTGGAACTCGTTCTATAGACCAGGCTGGCCTCAAACTTACAGAGATCTGCCTGCCTCTGCCTACCTAGTGCTAGGATTAAAGGCGTGCGCCACCACCACCTGTCAAGGCAGGGAGATCTTGAAGCCAGTCAGTTATGTGAGATGTCTCACATTTAAAAATTAATGGAAAAAAAAATAAAAATAAAAAAAATAAAAATTAATGGAGGTAGAAGATACATGTGTTGATTAGATTGTTCAAGATCCTTTATATTTGAGCTGCAGAAATATAAAAACAAAGGTTATCTAATGAATAGATTTGGAAGTAAAGAGAAGTCTATGTGAAGGATTTTAGATGTCAAAGTACTTCCTGGATAGTTTCTTTTTCAGGGAAGATGCTAGCTAGATACTCTGGCTAATGTGCCTTTGGTTAGTCCTTTTCCAAGAGACTGTGTACTTTATAGTTGATACTATTCATTTTCTCAAGCCATTATCCACACCTTCTTTTGTGTTTTCTTTATGACTCAACTCTTGACAGGATACATTATCACTTATCAGAACCATGTTATTAGAGTGAGCTATTTCCTTTTTGTTCATCAGTAGATGACTAGATTCTAATGGCTTTGCTCTTTCTCCAGTCCTCTAGATAACTAATAAAATAATAGTGACAGCTCAATGATGTGATAATAGGAAAACCAGTTACAATTAAAATATTGAATTAGAGCACTTCAATTTTTAGTTTTGTTTTTAAGACAACATTTATTATATAGCCCGACTGGCCTTGAGTTCATTATGTATACTAGACTGACCTTAAGTGCTGGGATTAAAGTGTGAGCCACCACACCGAGCATCTCAATTTTTTTTTTTGAATTATTTTTATGTGTGTGGGTGTTTTGCTTGCATGGATGTCTGTGTACTACGTGTATATAGTACATGGTGGCTGGAAGATCCACTCGGACTGGAGTTACAGACAGTTGTGAGCCACCTTGTGGGTGCTGGGAATTGAACCTGGGTCTTCTGGAGGAGCTAACTTCCTAGTCAGCTCTCCCCCTTCCATTCCCTAATTTTTAAAGTTCTCATTACTTCATATATTTGTGTGCCTGCATTGCAGGACTGACAGATTGAGATTAGAAAAGAACTTTGCTAAGCTTTTGCCCTCTCTTACATCTTGGTGTCTTTATTCTAGGAATTGTCTGTCTTGCTCTTGCTGAATCAGGAAAGACTTAAGTTCCTTTGGATTTCTTTGTTGTAGTAAAGAAATATTTTTACCTTTTTAAAGAACTGTTGCTGTTGGAAATACTGTAATCTTTTCCTTTTCTCATCTAGTGAGCCAGACCGAGGAAGGCTAACTCCTTCCCCAGACATAATTGTTTTGTCTGATAATGAGGCTTCCAGTCCCCGGTCCAACTCCCGGATGGAAGAAAGACTCAAAGCAGCCAACTTAGAGATGTTTAAGGTAAAAAAAGAAAGGATGTTGGGGTTTTTTTTCTTCCTCCTCCTCCTCCTCTTCTTTTTTTAATTTCTTTCTTTCTTTTTTTTTCCATGTTCTTTACATTCTCTTCAATTCCCTGGTTTGGTTTGTATTGTTATTATTTTAATTTGCTTTCTGGATCTAAATAACCACCTACTTGATAAGTTCTTCATACTGATTCTCCACAGTGTGTCCTTTTGAGAGGTAGCTATTAACCAAGCAGAAAAAATAGTTTGCTAAAGCATGTCATATCCAATATTATTCATCTATAAAAAATGAAAGAGAACTTCGTTGTTTAAGTTATAAAATAAACCATTAGGTATGATGATATCCTTTATACTATCCAGAGTCTCAAAATATAGAGGAATTCTTATTTGTTTATTACATCTATATCAAATATGATTTTTAAAGATTTAGAGGCCATTTTAAAAGAAAATATTGTTCCTTTTTTTGTCAGTCATCTGTTTTGCCAAGAATACACTGATTGACAATAATTTATTTATAAGTACTTTTTGAGTACTCCTGAATGCTATTCTGAAGGGCTACAAAGATAAAATCATATCTTCACTTCTGCTTCTTATAGAAGTTGAAGGTTTCAGAAGAGAGATCTAGATCATTTCTTACAGAAAGGGTTTCTGGGTACTTTTGCTGACTTACAGTCTCCATGTTTCCTTAGGGGAAAGGCATTGAGGAACGGCAGCAGCTTATCAAGCAGCTGAGGGATGAACTACGATTGGAAGAGGCTCGTCTGGTGCTGTTAAAGAAACTGAGACAGAGTCAGCTACAGAAAGAGAATGTGGTCCAAAAGGTAGTATTTTGGGGTAAAGAGATAGCTCAGAGGTTAAGAGCACTGACTACTTTTCCAAAGTACTCGGGTTCAATTTCCAGCACCCACATGGCAGCTCACAACTTTCTATAGTCAGTTCTAGGGGATCTGACACCCTCACATAGACATGCATGCAGGCAGAACACTAATGTACATGCAGTAAAAATAAGTAAGTCATGTTTTTAAGAAAAAGTTTTAAAGAAGAGTTTCTAGAAAGGGGTGAAAGTCTAATTTGAGGTAGATTCAACTTTGTGGGCCATTCTTTATGGTTCTGGAGGGTTCTGGTTTGTAGTCACTACAAGTACTTTTGTTTGGTGCTTTTGTTTTAACCTTAGACATTAATCAAGAAAGACCTTAAGTGGGCATGGTAGTACACGTCTGTTATGCCAGCACTTGAAAAGTAGAGTTAAAATCAAAAGTTAAATTCATGCTAGGCATGATGGGGTACTCAGGAGGCAGAGGCAGGTGAACTCTGGGTTCAAGGCCAGTCTAATCTATAGAGTGAATCCCAGGAAGTCTGAGCTATACAGAGAAACACTGTCTTGAAGAAGAAGAAGAAGAAGAAGAAGAAGAAGAAGAAGGGGAAAAAAAGGTTGAGGGTGCTGGAGAGATGGCTCAGCAATTAAGAGTACTTACTGTACATATATGACCTGAACTCTGCTGGTTCCCAGCACCAACATGGCAGCTTAGAACCAGCTGTTATTGCAGTTTCAAGGAATTTGATGCCCTCCTCTGACCTTTTGGCCCTCTAGTGCCACCAGGTACACACATGGTACACAGACATAAATGAAGACAAAACAGTCATACACAAAAAAATAAAAAATTTTTATATAGAGTAGTTGAGATGGCCATATGAGACCCTGTCTGAAGGTGGGGGTGGGGAGGGGCAAAGAGAACACCTGGCATAGTGACATGCCTTTAATCCTAGCAATTGGGAGCTAGTGGTGAGTAGATCTCTGTGAATTTGAGGCTAGCCTGGCATACACATTGAGGTCTAGGTCAACCTAGGCTGCATATATACAAGACTGAATCTCAAAACAACAACAAAAATTAAAAAGCCTTAACTTCATTTTTCTCATTGTTCTTCCTTATCAATAAGTTCTTCACATTAGTTCCTTATACGCACAAGGAAATTTTAGAGCCTAGAACTTTACTGAATTTTAAATTGGTTTCTGGGTTGGTTTGTTTTATTTGTTTGTTTGTTTTATGGTCTCATTTTCTGTTTTCCTTCTCAGACTCCAGTTGTACAGAATGCAGCATCTATTGTTCAGCCATCTCCTGCACATGTGGGACAGCAAGGCTTATCTAAGCTTCCTTCCCGGCCTGGGGCTCAAGGGATTGAACCTCAGAATTTGAGAACATTACAGGTATGTGACCCATAGTGGGATATTACTATTGGACCAGTCTGTCTCTCCTGTCTTTATTTGGGGGCTTTTCTGAAGATTTTTTTAAAAGATTTATTTGTTTATTTTGTTTACAGTGTTCTGTCTGCATGTGTGCCTGCAGGCCAGAAGAGGCCTCTGCCTCTGCCTCTTAAGTGCTGGGATTAAAGGTGTGCGTCACCACCACCCGGCAAATAAATAAATCTTTAAAAAAAATAATCTTCGGGCTGGAGAGATGGCTCAGAGGTTAAGAGCACTGATTGGTCTTCCAGAGGTCCTGAGTTCAATTCCCAGCACCCACATGGTGGCTCACAACCATCGGTAATGAGATCTGGCGCCCTTTTCTGCCCTGCAGGGGTACATGCAGACAGAATACTTAGAATATTGTACACATTATAAATAAATAAATCTTTAAAAAATTCATCCACATAAAATGAAAATAGTAAAATTTTATATATACATATATGCATACATACACACACATATATATTAAACTAGAGTAATAGTAGATTTATCCTATTGTTTGCTGTACAAAATTATCAGATGTGTGTTCCCATGATTCTACTAGCTATTCATTATAAGCAGTGTTTTCATTTTGCATTTTATGGGTATTATGCTATCTGTGAGTTCTTTTCCTGTTCTTCCCTGTAGGGTCATAGTGTCATCCGTTCAGCAACCAACACTACCCTTCCACACATGTTGATGTCTCAACGTGTTATTGCACCAAATCCAGCCCAGCTTCAGAGTCAACGGGGGCCACCGAAGCCTGGCATTGTACGCACCACAACACCTAACATGAATCCCGCCATCAGTTATCAACCAGTAAGAGCGAGCACTGGTATAGAAATAGAAGAAAATCCTTTATTTGCTTTTCTTATTCAAAGAGCCACAGGTTTTAAGTTTTGTCTGAATAGAGAGCATTCCCCAAAATGGATACTTTAAGGGATTATATAGAAATGGTGTTAGAAAAAGTAATATGTTGTAGAGCACAGGTAAATTAGCTAAAATGTGCCTTTAGAAAAAGAGAGCTTAGACCGGGCAGTGTTGGCACACACTTTAACCCCAGCACTCTGAAAGCAGAGGTGGGCAGATCTCTGTGAGTTCGAGGCCAGCCTGGTCTACAGAGTGAGTTCCAGGACAGGCTCCAAAGCTACAGAGAAACCCTGTCTCAGAAAGAAAAAGAGATCTTAACCTAGAGGTGAGAGTGGGATGGAAATGACATAATACAGTACTCGTGTGTGAGATGCTCAAAAATAAATATATGCATGAAAAAGGAGATGAAGGTATATATGTGATAAAAGCATAGGTACCTGACAGAAAGCACACCCGATCTCTTTTTCAAACAACTTTAGCTTCAAGTGCCATCATTCTGTTTTCTTATGTGCCAGGGTTATCTTTCAGTGATGAGTTGAGTGTTTGCTATTTTGAAGAAACTAAATCGTCCAGATCAGGATTATATAGACAATCGAGAATTAGTCTTCTCATACTTACCAGCCCCATGTCCCCTGTTCTGTTTCAGCAGTCAAGTTCTTCTGTTCCCTGTCAGCGCACAACATCTTCTGCCATCTATATGAACCTCGCCTCCCATATCCAACCAGGGACTGTGAACCGAGTGTCCTCACCACTTCCTAGCCCCAGTGCCATGAGCGATGCTGCCAACTCACAGGCTGCAGCCAAACTGGCTCTTCGAAAACAGCTGGAAAAGACATTGCTGGAGATACCACCTCCAAAACCTCCTGCTCCCTTGCTTCACTTTCTGCCTAGTGCAGCCAATAGCGAGTTCATCTACATGGTAGGCTTGGAAGAAGTCGTCCAGAGTGTCATTGACAGCCAAGGTAACACTTCCTTCTAGTTAAGTCTCTAAGCAAAGGGTTGCTAAGCCTCTGGCAGAGAATTTAGTATCATAGGTAACTATATCATATAATAACTCCCCTTACAACCTGGTGGTGGACCTACATCTTTAATTCCAACATTGAGAGACAGAGGCTAACCTGATTTACAGAGTGAGTTGTAGCACAGCCAGGGCAACACAGAGACACCTTGTCCCACAAAACAACAACAACAACAACAAAACTGCTCTTAATCCTGGCCTGATATAATCCCACCACTTTGTAGGGAGAGGCAGGAGAATCAGTCCAAATCCAAGGCCAACCTGATCTACACAAACAATAAAGTGACAGCCAGTTTGGGTTACAAACTGAGACCCTGCCTTGAAGTTGTTAAGTTTACTTAGTATTCCTAAGCTGGGTCTAGTGGCACAGGCTTTAAGCCCCACAGTGAGACTGAAGTGGGAGAATACTGAGAGTTTGAGGCTAGCCTGAGCAACATAGCAAACAACGAACGCTGGAGGTGCATATAGATAACTGTAGTATTCAGGAGACGGAGAGTGGAGGAGTTCAAGTTTGATGCCACACAGAGTTACATAATGAGACCTTGTCTCTAAGTAAATCAAATCTGATCCATTATTACTGCCAGAGTCTCTCCCATCACTTACACGAGCTGTTGGGGTGCAGTATCTTAAAAAAGGAGGCTAAGGAAATGACTCAGTGACTCAGAGCACCGGCTGCTCCTTCTGGGGACCTGGGTTCAGTTCCCAGCATATATATGGTGGCTCACCACCATTCCTAACTCAGATCTTTTGGCATGGCACCAAGCACACTTGGTTAACAGACATACATGCAGGCAAAATCCCATACACATGAAATAAGTCTTAAAAGCCAAAGTAGAGTCTAGAGATGTAATTCACTTGGTAAAATACTTGTTTATCCTGGAAGGTAGAGATAAGAAGTCCAGGAACATCCTCAGATACATAATCAATTTTTAGATCTCCCTGTAATACATAGAATCCTATCCCCCGTCCAAAATGGGGGAAGGGTAATGTATGTTTCGTTATTTGTTTTCTTGAGTATAGTGTTTCTTTTTAAAGAGAGTTTGTTTGCTCTGGCTCACATTTTGGGAGTATAATCAATCCATCATAGTAGGTAAATCAAAGGCATCAGGAGCTTGAAGCAATTGGTCACATCACATCCACAGTCAGGAAACAGAATGATGAATACATCTTGTTTAGTTCCCTTTTGTTTTGTTTTGTTGAAACAGTGTCTCACTATATATAATCCTGGTTAGTCTGGAACTATATGTAGATCAAACTGGCTTTGAACTCACATGGGATCTACCCTACCTTGACCTCTGGAGGCATATACCACTGTGCCTGCTCTTTAGATGAATAGAGTTTCTATGTTTTGTGACCTCGTGCTGAATTATTATATTCAGTCCCTGTCCTTTTAATGCTTCTGCTGGAAAAACTGTATATACTAATATAAATAAATAACCAAGCGTCATCACATGAAAATTGCAACCCGGTATTGAACCAGACATTGATACCATGCAGTGTGATGCTATCAGGCATTAATAAGCTTAAATTTCCAAATAGTTTCTGAAAGTCCCTAGGGGACTGACTAACATTAGCTGTGAACAGATCAGAGTGCTTTAATTCAGCCAGGTAAGGTGGCTTATGCCTATAATTATATTTGGAATACTGATGCAAAGAGTGTTGTCATGAGTTCTAGGCCAGTCTGAGCTACAATGTAAAGGTTTGTCTCAAAAAGTCTGCACAAAGTAACTATTTAGACCCTGATAAATGGGTGTTGTAAATATGTATATATGTAAAGGGAAAGTTCAGTATAAAGTGAAGAAACAAAGCAAAAGAAAAAAGAAAAACAGAAAGCAACCAAGCAGTGGTGGTGCACACCTGTAATGGGAGGCAGAGGCAGGCAGATCTCTTGAGTTCAAAGCTAGCATCTACAGCGTAAATTCTAGAATGGCCAGGAATACAAAGACAAACCCTGTCTCGGGAAAAAAAATAAAATAAAAACAAAGCATTGGTTAAGTGGAGCCCTTTGATTCTGAATTTATTATGAGGTTTTTGTAACAGGATTATACAATATAGCCAGGTAGGGTTCAGCCTTATTCTGTAGCCCAGCCTTACCTCAAGCTTAAGAGCCTCCTTCACTAGCCTCCCAACTGTTCTGATTACCAAGTCAAAATATTTATTAAATAGCATTTAGAGGGCTGGAGAATGGCTCAGAGGTTAAGAGCACTGCCTGCTCTTCCAAAGGTCCTGAGTTCAATTCCCAGCAACCACATGGTGGCTCACAACCATCTGTAATGATATCTGGTGCCCTCTTCTGGCCTGCAGGCATACACACAGACAGAATATGGTATACATAATAAATAAATATTTAAAAAAATAAATAAATAGCATTTAGAAAAAAGTAAGGCTTGGTGTAGTAGTGCATGCTTTTAATCCCAGCACCAGGGAGGCAGAGGAAGGCAAGTCTTATGAGTTGAGGCTAACCTGGTCTACATTCTGAGTTTCAGGACAGCCTGACCCACATAGTGAGCTGCTGTCTCAAAACAAGACAGTAAATAAGTTTAAGGTTCTTTATTTAATTTTGATGAGTGTTTTTCCTGCAAATATGTATGTTTACCACATGTTTGCCTGGTGTCCTCACTTCAGAAGAGTGCATCAGTCTCTGAACTGGAGTTACAGGTGGTTTTGAGCCACTGTATGGGTGCAGGGAGTGGAACTCCAGTCCTCTGCAAGGGCAACAAAGTGCTTTTAACTGTTGAACTCCAGTTCCCTGAATGGGTTTGGTTTGTTTTTGTATAGTTTCTTGTTGTTTTGTTGGTGTTGGTATAGGGTGGGAGAACAGGGTGGCGGGTGCCAACGAACGCATTGGGAGGCCACAGACAGCTTTGCGAGATCGTTTCTTTCCTTTCACCTTTACATGGGTTTCAAAGATGGAACGTAGTTCCTTTAGGATTGCCCATGAAACACTTTCATGCTCTGAGCCCTCCCACTGACCCTGCTGTATAGTCTCTGAGATAACAGAACTGACTTGTAGGGAAGATACTTAAATGAAGAGAAACAGAAGAGTGGGAGATGTGACTCCATTAATTATTCTTTTTATTGGTATCTAGGCAAAAACTGTGCCTCACTTCTGAGGGTCGAACCCTTTGTATGTGCCCAGTGCCGTACAGATTTCACCCCTCACTGGAAGCAAGAAAAGAATGGGAAGATCCTCTGTGAGCAGTGTATGACTTCAAACCAGAAAAAGGCTCTAAAAGCTGAACACACCAACCGGCTGAAAAATGCTTTTGTTAAAGCTCTACAGCAAGAACAGGTGAGAATTCCCGCTCCTACTCTGATGTGGGAGTGTCATATATCAATCTGTTGATTTCATTGGTTAAGCAATAAAGAAACTGCTTGGCCCTCATAGGTTAAAACATAGGTGGGTGGAGTAAACAGAACAGAATGCTGGGAGGAAGAGGAAGTGAGCTCAGACTCAATAGCTCTGCTCTCTGGAGCAGAGACGCCATGCTCCGCTCTCCTGGGCAGATGCACGCGATGAAGCTCCGACCCAGGATGGACGTAGGCTAGAATCTCCCTGGTAAGCCACCTCATGGGCTACATAGATTATAAGAAATGGGCCAGTCCAGGTGCGAGAATTAGCCTAGAAGAGGCTAGATAGAAATGGGCCAAGCAGTGTTTAAATGAATACAGTTTGTGTGTTGTTATTTCGGGGCATAAGTTAGCCAGGCGGCCGGGGTGCTGGGGACGCAGCCCCGCCGCTCATATCACTACACTACTCCACAGTCATCTCAACGGGTTTGGTTTTCCCAGAGGTTGTTGCTTGTAGTTTGGGGGGATTAACCATGTAGTTGCCATAGACCTCTGGGTCTGGAAACCTAGGTTTATTTAAAAAATAAAGCAAAGTGTGGTCTCAAATGTCTTTAATCCCAGCATTCGGGAGGCAGAAACAAGTGGATCTCTGTGAGTTCAAGGCCAGACTAATCTATAGTGCAAGTTCTGGGACAGCCAAGCTATACAAAGAAACCCTATGTGTGTGTGTGTCTGAGGTCAGGGGGAGGATTCAAGAAACAGCAGTAACAACAACAACTAAAAAAACCAACACCTTTTCTTCTCAAGTATGGTGACACATGCCTTTAGTCCCAGCACTCTGAAAGCTTGAAATTTGACTTTTCCATAGTTCTGAAGAAAGTCTCACCGTTATCTCTGAATAGCCTAGAACTTGTGTTCCTCCCATCTGCCTCTTGAGAGCTGGGATTACTAGCACCCATCACAACATCCAGGCTCTCTATTCTCCACTTGATTTTCTTGTCAAAGAAATGGAGTTTGCTGCATACTTTCACGTCCGCCATCTGTGGTTAAATGGCAAAGGAAAGGATAGGTAGATGATCAGGTGGTCCGGTGAAGACCAGCCAGTGGTGACAGAAGCGTGTGAACATTCATAGATAACAGTTAGAGGATTAGTTTCTCCAAAGGGCAGGGTGAGTTATGCTCAGATCCTGTATCTGTCCCATTTCCCACTCTGTTAACCATCAGAGTCCCTTAGGTAATGTCATGAGCCTTGTGGAAAATAGGAATCAAAACTAAGATTTCTACTTTAATGGAAGAGCACTTGCTTCCACATCTAAGGCTCTGGTTTCAATCTCTAGCACTGCATGGTAGTTACATGCAGATATGAATGTATGAATGAATCTCTTTAAAAAATTACAGAGATAAATAGGACCTCAATGATTCATTAGCTTTAATTACATTACCATCCATTGTCCTCCAGTTATCCTCATGAAAGCCAGTATTCTGGAGAGAAGGGAATGCTTTTAATCAATAAGACATGTTGGCTGCTTGTACCTGGAGATCTCAGTGTAACCGTCTCACCATACTTTTTGCCTTTTCCGAATTATTGTAACTAACTGGCGTCATTACAGAAATAAGACCCTTGGTTTTCTAGTTAGAAAATTAGGTGCTGTCTTGTTCAATCTCATCTAATAACTCCCAACAGGAAATTGAACAGCGATTACAGCAGCAGGCAGCACTCTCCCCTACTACAGCTCCAGCTGTATCCAGTGTCAGTAAACAGGAGACCATCATGAGACATCATACACTTCGGCAGGTGAGGAACTTCTCCCCAACCCTGCTTTCTCTTGGGGGCTGTATTCTGTTCTCTTTTACTCCTGTGCTTTTGTCTTCTACTTGAACTTCTGTAATGGTAAGGTTTCATCAATTGTCCCCTTGTTGCAGGCTCCACAGCCCCAGAGCAGCCTCCAGCGTGGTATTCCCACATCTGCCCGATCCATGCTTTCAAATTTTGCACAGGCACCCCAGTTGTCTGTGCCAGGTGGCCTCCTTGGTATGCCAGGTAAGATGGATTAATTTCAGAACTTACCTCAGAGTTGACTAGTCTCTGCTTTAAGGGTCATGTATAGCTCAGGTTGACTCTGAGCTTGCTGTGTAACCAAGGTTGCTACTTGTGTGAACTCCTCCATCACAAGTGCTGAAATACAGGTGTGTACCACTAGCTTTAGTGCACAGTTCTTTCTGTGTACATAGGTGTATGTATAGAGGTTAGAAGTCAGTCCTGAGTGTCATTCCTCAGGCACTGTCTCCTTGTTTTTTGAGATATGGTCCTTTACTGGCCTCCAGCTGGTGAAGTAGGTTGGCTAGCCAGAAACTTCAGAGATCTGGCTCCCATTGCTAGGATTATGAGCATGCACCACCAAAACCCAGCTTTTTTCTGTGGCTGCTGGGGAATCAAGTTCAGGTCCTCATATGTGCATGGCAAGCGCTTTGCTGCCTGACCTTTCTGTCTAGTGCACAATTCTTTTCTTTCGTTAGTGTATATGAGTGTTTTACCTGCGTGTATGTCTGTATACCACTTGCATACCTGGTACCCATAGAGACCATAGTAGGGTGTCTTGATCACCCAGACGTATAGTTAACATACAGTTGTGACCCATCATGTGGGTACTGGGAGTCAAACATTGGTCTTCTGAAAAAGCAACCAGTGCTCTTAAATTGCTGAGCCTTCTCTAGCCCCTATGCACAAATTTTTAGCAGCCCCTTTAGGCCCATTGTTCCTTTGCTTTCTATTTTCTCTTCAGGATATTATAACTATGCTTATTATTCTGCACATGAATTTTTACTAAGTCTTACATGTGCACTAGTACTCTGGTGAAAACAGAAGGGTCCCCACCATTATAAATTGAATTCTGATGTGCTTTTGTTGGGCATGTGAGTTTTTATTTCTGTTGGCTAAAACAGCAGGGTCTACTGTCTAGTATGAATGATCTAGGATTCTTTTTCACACTCAGTGGTTCCCAAATCAGAGCAGATTGTTTGTTTGTTTGTTTTCCTCTTCCTTTCTTTTTTTTTAGTATTTATTTATTTATTATGTATACAATATATGCCTGCAGGCCAGAAGAGGGCACCAGACCCCATTACAGATGGTTGTGAGCCACCATGTGGTTGCTGGGAATTGAACTCAGGACCTTTGAAATAGCAAGCAATGCTCTTAATCACTGAGCCATCTCTCCAGCCCCTTCTCTTCCTTTCAATCATTTTTCTCTTACCGCTGTTTAACCTCGTTCTTCTATACTGTATTGTAAAGACTGTTTATTATTCCTGGTAGGGCTGACCTTTTTTGGTTTTTCGAGACAGGATTTCTCTGTATAACAGTTCTGGCTGGCCTGCAACTCGCTTTGTAGCCCAGGCTGACCTCGAACTCACAGAGATCCACCAGTCTTCATCCTAAGTGCTGGGACTAAGGTGTGTGCCACCACTGCCCAGTTAGGGCTGACATGTCTGAAGGAGCTCTTTCTCTGAAGCTTGGGAGTAAGAGTGTAGCTGCTGCTGAAACGAAGCTAGCTCAGGCTAGACAAGTGCAGGCAATTGCATGTTTCCTCGCAATCTCCTCCTGTGTAGTGCCATTTCTTTTCTTAATACCTGTCCTCTTCTTTTGTCTCCCGAATCTAGGTGTCAACATTGCATATTTGAACACTGGCATCGGAGGACATAAAGCCCCCAGTTTGGCAGACCGGCAGCGTGAATACCTTTTAGACATGATCCCTCCCCGGTCTATATCTCAGTCCATCAGTGGACAGAAATAACGCCTGTCCACTTATGCTGCCCATCCTTGAACCCTTTGCCCATTTCTCCTATTGCCCCCCAACTTCCGTCGCATGCAGTGCCTGTACTGGTGCCTACCATACACGGAAAGCAAAACCGAAAAAACAGAAGACAAAAATAGACATCAACAAGAAAACACACGTCCCGCCCTGCCACCTCCCCTTTATTTCACACTGCTGCGATCTATCCTCCTGCTGCTCTGTCTTCTCTCTTCGATTTCCTTTACCGGTGAGGTGGATCTTTGCCTCTGATAGAGGTCTGAATGAGGTCCTGGGGAGAATCTAAGTCCTTTGATGTGTGTTTCTAAAGTTTGTTTATGCTATAATTATTATTATCATTTTTAATTATATTGTGTGTCTTCCCTTTGTTCTGTGGACGGTTAACACCCCCATCTTCTGTTTTCTTTCCTTCCCTATCTCCATTCTGCTATTGCTCCCTCTTTAAAAAAAAAAAATACAAATGATATACAGTTCAGTGACCACATGCAGAGTGCAATGGATCCTCGGCTGCCCTGTGGGACATAACTGAGAGTGTTAGGGACACTCAGCCTGAGTTGTGGAATAGGGACCGTCATCGTGCAAGTAGGACTAGCATCCCGGCTGTGGGTGGTCAGGATCTGGACAGTGTGAGAGGCTCTTTAAGAATAAGGAAAAGAGCTTGGAGGGAGAAGCTTAAAACAAAAACTACCTGTAGGGAGATTGGGGGAAGAGATGTGACATAAATTAATAGTGTCCCAAAGAGGACTGCGACCAGGCCCTGGCCTTTCGTTGCTGGGGGAATAAGATGATCTTCTGACCCCAGTGAGGATACAGAAGTCTGTTCCAGGCCAACCATCCCAAGATTGTTATTTTCTTTGTAAAAATTGTCTCCCATCACATCTTCCTACCCTCTTAACAAATGTTAATCTTCCTTCTAACTATAGTCCCAGAGGAGTGGCTGCTTCCAGCTGCAGGTGGCTGGCTGTCCTAGAAGTTGGAATAGGTGTAAGTGAATCACGTGACAGAAGGACAGGTTTCTCCCAGCAGTCAAGATCCTTGCATTTTTCTATCCCTTTGCCCTCTTGAATGCTGAGAGATATGGCTGTAGCCCCTAATCAGGTTGGTGTCCTGTTCCGCCTTTGCTATGCTGACTATAGATCCAACTCCTCAGAGCCAAGCAACTTTTGTCAAACCAGCTTTGGACCTCAGCTATACAAGTATTGTCTTCCCCAAGCTCCTTTCCCCAAAATTTTAATAATTTTGCTGTTTTTGTTTTTTTTTATTTTTATTTTTTTCTTAGGCGCTACTAATGTAGAGAATGAATTGAATTGTGCAATGTTGCTGTTGTGGGGTTAGGGAGGTTAGCATCCTGTTTGCCCACACTGTGGCAAGGAGGTGGGGACCAAGCTGTTGTGAGGTAAGGGAAGCCTGAAAATGAAGGGTTTCTGTTCTCCTCAGAGTGTGTGTGCACCTGCCTCTACAGCGCTAGATGCCGCCAGAGTGTACTGGGGACGCTCTGAGCAGGTGTATGAGGAGTTGTGTGATATTTTGCCCTTGATAGCCACCTGAGGAAATTCCCTCATTTTTATTTTTAAAAACTAAATAATTTTTTTAAAGTAAGAAGGCACTTTTAAAGTTATTCACACACAAACTGCACACCTTTCCCATAAAATTTGGGGGTAGGGTGGAAAAGGAAGCTGAAATCAAGCTCAGTTCCCCTACTCTGGTCTTTTCACAATACTCCAGTGCCACTGTGGGTGATTGATTATACTGGCCCTACGGGCCTTCCTGGCTTTTCCTTTCCTTCAGATTCATTGAGCACTTAAAGGAGCGGAGACACAGCTGTGTCTGGGCTCCGCAGTGGGGAAGTGACCTGGAAGCTAGATGCTAGTAACAAGTAGTTTGAGCAGGTCATTTCAAGTATTTTTCTGGGGAATGTGGTGCCCCTGACTGTAAGTGGTGGGGAGGGAGGGGGGCTAATGGAGCTGGGTCTGGGATTATTTTAAAATTATATACATATATATATATAATAAAGATATATTCTTACATCTTTTCTTTGCCCTCTGTGCTTTGAAAGCACTGGATAAATTGACCTTGTTTTTCTCTTCCACAAAATGGGAAGTTTCTTTTTCCTCCACTTTTTAAATGTTTTTCTTAGCAGTCATCTTGCCTTGTGGCATGTATTCTAACCTCTCCCTACCCCGTGATGAAGTGCCATTTCTGTTAAGTCTCCCTGATCCCCAGCTCAGAGGTGCTCATAGGTACAAGGTGCCCAAGTTTGTCAGTTGAGATGAAAAGGAACAGAGAGTGTGCAATACTGTCCGGCTGGGCCGTCCCTGCCCGAGCTAGGCTCTCCCTGGGAGCCAGGCCACTTTGAGTAGGGTTTGGAAGTAAGATTATAGAAATGGGGAATGGTGGGGAAGGAAAGCCCATATAATACAGTGCCTGTTTAGGTGCTGAGGCCATAGGGGAGAGGGGAGAGTCTTCCCTGTTTTTATCCCTTCAGGGTCAGTTACATAGAAGCTGCTTATTGACTAGTATAGCTCTGCGGCCCTTTGCTCAGTTGCTGAGGTTTGATTTCTCCTCTTTTTCCCCATCTTCATGTCCTTCCCAGGAACTAGTGAGAGGGGTGAGATCTTTCTTAATCATGGTAAAGTGTTAGCCCCCATCTCCTCCCTTAATCCTGCCCCTGTCCCCTTTCTTAAGCCTCTACATTTTACAGCGTTGATTGCCTTGTGTCCTTCCAATCCTTTTTTTTTAACTCTCACCCTCAGGCTGCGGGCCTTTAGATACTAACCCTCATGCCCAAAGGATAGGAGGAAAGGCCCTGAGTTCAGCTGTCCTTTACCATTGGACTTTGGCTCCCAGGTGTCAGTAGAGTGAGGATTCAACCAGTACACTCTGGCTTCCTCTAGACCCTGAGGCACTAAAAGCAGTCGCTCAGCACGGTGTCTTACTCTGTAGAAACCTGGAAAGGGTGGATTAGTGGCAAGGCTGGGGTAAAATTAGGAGACAGAGGTCCTTATTTGTCATTTTATTTTGTCACTGACCGTAGCATCTGAACTCCCTCCATTGCTGAATAAGTATTTTTCCTGCATTTTGGGATATATGTATGGTAGACATTTCTTTTTAAAGACACCAAGATAAATGTTTTCCTGCCTTGGTTACCTTTCCTCGCCCCTTTAAAAGGAATTAGCTATAGAACTGCTTTGTAAAGATGCTTCTTGATATTTTACTTTTGCTCCTTTCCCTAAGCCATTCCCATTCCTCCCTTTTTTCTAGAAGGCATAACCCTTCTCTCCACAGCCCCTTCCCCAACTCATCCTAGGTTCCCTTCCTTTTCATCAAGATCTTCATTAGCTTATGATATTTGCTGCCGAGATGTTATAACAAGGACTCATTCGTGTATATAAGCTATTTCTTGATCCATTTAAAAGGAATTGTACATTGTGTAGAAAAAAAAAACTGAAAAAGAGAAAAAAAAAAGCCCTAGCCATGGATATTGTGAAACTGTGTTATGTCATTTTGTAATGTGCCCGTTTGTGTATGATCCGTGCAAAAGGGTTTCTGGGGAAGGGGAGGGTGTAGGGAGACAGGGCTGTGGAGGGTGGGGAGAGGAGTGGGCCGGGCCCAGCACACTGAGACTGGCAGCTGCTCCAACCCCATCCCTCCTTAAAGATGCCACCTCCCCCACCACCCGCCCCTAATTTGTGCCTTGCCCTCCCCACCCTGGAGTAATCCCTCCAGGTCACCAGCACTGCCTTGGCAGAGCCCACTCCCTACCCTAACCTGCCCACTCTTCCTACCCCCAGCATTAGGTTGATACTGTGGGGAAGTGCTGGAGGTTGGGAGGTAGCCGAGGAATGGGGCAGTTCCTGGGGGCATCGAAACCAAGTATTATTATGAATTGTAATTGTATTTGCACTGTTTTCCCCCCTCTGATTGCATCAGCATATATACAATATACCTATATAACAAAATCCAGTGTCAAAGCTTTCTTATGCAAGGGATTTCCCCCAACCTTCAGAAAAAGAACCTCATGGACCTCTGAAAGGGTGGATTGTCAAGAGAAGGAAGGGTTTTAGGCATCCTAAGGAAGTTACCTACACCATTCCAGGTTGTGTGCATTGAGGTGAGGCTTGTTGCTGTGAATTACAGGGCTCTAGGGCCAGGATTGTAGAAAACAAGAATCCAAGACACACGAAGGCACGGTGTGGATGCTGGAACCTACATTCTTGCTGTGTGATCTTTGGTGGAGCTTAGTGCCTTCAGCCTGTGATGTGAGGGAGGAAACCACTGGCCTCCACACTTAAGATCCCACAGTTCTTTTCCCACCTGCCCAAAACCAAAAAGCGCCTGAGGTGAGGGAAGTACTGGACTGCAAGACAAGGGAGGAACTGAAAGGGACTTGTTGGTCTGCTGTTGGCAATGTCTTTGGAAAGTTGCCAGTCCCTGCTTCAGTATTGATGTAGGGAGAGGTGGCAGTATGTGTAGGCTATTAAACCAGTGACATCTTGGTCCTTGTGTTCTATCCGTGTCACAACAGGGACTAGGCTCCAAGCCTCACCTTGTACTCAGAATCCTTAAGAATGGTTAACCAGTGAATGCCCACCAGGTTGGTAGCCAAGTTGCTGTCTTTGTGAGCTATAGGTGTGGCATTTACCTCATCTTGGTGACAAGGAGAGCTCAGACGTGGCCCACATCTTTCCTTCCCTCAGATCTCGTCTGAGCCCCCACAGGCAACTGTTGACAGTCCGTCTCCTTCAGAGGCCCAGTTTATTCCTCATTTCCTGGGCTGAGTGTTTCTACTCTCTTAAGTTATTGACTCTGACGCCTGGAGAGAGCATAGGTTGATGGGTGAGGCCTTGGTGAAGGTGGAGGATAGATTGGGGTGGGTGGCGGGGAGCAGGGAGGTGGGGTGGGCAATGGCCTTCCCTGAATAGGGGTGGGTGGGAGGGGAACAAGACCCTTTTGCACAACTCTCTTTAAGTTTCCTTTTTTTCTTTCTTTTTTAAAAATAACTCATTCTAATTTTCTGCATTGTGTTTGGGAAATAAAATGGAAAAACTAAGACCAATAGGAACTGGTTTTCAAAAGGTAAATACACTCCCATCTGTTTCAGAGACTGCTGAGAATTTCAGCAGTGAAGATTCAAATAATAAGCTAATTTTTGGAGAAAGGATAAAAAGAAAAAACTTTGTAATATTTATCACTTGCAAGCTATGTTTAATAAAGAAAGGAATGGTTTCTAAGCTTTCCTGTTGCTGTGCTTTAGTGGTGGCCGTGGTGGGAGAGGGAGAGGAGTGTTGATGGACGAGCTGTGGCTGTGCTCTACAGTCCTACCACGATACCTCTGCTGCTGTTCCTCTTCTTTAGGACCCTTCTTCAGCTCTCTGATGACATCGTCTCAGGGAATCAGACTTTCCCTGCCTGCCCCACCCTCACACACTTATAGTCTAGTAGAGTATAATTATTGGTAGCTGGTTTCTCTAGACAGTGATATCAGCATCAGAGATTCACACCAAACCTTAACATTCAGAATGCGTCACCCCCAAAAAGGCCTAGAATTGGTCTCTCAACACAAAGCATCAGTCATTCTGCGTTTTCATTATTTAATTGTATTTGGTGTAAGGGTACCAGATCCCCTAGAACTGGAGTTAGACAGTTGTGAGGTGCTACGTGAGTGCTAGGAGTCAAATCCAGATCCCCTAGAAGAGCACCCAGTGCTCTTAACTGAGCCGTCTCTCCAGCTCTGCGTTTTATTTCTAACAAACTTTTTAGATGACTCCCAGCTAAAGAATACTTGAAAGTCAGGACTCTGTCTAGCTCCTTAATGCTCTGCCACACTTTATACCCTTTATGTAGAGGAGCCTCACTGGAAGCTTGTTACCAATGCTGGTGTCGACGCTACGTGAGCACAGAAGAGACAGTGTTTGTGGGAACATAACCCATGGGCTTTTCTTCCTCCAAGACCATTTTGGTTTACACTGTGGGGCAAAGGGAAAGGTTGGCTGAGGTAGTGGAAGGGTTTGATCTTTACCAAGGATGACAAAGGTGACGAGTGGCCATTTGCTGCTCGCTAACAGGCTGGGAAAGGGAGGCATCACAGTTTTGAGGTGTTGCTTATTTTAACAGGAGATTCTCGGACTGAAACTGTCCATCAGACTAATCCCTTTAGAAGTAGAAACCAATCTGTCTTGCCTGGTGGTGCACGCTTTTAATCCAGAAGTTGGGAGGCAGAAGTAGGTGGCAGACCTCTCTGCATTCGAGGACGGCCAGGGCTGTTGTTACACAGAAACATGGCATGAAAACAAGGAATAGAAGTCAAGGGGTTGTAGAGATGGCTTGAGATTAAGATCACTTGATCTTACTGTAGAGGACTTGGGTTCAATTCCTAGCATCCATGTGGACTTGAAAGAGTGCCAGCCATACACACAGCACACACATGTACATCAGGCAAAACATGCATTCACATAAAAAAAAATTTTTTGAGACACTCTGTGTAACCCTGGCTGTCCTGGAACTCATCCTATATAGACCAGGCTAACCTTGAACTCTGAGATCTGCCTGTCTCTACCTTCCTAATGCTGGGATTATGCGCACATGCTACCTACCACTGCTCAGCCAAGTCTTTAAAAATACAAACTCCCGGGCGTTGGTGGCACATGCAGAGCTGGCAGATTTCTGAGTTCAATGCAGCCTGGTGTATAGAGTGAGTTCCAGAACAGCCAGTGCTACCCAGAGAAACCCTGTCTTGGAGGGAAAAAAAAAAAAAAACTGAAACAGACATTGGGGCTGAGAAGATGGCTCCTCGGTAGTTAGGAGCACTGGCTGTTCTTCCAGAAGACCTGGGTTCAATTCCTAGCACCCGTGTGGTAGCCTGTAACTCCAGGAGGGATCTGATTCCCTCAGTTTGACTTCCACAGACACCAAGCACATGTCCTTCACAGACATGCAGGCAAAGCACCTATATACATTAAAAACTTAAAAAAAAAAAAGCCAGGCAGTGGTGGTGCACGCCTTTATTCCCAGCTCTCGGGAGGCAGGTCACAAAGAAACCCTGTCTTGAAAAACAAAAGAATAAAGGAATACCAGGCACTCGGGCACAGCAATATGTACATGTAGCTCAGCCTAAAAGTTCAAATCCAACCTAGACAATTTATGTAACAAGGTACTTTTCAAATAGGTAAGTAATAAGCAATGTTAGCAATTCACTCAGGTCTGTGGAGAAAGATCACTGCTTGCCAAAAACGAGCCCTTGGCTGCTGAGGGCAAAGAAGCCTTGGCATCTTAATTACCGTTCCTATTGCTCTGATGAAATACCTGACCAAAAGCAAGTTGGAAGGAAGACGTTTATTTGCCTTATACTTCCACATCATAGCCCATCACTGAAGGAGGCCTGGAAGCAGGAATTGATGCAGGGGCCACAGAGGGTGCTGCTTACTGGCTTGTTCTCCATGACTTAGTCTGCTTTCTTAGAGAACCCAGGACCACCCGCCCCACACTCACTAACTAGACAACGTCTGCCTATAGCCTAGACTTATGGAGGCATTTTCTCACCTGAAGATCCCTCCTCTCAGTTCAAATAGCTCGTGTTATGTTGACATAAAACCCCCCAGCTCAGCGGCCCAGCAAGGGCAATGGCTCTCAGACAGCCGGCACAGAGGTGACACTGCACACTTTGGAGAAGCCCAGGGTAACAGGATTGCAGAGAAAAACAAAACAGGGTGCAGCCCTAGCCCACCTGAAGTCAGGGACTCGACGGCACTAAGGCAACCGTCACACTGCTACCAGTGCTGGAAACCAGGATGGGGTCAGAGCCTGGGTGGCCGCTCTGGTGCAGTGGGCCTTGCATGGGGTGTAGGCTGTGGCTGCCTCCAGGTTAAAGACGTTCTCAGAGACCAACTTGGCATCTCAGGATCCCCTCTCCCCAGCCACATGACCCCAGCTCCATAAGGAAACTTAGACCCCTCTTGATACCTGGCTGGCCCATCCAGGTCTCCAAGGAATTCAGAGGAGGCTACTGGAGCAGTCTGCCAGACTGGAGAGCAGCAAGGAAGCTTGAGAGCGTGGCAGAGACAGTCTTCTGGAGTACGGTCCCAGAAACCTGTCAAGAGTCTAGAAGGGGTTGACTCAGGTTGCTAGGGCCCAAGACTGACTTTGCCAGTACAGCCAAGTACCCACACCCTTGTGCCCAAGGTGGGTGTGAGTGAAGGCCTGTCTCACCCGCACATTCACACCCAGCTTGCACTGGCCATGTCCACCAGAGGGATAGCTCTTAGGACACTGGCAGAAATGAACAAAGCCGTACCTGCAGATCCCTGGGAGTTGGGCATGGCTCTGGGTTCCCTATCATAGCCTTCTGGGCACTGGCTTGTTTGGAATCCATGCTGCTTTCCGCCTTGAATTGGTAAATAGCCTCATCTTCAACAGAGACTTGGTGTGTAAAGAAAAATGAACAGCCAAAACTCACAGGCTAAAAGAGGGGTCCTGAAGATGCAGCTGAGACCTGCTCAGACAAAGAGGGGCAATCACTTGTATGGTACAGCAGGCAGGGGGCAGAGCCATGGGTAGGTGGAGGTGCTTGGTGGAAAGAGAAGGCTCTGTGTGTGTTCGTGTGTGAGTGTGTGTGGTGGATTATTTGTACACTGTGTGAAGGTGGGGAGAGAGAGAAGTAGGAGGAGGAATCTAAGTGGATGAGAGATGGGAGGAGACATGGAAGAAGCAGGTTAGGGAGTACTTGAAATAATGTATATTAATAGAAATGGGTTAATTTACCTGGGCTGTGGTGTTGCACACCTTTAATCCCAGTACTCGGGAGGCAGAGGCAGGCGGATCTCTTGTGAGTTTGAGGCCAGCCTGGTCTACAAGAGCTAGTTTCCAGGATAGACTCCAAAGCTACAGAGAAACTCTGTCTCAAAAAAAGAAAGAAAGAAAGAAAGAAAGAAAGAAAGAAAGAAAGAAAGAAAGAAAGAAAGAGAAAAGAAAGAAAAGGAAAGAAAAAAAGAAAAGAAAAGAAAGAAGTGGGTTAATTTAAGTTATAAGAGCGTCTTTAATCCCAGCACTCGGGAGGCAGAGGCAGTCGGATCTCTGGGAGTTCGAGGCCAGCCTGGTCTACAAGAGCTAGGTCCAGGACAGGCACCAAAGCTACAGAGAAACCCTGTCTCAAAAAGCAAAAAAAAAAAGTTATAAGAGCTTAATGTGGGATTCCCCTCTGTTTGCTGTGATTACCATTTGAATACTTATTTATTTATTATGGACACACTATTCTGTTTGCATATATGTCTGTAGGCCAGATGAGGACACCAGACCTCATTACAGATGGTTGTGAGCCACCATGTGGTTGCTGGGAATCGAACTCCGGTCCTTTGGAAGAGCACACAATGCTCTTAACCACTGAGCCATCTCCCCAGCCCTGTGATTACCATTTGATTAATAAACTGCTCGAGGCCAGCCTGGTCTACAAGAGCTAGTTCCAGGACAGGCTCCAAAGCTACAGAGAAACCCTGTCTCGAAAAACCAAAAAAAGGGCTGGAGAGATGGCTCAGCGGTTAAAAGCACTGACTGCTCTTCCAGAGGTCCTGAGTTTAATTCCCAGCAACCACATGGTGGCTCACAACCACCTATAATGAGATCTGCTGCCCTCTTCTGGCCTACAGGCAGGATACTTGACTGACTGACTGAATGAATGAATGAATACATAAAAATAGATCTTAAAAAAATAAAGAAAGAAAAAGAAACTGCTTTAGGCCTAAGCACAGAACTAGGCAGGTGAACTAAACTGAATTCTGGGAGAAAGGCGGCAGAGTCAGTGAGAAGTCATGTAGCCACTGCCAGAGACAGACGCAGGATGGAACTTTACCGGTAAGCCACAGCCACATGGAGATACACAGATTAATAGAAATGGGTTAAATTAAAGATGTAAAAGCTAGCCAATAAGAAGCTAGAGCTACACCAGGCGATGGTGGCGCACGCCTTTAATCCCAGCACTCGGGAGGCAGAGGCAGGCGGATCTCTGTGAGTTCGAGACTAGCCTGGTCTACAAGAGCTAGTTCCTGGACAGGCTCCAAAGCCACAGAAAAACCCTGTCTCGAAAAAAACCAAAAAAAGAAGAAGAAGAAGAAGAAGAAGAAGCAGCAGCAGCTAGAGCTAATAGGCCAAACAGTGAATTAATTAATACAGTTTTTGTGTGGTTATTTCAGAGCTGAGCAGCCAGGAACAAACAAGCGGCCTCCTACAACAAAAGCTAGTTAAAAACAAGCTAATTTGCTGGGCGGTGGTGGTGCATGCCTTTAATCCCAGCACTCGGGAGGCAGAGGCTGGCGGATCTCTGTGAGTTCGAGACCAGCCTGGTCTACAAGAGCTAGTTCCAGGACAGGCTCCAAAACCACAGAGAAACCCTGTCTCGAAAAACCAAAACAAAAAAAAAAACCAAGCCAATTTTTCATAATTAATAAGTGTCCATGTCAGGACTGAGGAGATGGCTCAGTGGTTAAAAATGTCTCCGTGGTGTTGTGAGCTGGCAGCCCCAAGAAAAATCCGGTGGTGAGAGGTGGGTGGGGTCTGGGGTACCTGTTGGGAAGTTGCTTGATTGTATTCCCAGAGCAGCACCTTCCCACTTCCCAACTGAACCAGTCTAGGGTCAGTTCACTGAGCCCCACAGGGATCGTGGACAAACTAGGGGAGCTAGGCAGGCAAGGAAGAGAAGAAAGGGCCCTGACACCCCGGCTCCTTCCCACTACCATCTGGGTCATCTGACGTAGGCTGCTGAGTGCCTCAGACCCTGGAGGCTCACCCCACACACGGAGAGTACCCTGGTGCTTCACTGATTAGGGGCACAGACCTCAAGTGCTGGGGACAGAAACAGACATCACCAGGGTCCCAGTACACAGAACTTGGATGCCTCTACACTTGAGGGAGCAGCCATCTATGGGGAAGCATGAAGGTAAGGGCAGTGGCCTGGTTAGCATGGGAGAAAGGCACCTCTTTACCCAGGAGGCTCAGGGAACAAGTGGCCGTGGGAGGCAGAGGGCACTGGGTCGGTTTTTAACACCCGGGTCTAGTGCACTGTGGGAATTAGATACTGAGGGGAAACAGGCTAAAGCAAGGATGGGTGAACCCTTGCCATCTCCCACATGGCTTCTGCCCCATCGTGGCTGCTGCTTCATCAGGTAAAACGACCCGTGCAACACTGGTCATGGTAATGCATGGCTGGGATCCCTGCATAGAGGATCACCAGGGCATTCGTGAGCCAGAGGCTAGTCTGGACCAGCTGGGGTTCGAGAAGGAACAGGCAGGGATGGAGCTTGCATCGCTTTCCCTAAGGGTCTCCCGAGACTCCCCGCGGGACGAGTGTCAGAGGATATTCAGATGAGAAAAATGTTTTCCCAAACACCACCACTCTGCACCTAGAACACATGTTCATTATGTGACCCCCCCCCCCCATTTACTATGGAAAACTGAAAGCTTATGGCAGCAGCTCCCGTCTCTCCCAGTGCTGTGTCCCTTCACACAGCCTCTCGTGCTGGGGTGACCCCAGCCAGCCATAACATTATTTTGTTGCTACTTCCGAACTGTAATTTTGCTACTGATATGAATCGTAATATAAACATCTGATCTAGGACCCCTGGACGGGTCCTGACCCACAGGTGGAGAGCTGCTGCCTTGGGCTATAAACTAGCCTTGCCTTTCCCCCGCCACCCTCACTTGTCTTCTTAAAGCTTATATTGTCTGGCCCTTTCTAACAGGAACTTAACTTTTCATAAGTGCCCTTCACTTAGAACTACACAGATTTGACTCGAGTGTCTGGCATGAGAATCTTAGCAGGATCTTATGGTTCAGGCCTATAAATCCTAGCTACTTAGGAGGCTGAAGCAGGAGGATCTCAAATCCGAAGCCCATCAGGGGCTGGTAGTCTAACTCTGAGCGATAGAGCCTAGCATGTATGAGGCCGTAGACTAAATTCCCAGCACCATAAGACAGCACAGTGCTAATAATAAATTAGCGTGAATAATAAAAACCCAGAGACAGATACTGGGGTTCTGCTGGCCCTCTAATCCCACATGGGAAGATGGGATAGCAGAGGAGAATGGGGGACCCCATTGGGCTTCTCCTACTTTCTTAGAGGAACCCACCCCCCACCCTTTGCTTTGCCTTTCTAAGTCAGTTCCAGATCAGAGATCCCACAGTGTCTCCTTTCCCTTCTCAACCTTTAATTTTAAAATTATTATTAACCCTAGGGGTGGAGATGCACAGCTATAACGGCAGTGCCCAGGTGACCGAAGGAGGGAGATTGAGGCTAACTTTGCCCAAAATAAAAATGACCCTCCCACCCCAACTTTGTTTTGTTTTCTGTGGTTGTTTCTTAATCACATTTGCTTTCGGGAAAGGGCAGCTGCAGGAGTCTGTTCTCTCCCTGGGATTGAACCCAGGTCCTTTGCTGTGGCCTCAGGGCTTTTTTCTGCTGAGCCTCCTCGTCTGCTTTCCCCACACCCCCAGCCCCTGGGGGAATAAGGACTTTATTAGAAGAGTCATCCACAGGCGAGAGCATCTAAGTCTCTTTTCTGCTGCGACAAGGGTCCATGATCCTGACATGTCCCTCTGACCAGCGCTTGCACCACCACACTAGGTCTCTTTTTCATTTATTTTCTTTCTTTTAAAAATTATCTTAAGATTAACTGGCAAACCTGGCCCAGCTGGAAGAGTTTTCATCCCGTCTCTGCAGTCTCCCCATCCTGGGAGTTCCTGGCTTGTTCCAGGAGAAAGGAGTGTCTTGGGCAGGGTGGCCGACAGGGAAGGATATATGGATGGGACTTGAAGGGGGCTTCGGGTGAATGAGGGAATGGAGCACACTACATAAAACTACACAAACTGCATAAAACCTCGATCCAGGCAGAGAGCTCTTACCCTGCACAGGCCCTCTTCCTTGGCCATCCTGGACCTCCCTCTGTAGATCAGGTTAGCCTTGAACTCAGAGCTCCACCTGCCTCTGCCTCCCAAGTGCTGGCCTTAAGGTGAGCAGCATTCCCTGGCTTCTAGTTTTTACATTTTTTTTTCCAGTTATGTATCCTTTGGTGTGACTGCATTGAGTGGCTATGGCCTGGAGCCTACGGTTTCCTGCCCATGCCTGCTTAGTTGGCCATAGGAGCCCCCTAGTGGCTGATTAAGGCATGACTGCCCTCACCAACACAAACAGCACCCATGTGTCCGGCTTCCCGTTGTGTCCTTAGAGGTTTAGCTGCAGCCCTCTTTTAGGAAACGATATCTCCCGCCCCGTTTGACCACCCAGAATGTTCCCTCTGAGTTACAAAGCTTTTCATCCTCACCCGCAGGAGGCACTCGCTAGTGCACACAGAGTTGCCGATACAAGAACTCATACAGGCTGACTGAGCCCACTCCCTACCTCACCTAGAGCCCCTACTGTCCTCTGAATCAAGTATGGATCCCATTCTGGCCTTTGCTTTTCTCAGCACCCGTTTCTGGAGTCAGCATCTCTGCTGCCTGCAGGCAGTGTGCTGTTATCTCCTGGGCATTTGCCTCTCTCACCTCCTCCTGCCTCTTTCTGTTCACCCTCCAGCACCTAGCTTGACTCAGCCTAGCCCTGAAAGCCCCTGGCCATCCCTTGCCAAGTCCAGGCCTGCTTCCCACTGCACTTCTAGCAGGTGCTGAGCTATTGGAAGCCCTACGAATTAGCAGGACCCCTCTGGTCTGTGCAGAAAGTTGGATGCTCAGAATTCCAAAGCATTCTCTTTCCTGAACAACCAGGTAGACACACTCTCCCTGTGTCCAGAGCCCATCCTGGTTCTTACTTAATCAGGGCCAGCTGGGTACCCTGGCTATTGCAGATACTGGCCACACTTTATGCCCTACAGTGGTAGGTGATCACATCAGCCTGGCTCACGCTGGTAATGTGGAGGATACCACCAGACAGCAGTGTGACCCAGAGGGTGCAAAAGTCGCAAATCCACAGCCTGCACCCCACACCCAGCTCAACGGTGACCAGAACTACACCACTGTGCTGCCGGAAATGGACCATTAGGCAGGCATTTGAAGCAGCTAGCACTACCCGCTCCACCTTGGGCAACCTTGGGGTTGGGTGGCGTGAGAGCGTCTGCACATCAGACCTGCCACTTCGCGTTGATCTCATCTCTACCTTGTTAAATAGTCTCTTCTGAGACTCTGAGGCGTCTGAACGCTTTTATTCCCTTCGCTAAAATTTCTTAGTTTAGCTGGGTGGTGGTGGCACACTCCCTTAATCCCAGCACTCAGGAGGCAGAGTCAGGTGAATGAATCTCTGTGGATTTGAGGCCTATCTGGTCTACGGAGCGAGTTCCAGGACAGGCTCCAAAGCTATAGAGAAACCCTGTTTCAAAAAACAAACAAACCGCTGGGCGGTGGTGGCACACGCCTTTAATCCCAGCACTTGGGAGGCAGAGGCAGGCGGATCTCTGTGAGTTCGAGACCAGCCTGGTCAACAAAGCTAGTTCCAGGACAGGCTCCAAAACCACAGAGAAACCCTGTCTCGAAAAACAAAACAAAACAAACAAACAAACAAATAAATATATAAATAAGTTACTTGGTTTGTAACCAAGACAACCAGATTGAGGTCCTTCCTCAACCTCCAGGATCTTGGGATTACAGCCATTCTTTGCTCCTTGATTTTTTAAAAATTACACATTACAGTTGTGTTGGTATAAAGTCAAACGTACTCTAAGCTGACACATCACACACCTGTTATCCTTTTTCCACTTCTTGTTGTAATGAAATTATGAAGCTCACGATGTGGAGTTGATAGAGTGCTCGCCTAGCTTGCACAAAGCTCTGGGTTCAGTCCCCATTGCGAAAACCAGATGTGGTGCTGCACCCCTGTAACGTAGACCAGATGTGGTGCATGTCTGTAACGTAGACCAGATGTGGTGCTGCACACCTGTAACGTAGACCAGATGTGGTGCATGTCTGTAACGTAGACCAGATGTGGTGCTGCACACCTGTAACGTAGACCAGATGTGGTGCATGTCTGTAACGTAGACCAGATGTGGTGCTGCACGCCTGTAACGTAGACCAGATGTGGTGCATGTCTGTAACGTAGACCAGATGTGGTGCTGCACACCTGTAACGTAGACCAGATGTGGTGCTGCACACCTGTAACGTAGACCAGATGTGGTGCATGTCTGTAACGTAGACCAGATGTGGTGCTGCACACCTGTAACGTAGACCAGATGTGGTGGTGCACCCCTGTAACGTAGGCCAGATGTGGTGCTGCACGCCTGTAACGTAGACCAGATGTGGTGCATGTCTGTAACGTAGACCAGATGTGGTGCACACCTGTAACGTAGACCAGATGTGGTGGTGCACCCCTGTAACGTAGACCAGATGTGGTGCTGCACGCCTGTAACGTAGACCAGATGTGGTGCATGTCTGTAACGTAGACCAGATGTGGTGCTGCACACCTGTAACGTAGACCAGATGTGGTGCTGCACACCTGTAACGTAGACCAGATGTGGTGCACACCTGTAACGTAGACCAGATGTGGTGCATGTCTGTAACGTAGACCAGATGTGGTGCTGCACACCTGTAACGTAGACCAGATGTGGTGGTGCACCCCTGTAACGTAGGCCAGATGTGGTGCTGCACGCCTGTAACGTAGACCAGATGTGGTGCATGTCTGTAACGTAGACCAGATGTGGTGCACACCTGTAACGTAGACCAGATGTGGTGGTGCACCCCTGTAACGTAGACCAGATGTGGTGCTGCACGCCTGTAACGTAGACCAGATGTGGTGCATGTCTGTAACGTAGACCAGATGTGGTGCACACCTGTAACGTAGACCAGATGTGGTGCATGTCTGTAACGTAGACCAGATGTGGTGCTGCACACCTGTAACGTAGACCAGATGTGGTGCATGTCTGTAACGTAGATCAGATGTGGTGCATGTCTGTAACGTAGACCAGATGTGGTGCTGCACACCTGTAACGTAGACCAGATGTGGTGCATGTCTGTAACGTAGACCAGATGTGGTGCTGCACACCTGTAACGTAGACCAGATGTGGTGCTGCACACCTGTAACGTAGACCAGATGTGGTGCACACCTGTAACGTAGACCAGATGTGGTGCATGTCTGTAACGTAGACCAGATGTGGTGCACACCTGTAACGTAGACCAGATGTGGTGGTGCACCCCTGTAACGTAGACCAGATGTGGTGCTGCACGCCTGTAACGTAGACCAGATGTGGTGCATGTCTGTAACGTAGAACAGATGTGGTGCACACCTGTAACGTAGACCAGATGTGGTGGTGCACACCTGTAACGTAGACCAGATGTGGTGCTGCACGCCTGTAACGTAGACCAGATGTGGTGCATGTCTGTAACGTAGACCAGATGTGGTGCACACCTGTAACGTAGACCAGATGTGGTGCATGTCTGTAACGTAGACCAGATGTGGTGCTGCACCCCTGTAACGTAGACCAGATGTGGTGCATGTCTGTAACGTAGACCAGATGTGGTGGTGCACACCTGTAACGTAGACCAGATGTGGTGCTGCACGCCTGTAACGTAGACCAGATGTGGTGCTGCGCGCCTGTAACGTAGACCAGATGTGGTGGTGCACACCTGTAACGTAGACCAGATGTGGTGCTGCACGCCTGTAACGTAGACCAGATGTGGTGCTGCGCACCTGTAACGTAGACCAGATGTGGTGCTGCACGCCTGTAACGTAGACCAGATGTGGTGCACACCTGTAACGTAGACCAGATGTGGTGCACACCTGTAACGTAGACCAGATGTGGTGCATGTCTGTAATGTAGACCAGATGTGGTGCTGCACACCTGTAACGTAGACCAGATGTGGTGCTGCGCGCCTGTAACGTAGACCAGATGTGGTGCTGCACGCCTGTAACGTAGACCAGATGTGGTGCTGCGCGCCTGTAACGTAGACCAGATGTGGTGCTGCGCGCCTGTAACGTAGACCAGATGTGGTGGTGCCGCCTGTATCATAGACCAGATGTGGTGCATGTCTGTAACGTAGACCAGATGTGGTGGTGCACACCTGTAACGTAGACCAGATGTGGTGCTGCACACCTGTAACGTAGACCAGATGTGGTGCACCCCTGTAACGTAGACCAGATGTGGTGCACACCTGTAACGTAGACCAGATGTGGTGCATGTCTGTAACGTAGACCAGATGTGGTGCTGCACGCCTGTAACATAGACCAGATGTGGTGCTGTGTGCCTGTCACGTAGACCAGATGTGGTGCCGCCTGTCACGTAGACCAGATGTGGTGCACACCTGTAACGTAGACCAGATGTGGTGCACACCTGTAACGTAGACCAGATGTGGTGCTGCGCGCCTGTAACGTAGACCAGATGTGGTGCTGCGCGCCTGTAACGTAGACCAGATGTGGTGGTGCGCGCCTGTAACGTAGACCAGATGTGGTGGTGCGCACCTGTAACGTAGACCAGATGTGGTGGTGCACACCTGTAACGTAGACCAGATGTGGTGGTGCACACCTGTAACGTAGAGCAGATGTGGTGGTGCACACCTGTAACGTAGACCAGATGTGGTGCATGTCTGTAACGTAGACCAGATGTGGTGCCGCATGCCTGTCACATAGACCAGAACCAGATGTGGTGGTGCCACCTGTCACGTAGACCAGATGTGGTGGTGCCGCCTGTAACGTAGACCAGATGTGGTGGTGTCGCCTGTAATGTAGGCCAGATGTGGTGCACATCTGTAACGTAGACCAAATGTGGTGGTGCCGCCTGTAACGTAGGCCAGATGTGGTGCACACCTGTAACGTAGACCAGATGTGGTGGTGCACACCTGTAACCCAGCACTCTGGAGGTAGAAGGGGGAGGATCAGAATGCAAGAGCATCCTCAGCTACACAGCGATTGTGAGGCCAGGGACTTGATGCAGGTGCTGGGCACTGAACTCAGGTTATCTGGATGAACAAAAGTACTCAAAAGTACAGGCCCAAGGCACTGTGCATGCAGTCTAGTGACTTAGCTTTTCCTGCCCGGGGTACTGTGGGTACCATCCTGGGTGCTGCCATGTCTCCCCATCTTCTGTTCCACAGGAGCCCTATCTCTTTCCAGCTGGGCACAGGCCTGCGGCTCCCCAGTCACTGGGGGTCCTGGGTCTTACAGAGGGTGTTCAGAGGGGCAGTCATGTGACATCAGGATGGCATTGCTGTCACTGGCCAAGGTCAGCCCACTCTGCTGTCAGGAGATGGCTGCAGGCAGCTCCCTTCCACCTGGCAGGGTAGCCAGCTCAGCTCCTGTAGTTCAGCCCGTGGAGACAGTCAGTGCTGCCTGGACCACACTCCCTCTACCCTCAATTGACTTATTCTGTGCCCGAGGATGGGACCAAGGAACTTGGCTTTGAGGGATCTAGGTACCAAGAGAGGAGCTGGGAGTTGTCATCAGAGCTGGCTGCTCTCCTACAGATAGGTCACCAGGGCTGATGTCTGACAGGCCTGATGGATGGCCTCATTCAGCTGAGCCCTGGCAGCAGGCCAGGGGCCAGGGCAGACACAATAGAGAGATTAGGGACTGAGGCCTGGGCATTGTGTTCCCTTGGAGACAATGGAGTCACCTCCTCCTTTCTCCAGTGGGCCCATCTGCCTATCTACCCATGAGGTCAGCTTCCCAGGACTCCTGGCTTTCCCTTCGCCCCTCCTGCCACTAGCAGCAGCCTCTGTCTAGGGCAAGGAACGTGCTCAGATGCTCAGGCTCACACAGCACACACCTGTAGCTGGCTTTCTCAGCCCTCCACCCCAAATCATGATGCAGACTTATTACTAGTGATGCTCATTTCTAGCTAGCTTTTTCCCCTTACTCTCTATCTATGATTTACTTCAGGGCTTTTTACCTTTTTTATTCTCTGTAAGCCCTACTCCGTGTCTGGTTGGCTCCAGGCATCTCCCTCTTTTTCTCCTCATTCTTTCCTTTCTCTCTCTCTTCCTGAGCCTAAATTCCTCCTTACACTTATTCTCTCTACCTATGCCAGCCCTGCCTAGCCCTCTACTGTCCAGCTATTGGCTATTCAGTTTTTTATTAGACCTTAGGCAGGCAAGGTGAACTAGCAACTTACGGTTACATAATTAAACAAATGCATCATAAACAAATGGAACACCCTTTACATAGCTAAAGAGATATTCTGCAACAGAAACAATGTAACACGTCTTTACATAGTTAAAGTGTTATTCCACAACACACACCTGTGCTAGAAATTACACCCATACAGCCCATCTGACCCCAGGGCGTAGACAAAGAAGCCACAGATACTGGGAGATGCTTCTACAGATTCAAAGTCCAGTACAAAAGCCCAAAGCCACAGACACCCTTCCACAAGCATCACAAACCTGTAAGTGGGGTGGAACAGAGGGGTGGGCAACAGCGGCCTTCGAAGGCCTTCAGGCCTGTGACTCTGCCAGGGATGCTCTTCCCCCCCCTCAGTCCTAAGTGCTGGCCAAATGACCCTTCAGCTCCCCTTCCAGCCCTCCGGGCCCTAAGAATGTCTCCCCCTGGAAAGCATGGGAGAGGAAAAGAGAAAAAGGGGGAGACCACGTAACACCCGGAGACCGTGTGTTCATTCTCTAGGGGGCAGTTTAAATAGCCTGCAGGAGTAGACCCCACCTTCCCTGGGGTCTATGTTTTCTCGGAGGTGGAGTTTAGACTAAGGCAACTCTCAGGGGAGGGAGCTTGAAATAAGAGTTTACTGCCCTGGATTCCAAAGAAAGATGGATGCCAGAGGGCTGGGAGGAGACCCCTGACTAAAAACCATCCTCAGGGGCTGCATTCCAGGCCTCCCTAACCCTGACTTCATCCCTTAGCCCTGGATTTTGAGAGGGCCAGGCAAATATCATGATAGGTCCATAATAACTCAGCTAAGAACTAGGAGCTGGGCAGTGGTGGCCCAGGCCTTTAATCCTAGCACTTGGGAGGCAGAGACCCGTGGATCTCTGTGAGTTCAAGGCCAGACCCGTGTACAGAGTGAGTTCCAGGACAGGTTTCAAAAACCCTGTCTTGAGAAACAAAAAACAGGGCTGGAGAGATGGCTCAGAGGTTAAGAGCATTACCTGCTCTTCCAAAGGTTTGAGTTCAATTCCCAGCAACCACATGGTGGCTCACAACCATCTGTAATGGGGTCTGGTGCCCTCTTCTGGCCTGCATAATAAATGAATAAATAAAACAAAAAAAAGAAGAAAGAAAGAAAGAAAGAACTGGACTCAGTTCCTCAGTTCACAAACAAAGGGCAATCAATCACTAATGCCCCGACACTGGACGAGGCTCTTACAAGGCTGGTGAACCCACCACCACCACCACCACCACCACCACCACCACCGACAGCTGATAATAAATAAGGACAAAGCCTGGGACCTGTCCAGACCTGCCCGAGAATGGAAAAGCTATAGCCTTAGCCCCCCCCCCCCGTTAGCCCTAACCAATTAGAAATATAATAATATGATTGCCACTCATGTAAGCCAATCCTAAGTAGAACGGTCCCACTGCTTTAGAAGGAGTTTAGCGTCCCTCTCAGGGTCGTTGCCATTCTGCACAGGTGTGTGACCCCACATACATGTGGTTGCATCGCGACTGGGGGATCTTTGGGGGGACTTCTCGCAGACCCTAACACATTTCACTATCCTGCGCCTCTCATGAGTGTTCCGACCCCTGAGGGGTCAAGTACACCTTTAATCTCAACACTCAGAGGCAGAGGCAGGAGGATCTCTGTGAGTACTAGGCCAGCCTGGTCTACAGAGCGAGTTCTAGGACAGCTTCGGCTACACGGAGAAACCATGTCTTGGGAGAGAAAAAAAAGTAACTTGGGAAGAAAAGAGTTTTATTTTTACCTTATAGATTATAAGCCAATTACTGAGCAAAGGCAGGACAAGAATTTAGGGCAGGAACCTGGAGGCAGAAACTGATGCAGACGCCACTGAGTAATGTTGCTTACTGGTTCGTTACTCAGACCTCGTTTAATTACCTTCTTTTTTTAAAGATTTATTTATTTTATTTATGAATGCTCTATTTGCATGACTTTATGCCAGAAGAGGACATCAGATTCCGCTACAGATGGTTGTGAGCCACCATGTGGTTGCTGGGATTTGAACTCAGGTCCTCTGGAAGAGCAGTCTGTGTTCTTAACCACTGAGCCATCTCTCCAGCCCTCAGT
Organism: Microtus pennsylvanicus; assembly: GCF_037038515.1. NCBI lineage: Eukaryota > Metazoa > Chordata > Mammalia > Rodentia > Cricetidae > Microtus > Microtus pennsylvanicus. The sequence continues at coordinate 121,910,697 of NC_134585.1, read as the reverse complement.
CTACTTTCTAATAGCACCCAGCAGCCCAGGGGTGGCATTGCCCACAGTAAGCTGGGTTCCCCCACATTAATCGTCAATCAAGAAAATGTTAGACGTGGTGGCACACACCTTTAATCCAGCACTCAGGAGGCTGAGATCTCTGTGAGGTTGAGGCCAGCCTGGTTCCAAGACAGTCACACCTACATAGAGAGACCATGTCTCAAAAAGAAAAAAAGAGAGAGAGAAGAAAGAAAAAATATATCTGTACCCCACTTGCCTGCCTGGTACCCTAGAGGCCTGTAACTAAGAGTTACAGATGGCCATGAACCCACTCCTTTGTGTTATGCCAAGATCATGGAGTCCCCCCAAAAACCAACTAGGAAACTGAGTCCTGTATGTAAAAGCAAAGAGCCTTTATTCTTAACAAGTTTGCAAACTCAGACTCTCCCTGTGTCCAAGGTATTGGAGTGATCGCAGAGCCCTGACCTCAGTTGGGTTGGGTTTTTATAGTAGCAGGTGGGGGTGAGGGATTTCTAAGGTTCAGGACCCCTGATTGGCTGACATTTGTCTAGGGGTGCCCTGGTGAGTGTGTGCTGGCAGGTGATCCTATCTACAATAGGTGGAACGTTAGGAATTTCTTTTGGATAGCCTGTTCCTGGGTGGTGCCTGGGTGGTCTCAATTTGTGGTCTTTTTTTTTTTTTTTTTGGATTTTAGAGACAGGGTTTCTCTGAAGCTTTGGTGCCTGTCCTGGAACTAGCTCTTGTAGACCAGGCTGGCCTCGAGCTCACAGAGATTCGCCTGTCTCTTCAGTTTGTGGTCTTTCTTTGAACCAGGATTTGTCTTAGGGTAAACTACTGAGACTTCGGGCCTCTATTGAACTTGTCATGGCTGGGTGCTACACTCTACAAGGGCAGCCAGTGCTTTTAACCACTGAGAGCTGTTAACTGTAATTCTGTCATAAGTAAGAGCTTTTCAGGGCCAGGGAGATGGCTCAGGTGTGAAGTGCTTGCCACACGAGCAGGGGGGCAAGTTTGACCCCCAGCATGCATAGAAAAACCAAGCACTAGGGGGGGCGGTGGTAGAGAGCTGCTAATCCCAGCACAGCACTGGGGGGGGGGGGGAGCAGAGGCAGGTGGATCTCTGAGCTCAAGCCAACCTGGTCTACAGAGTGAGTTCCAGAACAGCCAATGCTACACAGAGAAACTCTTGTCTCAAGAAAGAGAGAGAAGAGGGGCTGGAGAGATGGCTCAGCGGTTAAGAGCATTGCCTGCTCTTCCAAAGGTCCTGAGTTCAATTCCCAGCAACCACATGGTGGCTCACAACCATCTGAAATGAGATCTGATGCCCTCTTCTGGCTGCAGACACACAGACAGAATATTGTATACATAATAAATAAATAACTATTAAAAAAAGGAAAGGAATAATAATAATAAGAATGGTCTCTTACCCTCTAGGACAACCTAGTGACTCCCAGAGTTCCCACCGAAGGGAGGAAGGCTTTGTTCTCTCCTTAGCTGCTCCTCTCTCTGCCTCCACCTCTCTCTAGCCTTTCTAGTTTCACTCTCAGACCATACTCTTTAACCCCTCAGTGTCTGCAGTGCACTCACCGATCAAATGATCAAACTGCCCCTGGCAGCAGGCCAACAGAAGCCCCCCCCCCACCCGCATCTCCTTGTGTTCTTTTCTTTGCTCTCTTTGTTTTCTGGCACTTATTTCAGAGAGTCACACACTCCACAGGCATCAGGCATGCATATGGTAGGCAAAACACCCTGACATGTGAAGATAAATAAATAAAATCATATATTTCCGGTTAAGGGGGAGCATTTCCAAAAGCAGGCATGGTGGCTCACACCTTTAATTGGAGCACTCAGGAGGTAAAAGCAGCATATCTCTGAGTTTAAGGCCAGCCCGGTCTACAGAGGGAAGTCCAGGCTGGTCAAGCCTACTCGGGGAAACCCTGACTTGAAAAACAAACAACAACAAAAGACATTCTCCCACAAGGAACTGGAACGGCATTTCACTAAGTGACTGGGAGCTTTGCAAACTGTTCTCGTAATATTGGGCTTGTGGTTGAACAAGAAATGCTCCGGAGACAAAAAGCCAGATCCCAGAGTCCAGGGTTGTGTCTGCACCAGTCGGCTGCCCGAGGCAGGAGGATCATTAGTCCAGCCTGGTTTACTAGAACAAGACCCTGGGACTGAAATACAAAATCCCCAACCAAAATCTTGTATCCGATACAACAGTGACAGTGGATCGTCATGTGGAGGAGGTGGGGATACAGCAGCAGCACGAGGCCGTGCACCCAGTAGGTGTTGTGCACCCAGTAGGTGCCGTGCACCCAGTAGGTGCCGGGCACCCAGTAGGTGCCCACCTGGCACGCACAAAGGCCTTGCTGGGGCAGGGTGGCTTGTGCCTGTAATCCCAGTACTCGGGAAGTGGAAGCAGGAGGATCAGAAGTTTAAGGTCCTGCTCAAGTCCCCCATATAGTAAGTTCAAGGACAGCTGGGCTACTTGAGATCCTGTCTCAAAGACCACATACACACACTGGAATACATTCATCTATAAAGTGGAATGAAACATGGATACATCAATCTAAAATACGCTAAGTGAAACCAGGCAGGGGTGGCACATGCCTGCCTTTGATCCCAGCACTCAGGAGGCAGAGGCATCTGTGATTCCAGGACAGCCAGGGCTACACAGAGAAACTGTAATGGTCTGCTCTGTCCCTTTAAGAGACAAGCCACGCCCACTCCCTCCCCTGTCCCTGTCCACTGAAGCAAGCTGAGTTTCAGCTTCCAGCCTGAGTCTCTCCCTTTCCATCTTTCTTTGAAGAAGCAGCTTCCGTCTCTCCCTTCTCCCCTTCCCCCTTCTCTCTCTCTCTCTCTCTCTCTCTCTCTCTCTGCCTTTCTTTCTGCTCTTCTCCTCTTTCCCCTCCATAACCCAGTAAATAAATATCCAACCTCACTCTGCATGGCAAGCCTATTCATGTCTGTCTCTCCCCTGAGGCATGGCTCCCTGCCCAGGACCAGCCGCCTTTGGAGACTTGTGGTGTGGTCTCGTGGCATGCCCATCTGTCTCTCCTCGTGGGACTGACTGCCCCATCGAGGTCTCTCACCCACCCTGCGGCTCCCTGCCTGGGACTGGGTCCCTGGTAGAGCCACTTGGGGAACTGTGCAATCCCTGCCAGGGACCAGCTGTCTGCTGCAGCCACTAGGGGACCTGCAACATTTTACTTAAACCATACAGAAATCCTGTCTCAAAACAAAACAAAACAAAAACTCTAATAATAATAATAATAATAAAAAGTAAAATATGCTAAGTGAAAAAAGACATATAAAAGACCACATAGTCTATGATCCATAAAATGACTAAGCTGGGTGTGCGAGTTGATGCCTGTTCCACAGCAGCTTGGGCTACACAGTGACTTCCCAAGTGAGGTTATGCTGTAACTAAGTAAAACAAACACTAGTTTCTAGAATGCAGAGGTCTACACAGACAAACAATAGATGCGTGACTTCCAGGGCACCATGAAGAAAGAGTAGGTATGACTGGCAATGGATAGATTGTTCTCTCTGGGATGATGAAAATATTCTAAAGAGTTCATTTTCCTTGTTTTGAAATGGGGAACCACTGCGTCCTGGGCCTTCCCATTACAGCATCTGGCGCGGCTAGGACAGGAGCGCCCGAGCGCCCGAGGGCTCCCCTCGAAGGGTAAGAGAAGGGTAAGACTAGTACCGTGGAGCCGCGGCTGGCCGGGAACAGAGCTCCGTGAGCTCTGTGTACATTCCTGAGGCCGGAGGTGCCACCTCACTCCACAAATGATGCTGCATCTGCATCTTTAGCCCCTAAAGACCTAGGCAGGAGCCCCCGATGCTTCTGTCTGTCCCTCCCTTCTGTTCATCTCTCAGCTTCAGGGCCAGCTAGGGGAGGGGAGACTCCAAAGAAGTCAGGTGAGTAGCTTGCTCCACCAAGCGTGGAGCAAGAGGACGCCTCCCGCCTTCCTGGCACTGTGTGCGCTTGCGCGGTGAGCCTGGGCTTGCTTTGGTACTCTTGGCTGTCGTCTCCCCGGTGACCAAAATCTTCTGGAGAGCTGAGGCCCAGGAGCTGGGAAAATGTCAAGGCCACTTCCACACGGTGAAACTTTGCAGGCCCTGAGATCTTAGTCCTGTGCGGCACGGAAGAAATCGCAGGCAGCTACAAAGACGTGGAAGTGGCGGTGTCTTTGCTTAGGGACATTGAAAACTGAGCTCCTAGAATCTTACACTTTTTTAATTTTGATTAATACAAAAACTTTTGTGTGCATTCCATACAAAAGCAGAGGTCACAGTTTTCGGATTCCTGCCCTGAGATGGGGTGCCCTTAAGTGTCCAGCAAAGATGTCACAGACACAGCGATGGCAGAGTGGGGGGATGGCTCGGTTGATAAAGGCCAGTTGCCTAGCTGGATATGGTAGAAGGAGAAAACTGGCTCTGGCAAGTTGTCCCTTGACCTCCACACGCACCCTGTGGCTTTGCTTCTGCCCCAGTTTAGAAAAAGAAAAAAAAAAGCACACAGACACTGTGTACTGCGGTTCTTTCCACTGCGGCTTTCAGGGCGGTGACCATCCCTGCCCGATAAAGGGCACCAGCCAGCACATTGGCAGTCATCTCATAACCCTCTTTAACTTTGTTTCAACTTTTTTTTTTCCCTAATTCTTTTGAATTAAATCAGGGGAGGTTCAAGGCTGGCCTGGGCTACTGGAGAGAGTCTGTTGGAAGGTCTCTCCCACTGCACCCCAAGTCTCTCCTCTTATCTCTAGTTGTGGCCTCCGGGAGGCCACCCCTGGGTCAGCCTTCTGTACAGACTCCCCTTTCTGGCAGTCTGTGGGTAAGCGCAGGCATCCTGCACCCCCAGCTGATGTTTTACTACCGAGAGAAGTGAGGTCAGCATTTCGACCGGCATTGTTCAGTAGAAGTGTGTGAGCCATAACGAGAAAACCAGGAGACACACTAAATAATTGATTTGGAAGATTGAGAGGGAGCAAGTGAGCCATATAATTCTAAAATAACAACGCTTTAACAAAACAATATTAAGATTTTAAACAATAATCATTGAGTAACTTAGCCAACTTCTTTTTTAATATTTATTTATTTATTTGTTATGTATACAATATTCTGTCTGTGTGTATGTCTGCAGGCCAGAAGAGGGCACCAGACCCCATTACAGATGGTTGTGAGCCACCATGTGGTTGCCGGGAATTGAACTCAGGACTTTAGAAAGAGCAGGCAATGCTCTTAACCACTGAGTCATCTCTCCAGCCCCCTAAGATTTTAACTACACATAGTCAAGATTGTCTCTCCTCATGTAAGCAATATATAACGCTAAAACATTCTATCTAAACTGGGTGGTGGTGGCGCACGCCTTTAATCCCAGCACTCAGGAGGCAGAGGCAGGCGGATCTCTGTGAGTTCGAGCCCAGCCTGGTCTACAGAGCTAGTTCCAGGACAGGCTCCAAAACCACAGAGAAACCAAAAAAAAAAAAAAAAAGAAAGAAAGAAAAGAAACCATTTGTTTATTTTTTGGAGAAGGGTTTTATAAGCTGGACTCGAGCTCACTCTGCAGACAGGGATCCTGGGATTGCAGGCATGTGCTACCACACCAGGCTTTATGGTTTTATGTGGTGCTGAGCATCAATCCCTGGGCTTCCTGAAGGCGAGGCAAACATTCTACTGACTGGGCTACATCTTCGTCCCCATATTGTTTTTGAGATGGTTTCTGCTGCTTCCCATGCTGGCCTCAAACCCCTAGTCTCAAGTAATTCTCCCAAGTGAATATCACTTTACTTTACTCTAAAACAGTTATTAATGAAATTGTGTCCCAGTTTTCTCATGTGGCATGTTCTGTGTGCATAGCTAGAGCAGGTTTCTCATGTGCCGTGTGCATAGCTAGAGCAGGTTTCTCATGTGCCGTGTGCATAGCTAGAGCAGGTTTCTCATGTGCATGTGCCGTGTGCATAGCTAGAGCAGGTTTCTCATGTGCTGTGTGCATAGCTAGAGCAGGTTTCTCATGTGCTGTGTGCATAGCTAGAGCAGGTTTCTCGTGTGCATGTGCATAGCTAGAGCAGGTTTCTCATGTGTATGTGCCGTGTGCATAGCTAGAGCAGGTTTCTCATGTGTATGTGCCGTGTGCATAGCTAGAGCAGGTCCCACTTTGGACCGCATGCATTTCAGCCTCTCTCATGTGGCTAGCAGTTGCCCTAGCAGTCAGTGGTGATTCCCCAAGGGAGGAGGTGGAAGACCTGGGCAGAGGTGGCAGAGTTGTCTTAGAGGAGCCAGTGGGCACATCTGCCTACCTCCCCAGCCAGGTTTACCTCAACCCGTGCTCTTTCTGGGGCAGACTGGGAAAGTTACTAATGTGTGTGGATGTTGCCTCGCCTCTGCCGTCAGAAAGGCTGAACCGAGCTTGCTGGTGGACACAGCGCGGGATGCAGGCTTTGGCAAGAGGGCTGGTAGTAAGGATCCAGGCTTTGGAGGTGAGGCATGTCATGCGTTTGTGCACGTCTTCATGTATGTGTGTGTACAACATGCACACAAGCTTGGTGCCCACCAAGGCCAGAGAGGGGTTTGGTTCTCACGGCTGGGAGCTGCCTGGCGATGGCGCCAGAACTACGCAACAGAGGCGGCAGGAGGCGCTCTCTGCCACTGAGTCCCAAGCCTCCGACCACTCGTGGTGGGGGGCGGAGTCAGGAGAAGGAAAACTAGAGGCACCTCGGTTCCTGGGGGACAGGAGTTTCACCACTTAACCTTCCCAGATGGTGAACTTTCTGGACTCTTCCTTCAGGAGATGAAAGGAGCCCTCTCAGCTTCCCACCCCGCCTCATCCCTGCCTGCAGTTTCTCGAGCCCCACCCTAAGGGGCTGTGGAAGTCAACTCTCCTTCTAGAAGTCTGACTGGTGGTCTTAGGCTGAGGGCTCCCTCCCTGTCTGATTTCTATAGATCACTGTATCTCAGTGTTCCCCACCCAGGCTGTGGTGGGGTCAGCAGGAGGGGGTCGGTGGGAGTGGTGTGGTATCGGAGCGGGGTGTAGGGAGGCTGTGTTTCTCTATCTGCTTCTGCCATCCCAGTCAGTCCTCTGGAATCCTACAGCTCTTGAGACAGCAGTGTAAATGAACAATCAAGAGCACAAACATCAGCCACCAGGGCTTCTCCAGGACCCAGCAGGGTCAGATGTGATTATCAGAAAGGCTCAGCCACAGCTCAGGGTCACATAAGGTCAGGACAGGAATGCGGAGCCTGGGGCCCCACGGGAAAGCAGCCCCACCGACCAGGAAGACGAACCAGATAAGCTCCAGCTGTTTATTACAAAATGATAATCACTCCATATCAAAAGATCCCCAAACCCCTGGTACAGTCATGGAGGCTGTACCCCCAGAGCCCTCCCTTAAGTGGAAGGTCTCAGATTCTAAGGTCTCCAGAGAGGAGGGCATTGTAGCGGGCAGGTGTGAGGGGCAGGTAGGCACCCACTTCCTGGTCTAGGACATAAAGAGGGTCTGGCAGAGCGCTGGGGTCAAAGCCCTCATTCGCCATCCGAACCTTCTGCTGTTTGAAGGTCTCGGTAGTGGCCAGAGACTCCTGGGGAGAGAAGGGGGCTTTCAAAGAGAGCTGGAGGAAAGTACTTTGTCCATTTAGTGCAGGCCCGCTGCCGGCCAGAAGGGCACAGACTTGTGGGCATGCTGAATACATACACACATAGTAAGGTGAGGGCCAGAGAGAAAGAAGTGAGAAGCCTGAAGGAGGGGCTGAAGGGAGCCAGCCCACTCAGCAAAGCATGAAGGAAGACCTGAAGTCAGTCAACAGGACCCGTGAAGAACGCTGGGAGAAGGTGGGGTGGGCGGGAGCCCCTCTGGGATTCACAGGTCAATCTACCCTAACTGGCAAGCATGCAAGCCAATAGGGACCCTGCCTCAAAGGAGGTGGCTGGGGACCCCCAGGATAGCAGCCAAAGCAGCGCGCGCGCGCACACACACACACACGCGCGCGCGCACACACACACACACACACACACACACACACACACACACACACACGAGAGCAAAAGGGAGGGGGAGGAGAAGCAAGTCTAGCAAGGGGCAAGTGTCCTTTCCTTTCTCTTCCTGGAGTGTCTCCTGCCTGGGATTCCTTTGTGGGGTTTAAAAAGACAAGATCTCCTGAGTAAGTTGTGAGTGTGGGGATCATAGGGGAGGATAGGAAGGGAGATGAGCGGAGTAAAATATATAGTTCGATAAAATCAATAAACAAAAAGAAGAAAGAAAACAGCAAGAGTTGAGACATAAGAACAGAACCACTGACAGTGGTAGACGCGCTGGGGGTTGGGGCAGGAGTGGCTGGTTACCTGGAGCCTGAGGAATCGGGGTCGCGCATACGGTGGTAAGTTCTCAGAAACGTGGGCGTACAGCTGAACAAGGTCCAAAGCCTGTGGGGGTCGCAGGGCCAAGGCTGCCATGCCAGCCCTGCCTTCGTGCCCTGGTGGGTGGGAGACACGGAAGCCCTTCTAGTACCTGTGCCCGAGCAGGGCTGTGTGAGGTGTTCAGGGTCCTCCCCACCCCGCACACTGAGCACCTGGCATTCCCTGCCCCCCACACTGAGCACCTGGCATTCCCCGCCCCCCACACTGAGCACCTGGCATTCCCCGCCCCCGCACACTGAGCACCTGGCACTCCCCGCCCCCCACGCTGGGTACCTGGCACTCCCCGCCCCCCCACGCTGGGTACCTGGCATTCCCCGCCCCCCACACTCAGCACCTGGCATTCCCCGCCCCCCACGCTGGGTACCTGGCACACTGACTCCATAGACGTTCACCTCCTGCAGGAAGTTCAAGGCCTCCAAGACTTCCGCCACTTCCGTAGTGGCCACATTCTCCCCCTTCCACCTGTTGAAGACAGAGACGCGCGGAGAAGGGTTAAGGGCCTAGAATTCTGGTGAGGAGAGAAAGAGGCCAGGGAAGAAGGCTGCTGCCAAGCCTGAGAAAGAGGTAGGACTGGACGTGGGGTGAGGTGGGAGGGCATAGCGCTGGCTTTCTGAGGTCTGAATCACTGAGTTTGGAAGTCGACTGGAAAGTTACAGATACCTGAAGGTGTCTCCCGTACGATCATGGAAATGAAGAAAGCCTTGCTTATCACAGACCAAGAGGTCCCCAGTATTAAAGAAAACGTCCCCAGGCCAGAAGACATCCTTCAGCAGCTTCCCCTGGGCCAGTTCTGGAGCCCCAGCGTAGCCCAGAAAAGGGGACTGCTGGCTCACCGGGGCCACCAATAGCCCTGGCTCACCTGGAAAAATTCTGGGGTCAGGAGTGAGTTACCCAATGTCACCCAGACCTCCAGGCCCCACCCCGCTTCAGCTGCCAAGTCCAACCTTGCCTGCCAGATTCACCCCAACCCAAGTACAAACCTGGAGCTGTGGCCACACAACGCCCCTGGGCATTCCGAACAGGCTCCCCTGTCAGGACATCGTATCGAATCAAGGAGAAGGGGAAGAGGTGCTGGGGAAGAGGAGAGCCACGCTGGGCCACCAGCTTCAGGAGCCTTCCTTCTCACTTCCCCTGCTGCTCTGAGGGTTCTCATGTCCCTTCTGCCTCTCACCTTGTACAGCCAGGACGCGCGCCCCACGGCACCCTGTTGTCCCGTGTAGTTGAAAGTAGCCACGTTGCCCTCTGTCATCCCATATGTCTCCAGGATCTGCAGAGGCCCAAAGCGCCGCACGAAACGCTCCCAGGTGTCCGGGCGCAGCCCACTGCCCACTGCCAGCCGGACCTTGTGGCCACGTTCTGCCTGGCTCTGGGATGAGTGAGAAACAGGACAGCAGCTTCAAGCTTCCAGGTCCCCAGAGTGGAGCTCTGTCCCTCCCTCTACTGTGCCCTCTCTCTCTCTCCCTAGGTGTCAGAGGGCGTGTTCAACTGTGGGCTACTGGCACGGTGCTATTTCTTCTCCCAGCTTCCTCTCTCCAGTTTCCAGAAGTCAGGCTCAGCGTCCCCAGCTGTCTGGCCTGCGCTGTGCCTACTCACCGGGGGCTGGTTGACGAGGTATCGGCACAGCTCCCCAATGTACTGGAATACTGTCACACCGTGCTTCTGGCAATCTTCCCAGAACTGGCTAGCTGAGAACCTGGGCTTGAGTACCACCGTGGCACCTGCCAGAAAAGGGAGAGAAGGTCAAGAGATGACCCTAAGCACCTCTGCTCCCAGGGAAGGACCTGCCTTAAGAACGGTGGATGAGCCGGACAGTGGTGGTGCACTCGGGATGCAGAGGCAGGCGGATCTTTGTGAGTTCGAAGCCAGCCTGGTCTACGAGAGCTAGTTCCAGGACAGGCTAGTGGGTGAATCTTTCCCCACTTGTGTCTGGTGAGGCTAACACTCCTTAGGGACTGACACAGCCCTTCTCTTTGTCCTCCCTGAAGTCTGGATCCTCCATACTGGCTCAGCCTGTGGCCCCGAGTGGATAACGTTTCCTGCCATCCACCAGGAGTTCCTCCAGGCAAGGCAGGCATAGGAGGTCCTTCTGCACTTGCTGAAGAGTGGCTCTCAGCCAGTGAGGTCGCATCCCAGATGTTTACATCATGATTCATAACAGTAGCGACATTACAGTTATGAAGTAGCAATGAAATCATTTTATGGCTGGGGGGTCACCACGACAGGCGGAACTGTATTAAAGGGCACAGCATTAGGAAGGTTGGGGATCCCTGTGCTAGAGGAATATGTGAGGGAGACTGACCAAGGCCCAAGCAGCCCACGATGCCCAGCAGGGAGCCAGACATGTGGTACAGTGGGAGCGCGAGGTAGATCACATCCTTCTGGTGAACACCACACAGCTGGTAGAACCCCTGGCATTGCAGGACCTTCAGGTGACTGATGCGAGCAGCCTTGGGCAGGCCTGAAGGGTGGCAAAGAGGGGCAAGTCAGCTGAGGAGTCCCATGTCCTGGAAAAGTGGGTGGTTTGGGGAGTGGAAGGAGCGAAACTGCCTGGGATGGTGGCCAGAGTGACCTGAAAGTCCTCTCCCTAGACCTTCCCAGCTCTGCCTCGGCATCTCACCGGTAGTCCCAGAGGTGAAGATGTACAGGCAGGTGTCCATCATGCTCTGGGGGGCAGAGAGGTACCCAGGCACTGGCTCATCCACTTGGGCTGCAGCCTCGGACAGCAAATTGCTGATTCCAGCAAGATGAGCTTCGGGGCCGGTCGCCCACAGGTGGAGCCCCATGGCTCTCAGGGCGGGCAGATCCGGCTCCAGGGACTCCAGGAACTCTACAAGGATGGGCAGATCGAGCAACATGGCTCTCCAGCTACGCTAAACTCTTCAGCACCGTTGGCTTGCTCTCTGTCCCTCTAGGGTAAGGGTGGCACTATGGGTATCCCACCCATGTTACGCCTGGGACCTGTAATCCGACGGCCTGGGAATCCTTTGGATTCAGCACCATCCCTTCCCAGACCAGGGGCCTCTTTTTCTCACTCACTTTGGGAACTCGGTCCGGGACCAGACCCGCCCCCTCTGGCTCCCCAGTCCTACCTGACGCCAGCACCAGCGCGCTTGCACGGCAGCTGCGGAGGCAATGCAGCAGGGGCCCTCGGCGGAGGGCGGTGGGCACGAAGGCCGTGCGCAGGCCGGCTTTGGCCAGTCCGAACCAAAGCCATAGGAATTCCGGGCCCGCAGGGAGGAGTAGCGCCACAGTCGCCCTCGGTCCCAGAGGGGGTGCGGTCGTCTCTCCTCCAGTCTCCGGGTCTCCGGCCACAGGCGCCGCGCCTGCGCCTTCCTTGGTGCTGCGGGTGCCCGAGTCGCCTCGGCCCCCGGCCCAGCCGCGTGCGCGCAGGAAAGCGCGAGCAGCCCGGTTGCTCTCGCGCTCGGCGTCCGCGTAGCTGAAGCGCTGAGCTCCGTGAATGAGGAAAGTGTGCATCGGGCGCTCCCGGGCCAGGTGTGCGAGGCGCCAGGCCAGGCTGCAGCCGCCCTCGGGGCTCTCCGGGTCTGCAGCCGCTGCGGCCAGCGCGCGATCTCGAAGGGCCCTTTTGCAGCGGAGGGCGCGCACTGTGAAGGCCAGGTCTGCTGGCAGCCAGCGCAGCTGAGGCCAGAGGTCCAACTTCAGCAGCAGAGGCAGCAGTAAGAGTAGGGGCAGCAGCAATAGGAGAGCCGCCATGGTGCCCTTTTCCTCTGGTCTGCCCCTGCGGCTCGCATACACTCCGGGTGGTCTCTCCTGAAACGCTGATCTCGGTCGGGCTCCCGAGAATGCTGTCTCCCAGAGCGTGGCGCGCGTGCGCTGACACCCGCCCTTCCCGTGGCGCGGGAGCCAGGAGTGGGGGGCGGCTTGGCCCTCCCCACAGCCCAGGCCCCGCCCTAGGCGCACTCGCTGTGGAATTTGACTGCTGGTGGCCAGCAGCCTGTTGGGGCTGAAGTGGTACCTACCCTCAACCCCAGAGCAGGGATTTTCAGGGCCATCTAAGCTACTGGCTGGCTGAGGGAGTCCTGGTTCAGGAGCCAGGGCGCGTCTGTCATTCTTTCCCTTGGTGGTTCTTTATCACCCGTGATGGGTCGGTACCATTGCTCTCTTTCCAAGTAGACTAAATAATTTGGACCCTGGCCCGTTCAGTTCTGCAAGCCCAGGCAGGACGTTCAGCTACCAGCAGCAGTAGCAACCCCAGGGAATGGGTGGGGGCCTGAGAGTTAAGTAGGGGAAAGGTGGAGGCCAGACTGCCAGAGTTTTGGAAGGAGGCCCTCCATTTTAGGCAAGGATATAATAATTGGGACCAGCCAGCAAATGCTTCCCATCCTGGTTTTAATGGGTGCAGTGGAAACTGGGGATGGGAGGAGGAAGAAAGAGGCCTCTGGTGGTTAAGAGTCTAGAAAGGAGTAGTGGCTTTAAAGGAGCACGGACGCCCTGGAGTCTAGGCTGAACCAAGGAAGCATATGCACTGAACTGTCTGCACACCCCTCCACCCGAAGCATGGCCTGCCTGGGATTCTCTGCTGCTACATGGTGACATCAGTGGTCAGACCAGGAGGAGCGTCTCCTATCCCTGGTATTAGAACTTTGGTCCTCTCTCCTTCAAAACTCAGCGTGGAGCATCCTTCCCTGCTCGCTTAGAAAGCACACACCTAACAAAGCGGAGACAAATACTAGCTTTTGGACAATCTGGAATGGAATGTGTGGAGTACGTGCATGTTTGCATGTGATCGCATGTGTATTTGTGGGTGGGGAGGACCAGGATCCTCCCAGAACTCACTCCTGAACCCCGAGCTCACCAACACTGAGTGTAGCTGGCTAGCCACCTTACTGCCCTCTGAGCTTTGTGATCACGGGCAGGCTACCACATCCACCTAGCATTGACATGGGTTCCGGGGCCGGAACTCTGGTCCTCACGCTTGGATGCCAAGTGTGGATCTACTGAACCATCTCCCCTGCACCCTCCAAAAGATGAGGTTCCTGAGAAGCAATAGGCAAGGCCATCCTGCGGGGAGTTGGTGCCAGCATCAGCTTCTGAGTGGAAAGGTCAGATGCCTGACTCACACTTTTAGTGGAAGGGCAGCCAAGTCCCTCTTGTAGACATTTTGTTGGGGGAGGGGGAAGGCACAAGTAGAGGCATCTAATTAAACAGAGGCACCTACCACAGCTGAACACAGATAACACAGGCTCAAAAGATGCTCTGGCTTGCTTCATTATCACTTAAAAACAATTTTAAAACTCGATTATCTTTGCCAAAAGAAAAAGCAAAAACAGAACCACAGAAATCAGGCCATTTGACAGTTCTGAGGAGCTTGCCTCTGGGACTCCCCTGGGCTCTGGCTCAGCTTGAAGTGCCAATGATGGGCCAACCCAAGCATCCCAGGTGCAGCAAGAGGCTCTCGCGCTGTCATCGGGTTCTTTTCTGATGGCTGTGGCATCTGTCCAGATGGGCACTGCCCACGTCACACTGGTGTACAGACCACCGTCCACAGACTACAAGTCTGTTCAGAACAAATGCAGACTGAACGGAAGCAGGACGCCATTCACGCCGCACTTCTGTCGGCCTAGCTTCTCTGTCCAGCAGCCTCTTGATTGCTCCCTTCTCTGTCCAAATGGCTCTTTGGAGACTGGGGGAGGAGCCAAAGGCTAAGGACTTCCGCCATGATCTGGTTTTGCAGCCTCCGGCTGCTGTGAAAACCTACCAGTGGAGCAGCAGTGAAGAGGGGATGAAAAGAGCTGGAGGCCCGGAGAGGAGGAAGGGTGGGGCTGCAGGGAAGTTTCTCAGGCTGGGCCACAGGAAGCAGCTCGATCCTCCCCCAAGTGAGGGGCTAGGAAGGGTATACCCTTGCATCTCTCAGGCTGGGGCGGGGTGGGAACACCGGGCCTCAGTCACTGTCAGAACCCACGGCAGAGGAACCTTTTCGTTTCCGTTTGGTGGGCTTGGGCTTCGTATCTTCTTCCTCCTGGAAGAAATGAGGGGCAGAAGGCAATGACCAGCCTGGGCAGTGGCTGGCCACACCTCACCAGTGCCCATCACTCCCCTCCTCCTGCACACTGGCTGTGGGACTCACTGAGGCACTGCTGGAGCCTGACTCTTCTTCAGCATTGGGGGGCTGTGCGGCATTCTTTCGACTTCGAGGGCTGGACAGGGCTGCCTTCCTCCGGCTCTTGGGTGGCTTAGTGGAAGAGTCCTCGTATTCCTCCGCCAGGGAGAAGAGGTCGCTGAACCTAAGAGGAACATGCTTCCTGAGATGAGCAGCCCACTCAAGGCCCCTCACCATGTTCTCAGCACCGAACCCAGTCTGTTTCTCGACCCCAGGAGACCTCTCCTCCCCACCACTTTCCACAGCCCAGGTAGAAGGAAGCTCACTTCATCTTGTGGGCTTCGTCACAGCTCGCCTGGACATGCTGCAGCGCCTGGAGGATTGGTGTCTGGCTAAAAACTAAGGAAAGGAGACAGGGAAGCTCAGTTAATGTCAGGAGGCTTACTACACAGCACCAAAAGCCTTTCTTCTGCAGGTTTGAACAGTGGTCTTGGTATCTCATCCTTGTCCCCTGACTGGCAGAAGGGGATTTGAACCAGGGCAGCACCGCCCCCCCAAATGGCCAAAGAAAAGGGAGCAGGACGGGAGGCGGCATACAGTTCTGCTTGGTATTGGCGAGGTTGAGTCTCAGGTTGTCCAGGTGCTCCAAGATCTGCTCCAGGGTCAGCTGGGCCAGCTTGCTGCTAGAGCTCCTGAGGCTGTATGGGGAGGCAGAGAATCAAATACTCCCCACTCCACTGGGGTCCCTCTCTATGTCAGAGGCAGTCCTAAAGCACCCAGGGCTAGGGAGGGCTCAGGGAGTGTGGTCCTCTATTAGATGTCACCCACAAACCCGGCTGGTATAGCACCGGCAGCCCGGGACGGTGCCAGCGCTACCTCTGCCTCTTGCGGGGAAGGCTGTTGTTCTTGATGAGCAGGGCCTTTATGTGCTCTGCCAGCAGCTCATCGTGCTTCATGCACCAGTGCCTCAGGATGCTGGTGGTGAACTGGTCGTCGGGATGGCAGGGCCTGCTCAGCACCATCTTCACCATTTCCTCACTGGGCCTGTGAAGGAAAGCAAGCTGGTGTCATGTATACGGAGCTGCCTGACCTCGAGAACGGCTACATCTCTCTCCAAACCCCAGCCTCCTTACCCCTGTGGCTTCCTACTCTCACATCCCTCTCCCCCTTTTCTTTGGGCCAAGGAATTCCTGGTATCCTTCTCTGCAGAAGCTACATGAGAAGTGAGGAGATTGCTCCACTTCTGTGCTGGTAGGAGACACGAGGTCTGCTGAGAATGAGGCCTGACTCTCCCCAGAGCAGGTGGCAGAAGTCCCAAGAAGCAAAGGGGTACAGCATGCTTAATACGCCCGTTAGCCCCATTCTGCTATAGCCTGAGGGAGATGAGAGGCTATATCACCACTTTCTCTAGGGTTTCAGGCAAGACAAGAAGGCTGTAATGCCCAAACAGGGGCAGAAGAATCAGCAGCTGAGTGACCTCTGGCCACAAAATTACGAGAACCCTGTCTCAAAAACAAACCAAAACAAAAACAAACAAAAGCAAAAACATAGGAAGAGGCACTTGACTGTTGCCTCATTTGTCCAAGGAGCTGCCAGCGGTGCAGCTAAGATAGAATGGGGCCTTCTGCCTCTGCCACTACACCTCCGTCAAGCAATGCGATGGCTCCAGCTGGCTCTTCTGTTAGGGGGGTGAGGGCGGGTGTGGTCCCTTGCCTCTGATCCTTCCCTTTTAATGAACCTGTGCCAGTCTGAGGAGTGTAGGGAAGAAAACAGGTGTGTCCAGTCCCGACCTCCCACCTCTGAGGGCAGTGCAGTGAGCTGCTTGTTTCTAAGTCATACAGAGGAGGGTAGAGATAGGAAGAGGGCAGGGGATAGGTGGACGGCCATGACAGGAAAGCAGGACCAAAGGCATGCTGGGACCCGGAGCCACCTGGTTTGGAACTCACTTCTCTCTTCGCAGCTGAAGCAGGAGACAGGACAGGGCCTCTGGGTGCTCTGTGGGGAGGAGAGGTTGTTCAGGGAACGTATCAATTCAGGAGTTAACACGAGCAGTGAGCACCTCTCCTACCCCAGCCAACCACCAGGACAGAAGACAGCCTTGTTCCAGGAGCCAGGAAGAAGTCTGGAGCTGCTGAGGCCTGGTGCCCTGCTCACAGAAGGCTGGCTCACCTTCCTCTAGCCTGTGGCCCGGTCCTACTCACCCTTGTATTTGAGGTGCTGCAGGATGGGGATAATGGTCTCCAAGGGGATGTTATGGGCCAGGAAGAGCTGCCAGGCACAGTACTGCTCAAAGGTTTCCCAGTCTAGGCTCTGAACTAGAAGAGATGGAAGAAACTCCTGTCTGCCTGCTATCTCTCTCAAATATACACATGGTTGATACACTCACTAGCAGAACCCCAACAGATGGAGCTAAAAATCTAGATCCTTTCTCTTCCCAGACAACACCACTGCTACCATCTCTGAGGACTGCCATATTCCCTGCAATCCAAGGGCTAGAGAGGTGAGGGTAAGGACCCTTGATGCTACAGAGTAAGCACAGAGATCAGGAAACTCGGCGTTCTACCTCCCAATGTTCTATGACCAGAACAACTTTTCTGTCACTGTTAAATAGCTGAGGCCCCTTTCACTCCCAGGTACCTGAAGACTGGTTACTTACTGAGTATGTTGAGGACCGAGTCCTTCCGAAACATGACCAGGTTCCCCATCATCACGTGGCACACCAGCTCCTGGAGCTGGAAAAGAAAGCATCAGACCCATTAGCTCTATGAGAGGCCGAAGGTCAGGAGGAAAAGGCATGACACAGTTTGGAAGGGTAGACAGGTCGGCTACAACAGCAACAGGTTTGTAGGGGAACAGGCCTGTTGTGGAAAAACTCCCCACACCCTGATATAAAGGAAAGGAACCATCTCGGTCTGGCCTGAAGTGAGAAGACCCTGGAGGCTGGGCTCTGACCTAGTGTGAGTAGGGAAAGGCATAAGAAGGATTCTCAGTGCTAAGTTGCTCTGAGTGGATATGAGCAGAAATGAGAGCCAGGACAGCCAGGGCTGCAAAAAGAAACCCTGTCTCAAAAAACTGGGGTGGGGGTGGGGGCAGTGCACAGAAGTTACAATCTCTAGGAGTCCTGTGCATAGAGAAGGTCAAGGAGAAATGGCCCAAACATTTTTATTTTGAGCCAAAGAGAAGGCCAGGCAAGAACAAAACACTTATGTATGAGCGTGTACACACGCATGCTCTTGCCCACCCTCAGCTTTCTCTGTGCAAATATGAACTTCCAGAGAACATGGAGAAATACCAGCTTCTTTCTTGGGCTTTGCTTTCCCTTCCTAGCCCTAATGGCCTGAAGGGCACCCTCATGCAGCGGGAGGCAGAATGCCTGGGGGTGTGGGCTGTCGTGTACAGGCTTAGAGAACACAGAGCCTGGCTTCCCCAGCCCGGCTCTCTAGGACTTGCTGCAGACGCCAAAGCCCAGTGCTCACCTGTGCAGAGTCAATAACAGCCACGATCATGTTCAACAGCTCCCCACTCCTCAAGGTCTCGTCTGGAAACTAGACAGAGAAAGAAAGAAAGGTGAGCCGGGCGGTGGTGGCGCACGCCTTTAATCCCAGCACTCGGAGGCAGAGGCAGGCGGATCTCTGTGAGTTCGAGACCAGCCTGGTCTACAAGAGCTAGTTCCAGGACAGGCTCCAAAACCACAGAGAAACCCTGTCTCGGAAAGAAAGGAAGGAAGGAAGGAAGGAAGGAAGGAAGGAAGGAAGGAAGGAAGGAAGGAAGGAAGGAAGGAAGGTGATTTGGGCAGGAAGGTGGGCTGGACCCCCAGCTTTCATCTAGCCTGCCCCACCCCTTAGACAGACTAGGGTCCTGGCCCAGCACAGAAGCAAACGGCTACAAATCTGGAACCCGACCCTTGTTCTAATATCTGTGTAAAAAAGGAGTGGGGGGCTGGGAGATGAAGCCAAAGCTGACGGGGACAGGACACGCCGGCCAGTTCTGTGGGGAGCGCAGCTAAACCAACCTCTGCATGCCTGGCAATGGAGAGACCCAACCTCAACAGCCTCAGCCATGTCTGGGGATGGGTGAGGTCCCATGCAGAGAGAACAGGGAGGGGTGCCACCTGTACCCTCCTCCCTCCAGGCCTGGCGGTGATCACAGTTCCTCCTGCTATGCCCACACCCTGAGCCCTCATTTCCCTCTTCCTGGGAACTTCTGCCAAGAGGAGGAAGAGCTCATCTCTTCTCCTGTATCCAGCTCTGTGAGACCTCGTCAACAGGGAAATGAAACTGGGTCTCTACTAGAGAAGCGTGGGCCTCTTAATCATCAGAGAAGCTTGGGAGATACGAACAGGGACCTCTCTGGTTCAGGAAACCTGTGCTGGCCCAGAAGATACAGTTAAACCTGAGAATCCAAGTGAATAGGGAAAGACTTAAGCTCACATTACAGTTGAGAAAAGCTTCAACAAGTGGAAGGAGACAGCCATGTATGGGAAGCAGTAACCACTAACGTCAGTGGGTGCATCGTCACCAACTCAAGTAGCACTTGGGAGGCTGAGGCGGGGGATTACCCATTAGCCTATAGTCAACCTGGGCTTCATAGTGAATTTTAAGCCAGTCATGGTTACAGAATGATACTATCTTTAAAAAAAAAAACAAATGGCTGGAGAGATGGCTCAGAGGTTAAGAGCATTGCCTGCTCTTCCAAAGGTCCTGAGTTCAATTCCCAGCAACCACATGGTGGCTCACAACCATCTGTAATGGGGTCTGGTGCCCTCTTCTGGCCTGCAGGCAGACACACAAACAGAATATTGTATACATAATAAATAAATAATTTAAAAAAAAAACAAAAAAACAAAAAAAACAAGTGAGGGTCTATTGAGGTGGGGTCTCCTGTGAGCCCTGTACTGCTGCTATCTTCCACCCACATGGACCCTGTGGAGATACTGACCTCTGTGTACATGGATGGTGTGAGGAGATACTGACCTCTGTGTAGACGGATGGTGTTGGAGATACTGACCTCTGTGTACATAGACAGTGTGAGGAGATACTGACCTCTGTGTAGATGGACGGTGTGAGGAGATACTGACCTCTGTGTAGATGGACGGTGTGAGGAGATACTGACCTCTGTGTAGATGGACGGTGTGAGGAGATACTGACCTCTGTGTAGATGGACGGTGTGAGGAGATACTGACCTCTGGGTACATAGACAGTGTGAGGAGATACTGACCTCTGTGTAGATGGACGGTGTGAGGAGATACTGACCTCTGTGTAGATGGACGGTGTGAGGAGATACTGACCTCTGTGTAGACGGATGGTGTTGGAGATACTGACCTCTGTGTAGACGGACGGTGTGAGGAGATACTGACCTCTGTGTAGATGGACGGTGTGAGGAGATACTGACCTCTGTGTAGATGGACGGTGTGAGGACATACTGACCTCTGTGTAGATGGACGGTGTGAGGAGATACTGACCTCTGTGTAGATGGACGGTGTGAGGAGATACTGACCTCTGTGTAGATGGACGGTGTGAGGAGATACTGACCTCTGTGTAGACGGATGGTGTTGGAGATACTGACCTCTGTGTACATAGACAGTGTGAGGAGATACTGACCTCTGTGTACATAGACAGTGTGAGGAGATACTGACCTCTGTGTACATGGACGGTGTGAGGAGATACTGACCTCTGTGTAGATGGACGGTGTGAGGAGATACTGACCTCTGTGTAGATGGACGGTGTGAGGAGATACTGACCTCTGTGTAGATGGACGGTGTGAGGAGATACTGACCTCTGTGTACATGGACGGTGTGAGGAGATACTGACCTCTGTGTACATGGACGGTGTGAGGACATACTGACCTCTGTGTAGATGGACGGTGTGAGGAGATACTGACCTCTGTGTAGATGGACGGTGTGAGGAGATACTGACCTCTGTGTAGATGGACGGTGTGAGGAGATACTGACCTCTGTGTAGATGGACGGTGTGAGGAGATACTGACCTCTGTGTAGATGGACGGTGTGAGGACATACTGACCTCTGTGTAGATGGACGGTGTGAGGTGGCATAGCAGACGCACATCATCTTCTTGGCAAGCCTTCATGTCCATCATTAGGCAGGTGTGCAGGTCACCCAGCTGGGTAGCCTGGGCAAATGACTCGTACAGGTTCATCTTCCCTGCCGCAGCTTTGCTACAAAACAAGTCAGATGTAAGCCAGCAGGGCAACCCAGCACCAGGGCTTCAACCATCCTCAGGGAGGTGCCTATTCTACCCTGCAAGCTGTGCTTGGGGACCCCATATAGCTCCTTGCCTTCACCAAGAGTTCAGCAATTTCAGGGTCAGGAGACTTTCCTTCCCCCAAAGCTAGTCTGTTTTTTATTTGAAACAGGATCCCACTGTACATCCCTGGCTGACCTTGAACTTATGGAGATCTACTTGACTCCACCTTCCAAAGAATGCTAGTGTTAAGAGTGTGCCACTATGTCCAGCTTCCCCAGTGCTCTGACTACCAGCAGTGACTGTACTGACCCCCGAGAGAAGAGGGAAGAAGTCCTGTCAAGCTGGAGAAGTAGCAACTAACACCATGTGCAAAGCCTAAGTTGGAACTGAGGCTTAAATGTAAGAGTTAAAAGCATGTGGCGCTCAGACAAAACTCATGAAGTTGGGTATGGTAGCACATGTTTATAACCTCAGCACTCAGGAGGAGGAGGCAGGAGGATCTTTGGAGGTTCTGAGAACCTGACTCAAAATGAAACCAAACAAACAATAAGAACTCTAAGTAGGCCAGTCAGTACTTGGGAGGTGGAGGCAGGAGGATCAGGAGTTCAAGGCTATCCTTGGCAAAGCAAGTTCGAGACCAACTTCAACACGTGAGACCATCTTAATAAACAAAATAAGCTGGGCATGGTGGTGCATGCCTTTAATCCCAGCCCTCAGGAGGCAAAGGCAGGAGATCTCTGGGTTCAAGGCCAGCCTCGTCTACACAGTGAGCTCTAGGACAACCAGGCTACTCCTGAGTTTACACAGAGAAACTTTGTCTTAGGAAAAAAAACCCAAAAACAAAACAAACAAAAAAAAAAAAAAAACAAAAAAGGACAAGGGCCAGAGAGATGGCTCAGTGGCTAAAGAGACTCAGGTTCAATTCCCAACACCTACATGGCGGCTCACAACTGTCCATAACTCCTGTTCCAGGGGTCTGACACCTTCACATAGACATACATGAAGGGAAAAAACCAATGCATATAAAACAGGAACAAAGAGATAATTTGAAAATGTCTAAAAAAGGCTGGGTGGGGCTGGAGAGATGGCTCAGTGGTTAAGAGCTTTGCCTGCTCTTCCCAAGGTCCTGAGTTCAATTCACAGCAACCACATGGTGGCTCATAACTATCTACAGTGAGATTTGGTGCCCTCTTCTGGCCTGCAGGGATAGATGCAGACAGAATACTGTATACATAATAAATAAATAAATAAATAAATAACTTAAAAAAAAAAAAAAGGCTGGGTGATGGTGGCGCATACCTGCAATCCCAGAACTCAGAAGGCAGAGGCGCAGATCTGTGTGAGTTTAAAATCAGTCTGGTCTACAGAGCCAGTCCCAAGACAGCCAGAAACTGTCTTGGCAAACCAGAGGGGGCGGATCTCATGTAGCTAGGCTGGCCTGGAACTCCTGCTTCCACCTCCAAAGTGCTAAGACTTCAAGAGTTTAGACCTTGAGGGAACTAAGGGATTCATGATCTGATGGCAAGATTCGGAGGCACGAGAAATTTCCTGGAGCCTGGAGCCTAGCTGGAGGCACTGGGTCATGTATTCACAAAATTTGCTCCTGGCCCTTCCCTGTCACATTCTCTTCTTGGCTGTTCTGAGATGAACTTCCTCTGCCACTTGCCCATGATGCCCACTGCTACAATGTCCACATGCTCGCAATACCTGCTGCTACAATGTTCACATGCTTGCAATACCTGCTGCTACAATGTCCACATGCCTGTGATACCCGCTTCTACAATGTCCACATGCCTGCGATGCCCGCCACTATTTTGTCCACATGCCTGTGATGCCTGCTGCTACAATGTCCACTTGCCCGTGATGCCTGCTGCTACAATGTCCACATGCCCGCCGCTACAATGTCTACATGCCCATGATGCCTGCTGCTACAATGTCCACATATCCACATGCCCATGAGGCCTGCTGCTATAATGTCCACTTGCCCGTGATGCCCGCTGCTACAATGTCCACATGCCTGCAATGTCCACCGCTACAATGTCCACATGCCCGTGATGCCCACTGCTACAAAGTTGTTTCACACAGGCCTGAAAGAACAGGTCCAGCAGACCCTGTGCTGGGCTATCTGGGAACAAGAGCCAGCACACATCTTTCCTCTAAGTCTCTCTGTGTCACAATGATGAAAAACTTACTAACACAGGATGTACAAACCTTGGGGTTTTTTGTTTTGTTTGGTTTTTTTGTTGTTGTTTGAAACAGGGTTTCTCTGTATAACAGCCCTGGCGGTACTCACTTTAGTTAGGGTGGCCTCTAACTCACAGAGATCCGCCTGCCTCTGCCTCCCGAGTGCTGGGATTAAAGGCGTGCGCCACCACTGCCCGGCTATGGACCCTAGGTTAAACCCCTGGCACCTAAACTAATGTACAAAATGGATTGTGCTGCTATTGATAGCCGAAAGGGGAGGGGACTGGCTTGTGTACCAGAGAGGCTGCTTCTCCAGAACACCAACATCACAGAGGCGACACAGACCACACCCACCTTGCCCTCAGGTAGTAGAGCAGGTGGTAGCCGATCTTGGGTTGCTTTTGATACAGCTCGGAGAGAAGGTCCAGAAGCAGCGAAAAGCTGCTGTTGTCCTCCTGCATCTGGCACAGGTTCCTGGACGGGGTGGAGAAAGCTATCGCCTAGCGCACACTCTAAGGGTTGGCTCCCCACCAAACACAGAGATAGCTGTGTAGCATCAGGGAAGATGGCAGGCAGACAGCTCTTCAGCTGAGGGCTTACCTAAATATTAGGTAGAGAGGTTTCCCTACAGACTCCTCCAGGGACCTAAAAGAGGAAGGTTCCATGTGAGAGTCTACATGTATGGAAAGATACGGAAGAGCAGGTATCCCGCCTGCTCCCTTCCTACCAAAGGCAAACTTCTGCTGCCTAGTGCTTAGCAATAGAGAAACAGGTTCCCAACACAGACGCACAATCTGAGAATGTCACCCTCATTGGGGATCAGACTCTTGCCCTTCAGCCAAGACCAGGGGCCAATCCCTGGAGATCAGCAAAGCTTGGGGTCACTGGCCTGGCAGCAGGCCTGGAAAAACAGGGCAGGGACACTGGGCCAAGGCTCAGTACTCTCAGGGCCCATTAGTACATGGAAACATGGAAGCGCCATGTGAAGGGGACTCTGCCCAAGTCTACAGGAAGAGCGCCTGGGGTCTGGGCTGGAAGAGCACACTCTGGCTTGAGGCCCAGGGTGTCAGAGAGGAGCCTTACTCTTCAGTGACCTCTTCAGGCAACACTTCCCCTCGAAAGTGGGCTTTGAAGAGCTCCTGTAGGCAGGAAGCAAGGACAGAGAGCTGCTCCGAATCGAAGTCTTCCTGGTGACAAGACAGAGGGAGGAGACATTTTGACCCAGACCTAGCCTCATTGTCCCCACCTGCGTCTGCCTCCCAGATCAGCTCATCACTCCTGTTCCCTGCTCAGAAGGGCTTCATCAGGGGAAGGGAAGGTAGGAGCTCGACTGCCTGTGAGGCATGTGTGAGCATTGTAAGCTGGGAACGCTTGGGACTGCTTTCTCTGGGGACTTGGTTCCCCCTTACCTCTAGGACCTGGTCCACAATTTCCTGCATGACCTCACACTGGGCCTCTGTGTCACTACAGCGTAGAAGCGAGAGATTAGGAAGAGCAGGGGTACGGCACCTCCCAAGCTGTGCACAGGCACGTGCAAACCTACAAGGGAGCTATGAGCTCTCAGCTCAGAGGGAGGACATCTGGCTAGCAAGTGCCATTCTGTGGGCAGAGGCCCAAAGAAGTCCAGGACAATCCCCAATCGGCCCCGCTCTTACCTTCAGAATCCAGAAAGCAGGGGCTCCCCTATTCCCAGCCCATGCTTCCCAACATCAGCCAAAGACATTTCTCATGAAGCTTCAAGTGCCCCTCCACCCCCACTCACCTGTATACCATCTAGGTAGCAGGAAGTACCTGGACCTAAGGCGGGGAGCAGGGTCTGTACCCACCTTCCCTTCTGTAGCTGCAGAACTTTGTCCCTTAGGGACTCGTCCAACTGATCGAGGTAGGGGGTCACATCAACTGGTTCCTCCACAACGGTCTCCTTGATGGGGTGGAAGCGGAACTCTCTCTTCTTCCCTGAGGGTGGTTTGTCGCCATGAGCTACCTGCGCCCTCCTCACACCTATGTCCCTGTTCACTCAGTGTGCTGAATCCCAGCTCACATCCTGCTATCTACTCTCCTGCCTTTAGTGGACCATCGGATAATAAACAAAACTCAAATCTCACGGACAAAGAGGCAGGCTAGAAAGACTGCAGACAGGCTACCTGAGAACTAGGCCTCTCGGGTTATCACAAGTCAAAGACTCTCTGTTGCTGATCTTACCTTTGCTATTGAGATCCTCTTCATCATCACTGAAGGCTGCCTCTGCATTATCATAGCAACTCTCGTCCTTATCCGACAGATGGTTGTCCATTTCCATGGAAACAGGCTCTTCAATTTTGACTTGTGAGTAAAGAGAAAAAGATTCCTGATGGCCTCCTGTGTCCCCCAGTACGCCCCATGCTTCTGGGGATGAGACTAGTGGGCACGTGGGAGAATGCAGTTTGGCCCTAGATGGACGAATTTGCCTTCTAGCTCTCTGTGACCCATGTCAGCTCAGGATGATGAGCGGAGTATCACCTTCTTTTCTGAAACGGGGCTTTATGTATCCCAGGCTTTCCTGGGTCCCTGGTCTTCCTGCTTCTGCCTCCCAGGTACAAAGATAACAGGCTTACACCACCAAGCTCGGCACAAGGGATATTTATTAGTGTTCTTTAATTTAAAACCAAGTTGGAAAGGAGTACTTGGCTTAAGCTCTTATTCCACAACAAAAAATTGTGGAAGCCAATGTGGCAAAGGGCAGTGTGAACTCAGGGACAAAATGACCATGACAAGACCTGCTAGGGCCTGGACTAAGGACTGGGAAGACAGGTGGCAGGCGAGTGACCGCTGTGAGGCAAGCATCCCGGGAAAGCTGTGCTCTCACCGGGAGACCACCAAGGGAAAAGAGAACAAGAGCAGAGAGTGGAAACTCAGTTAAGACCAGCTGACCCTGTGAGGTCCATACCTTCCACAGGCGGGGAGGGCGAGCTGCAGAACTCAGGGAATTTCTCTCGAAGCATGGCCCGCAGCTCTTTATCCAACTTAGGGTTGTCAAATAGGGGAGCCAAGTGTCTAACAGAGAACACAGATGAC
Source organism: Microtus pennsylvanicus (assembly GCF_037038515.1). Classification (NCBI taxonomy): domain Eukaryota; kingdom Metazoa; phylum Chordata; class Mammalia; order Rodentia; family Cricetidae; genus Microtus; species Microtus pennsylvanicus. The sequence goes on along the minus strand of NC_134585.1, from coordinate 121,884,773 downwards.
GGTCAACATCAGAGCTACTCACTGCTAACACAGGTCGGCTAGCACAGCTTCAGACCCTCCAGAGTCCACAGGGGACATCTGCGTCAAGGGGACACTGGTCTTCTGTCCAGTAGACAACAAGGAGTCAAAGTGGGGCAACAACATCTGAGCTAGAGGGATTGGACCTAATGAAAATGGAGAATCCCCTCCCACAACACACAAATTCCTTACGCTAAGACTCGTTTCTCCACAATGTGGTTGAGGGAAGAAAAGACACCCTGACGCACATGGCCTTCCAACGGTGGGTAGAAGTTAGGAATGATCTAGAAGGGAAGAAGAGGAGTAACTACAAAGCTCTGCTGGAGAGAACTAAGCAGCTGCTTTAGTTTCCGCGAGTGACAGTGGCGGTATGGCCGCAGGGCCATTCCACTGGCTACAGTGCTTGCTATCAGGGCCAGGACCACAGTTGAGACACACCAGGAGACTAACAGGAACTGAACACTGCTCATTCAGGATGGGGGGGGGGCAGGAAAGCCGCGGTGGCACTTACTCGGCACATGAAGTCCAGGAGCGTGGCAGTGATGGCTGGGTGGGGCTTCATGGAGTGGTGCATGACCAGGATGGCTGGCTCTGGAGAGGGTGAGGGAAAAATGAACTAGCCCCCGACACCGGACACCGTTTCCATGTCTAATAGTTTCTCAGCATCTGTGAAGCCCCCAGGAAGTGCTGCTGTGTGTACTCCCCAGCTGGGACCAGGCAGGGAACCCTCCCCAACTGCATTCAGTCCTCATCTCCCTTTTGTACCAGTACTCCACTTGGAAAAAAAAAAGAGATGGGAAGGGAGGACAGACTTCTGCCTAGGCCCTCCCCACCCAGAGCCCAAGGCTATGGGAAAAGGCAGCAGCAACTGGTTGGCCTCATCAAAGCAACTTTCCCTCTAGGTCAAGGGAAAACTGAAGGGGAACAAGCGAATTCCTCCTGGATAAACAGGCACTTCTAACCCCCACTCCCCTGAGACTTGATGACAAGCGTGGGGGCTTCGGGGACCGGAGGGTGGTGCTGATTGGTCCCAATCACATACCTATGTTCATAATGCTATCCTTTTCTGGGCTAAAGAACAGCCAGTCATAAAACAGAGCCAGCTTGGCATTAGAGGCAGCAACGTTGGACTGGAAAAGAGATAGGGAGAGGGCTAGTTCCATCAGTCGGCTCCCATCTTTCCAGAGCCAAGGGGATTTGCAGGGCCCTCTTGGTTGTTTCATCTTTGAAATTCAGTTCCCAGTGAGAGATGGCATAACCTCATAGGGTGAGGCACACAGTCTATTATATGGGAACCGGCCTGGGTTTTTCATGTATCATGTAGTACACACGCCTACTCTCTATAAAGAGATCAGCACAGGAACACTGACGAATCACAAGTTGGTATGATAGCCTACAGCTGCCTTTGTTGAACAACCCAGGCACCTCCCTACAGACCCCCTAGGAAAGGCCTGCAGCCTGAACCAGCACATTCCAGGAACACCATAAAGTGGGGGAAGGGTGTGAGATGTTTAAGAACAGTGTTAGCTGAGCATAGAAAAAGGAAACAGAAGATGGCAGCTCTCTTAAAGTTTCTGTGTTTGGGGAAAGGAAGTCTCTAAAGCTGATGCCAAAGTCGTGGATAGAAGCATCTAAAGCAGTGGTTCTCAACCTCCCCAATGCTACGACCCTTTAACACAGCTCCTCATGTTGTGGTGACCCCAACCATAAAATTATTTCACTGCCACTTCATAACTGTAATTCTGCTACTGCTATGAATCATAATGTAAATATCTGGTATGCAGATATCTGATACTCAATCCCCAGGTTGAGAACCACTGAACAGAGTCAGGGGGTATAATGACATATGTCTACAATTATAGCACTTAGGAGGCTGAGACAGGAGGATTGCTGCAAGTTTGAGGCCAATTCAGGCAACACTCCAAGACCTTGTCTCAAAACTCAGTGGTTAATGAGTTCTTGCAAAGAACGTGTGTTTATTTTAGCACCAACATGGTGATGCACAAGCAGCTATGTCTCAGTTCCCTCTTTTCACTTCTGGGCCTCCACCACCAGCACACACACACACTCAAGCACAACATCAGAACTCAGATACTCACACACTCAGGCATACACACCAGCACACACACACACTCAAGCACAACATCAGAACACAGATACTCACACACTCAGGCATACACACCAGCACACACACACACTCAAGCACAACATCAGAACACAGATACTCACACACTCAGGCATACACACCAGCACACACACACACTCAAGTACAACATCAGAACTCAGATACTCACACACTCAGGCATACACACCAGCACACACACACACTCAAGCACAACATCAGAACACAGATACTCACACACTCAGGCATACACACCAGCGCACACACACATACACTCAGGCATACACATATATCATAAAATAAATAAGTAAATGAAATAAAACAGAAAAATGAAAACCCTGGATATGAATAAGGAACAGCTCATGAGAATAACTATTGGGTTTGGAGAGATGGCTCAGCAGTTAAGAGAACTGGTTGCTCTCCTAGAAGACCCAGGTTCAATTTGCTGCACACACATGGCAGCTCACAGCTGTCTGTAACTCCAAGATCTGACACCCTCATACAGACATACATGCACACCAATGCACATAAAATAAAAATGAATTAAAAAAAAGAGAATAACTATTATGGCTTCTAGAAACAACAAGGAAAAACACAGAGATGTCTCTGAGATTCAGGTCTAAGAGGGTCCCTCAGGGACCCAAGTAGGAATGCCTCAAGAATCCAGAATTTTGAGTTGGGCACAGTGGTTGGTATACACCTAATCCCAGGACTGAGGGGACTGAGACAGGAGGATTGTAGCTCAAGGCTAGCCAGAGTTATACAATAAGGTCTTGTATCAAACAAACAAACAAACAAACAAAGAAACAGAAATCAGGGTTTGGGGGCTTGGCAGTAGGGAAGATGGTGAGCCTCGTCAAACCCAAGCTCAGATGAGAACAACTATCAATTTCTAGAGATGAAGAAAGGGAGGTAGCGAGCCTGAGGCATTCAGAAGACCCGGTGAAAGGTCCATTAGGGTTCACATGGCCCTGGAATCAGAAGGGAAGTCCAGGAACACGCTAGAGGAGGCGCTGTTCACCACCCAGCAGTCTCTGCCCTGCTGCATGGTCCTTTACCGTGCACGTGGTCAGGAGCCAGCCAATGATGGCCCATCGGGGCAAGATATCTGAACTCAGCACTTCGTTCGAAGGGTGGACCACCCCACAGATGTATCGAATGAGGTCACAGCGCAGAGACTGACTGTCAGGGGTTGAGAGGTACTGGCGCTGGAACCAATCCTGGTATCGCTTTTGCTGGCCAAATCGCACCTGAGGGAAGAAGAAGTGAAGGGGAGGGTGGGCTGGTGAGCAGGAGACTGGAAGCTAGTCTTGGACCATGTGCTTGTGACAACTTCAGTAAGCTCTTTGTCTCTCAAGTGCCCTCTCCTTTGGGGACATCCTGGTCTTAACCACCTTGAAGCCCTTTCTGGCTTGCCTTGTGCATCAGCGGTCTGCTCGCTCCTGCAGCAGGCCTCATGCTCCCCGACCTCTGGAAACAGCTGCAGCCCTTTCTGGCTGCTACCTCTCGCTCCTGTCACTGGCTTTCTGGCTGGAAGCTTCTCCTTTTCTGGAGCTACTGCTGAACAGCAAAGACTGCTCCTGGAGAGTCAGAGCCAACCCTGGCCCCACTCAGCACTGACTGCCTCCTGATAGCCTGAACAGGACTGTTAGCCAAGGCACAGACTCTCCAGACCTGGCCGCAAGTCCAAACACACCTCAAATGTTTACACTAGAGCCAGATGTGGCGGCCCGTACCTGAAATCCCAGCACTCGCAAAGCTGCTGGGGGAGGACTGCCAATAGTTCAAAGATGGCTGGGCTACACAGTCAGAGCCTGTCTCAATCCAGCCACCCAAATGGCAGCACTAGATAGGGCAGATCTCACGCTCTCTTCTAGTGCCCTCTCAGAAGACATCAAAATATATCAAAACGGTTAACAAGCTGCTCCCAGGTCAACACTGTGAAACAGAACTCGTAGCAGCAACGGTGGCTGAACACCTGAACTCTAACAATTGTGGCAAAGATACTAAATTTTAACATGTGTGTGTGCACATGTAATGGCTAAGTTTATAACATAAACTGGAATAGTTTTGGAAGATGAGGTTACAATTGGAAAAAGGTCCCCGCCAGACTGGCTTGTGGACTAGGAAAGCTGTGGTACATTTTCTTGATTGGTGAGTGTTTGGCAGACATGACAGAGAGCAGGCTGAGCAAGCCGTGAGAGTTAGCCAGTAAGCAGCAGGCCCCATGACCTCTGCTTCAGCCCTGCCTCCAGCTTCCTGCCCTGCTGGAGTTTCTGTTCTGACTCCCCTCAGTGATGGACGGGGTGACCTGGAAGTGTAAGATAAAACAAACTATTCCTTCTCCAAGGTGCTTCTGCTCGTGGTGTTTTATGACAATAACAGAAACCCTAACTAAGACAGTATGCATATACTCTAAATGTGGCCTTGTTAGAGACATAATGTTGCTGCTAAGTAGTTGAAGCTAGCATAGAATTTGAGAACCTCTTGCCTCAGAGTCCCAATGCATATGCCATCACATCCCATTACAATTTGTTTTTTTTCTTTTACCTCTTTCTTTCGAGACACAGTCCCAGTAGGTAGTCCTAGCTGGCTTTGAATACATAAAGATGTGCCTACTTCTCATGTGTTGTGATTAAAATGTAGAGTGTACACCACCATGCCCAGCACTTCCTGTCATTGTTTTTCTTTGAAAGAAGACAGGTCTCACGTAACCAGGCTGTCCTCCTCCGTCACCTCTGAGTGCTGGAATTACAGGCAGGAGCCTCTATGCTTGTTAGTCCACTGTAGATTCCACAAACATCCTCAGAGACAGAAAAACCACAGTCCTCCAACATTTTTACCACAGTGCAACCACGTTTGGAAACCAAAGGCCACAGCCTACCCTGTAGACAGTCTACAACCACTGTAATGGCTGCTTTTGTAACAAAACTTCAGAAGAGTTACAAGTCTTGCTTATTTAACACTACACCTCGAGTGCTTTCTCCAAACATTATTTCCGTGTACTGTGCAATGTGCAGGTATAGACTGAACCAAGGAAAGCACCAAAAAAGGTCAGGACTTAGTCACTACTGTGCGTGTCAGTAATCAGCGGTGACAAATCTGCAGTGAGCTCAGCTGACACCACACACAGACTGTCTCACCCGGGACGTCATGAAGAGGAGCTTGGTTTCCATGTCTGGGGTTAGACGACAGGCTAGAAACTTTCGGGACGTTCTTGACTGAAGCAGTTGTAGGATACCTGAACCAAGGGGACAAGAGAAGTATGAGACCAGAGAAACGGAAGGCAGGAGAGGGAACTGGGTCAGAGCAGGTGTGGTTTTGCTCATGGGCCTATTCTATGGCAAGCCCGAGAAAGAAGCCTGGCAAAGGCACACAGGGCTGCCTCCAGTCATGCCAACTGCAGCGCTTCCCTTCTGCTGGCCTCCCAAATTGATACCCACGTTTTTATAGCTAGAAATAGATGGGAAATTCATTTTCTTCTTCTTATTTTTTGTTTGCTTGTTTGTTTGTTTGAGACAGGGTTTCTCTGTATAATAGTCCAGGTTGTCCTGGAACTCACTCTGTAGACCAGACTGGCTTCGAACTCAAAGAGTTCTTCCTGCCTCTGCCTCCCGAGTGCTGCGATTAAAGGCGTGTGCCACCCGCACCCCCCAATTAATATGTGAAGTCTTAGCCTGCCTTCCTACTCCTAAGGGTGACACTATGAAATCCTAGGACCAGTGTGCCTGAATAGCACAGCCAGAGACGCTATAGTCAGAAAGGTCTGTATCCAAACTCTGCCTGGAATTTACTACCTATATGGTCCTTCAGCGCGTGACTTAATCTCTTTGACCCTCATTTTCCTGTGCAGAAAGTGAAACACTCATCTTAAGGGCTGTGCTGGCACACCCTCTGTGTGGAGCAGCCCGAGCACACAGCACGAGCTGAGAACGCATACAGCCACGCTCTGCTCTCCTCGCCCTCACTCCCTTAGCTCGTGTGTGCATAGGTGTGGACGTGGGGGGGGGGAGGAATGAAGCTACAGAATACAACAGGATTCTGGGAATGTCAAAGACATATGAACACACACACACAGACACACACACAACAAAAAAACCTACAGAGGCTTCTGACCAAACTAGACTCCTGTAGTGAGAGGCAAGAGCGTTTCTTTTTCTTCTCTATAGCTCCAGGAATCAAATTCAGGACACTGTAAGTGCTTTATCACTAAGCTACATCCTGCAGTCCATTCTTCTAGGACTAAGAGGACCCTCTGCTGACTCTGCTTCAAGAATTGGCCAGTGACCCCCTGTCAACCACAAGCACAGTGAAGCTGGAGTCTGGCCCTCACCTTGTCAAGGAGCTGTGGGAAGAGGATCACAGTTTTCTGTCCACATCTGTGTTTTAAGTTTTTGACTACATTTTATCTTCCTGAAGTTCACGTGTGGACTCACCGGTGTCTAGTGGTATGTCTGGAGGTCAGAGGCTGACTTGGGGAGCCAGTTCTTTTCTTCTACCATGCAGGGCTCTGGAGACTGAATTCAGGGCACTAGGCTTGGCAGCAACTGCCTTTACCAACTGAACTATCTTGAGGCCTTGTATGATTTTTTTTTTTTTTTAAGAAGCACTGCAGCTGGAGCCAAGCAAGTAGGACCTAGTCAGAAACTACATGAACCGTTCTGTGCTTCTGCCACTCCCGTGCCCAGCTGCACCCAGCAAAGTGTGTCCTACCCCAAGCTTTCTCTGACTAAATCTCTCCTGCCAATTCACTTCCACCCCTTCAAATCCACTCAGAACATACCGAGGGGCTTACTCACCTGTAAACTGAGGACTCAAAGCCTGAGGGTTATGGATGATATCTTTCCAGAGCAGTTCAAATTCTGGTATCCTAGCAACATTCTGAAGTAATCTTACAAGGTCGCGGCCAATCATCAAACATTCCATGAACTGAAAGGGAGAGAGGATGGAGAATGGGAGCAGGAGGATAAAACCATGCACTGCTCACCTCCTAGAGGGAGGACGGTGCAGCATGCTCTGTGGAGGGGAGAGAAGATAGCTGAAGGGATCATAGCAAGTTTGCTTCTGGAGTCAAGGGGCTGGCTGCAGCTGCTCAGGAAGAGGCTGAGGCTGAGAGCCCTGAGGCTCTCCCATCAATCAAGCCCCTCCCCACATGGGGCTGCTTTGATTCAGTTCAAGGAAACTGAATTCCAAAAGTTTGGGGCCCGGAAGTAGCACTCCATGCATCCTACAGCGAAGTTCATTCTGGCTAACAGAAGAGACAGCTGTGATAAAGGAAATGATCTGTGTAACTGTGTGGTCCAAACAATACTGATTAAAATCATGTGTTACACAATTATATGGACACATTTCCAAGATTTTGGGAAGTTTTCTTTGGTTGTTGTTGCTGTTTTTCAAGACACAGTTTTTCTATATAACAGCCCTGGCTGTCCTGAAACTCAGAGATCCACCTGCCTCTGCCTCCTGAGTGCTGGGATTAAATGTGTGCGCCACCATGGCCTGGCTGATTCTGGGGGTTTTCAAGACAGGGTTTCTCCGTGCAGTCTTGGCTGCCCTGGAACTTGCTGAAAATCAGAGATCTGCCTACCCCCACCCCCAAAATACTGGGATTAAAGGGGTATGCTTTGAAGTTGTTTTTTTAAGATTTGTTTTTTCATATACACACATATATACATATATATTCACGTGTATATGAATGTATATTATGTATATATGTGTATATGTATTTGTTTTTACAAGACAAGGTTTCACTGTGTAGCTCTCACTGTCCTGGTAGCTCTTATAGACCAGACTGGCCTCGAACTCACAGAGATCCATAGGCCTCTGCCTCCCAAGTGCTGGGATTAAAGGCATGCACCACCAATGCCTGGCAAGGTTTACTCTTATGTATATCAGTGTTTTGCCCACATGTACGTAAGCACTATGTGCCCAGAGGCCATAAGAATCCTAGATCCCCTGGAACAGGAATTACATATGCTGTGAGTCACCACATAGGTGCTGGGAATCAAATCCATGTCCTCTGCATCTGTTGTAACTACTGAACCTATTCAATAACTGCTTTTAATTTAAAATTTTCAATATGGCCAATAGCCTCATAGTAGCTTAGATTTAGAATATCTCTCTTGGAGAAACTACAGTAAAAAAATTCATAATCCACACAAGTAAACATGTCAATTACCGGAACAGGTGGAGTTGGTGTAACAGTGGACACACAAGAACAGCTGCTGTCTGTTGTACAACAATGTAAATCGAAACCGACCAGAAAAACCCTGGATGCCAGCATTATTTGTGACATTTCTAAGAGCAAGGGGTATTCCACACTGACTCCCTGTCCTTTGTTCCTGAGCTGTCTGGGGATGATGATGCAAAGACCACATCCTCATACTGATCTTGTCCCGTTCCCTTACCCGTTCCCGAAGCAAAGAGACACAGAAGTCAACTTCCTTCTGCCGAAGGGTCTGGAGCTGGGCAGTCCCATGGTGGTCCACGATAAGTCGGAGGTATGTGTACACAGCCATGGCGATGAGGATGCTGCTCTTCAGGACCCACTCCCTGCAGAACAGAAGACACTGCACCTACCTCCCGCCTAGACCAGACCTGCACCTCACGCTCATCAGTGAGCACACACTGAGAACGGCTCTGTCCTGTGAGGGTTTTCCTCAGGCTGCTATTCTAAGAGTTGACTAAGGCAAAGGTGACAGATTTTCTTTACCAGACAGATGCCCAACAAAGGTGGGTGCTGAATGAAATCAACCTCCTATAATCTAAGAACTTTCGTAGCTGCCAATGGGGTAACTGTGTTGGTCGACTCATTCAAGCCCACCCCATGTGAGGCACTTGGGACAGAGGCAAGCTACACCTCTCCTGCTCTGCCACGGAAAATGCTCTCCGTGTCCGTAGTTCTCTAAGTGTGACGCAAGGATGCTCTGGGGATTTCAGGACCCTTTGAGGACCTGGAATTCTCAGAACACATTGTGCTAACCCTCTATTAGGCTTATTATGGTCAACCACGCTACCAACCCCACCCTTAGATAATGAGTCACCTGCCCTAAGCCCTAAACCAAAATCTGGGAGGTTGTTGCGGGGTGGGGTGGGGTGTGCGACAGCTGAATTTAGATGGTAAAGCCCATTTCCCTAGCGTTTTAGATTTTCCCTGGAAAACAGCAATGAAAGCACTATCTGTTCAAAAGGGGCAAAGGGAAAGACACAGCGGGGAGGTTCCCAACTCTCTAATGCTGCCTCCAGTGCCAACGAGTTTGTAATTGCTTTGACACCCCTGCTGGAAGGCTGAGAACTGGAGGAAGAGTTTAATTAATATAACCAGGCAACATCCTGATTCAGGAACAGTAATCAAGCCACTTAATTGACTAAAAGATTATGGCCTTTTCTTCTCTTTTGATGTCTTCTCTTGTTTTTTGAGACATGGTCTTGCTATATATATATAGCCCAGGCTAGACTTGAATTCACAGCAATCTTCCTGCCTGAGTTTCCCAAATGCCAGGATTACAGACATGCACTGCTATGCCCAGCACTGTCCTTGCTTTCATGAATGGAAATGCTAGCCAAGGACACATACTTCCCTTTCCCCCAACACCCCTAATAATACTCGGAAAGGTTAGGGAAACAGGAAGGCAAGCAGTTTAAAACGCAAGGTGTTCACTTTCACCAAAACTGTGAAGGGGCCGGGCAGCAAAGGGGCTGCTAGGTGACACCTGTGAGGGAAATGCAGCTTTAAGGGATGATGGGACAGAATCTGGCACGAGGAACAGGACAGAAACCAATTTGAGGAAGATTACCTGCAGAAGGAAAGGACAAACCTGACCACTAGGATGGCGCAATGAAGAGAAGAGGAGATGGAAGTAAGGCTCTCTAGCCAAAGGTAGCAAAGAAATGAGATCTAAAGAGAAGCAGAGGCCGAGTAATAAAGTCCCCCTGCTACTGGGATGATGCTGGCCCCAGGGCAGCTGCATAACGGAGCTCAGGGCAGTAGGTGGCGCTGCACAGCCGCCTGGGCAGAGCACAACTCTGCTTAGAAGAGAACCATTCTTTTAAATTGAAACAAATATGGACAATAATAGGCCCCCAGTCATTTGGCGACTTGATGTCCTTTCTCTGGAAGAGATGCTAAATGAAGATGTGGAAACTGGGATCAGAGCGCCAAGGGAAAGTCACAGGCAAATGCCCACACTAGGGCTGCCCTCAACCATTTCACTGTGTGTGTGTGGGGGGGGGCAGAGAGCCAAATGCGTCCCGCATCGCCTTCTAACGTGCGTCTCTGCTCTATATTGCTTCTGCACCACACTGCCCCTGTGCCATTCCAAAAAAGAGCATGTGCTGGACTGAGAGGCTTGGAAGAGAAGGCGAGGTACCTGCCAGGCTTGTGTGGTTGGCTGGCCCCCTCTACTGAGCTCATTCCCCCCTCAGCTTCCCCAAAATATAAACATTCCAAGGAGGTCTGGGTCAAAAATAAACGCTTATCAGATGAAACCAGATTTTCCTGGGCTCTGAGATATTTTAGCGAGCTCCTTCTTTCCCACTCCTCATCCCCTGGGACACACTGTGGCATCTGCCACCTTCCCACTGCACCAGAGTATGCTACAGCCATGAGCCTTTCTTCCCCACGTCCCATACCCACACCCCTCATGGCCGTGTCTGGCTCTTGCCCCACCCTTCACGGTAGACTCTACCTCTGCTCCGTCAGGATATCCAGAACACTTTCTGCCAACCAGATATTTTTGGCTGTAACATCGCCACCTGATTTCAAGGGGGTGGGAAGGGGAAGAATCAGAATACAGTAGCTCTATTAGCAACTCAGCTAATTGAACAAACCTCATCCTGCCGGTCCACCCAGCTATCCCATCACTACTGCCCTGAATGCCCTTCTCTCTTCTTTTAGGTTTTAGTTTCCCCTTTGCCTTGAGAAAGAAAGGAAAAGAAAGTTCCATTCTTCTAGAACTGCTACTTTACCAGAGCCGGGACTTTTCTAACCACCAAGAAATGCAGAGGGAATGCTTTCTCTGTGAAAAGTGAAAAGTCTGAGACAGTCAGAAGCCCCAGCTGAAAATCAACGGTGTGATCCGGACTAGGGCAAGAGATGCGGTGCCGGGCACGGCTGCAGTCTAGTGCCCGGATGTGAGGGTAGGGTTCGGACCCCGACAGGCTCGGGGTTATCTCGAGACATCAGTCTTTAGATCTTGCTACTGAACACGCAGTGTTGCCAGACAAAAATATTGGGATGAGAAGGAAGTGCCAAGAAAGAATAAAAATACACACCACACCAATGCTACACACCTCCCTGGGTCTCAGTGAGAAAACTCAGTGTTCACACTGTCACATCACAAAGGCTAGAGCCATACGTACCAAGCAGGAATATCAGTGTTAGAGAAAATCCTAAACAAAGGGCAAAGCATAGCCAGGTGTGATGGTGCATGCCTGGACCATCAGCATCAAGGAAGCTGATGCAGGAGGATTGCGAATTTGAGGCCAGCCCAGGCTACATTGCAAGACGTTTTCATTTAAAAAGGAAAAAAAAAAAAAGCAAGGTGGAGTAGAGCTGGGCATGGTACAATTTGGTGGTGGAGTGCTTGCCTAAACAAGTGAGGCCTTAGGTTCAATTCTTACCACCGTAAGAAACAAAACAAAACCACAGGCACTGGTGGGTACTGGGGAAGTGGAGCTGCAGGGTCAGCCTCATTTTTACTTATTATTTATTTGTCATTAATATTTTGTTTCCTTTCTTGTTTTTAACAGAAAAAAAAACCCAAACCAAAACAACAACAACAAAAAACCAAACAAATAAAAAACCCTACAAGCAAACCCAAAAGCAGAAGAGATGATTTGGGCAGATCTTTCCATATCCAATATTTCAGACAGATGTCACGAATGCCGAGATTAGAAAAACCTTAAATGTCAGGGACTGTTCTGTGACACTGTTCCTCAAACTGGCCCCAGCTAGTTGCCAAAATGACTAGGGAGCCAGTGTTCAGAACAGGGGTGGAGCCAGGGAAAGCAGAAAGGCAGAGAGCAAATGGCTTCCCTTGTTTCTCCCTGCCCAGCTTCCTGATCTAGCGAGCTCCTCACTCCAGAGTGGCAACGGCTAACACAGGCCGAACACCTGGTCAAGTCTTAATTTAGCAGGAAAGAAATCAAGGCAAAACTGATTGTAAAGCCCTGAGATTTTTCAATCCATTTTTTTCCTGCAACACACGTGGCCAGAAGATCTCTACACTGGGGTCCAAGGACCCATCAATCACATTCCCTGGGTACTTAAGCATCCTTCATTGCCTAAGCTTATCTCTGGCTCCTTCCCTTTCTTCACACGCTCCTGCCCACAAGCTTACCTGCAATCTGCTTCATAAATGTCATGCAAACACCGTCGGCTCCCAGAACTCCACCCTTCACCAGTTCCCGAACCAACCACACCAACTAATGGGGAGAAACAGACATACAGGGCACAGATGTGAGGTTGAGAAAGGAGCTAACTAGGTCACCCACAACGTAGGTGCACAATAATGGCTGCAGCCCACACCCTCTCCAGCCTACACCATGGAGTTCTTTTCCGTTCTTGTCTGGGGTTGGGGACTGGCCCCTCCTTGTGCATGCTAAGCACATGCCCTAACACTGAGTCACACTCCAGTCGTCCTCCGTCTTTCCTGGCCTTACCTGAGTCCGGCAGGTGTCTTGCAACTTCAAGTACTTCTCCATGAGTAGCTGGTTGATTTTATTCAGGACAATGTTCATGCCATCGCGACTCACCAGCGCCAGGTCCCGGTAACACTGTGACAAGTAAGGTTTGTGAGCAAGATCCTGACCCCACAGTCACCCAGCCAACCCGAGCCTGGCTCTTATTAACAGCAGTGGGATACTGGGTGGCTAGACACATTGCACTCTGGATTCTTCCTTCTACAAGCTCCTCCATTCCAAAACGACCCTCCAACTCTGCCTCTTGGGGTAGGGAAAATGACTCAAGATTCTCTAATAAGGCTTTCAAGAAAGGCTGCTGGGCAAAGCTGCTAGCTCTGTCCCTGTCCTCCAGCCTCCCTTTTCAGGAAGTGTCAAGACTGCTTGATGCCACAAGCTGAGCAAAGCCAGGTGGAAGCCATCTGTGTTCCATCTGCCAGCAGAGTTCACTGAGAAATGGGTCTAGGTGAAAGTCAAAGAGAAACCCAGAGGTTTTCAGGTTTGCTCTAACTCAGCCAGATGTAGCAAAGGGAATTTTGCTAAGGGACCAGGGTCTCGCACTTTCTAGCTTGATATAGTGGCACATACTTATTATCCCAACAGTTAGCGGGTAAGGGACAGAAATCACAAGTTCAAGGCCATTCTGAGCTATAAAGTGAGACCCTTGCTTAAAACCAAAACCAAACACTTTCCTGTTTGTTTGAGCTAGAGCCTTACATTGTAGCTCAGGCTATCCTGGAACTCACTATGTATGGCAATTCTTCTGTCTCAGCCTACTGAGATCGCAGGTGTGAACTATTACAGTCACTCAAAACCAGACATGGTGATGTGCAACTTTTTTCCCCACATAATTAATTTATTTTTATTTTATGTGCATGGTGTTTTGATTACATGTATGTCTGAGGGCATCGGGTCGCCCAGAACTAGTAACACAGTTGTGAGCTGCCATGTAGGTGCTGGGAATTGGACCCAGGTCCTCTGGAAGAGCAGCCGATGCTCCTAACCCACTGAACCATTTCTCCAGCCCCGGTGGCACACGTTTAACCCTAGCACTCAGGAGGCAGAGGCAGGTGGATCTCTGTAAAGCCAGCCTGGTCTACAGAGTGAGTTTCAGGCCACCCAGGGCTACACAGGAAAAAACAAACGAAACAAACTTTCATTTTTTATTATTTACTTTGTGTGATGGTGTGTGTGATTGTGAGTGATTGCGTGATTGTATGTGTGTGTGTAGGTCACAGGAAAACTCTATGGAATCAGTTTCTTCTACCTTTTCTTACATTCCAGAGACTGAACTCTGAACTTGTCTGAGACAGAAATTACCAGGCTTGTGCGGCAATTGCTTTTGCCCACTCAGTCCACTTGCCGGTCCCTAAACATGAATTTTATTAACTAAATGCCTTTCTTCTTTTCTCTTGAATGCTAAGTACTGAAGCAGGGGAGGTCCTTCAGCATCCTCAGCCCGGGGGGTGGGGGATGGGAGGTGGGGGAGATAAGGGAGTGCAGAAGTTTCTTCTGAGGCACTGCTTCCCTTCCCCTTAGAACTCTCCCCATAATGCTTCTTCAATGAGGCCAGGCCTTAGGGAACCTCATTCACTGCTTCCTGTGCCTGCTGAGTTCTATCCTGGTCTCAGTCAAAGGGCAAAACTTTTGTAGACAGGTTCTTAGCCAGAGAGAAACCTCAGAAGGCTGGTGAAGAGGTGGCTCAGATTAACAACAAGCCAGGTGGTGGTGGCACACGCCTTTAACCCCAGCACTCAGGAGGCGGAGGCAGGTGGATCTCTGTGAGTTCGAGGCCTATACAAAGAAACCCTGTCTTGAAAAAAGCCAAAACAAAGCCTACCATCATCACCACTATCAACAAAAAAGATTAACAAAAAGCAGGGTGTGGAGGTTCGAGCCTGCAACCTCAGCATTTGGGCAGGAAGTGTAAGACTTTAAGACAATCCTGAAGCCATTTTTGACAATTCTGAATCCTTTCAGCCTCTGTGCCATAGTGCTTCCCCTCCTCCCCTGGGAACCAAGGACCTAACAGCTACACTCACACGTACTCAGTTCCTGAACAATTACCCATATACGTATGCTTTGGTTCGGTCCTCTGGGAAACGGGGTCAAAATGACCTCTTACCTCATCTGATCTGGCAATAGCTCTCCAGTCAATTATTGGTAATAGCCCTTTCGAATAAGCCAATCAGAATAGTCAAAGAACAACCCCCTTGCTTCTGTGGCTCCTTTAAAAATAGACTGTACCAGCTATTCGAGGTCCCTCGGCTTCCCGAATGCTGGGGGACCTTGTCATGACAGAATTAATAAAATCCTTATGCTTTTGCATCAGCTGTGGTGTGTGAGGTGGTCTCTGAGGTCCTCCTCGGTGTTTGGACGCTGGAGTCCAACAGAAGGAGGATCAGAAGTTCAAGACCATTCTTGACTACATAGTAAGTTTGAGGGCAATCAGAGCCACATGACACACAGCCAAAAAAGAAAGGGAGGAAGGGAGACAGAAGAAAAAATATATCATAATAGTGACACAGGGTCCCATCCCTAACTAAAAAGTTATTTGCACACCTGGAGTGGTGGTGCACACCTTTAATCCCAGTACTCAGGAAGAAGAAAACAGATCCCTGAATTCAAGGCCATCTTGGTCTACAGAGCAAGTTCTAGGACAGGCAAGGCCAGATAGAAATCCTGTCTTGAAAAACCAAAATCAAACAGATTTTATGCTTTTTTTCTTTTACTTCCTCTTTTTTTTTCTTTTTCTTTTTCTTTTTTTTTTTTTTTTTGGTTTTTCGAGACAGGGTTTCTCTGTAATTTAGGAGCCTGTCCTGGAGCTAGCTCTTGTAGACCAGGCTGGCCTCGAACTCTAAGAGATCCGCCTGTCTGCCTCCTGCCCAAGTGCCGGGATTAAAAGGCGTGTGCCACTACCACACGGCTTTCATGCTTTTTTTTTTTTAATGGGGGTTTTGGTTTCATTTTGTTTGGGCACTTTTTATCTTAGTGATTTGTTTGTTTTGATTTTCATTGTGTATATATTTTTAAAATTTGTGATTTTTCTTTTTGAGACAGGGTTTCTTTCCATAGTCCTGGCTGTCCTGAACTCAAGAGATCTGCCTGCCTCTGCCTCCCAAGTGCTGGGATTACACCACAACCAAGTAAACCTTAAATCCACCCTGCATTTCTGTCCAAAGGCAGAACTAACCCTAATAAACTCTTACAAACAGTCCTCTTGCTTAAAGCTACAGTCTCAGACAACAGATTAAGGTCAGCCCTTATCAGCAACTCCCACCAGAGAAGGATAAACAACTGGGCAGACCTGCCACTAATTCTTCCACCAGCCTGACCCAACTCAAGTCTCCAGATGACTTCTTCACCTGATAGATCCTCCCTCATCTAAAACTGTGCTCCTAACTGTGACATGCTTGCCTGAAGAGGTCTGACCTGGGAACCCACAAGGGGAGGACTGACTTAGAAACCTTCAGCATTTGACGAAGCTGGCGCAGCCATCAGTTATGAAAGCCAGTGAGATGGTTCAACTCCCTTCGGAGTACAGGCCTGCCACAGTGCCAAAGGAGTAGACTATTCTAGCCCTTACCAGACTCGGTGGCCAAACTCATGGTAAGAAAACAAAGGCAGCAGACCCCGCCGACTCCCTCCCGGAGGAGGCTCCCTGACTTACCCTGGCAGACTTGGACCTCACATGAAACAGCCCTCTCCAGAAGCCAGGGCTAATCTGCACTGAGAAGACTTCGACTTTATTGTTTCGTTTGTCTGCTGTAAGCTAAGTTTGACTCTGTAATGCAGACTGGCCTGGAGCTTCTTATTTCTTTATTTGTATACATGTTTGCCTATGAGTTTACGTACACCATGTATGTGCCATCTCTTGGAGGTCAGATCCCCCGGAACTGGAGTTATAGGCAGTTGTGAACTGTGATATGGATTCTGGAAACTGAAGCTGGGTTTTCTGCAAGAGCAATAAATGCTCTTAATTACTGAGCCATCTTGTCAGTCATTTTCTTTGTGTGTTCCTGGCTGTCCTGGAACTCGCTCTGTAGACCAGGCTGACCTTGAACTCCCAGAGATCCGCCTGCCTCTGCCTCCCGAGTGCTGCATTAGAGGCCTGCGTCACCACCACTCAGCCATTTGTATTTTTCAAGATTTACTTACTTAACTTATTGGCTTGGCATTTGATATGTAGCTCTAACTAGTCTTGAACTCAAGGCAATCCTCCGATCTTAACTTCTCAACTACTGATCTTACAGGCATGTATCGCCACGCCCAGTTTTATGGGAGCTCAGTTTATGGGCTCACACCCAGGGCCTCACACAGCACTAACACTGAGCAACATCCAATCAGATCTTTAAGAATTGTATGTAGTGTGTATACAGTGTGTGTGTGTGTGTGTGTGTGTGAGAGAGAGAGAGAGAGAGAGAGAGAGAGAGAGAGAGGGGTCATCAGGCTTATCTGACAAGTACATCTATCAGCTGAGCCATCTCGCCTGCCCTTCAGTCAGATTTTAATTATAATATCTATAAAAACATATACAAGAGGAAATAAACTCATAGTCCTCACTTATCCACCTTCTTCTTTGCCAACAACATCTTTAAAATCAGTGAGCTCATTTTATGGCTCAGCACCATCAAATCAACATCACCCATTTATCCCTAAGAATCTGGGTGATAGATTCAGCCTGAGAAGAAATCCCAGCACTTGAGAGGCTGAGGAAAGGAGTTCTAGGTCAGCCTGAGACACATATCAAAAGGAGAAAGAAGAAAAAGCCAGAAAGCACAAATAGAATTCTACCTAATAAAGTTCAAAATGACTGGTCTTTCTCCTGGGAAAGCAAGAATACGTGAAGAGCTGCTGTTCTACCCCTTCATTTCCAAGGGCACCCAAGCTGGCATCAGAGAAGTACAAACACAGCAGGTTCCCACATCCACAGATACTTCACTGATGTAAGCATCACTGCCAGGGTACCAGAAGCATCCCGTCTGTATTCCTTCGAATGAGTTTCCTTTGGTTATCCCTGAACAAATGACAACATATCTAGGTTCCAAGGTTCCTTATAGAGGAACTAGAGGAACTCAGTCTAGAAGGAGAGAAAAGCTACAAACGCCATACAGGTTTCAGACAGATCAACTGATAGAGCGGAACACAGTAGACAAAGACAAAGAGCGCTTCTGTTTCCTTCCACACTGCTGTGCTCACTGAGGGGCCAAGAGCCAAGTCCCTCACTCTTCTCACTTCCTTCAGATGGTTCCAGCAAAACCCAAACTTTAACTATTATGCCAAGACTCAAAAGATACAAAGTTGCTAGACAAGGGCTATCTGGAGAAACAGAAGAATTAATTTATAAAAAGAACAGAATCCTGAGGAACTATCTTGCCTGGTCCTGAGCCTCCCAGGAGCCTCTTCTGTTTATGAAAAGGCCACACTGGTCTCTGGCAATACTCATTAGGAAGTCAGACTCCACTGTGCTCCCATGTTTTCTTAATCAGTACATTAAGCTATTTAATCTAAAGGTTACATGCTACGATTCACAGCCTGCTCTCTGTCTGTTCTCTGGGTAAGAGCTCTCACAGACCCGGCTGTCCTTTATCTCTTCCATCTCCCCAATTGCCGACCTTTGAGCTTCATGTCTTACACAAAAAACCTAATGTTCATGTTATTCTTATTCTCCTGCTTTTTCTTGCCTTTCAGCTTTAGAACGTGAGGACTGACAGGACTCTAGCCAGAGACCAATGAATTCGCTGAGAAGAGACTTGAGATCACATTTGGAGAAGGTGATGAAGCTCTTGTCTAGAATGTGGTGCAACTTCAGTTAAAGGGTAAAGGTCCCACAGTTTCATCAGGACCCAGGGAAGAGAGCCTTACCTTCTGGGCTTGGGCAGGCTCAGTGAGGACAAGAGTAAACAGGCCTAGACAGACCTCCTCATGCTGAGGGGGTCCTTTGCACACCTGGGAAGGAAGAGAGGAAACAATTAGCTGTCACTCACATGTAGGAAGTGCAAGCACAGAACCTCTGGCACTTCAGCACAGCAATGATGATTCCTGATAATTCACAAGTAATATCTAAATATTGACTATGTAAGAGCCCTCTAAATTATTTTCAACTATTATTTATTTATTTATTTTGGGGTTTTCTTTCTTTTTTATTTTTTTTATGGTCCATTTAACTTTATTTTATATGTATTGGTGTGAAGGTGTCAGATCCCCTGCAACTGGATCTTCAGACAGTTGTGAGCTGCCATGTGGGTGCTGGGGATTGAACCCGGGTCCTCTGGAAGAGCAGTCAGTGCTCTTAACCACTGAGCCATCTCTCTAGCCCTATTTTTGTTTTTTCAAGATAGGGTTTCTCTATGTAGCTTTGGAGCCTGTCCTAAAACGAGCTCTGGAGACCAGTCTGGCTTCGAACTCAGAGATCTGCCTGCCTCTGCCTCCTGAGTGCTGGGATTAAAGTCGTGTGCTACCACTGCCCAGTAACTATTATTTAAAGTATTTTTTTCAGTTAACATACAAAGCAATAGGATTTACTACAGCATCTTCACACATATTTCACTATTTAAATTTTCACATATATAACACCATATATACATAAGGTAATATGTGTTATACATACATAAGGAAATATGTGTGTTATATATGCATACATAAAGAAATATGTGTGTTATACATACATACAGAAGATAATATGTGTGTTAGACATGTGTGTGTTGTATGCATATGTTCAAGGAGGCCTGAGGTAGATGTTGGGTATTTTTCTCACTCAATCTCTACCTGTAGCTTCTGAAATAAGGTTTCTCACTAAATATGAAGCTCACAGATTTGGCTACGCTGGCCAGCCAATGAGCTTGAGGAATCCAGCTGTACCCACCACACCTCATTCCCAGGCTACTGTTACATGTATGTGTTGCCTCTCTTGTTAGAGATAACCAAGGACCCAAGCTCAGACTACCATGCTTGACTGAGCCATCAACATACCCACATTACCTAAATTCTTTTTCATTAATTAATTAATTTCTGTGGTGTGTGTGTGTGCACACACAATGTGCATGCCCATGGAGGTCCAGGACAACTTGGAGGAGGTGGCTCTCAGGGACTGGACTCAGGCAGTGAAACCTAGAGACAGATACCCTGATCTTTGTAAGCAACCTTGTATATCGCTGCTATATAAATTCCTCACATGTGCTAGTTAAAATTATTTTAACTGCACAGATTTACAAAGAGGAAAAAGATAAAACACATGTAAGAAGGATTTGTAGGCCAGGTGGTGGTAGCACACAGCTTTAATCCCGGCACTCAGGAGGCAGAGGCAGGAGGATCTCTGAGTTCGAGGCCAGCCTGGTTTACACAGTGAGTTCCAGGCAGCCAAAGATTTGCAGAGAAATTATAAGATAAGCATTTCTTTCATTTAAAAACTTGTGTGTGTGTGCGCGTGTGCGCACACACATACATGATGAAGCATACAGAGGTCAGAGGAAAATTTGCTACTGTGACTTCTCACCTTCCACCATGTGGGCCCCAGGGAACAAACACGCTGTCACACTTGACAGCAGGAATCACTATCTGCTGAACCATATTGTTGGTCCCATGAGTCAATATTTTTTTTTAAATCTTGAAAAAATTTTTGCCAGGTATAGTGGCATATGCCTTTTTGTTTTCAAAACAGGGTTTCTCTGTGTATCCCTCTCTGTCCTGGAACTCGCTCTATAGACCAGGCTGGCCTCAAACTCAAAGATCAGTCTGCCTCTGACTTCCAAATGTTGGTCTACAAGAGCTAGTTCCAGGACAGGCTCCAAAACCACAGAGAAACCCTGTCTCGAAAAAAAAAACAAAAAAAAAAAACAGGGGCTGGAGAGATGGCTCAGAGGTTAAGAGCACTGACTGCTCTTCCAGAGGTCCTGAGTTCAATTCCCAGCAACCACATGGTGGCTTACAGCCATCTACAATGAGACCTGGCGCCCCCTTCTGGCTTGCAGGCACACGTGGAAGGAATGCTATACACATAATATAATAAATAAATAAATAAATAAATAAATAAATAAATAAATATAAAAAAAACCCAAAACCAAACAAACAAATGTTGGGATTAAAGGAGTGCACCACCACTGCCTGGCGCGTGCTTGCGCTCTCTCGCTCTCTCTCTCTCTCTCTCTCTCTCTCTCTTTTGGTTTAATACATGCCTTTAATGCCAGTACTTGAGAAACAGACATAGGCAAATCTCTCTAAGTTCAGCCAGCACAATCTACACATCAAGTTCCAGGTGAGCCAGGGCTGAGACCAAGTCTAAATAAATAAAAGTTTACAAATTGTCAAAGAAAATCAGAGGACTATTCTTGAGAGCCAATCCTCTCTTGCCATCCTGTAGAATCCAGAAATGAGAACTCAAGACTGTTGGGGATGCGTGCAAAGCCCTAGACCGACTGAGCCACCTGGTCAAACACTGAGTTGTTATATAAGTCAGGCAAGATAGCATAAGCTGTAATCATGTACTTGGGAGGCTGAGGCAGGACCCTGAGTATGATGCTGGCCTGATCTCAGAAAAAAAGCCTCCAAGAAATAAACTATCCTAGTGGGAGAGTAAAACCTCACTTAAGGAACCAAGATATGAATTCAGTCCCTTAAATCCTGGCCACCATCTTTCCTCCTTCCGGTCTGCATCTGAGAGATTCCCCAAGCAGAACGGATTAAGGACATGGTACTCACATAAGCGTTGAGGGCATCGTTGGCTTCTCGCTCAGACACACCAGTCGTCATCGACGTCACAATACTCATACACCTTTCCAACCTCTGTGGGGAGGGATGGAAACAAGTGGGGAGTGCGTTATAACACAGCCTATGAAGTACTTCTCACCCAAAACATTTTAACACTTCAAGCTTGATCATTCTTCTGCTATTGCTTAAAAAAGAAACACGCTGCACGTCCTGTCGAATGGCCACTAACAACTGTGAGAACAGCAGCAGTAACAGCCGACTCTGGCCAGCAGCACCACCACCACCTACTACAGCTAGTGGACAACACCTCCAGGAAGGACAAAGCCGTAATAATTAACAATGCCGACTTTCACAGGAAAATAGCACACGGAGGACAGCCTGGAGGACGTCACCAAAGGCCAGTGAGGCAAACTGACACCGTTTGCCTCTAAGACTAGGAAAGTCAGGTAAGTGGTGTTGGCTGTAGTCCCAGGTAACTAGGAGGCTGGGATGGGAGGATTACTTGAGCCCAGGCGTTAAGAACAACCTAGTAACACAGTCTGTCCAAAAATAAATGAACAAACATGAAAGCGCACACCTGTGATCTGGGTACTCAAGAAGGCAGGGGGATTTTGAGTTCAAAGTCAGCCTGGGCTGCATAGCAAAATTTTGTATAATTTTTCTTTAAATTTTAAAGTTACCAAAAACCTAAGACTCGTAACAGTCAAACATAAGGTATGGGACTTGTTTTCATTTCTGAACTGAGCAAGCCAACTTTATAAAAAGAATTTAAAACATAAAGGTTGTGCATGCTCTTAGTTTCAGCATTTGGGAGGCAGAGGCAAGTGAATCTCTCTGAGTTCAGGGTTAAGTAAAGAAACCCTATCTCCAAAAAAAAAAAAAAAAAAAAGAAAGAAAGGGGAAAAAGGCAGGGTGGTAGTGGCGGCGCATACCTTTAATCCCAGCACTCGGGAGGCAGAGGCAGGCGGATCTCTGTGAGTTCGAGGCCAGCCTGGTCTACAAGAGCTAGTTCCAGGACAGGCACCTAAAACTACAGAGAAAGCCTGTCTCGAAAAAAATCCAAAAAAAAAAAAAAAAAAAAAAAAAAGAAGGGGACAAAGTATATAAAGAGAAAATGAACAAAAGGAGAAATTTAAGGCTGTAGCTCAGCAGTGAGACTAACATGTGAGCACCTGTGAGGGAGCTGGGTGTGGCGGTGACACCTGTTAGCCCAGCACTCAGGACAAAAGCAGGAGGGCTGCCAGCTGGACCACCAAAGTGAGACTGTGTACGAAAAGAAATAGTAACAACAATGTAGGAACAAAACACTGAGTTGGTACAGCAATGCATGGGGGATCATCCTTCAGGCAAGAGCATAAGGAATGCAAGGTCATTTTTTGCTACAAAGCATTCAAGACAGCCTGAGTTATGTGAGATGCCATCTCACAACATCAAAAGAAACAAAAAAGAAAACAAAAAAACCCTAAACGCCAGGCAGTGATGACACATACCTTTAATCCCAACACTTGAGAGGCAGAGGCAGGAGGATCTCTGTGAGTTCAACTGGTTTACAAAACAAGTTCCAGCACAGCCAGAGCTTTTACTAAGAGCAACGCTCTTGAAAAACCAAACAAAGGAACCCAAAACAACCTGAACATACTTGAGACTTTGGGCTCGAGCCCTAAGCTGCAAAGAAAAAGCACTGCAGTAATAATGACGACGATCCTGCCGGCCACGTTCTGCGGCTATGACAAACACCACGAGAAAGGTGGACAGAAAAGACAGAGGTTATCTGTGTCCACCCTGCTAAGAGCCCAAAGTGATGGGACTGAAGAGCTGGCTCAGCAGTTTAGCAATCTGGCTGCTTTTGTTGAGGACGCAGGTTCAGTTCCCTGCACCGACACAATGTAGACAGCCATGAAGGCAAAACACTCATACGCATAAAATAAAAATAAATCTTAAGTTCCAGAATAGCTCGGTCTACAAAGTAAGACCCTGTCTCAAAAACAAAACAATATACTATTAATAAACTTTTTTTGTTGCTTTTGGTTTTTTTCTTACAGGGTTTCTTTGTGCAGTCCTGGCTGTCCTGGAACTCACAATTTAGACAAGACTGGCCTTGAACTCAGAGATCCACTCATTCTGCTTCCTGAGTGCTGGGATTAACAGCGTTCCCAACCATGCCCAGCAATAATAGTAAATCTTGGAAAAGAGTTTAAGGTAACACAGGGTAGACTTGTGTTCTGATGGGTCCAAACCTAAGACTGCCTGGCTGTGACATCCACACTCTAGACAGCAGGCCTAGCTTCAAATCAGGGCAGACCAGCAGGTTCAGCCTTAATAAACAGCAAGGACATACGTGTGAAAAGGGACCGTGTGGTCACATGGAAGCTGACCCATGAGCTCTGGGAGCCATTATCACCCAATTTTGCTCCTGTATAAGAAAAATGTGGAAGGAAAACCTGAGGCTGGGCTTCCTCTCTTATCAAACCTTGTCCCTGTCACCAGGGACTGGAGACCAACCTAGCCAATGGTTAAGTCTTGCTGGCACTCTGTCTCCAGCCTACGTTAACTGCAGCTTCAGAGTGAAGGGAGATGGTGAGCAGCAGCAACCTAAAGCTCCACACACTGCTCATATCAAATATAGACACATCTTTGTTGAATCACCAAAGGGAAGCCAAGCAGCAGCCCGGCAACAGAAGCCACCGGGAAGTGAGTATGGACTGAACTGGTCCTTGCTAGCCAGGCCGAGGCTCACCTTGGCTGAGCCTCTGTAAACCCTGGTTTTATCTGGGGGAAAAAAAAAAGCAAACAAAAGCCCAGAGATAACGGCCGTGTCGTGAAGTTGCACCACGCACACGATCTCAGTTAATTAGAATCTGTGCTATTTGTGAAGCTCAGCAATTGCACAAATCTAACCTTGAAGACCTGGCTCCAATCTCCTGCCATTTCTTTGTTTAAGATTTAAATTCCACTTATTTACTTGTATGTGGGGGGTGTGCGTGTGGGCACAGTGTGTAGGCCAGAGGTCAGCTCATGGGAGTCAGCAATCTTCCACCATCAGGAGGGCTCACAGCAAGTAACTTTTACTCCACAGTCAGCCACCTTGCTAGCCCCTGCCACTACTTCTCATGTTATGTCCTTAAAGGTTCCTGAAAACCAAATCCTCTGCCACAGGACATGGATAATTTCCCAACTTGTGAAAGGCTTCTCTTATTTTGCCGTTAAGAGAACAGAGGAATCACCAGGCGGTGGTGGTGCATATTTTTATCCCAGTACTCGGGAGGCAGAGGCAGGTAGATCTCAAAGAGTTTGAGGCCAGAGCGAATCTCAGGACTGCCAGGGTTAAAAGAGAAACACTATCTTGAAAAAAAGAAAACAAAACAGAGTGTGTGCATGAGAACATAGCAAAGAGAAGGGAGGAGGCGTAATGGATCCAAAACCAAGAGTCTGCAAATCCCACTCCAAGGCCCTATGCACTGGCTAAGTGTCTTGGTGTGGTTTAACATTCACGAGGCTTTGGGTTGAGCAAAGTTTCTCTAGGCTCCTCCCCATGTTCTAAGCTCTGATCAGAGGCCTGACTACAAGACACTGCCCAGTCAAGAAAAGTGGCCTCTTGAAACAGGGAGGCCCTATGAAGGCTGTAGAAAGTGGAGTCCAGAATTTGAATGGGTAGACACATTCATTTTAAGACAACAGAGGTTCAGAAGAAAACTTTTATCTAAAACCGCTCCTGGTGGTACATTATCTGTAACCTCATCAGAAGTTCAAAGACAGCCTGTTTAAAACAAACCAAAGACAAATAAGCAAACGAAAAGAAATAACCAGGAATCATTCGGAGTGACAAAAGGACTCTCTCCTCAGCTGGGTGTGGTGGTGAGCACCTTTAATCCCAGCCACTGGGAGGCAGAGGCAGGCTGATCTGTGAGTCTGAGGCCAGTCTGGTCTACGGAGCAAGTTTCAGGACAGCCAGGGCTATGTAGAGAAACCCTGTCGCAAAAACAAAACAAAAAAGGACCACTCTCCTCAAAGGCCACAGGAAACCAGATGTATAATTGGGTAACAGTATCCTTTCCCCATAGTCTCTGAAGGTCCTCAGAAAAGATGAAATCACACACACAGCTGCCAGCAATTGCTGGCAGGATGGCTCTGTTCAGAATAAGCTCTCTATGACAGCACCTCAGAGAGATGAGTAAATATTTATCATCTCCAGGATCTCTGGAACTCATTCTTCTCGTACTGAAACCACCTGACAACGGCAGTGGATGGCACGGGGAAGGGAGGGGAGCCTTCCAGCTTCTCAGTAGACACCTGAAGCGGGAGGCAGGAGGTAGAGATGTACACACCCCATCTCTCTGTCCTGGGCCTGGTGAGGGGAGATACTCTGCTTAGCGTACAGTGCACAGCTCCCTTACAGAAGGTGAGTAGCCTAGAAACACTCATTCTGCTGTCTTCAGGAAAGGAAAATGTGATCCCACCTGCACAATTTCTAAGAACCCATCAACAAGAAAGGACTGACCGTGCTGGGTTCCTAGTACAGCCTTTGCTACCGGTGTACACAGAGAGGACAGACTCCGGTATCCTCCCAGGGACCTAGGACAAATACCCTACAGAGTCCAAGGAAAGACCTATATTCTACAGTCAAGAATATGTAAAATGATGATTTAAGGGAGAAAAAAAATTAAAATGACTCAAAGGTCAGCCCATGGACATTTCTCAGAGAGGCTGAGTTATCTCTCAGAGTAAACATGGTGGGGACACACCTCTATTTTGCCAAACATAATTCTGAGACCTATCTTAAAGATATTCTGATTTCTCTGGGCCACAGCTCCTGCTCTTGGCCTGCCTTCCCTGGCAAAGGAAGAGCCAGGACTGGGAAGCCTCATGAGACCAGGAACTACACGTCCTGAACTCCTCCAACCTCTGCCACTATTTTTATCTCCCTCCCTCCCAAACTAGGATGGGGATGGGAAAGAAGACTTCAGTCTTCAAAGGGAGGAACAGGGCCAACGAGAAGAAAGGATACAGCAAACACTCCCAGGAGAGCAGAGTCACAGTCCTGCCCAGGATGGTCCTGAGTGCGTCCCACTGCAGACTGTGAGTGGCCTTTGCTAATCATGCCCAACTATGCCCACGCCTTCATCACCCTCATCTATTTTTTCAGGACTTCTGGTGGCGTGATACTTTGTCTTTGGATGATAAACTTCTAGGTGGCACACCTTACGTCCTCCTCCCATTTTCCTGTAAGACTCAGCACACTTTAAGCACAGAGTCAAAAAGCTGACCCATTTTCCTGGGCCACTGGTAGGCCTACGATGGAAAATAACCAAGTCAGAATGAGCAGAGGTCAGTTGGTCAACAGAAGGTGTTGATAACTTCTGTGTGCAAAGATCTGTGGGGAGGCACAGAGGAAGAAGAGGCCAGCAAGCCTGGCCCTCAGACACGATGGCCTAGCAGGGATAACAGAACCACACCCACGGGGGGGGGGTGCTAGTGTAGCAAGACTTGCTGGAAACTAAGACGCAAAGGCCAAAGGGCAAAGAAAATGTGGACGAGGGAGCCTGAGACATACTGGAGGCATCCACACCATAAAAGAGATCAGAAAGGAGAAAACAAACCCTCCCATTTCTCCCTAGGAAGCTAAAAGTTCGTTCTGAGTCTAAGTAAGCGAGAATGAACATAAAGGCTTCCTTGCTCATGATCTCCCCCAGCCAGATCACCTACTGCCCAGAAAAAGAATCTGTACCTGCGTCCTGTAGGAGTAAGGATGGGAATCAACAGACTCTCATCCAACCTTGCTCTGGTGGAGGGATCAACGGTGGCCAGTCAGCTACTGATTTCTCCCCTCCTAAAGCTCCAGTGCTAACACACCACTTGACAGTCAAACTGGTGATAAGTTCCAGACCTACCCAGGCGATGGTGGCACATGCCTTTAATCAGAGCACTTGGGAGGCAGAGGCAGGCGGATCTCTGAGTTTGAGGCCAGCCTGGTCTACAGAGTGAGTTCTTGGACAGGTAGGACTACACAGAGAAACCCTGTCTCCAAAACCCAACCCCCCCTCCAAAAAAATTATCTCAAAAAATAATACAGGGCTGGGGAGAGGTTCAGCAGATAAAGAGGCCTGGAGAGCTGAATTCAATCCTGTAACCAAGTCTGTAAAGAGTGGAGGGAGAGAACCAACTCCATAAAGATATCCTCTGACCTGTGTGCACATTTCAGCATGTACACTCCACACACATCATACACACTCCCCACACATCATACACACTTCCCACACACACCACACACATCATACACACTTCCACACACATCATACACACTCCCCACACACCACACACATCATACACACTCCACACACATCATACACACTCCCACACACATCATACACACTTCCCACACACGCCATACACACTTCCCACACACATCATACACTTCCCACACACACCACACACATCATACACACACCACACACATCATACACACTTCCCACACATCATACACACTTCCCACACACACCACACACATCATACACACACCACACACATCATACACACTTCCCACACACACCACACACATCATACACACTTCCCACACACATCATACACACTCCACATACACACCACACACACATCATACACACTCCACACACATCATACACACACCACACACATCATACACATCATACACACTTCCACACACACACCACACACATCATACACACTTCCACACACACCACACACATCATACACACTTCCCACACACGCCATACACACTTCCCACACACACCACACACATCATACACACACCACACACATCATACACACTTCCCACACACGCCATACACACTTCCCACACACATCATACACACTTCCCACACACACCACACACATCATACACATACCACACACATCATACACACTTCCACACACACCATACACACTTCCCACACACATCATACACACTTCCCACACACACCACACACATCATACACACACCACACACATCATACACACTTCCACACACACCATACACACTTCCCACATACATCATACACACTTCCCACACACACCACACACATCATATACACACCACACACATCATACACACACCACACACATCATACACATCATACACACTCCACACACATCATACACACTTCCACACACATCATACACACTCCACACACATCATACACACACCACACACATCATACACACACCACACACATCATACACACACCACACACACACCACACACATCATACACACACCACACACATCATACACACTCCACACACATCATACACACACCACACACATCATACACACTCCACACACATCATACACACACCACACACATCATACACACACCACACACATCATACACACACCACACACATCATACACACACCACACACACACCACACACATCATACACACTCCACACACATCATACACACACCACACACATCATACACACTCCACACACATCATACACACACCACACACATCATACACACACCACACACACACCACACACATCATACACACACCACACACATCATACACACTTCCCACACACACCACACACACCATACACACTTCCCCCACACATACCACACATCATACACACTCCCCACACACACACCATACACACTTCCCACACACGCCATACACACTTCCCACACACACCATACACACTTCCCACACACATCATACACACACAGCATACACACTTCCCCCACACTTTCCCTCACATATATCATATGCACACACTTCTTCCCTCAGCCTCTTTGGATTGTTGGAATTGCCTATCTTGGTTGATTAAAAAAGATAGCAAGTTTTCTCCAAATGCACATAGAATTATACAGTGAATCTGCTGGGGGGTAAGCAACGAAGTCGCTGTAAGGCCACTTTGATTCAAGTTCACCTCTCTTTTTGAGACAGAGTCTGTCTATGGTCGATCTGGCCATCCTAAAGCTTGCTAGGTAGACCAGGCTGGACTCAGTCCCACAGAGATCCACCTGCCTCTGCCTCGAGTGCTGGGCCACAAAGCTTGTGACCTAACATACAAAGTTTCTTTTCTTCTGTCTTTTGTTTCTAGAGGCCAGGTTCTTGTTAATGATGCCCAGGGCTAGCCTAGAACTCACCACACACACACCCTAACTCTCTCTCTCTCTGACACACACACACACACACACACACCCCACACACAGAATCTTCCTGACTCAGCCCTCCTAGAGCTAGGGTTACATGAGCCCCCACAGCTGGCAATCTAACGTTATTTAACTCTGAGTTTAACCTGCGACTCCAGCATCTGGTAAAGGAATTCACCACAGCCGAGCCCGTGAAGAGCCAGGGCCTGTTGGTTTCCTTCCCATCCCTAGACACTGAAATGAATGCATTAGGCTTTGCACAGTCCAGCGATCACGCCTCAGCTCTGTAGTACATCCTAAGTCTTCCTGTGTGTGTAGTAGGAGGGGATCGCTGGGTCATCTCTTGCTAGTCAAGGACAGGGTGAGAAGTGAGGGAAAGGAGGAGGAACAAGACTCCTCACTCATGTCCTTGCTCTCTCCATTTTTTGTGTTTACTCTCTGGTTCTGAAGAAAGCAGTCCTATATCCTGGCTCACCCCTCTACTACGGCTGACTGTAGCAAACTAGACACTACCTACTCACTCTAAATGCCTGGTTAAAACCACTGCCCACTGTATCCACACACAGTCAATGATGCTACCTAAGAAGAGGGGCCAAGTCCGTAGGAAGTTGCCAAACTTCACACCTGCCTGTAAACACGTATATACTTTTCAACTTAACACACTCAAATAGGGTGGATATTCTAGATGACTATTAGTGTGTATATGGGAAGGAATGAAAATAACTTTGGTAAATAGGGATGCTACATCCCTTCTGTAACCAACGCCCCTCACACATTTTCATAATAGCGGCAGCTGTTACTAGGGCAACCTGTCCAGGAAATTGACCCACACTTTTCCTCCAGAAGCAGGAAGCCAGAGCAATGTTTCTGCCTTGGAAAAAACTTGAAGGCCTCTTCTCCCCACCCCCACCCCATATCCGCTCCAGCATCCCTCAACCCAATTCCTTAGCTCCCTTCCCCACCCCACACACATACCTCCTCTAACTCATCCTTGGCATCCAAACTGGTTGAAAGTAGCAGCCTCCCCCCTCCTGGGGCTCCTGCTCCCGCTCCTCCTCCTCCACCTCCCGCTGCTCCTGATGCAGCAGCTGCTACGGTCCCCTTTCCCTTCTGTAACTCCATGGCTGCAGCCAGGAGACCGGAAGAGGTCAAGGGAGTGGACGAGTGTTAAGTCCTAGAAATGGAGAACTCTGGCTTGCCAAGGACAAGGAGCAAGAGGAACAAGTGGGAAGGAGGCCACAGGCCCGGCTTTCCGCACTCTTGCCTCCTGTCCTGCGGAGGGGGAAGGCGCGGGTTCTCTAGATGCTCCCTCTGGAGTGGCCGTGCTGGGGCAAAGCCTTAGCGCAGAAGCACGGTAGACTTAAGAGTCTGTAACCTGCAGGAGGTGGGCAAGGCTGCCACCCTTGCAGAAGTGGACCGGGAACCCTCTGGCTTCTTATCCTGAAAGGAGGGGAAACACTAAGTTTCTGCCTCTCGAGGTGTGGAAAGGAGTCCTGGCCCTGAAGTGGGGGTGGGAAACCTTCCCGGCGGGGTTGGGAAACGCGGTTCCTTGGGATCCGGCCCCTAGCGGGTGCGGATGCGGCAGGAGCGCTATGGAAGGACCAGCTTTTCCCCACACCACACAGAGGCGGCCATGGTGGAAGGGCGGGGGAGGCTGAGAGCGCCCGAGCGGGCAGAGTCGTCGCCGGCGCCGGAAGTGAGCAGTCGCGGTCCCGGGCGTCCGCCAATCGCGGCTTCCGCGGTGGCGCCAGGTCTCTAAGGAGTAAGCCGCCGCCGACAGACTGGCCTTTTCCCGGGCTGCCAATTGTAGGGAGAAGAACTGAGACTGGTCTGATGGGCAACAAGTGTGCCCTATCGCATCCTTCCTCCGCATCAGGAGGCGGGACGGGAGGTACGGAGTAGGTGCGAGCGCTGGGCGATCCGGAAAAAGCCGGGCTGCGCCTGCGCGCTCTAGCGCGCATGCGCGACGTCTCCCCGCGCCCCACTCCCTACAGGTGTTCGGACGTTGTCCTTGGGCAGTCTCGGAGACGGCTCCCCTGAAAGTTTCTGCGGGGGCAGGAGCGGCGGAGCCCCAACACTTAGCAAACGCCCTCAGGGTCTGAAGCTACTTCCTGAACTGCGAGTGCAACACGCAGCCAAGTGTGCAATTATCAGTAAGACTTTTTGAAAATAACAACAAAAAAAGTGCGTTGATCCACTAGTGCGAACCAATAATTAGCAGCGCCAGCACTAACTTTACACAGTTTACCAAATGATGGGCTCTTTTCATCCTTTGAGACCCTGCGACTGGCAAATATCACTTCAGTCTATCGGTAGTTACACATACAACCCATTGAGAATGTTATAGTTATGATCATAGGGTTTGACTGTATGTGAGTCCATTTCTTCGTTCTTTCACTGTGCGTCTCCATGGAACCTTTCACTTTTAGGCATATGAACCGATTGCTGTATAAAGCTCCAAACCGGGCGTGGTACATGCCTGTAATCCCAACCCTTGGGAGGTTGGGCCGTCCAGTTCATACTTCCCTCTGTTTCCCCACCTTTAGGGTTCTCCTTTTCCGGACTGGCTGATCTCCAAATACACTTCCGGCACTTACTCCTCAATTCTCCTGAGTATGTTTTGGATTCTTTCTAGGTGTATGGGACTGTTTTATCCTCTGAAATACAAACAAGTCATTACAATAGATTTATGTCCTTGGGACACATGTATTAAATGAAAAGAAAAAAAAAAGATGTACAACGCTTCATATTAAGCCTCCATTTGTTTGAAGTGTTCTAGGTTTGTTTTTCCACACCAAAGATAGATCCCAGGAATTCAAACTTGGTAAATACCCTGCAGTGAGCTTCCCCACCCTTTTTAATCTTTCAAAAATTCATTTATCGACTTTCTGCTACACTTGTTCCTTGCGACATAGACAAAGATGACCTTGAATTCCTGGTCCTCCCCGGTCTTAAGACTGCAGCTGTGCAACACCACAGCTGACTGCCTTGTAGCTTCTTCAGTTTCTTTTGTTTTGTTTTTTTATTATTGTTGTTTGTTTGTTTTTTGAGACAGGGTTTCTCTGTAGATTTGGAGCCTGTCCTCTTGTAGCCCAGGTTGGCCTCAAACTCAGAGATTCGCCTGCCTCTGCCTTCTGAGTACTGGGATTAAAGGCGTGCGCCACCACCGCCCAGTTTACTTTTTTACTTTTTTTTTTTAAAGATTTATTTATTTATTTATTATGTATACAACATTCTGCCTTCATGTATGCCCACACACCAGAGGAGGACGCCAGATCTCATTACAGATGGTTGTGAGCCACCATGTGGTTGCTGGGAATTGAACTCAGGACCTCTGGAAGAGTGGACAGTGCTCTTAACCACTGAGCCATCTCTCCAGCCCCCAACTTTTTTACTTTTTTAAAAAAAGCTCTGGGAGCTGGAGAGATGGCTCAGCGGTTAAGAGCATCGCCTGCTCTTCCAAAGGTCCTGAGTTCAATTCCCAGCAACCACATGGTGGCTGACAACCATCTGTAATGAGGTCTGGTGGCCTCTTCTGGCCTGCAGGCATACATATAGACAGAATATTGTATACATAATAAATAAGTTTATTTTTAAAAAGCTCCGTACAGAATTTAGTGATGTAGCTGGAGTTGGGGGTGGGATGCTTGCCTTCCATCCTGCAAAGTCCTCAGCACCCTCAAATGAATAAAAACACCATGCAAATTTTTGTTTTTGTTTTTTTCCCCCGAGACAGGGTTTCTCTGTAGCTTTGGAGCCTGTCCTGGAACTAGATCTTGTAGACCAGGTTGGCCTCGAACTCACAGAAATCCACCTGCTTCTGCCTCCTGAGTGCTGGGGTTAAAGGCGTGCGCCACCACCACCCGGCTCACCATGCAAATTTTTTCAAGTGTGTGTTTTAAAAAAGAAAGAGAAAAAAACAAAAAACAACTGCCTGACTTGAAAAGATTTTTATAGGAATCCCCTTCACTGTGCTTGTGTCAGGAAATAAACTACAATGTAGTGATATTTCATTTTAATAAGTAAAGCTTGCAGCCGCACTAGTCAGCCATACAGGCCAGGCAGTGGTGACACACCTTTAATCCCAGCAGCCACACTGGTTAGCCATAGAGGCCGGGTGGTGATGGTGCAAGCCTTTAATCCCAGCACCAGCAAGGAATATAAGGCAGGATGAGAGGGGAACCTCGTTCTCTTTGTGAGAGCTCTCTAGTGGTTGGCTGCTTTGCTTCTCTGATCTTCAGGTTGAACCCCAGTATTTGTCTCCAGGTTTTCATTATTCGTGCTTCAATACAATTCATATATATATATATATATATATATATGTATATATATGTATATATATATATATTAATTCAAACTGACATTGCCAAAGGCTTGCTGCACGCAGGGACACTTTTAATTCATCTACACCTGAGTAAACACTCTCTTCTTTACAGATAATGGAACTGAGAAACAAGCAAGCTCAGTGCAACTCATTCCTGTATTCCTAGGACTTTAGAGGCTGAGGCAGGATTGCTGAAAATTCAAGGCCAGACTGGATTATACTGTGAGCTCTAGACTATCTTGAGCTAGGAAACAAAGCCCCAGACCTTAGCACAACTGACTCCATTCTGGAAGTGTCATTCAGGCTGTAAAATTAGCATGTAGACAGAACCACCAGCCAAAATGAAAACAAAGACCTAATCCATCGAAGTCCTTATAAATGTGGGAAAGTCTCTAGATGTGGTGACCTTTTTCGCTTCTGTATATAACCTGACTCTGGCTAACTGTTCTTGTTAACTAAAGTATGTCAACCCAGGTCATGGCTTTTGTGCTTACGAGCTCACCCTGGGATCCTGAAACACCTAGTGTAGTTGGGCCGGCTAATAAAGACTTTCTATTGGCTCAAATCTATGTCAGAACATTATTTTCTGGTGAATACCCCACAAGACCCCGTCTCATAAAAAAGTAAAAATTAAAGGGGTGGTGCTGGAGAGATGGCTCAGTGAAAAAAATTGCTTGTCCTGGAAATACGAAAACTGGACTTTGGATCTCCAGAGCCCATGTAAAAGCCAAGTAGGAGTGATGGCCATCTATAATCGGAGCACACAGAAGGCAGAGGCTGGTGGAGCTCTGTGAGTTCATAGTTCTTTAATTTATATGTGTGTGTGTGTGTGTGTGTGTGTGCGTATTTATGAATGCCTGAGCATATGTTTGTTCATATGTGTGGAGGTCATTCAGCCTTTGGTGGTATTCCTTAGGGACAGCCCTGTGTTTTTATCTTTGTTTAGTGTTTTATTTGCGTTTTCGTTTTGTTGTGACCTAAGGTGTTGTGATCCAGCCCCCTTCACTCCCGTGACTGACAGCGGAACTTCCTTGGGATCTGTAATTGACAAGGATGTTTGTGTTCTTTCTGGCCGGGGGTTTTCCACAGAAGCAGTAGAGGTATAAAAGGTTTTAGATCAGGGCAAAATAAAGGTTGCTGTTCTTCCACCTGAAAAGAAGACTTCGTGTATCAATCCCACGTTCATAGCTCAGGATGACCTGCCACAAGCCATGTAGTTGTGACTGGCTTTGAACTTAAGATCCTCCTGCTTCAGCATCCTATTTGGGTTGGCAATAAGAGGTTAATTTTGAGGAAGTCTTTTTTTTTTTTTTTGGTTTTTCAAGACAGGGTTTCTCTGTGGTTTTGGAGTTGAGGAAGTCTTGTTCCTTCATTTTTTTAATATTTATTTATTTATTATGTATACAATATTCTGTCTGTGTGTATGTCTGCAGGCCAGAAGAGGGCACCAGACCTCATTACAGATGGTTGTGAGCCACCATGTGGTTGCTGGGAATTGAACTCAGGACCTTTGGAAGAGCAGGCAATGCTCTTAACCACTGAGCCATCTCTCCAGCCCCTTGTTTCTTCATTTTTAAGAGCATGGTTTCATTGACCAATGAAACGAGCAAAAATAAAAAAGTCCAAAAGGAGACATAAAAATGAATGATAGCTTGGAAGAAATGTTCGATCAGACAGCACATGAAGAGTATGAATCCTGTTTGGCAGATAATTTTCCCCAGGTACCAGATGAGGAGCAAGTGTCTGCTGCCACAAAGAAACCAAACATACCTGGCGATAAACAAGATGGAGTCAAACAGGAAGCATTTGTGGAGCCATATTTTAAAGATAAAAAAAAGAGAAAGTAGCATACAGAATTTTCCTCATATTGAGGTTGTTCTTATTTTTTGGCTTTCTTGTCTGTGGGGTTAAAGGGTAAACCCCGCATTTAAAGTGGGTGCACTTTAATGGGGGAGGGGTAACGGCGGGTAGGTACAGGTGTGCAGAGACAACAGGAGAGGGGAGGGAAGGAGGGAAATCATGGCGACCCTCGCCTTTTAACAAGGAATGCAAAGGCTTCTGGGAATGTGTCCGTAGTCCAGGTGGAACTCTGGGAGCTGTAGTTCCGCAAAGGAACAACAGAGGTAGTTCAGAAAAAAGAAGAGAGAAGGAAATCGCTTGGGCAAACATGTAGAGCACGAAATTTACTATACAGATACGCCAGCAGAAGGAAGAGAAAAGAAGTTGGCTTCCTGCTCCCGACACCAATTCCACCCCGCACACCAGAGAATTTCTGGGAAGTTAGTTTTCGTTCTACTCAGACATTTCTGGAAATAGGTTACATCAAGGAAGATCTTGATCTTTGCCCTTGTCCCAAAAGACGGCAGCCTTACAATGCAGTGTTTTCTCCAAAGGGCAAGGAACAGAGGACCTGGAAGTTTGAGTCAAGGCAGAGCAGATGACTTTTTTTTTTTTAGTTATTTATAGTTAAAGTTGTAATAAACATTGATCTTTTATTTTAAAAAAAATTGAGGAACTCGAAGGCCTTTTTAGTTGAAAATGCCGGCTGTTCACTAGGGCCTGCAGCTCACTAGGGCCTTCCCCTGTGCAGTGGGACTGGAGGATTGCTAAGTCTTCCACACTGTGCTTGTTCACTTTGCTGCCTCAACTACTCAGTTCTTCACATAGATAAGTTCATCATTTAGAAATGCTATATCCAAAACAAAATGCGGGGTTACCCGTCCTTGACTAGCATCCTAGTCACTACTTCAAGACTAGAGGTC
Organism: Microtus pennsylvanicus; assembly: GCF_037038515.1. Lineage (NCBI taxonomy): Eukaryota > Metazoa > Chordata > Mammalia > Rodentia > Cricetidae > Microtus > Microtus pennsylvanicus. Next base: position 121,848,026 of record NC_134585.1, on the reverse strand, counting down.
TCTCCAAAGGAAGGAAAAATACTACCCCATAAATATGTGAGATAATTATATGTCAAATAGAAATAAAAAGGTAAGCTAGGTGGTGGTGGCTCACAGCTTTAATCCCAGCACTCAGGAGGCAGAAGCAGGCAGATCTTTTAAAAGAAGAGGGGTCAGTGAGATGGCAAGGTAGGCATAGGTGCTGGCTCTCAAACCTGATGACCTGAGCTGGATCCAAAGGAGGAAGGAGAGAACCAAGCCCATAAAGTTGACCTCTCACATCCACACATGTACTATGGCACGTACACATGCACACACATACACACAACAACAATAATAAGATGTAAAACCCAGCAAATTATGCATACCTATTTATCCACACTTGGGAGGCAGACTCACAGGATCAGGAATTCATGGACATCCTTAGCTACATGAGAGTTCCAAGCCAGCCTGGACTACAAGAGACCCTGTCTCAAAAACAAAAACAACTTTATTTAAGTCTTCTTTTCATTTCTTTGCAATGCTGGAGTTCAAAGCCTAGAGCCTGGAGCCTGGAGCCTGGAGCCTGTCAAGTTGGGAGCATAGACCCCAGCCCTTCGCATCTATCCCAGCCCCCAGGCCTGGTCTAGACTCCAAATCCCAGCAGGCCAGGTCCTGACCCCTCCCTGGGGATGGGGTTAGGGCCACTCCCCAGGGTATTTAAATGAGCTCCCAAAAGCGGAACACGTGGTCCCTTTTCCTTCCTCCCCGTAGTCTGGTTTCCACGGCTTCCCGGTTCTCCCTCGGAGCCACTGGAGAGCACGGAACTCCCATTAAACCTGGATATTTTTTAATTTGGCTTGTTTTGATTTGGCTTGATTGGGAATTTTGCGTCGGCAGGGAGCTCGCTTTAGGAAATATTCCTAACACAGCATACTAAGCAAGGTCTCTCCTATTAAGCCTCTCTCTCTCTCTCTCTCTCTCTCTCTCTCTCTCTCCTTCAGTGTGTGTGTGTGTGTGTGTGTTTAATTGTAATTACTGATTTTTTTTTTGAGGTTGGATTTCAGTTGGGTGTGGTGGCACATGCCTTTATTTACAGTACTTGGGAATCAGAGGCAGGTGAATTTCTGTAAGTTCAAGGGCATCCTGATCTACAGATCCAGGTCAGCCAGGATTGTTTCACAGAGAAACCCTGTCTTGAAAAAGCCAAATTTAAAAAGAGAGAGAGAGAGAGAGAGAGAGAGAGAGAGAGAGAGAGTTGTGTAATGGTTTCCTCCAAGACCGAAACATTCCGTACTCTTAAGTCTTCAAGTCACAATAAGCATTTTCCCTTATTATGTGTATGAATACTTTGCCTGCATGTATGTCCACATATGTATGTGTGCCTCATCTGTGCATTCTCTACCCACAGAGACCAGAAGAGGAGCTCAGTTCTCTGGGACTGGATTTTCAGATGGTTGTGAGCTACATGTGGTGTGCTGGGAATAGAACCCGGGTCCTTTGGGAGAGCAGTCAGTGCTCCCAACCACGAGCTAAACCAAGTCTCCACCCCAAGTCTTTTCTCTATGCCGAGCCTCAGGCATTTCAATATAAAGAAAAATAGACAATTAGACAAGTTAGGTACACATTTACTTAGTGGCCAAGTGTGAGTGATTGTATGGAGATGTTTCTATTTACTGTTCTACTCTCACATAGGAAGTTTAAAGGACGGCCTGGAGAGATGGTTCAATGGTTAAGACCAGTGGCTGGTGTTCCAGAGGACCCAGGTTCAATGCCCAGCACTCATTTCCAGGGGATCTGATACCCTGGCACAGACATACACGAAGGCAAAAACACTAATGCATATAAAATAAAAATAAATCTTAAAAAAAAAAAGTTTCCCCGGGAATATTCTACTCCTGAGGAAGAAGACAGGCACGGGGGTAGTTCCCGACCAAAAGCTGCCACTCTCAGCAGAACGCATGGTGAGCAGAGAACAAAACGGGCTGGAAGTATGGGTAGAAGCTGGGATACAGACGCTCTTCCTCAGTGATGACTGCTGGGACATGGAGTCATTACACACTTGTTTCTTTTGGGGGGGTATCAACTTTATTTAATTGATATTGGGAAGATATAAGGGTAAGGGGGTTATGAGAGGACAGAAGCGGGGGGGGGGGGGGGGAGGCAGAGCCTGCCTCTTCAGAAGAAAGGGACACAGAGAGAGAGAGAGCACTTTTTTTTTTTTTTTTAAAGATACATAAGCCTTGCTCTGTAGCCTGTGCTGGTCTTCAAGATCTCTCTTCTTCAGCCTCCTAAGTGTGGCCATTGTAGGCTTATTCCACCATACCTGGGATTTTCCATCTCATTTATTATTTTTTATTTTTATTTTTGTATATTTTGTTGCTCCATAGTTTGGTGTTTGTAGACCTACCTGGACTATGGAGTTAGTTAAGTTAGTTTAAGGCCAAGTTAGGCACATTAGTGAGGTCCTGTCTCAATATAAAAGTACAATAAGGGACGCTGCATGGAGCTGAGCGGCAGAGTTGTTGCCTAGCCTGCGGTAAGTTCCCAGTAGTCCCTTCCAAACAAGTTAACTTCATTTAACTCTGCTGTGATACTGCAGGAATTCTTTTCCCTCTTAGAACGAGATAATTACAAAATACTTGTCAGGATATTCAACTAGCAAAGCTGGAATTACATTATAAACCTATTGTGGGCTGGGCTGGCTCTAAATTCAATACCCAGTACTGACAAACGGAAAGACAATAAACCCCTCATTTTCTTTTTTTTTTTTTCTTTTTTGTTTGGTTTTGGTTTGGTTTTTGAGACGTGGTTTCTCTGACTGTCCTGGAACTCTGCTCTGTAGACCAGGCTGACCAAGAATGCATAGAGATTGCCTGCCCTCCCCCACACCACTGGTATTAAAGGCAGACGACACCAACCACACCAGGTTTATGACTTCTCTTCTGTAAACAGAAACATTCTTTCCAAAGAAACTTTAAAGGACTTCAGTATCTCCTTAATTCAGGAAGAAGATTCTAGTCACAGCTGTTTAAAAATAGTGTAATCTGGGCTAGCGATGTGGCTCAGTTGGTAGCACGCACAGAGAAATCCCAGCACAGAAATAATAATCAGACATAACGGCATGGTGTTGCACACACACACACACACACACACACACACACACACACGCACGCACGCACACACACACACACACACACATACACACACACACGCACACACACACACACACACACACGCACGCATGCACGCACGCACGCACGCACACACACACACACACACACACACGCACACACGCGTGCAGGCGTGCGAGGTAGAGGTGTGAGGACCAGAAGTTCAAGGCCATCCTCAGCTACAAAGGTGCAAACCAGCTTGGGCCTGAGTCTTTGTCGTGAAGAGCAAACTAGGTGCAGTGTGCACTCTAACCCTGGCCCTGGGTCTACAGAGTGAGTTCCAGGACAGCCAGGATTACATAGAGAAACCCTGTCTTGAAACTGAAAAAAAAAGGGGGGGAGGAGTTTAGGTTTTAGAGGGTGGTTTTAGTCAATGGGAGACTAGAGGGATGGTTCAGGAAAAGGAACTGTCACAGGCAAAAGGGCCTGCAAAAGCCAGATTTTACGAGGTGGAGTCTGGGGAACTGCTGATAGGATAGCAGGAGGTTGTGGCCGAGCTGTTCCGAGCGTCTGAGAAGTGCATAGTGTTCAGTTTCCACTTCCTGGAAGGGGCTGGGTCCCACGTGGGTAATTCATCTTGGTGTCTTAGGTGACTTCATTTTGGGGCCATAATTCTGGGCCTCCCCAACAAGTATAATGTTATCAGATATTATAATGCATACCACAAACTATAATGGTCCTTAAAAAGATAAAAACACAAACTGGGTGATGGTGGCGCACACCTTTAATCCCAGCACTTGGGAGGCAGAGGCAGGCGGATCTCTGTGAGTTCAAGGCCAGCCTGGTCTACAGAGCTAGTTCCAGGACAGGCTCCAAAGCCACAGAGAAACCCTATCTCGAAAAACCAAAAAAAAAAAAAAAAAAAAAAGGCAAGCAAGCAAACAGCAAGCAATGGAAGCACTGTAACAGTAAACATGTGCACATTACCTCTAAGCCCGCGACCTGATTGCCTGGAAATTAATACATATTGCCTGTCTTGGTCTTTGTTCTGCTGCCTTGAAGAGGCAACATAGCCATGGCGACTTTTATAAAAGGAATCACTGACTGGGGGCTTGCTTATAGTTTTAGAGGTTTAGTCTGTTATTGTGGCAGAAGGTAGACACTGGGGCAATAGCTGAGAACATCCTGAGCCATTGGCAGAAAGGCAGAGACTGAGCCTGGTGTGGGCTTTTGAAATCTTAAAGCCTGCTCCTCCCTGCCCCCCAGTGTTACTCCCCTCCAACAAGGCCACACCTCCTAGTCCTTAGACTACGTTCAAACAGTGCCATTCTCTGGTGCTTAAGGAGCCAAATCTATGAGCCTATAGGGGCTGTTCTTATTCAGACCACTACACTGCCGCACCGTATGCATGTAGAGTGCTCTAAGTGACAATTTCTGAAGCACACTGGAAGAGAAGGATGGATGTATCCACACTGAAATAGCACTTTGGTTTAATGTTGCCTGCTGGGAATTGTTGGGCTGAGACAATACAAGCCGATCTGATCACAGGACTAAAACAACAGCCAACATAGACCATCAGCTGCCCACATCTGGAAGCCAAAGCAATGCCACTGGGCTGGCAGCATCAAGTCCAGGGTTTGCTACAGTTCCTGGGATACACGTAGGGCTAAAAGATGGCTCAGGAGTTAAGAGTGAATACTGGCCAGGCATGGTAGCACATGCCCCTAGTCCAAGCGCTCAGGAGGCAGAGGCAGGCCTCCTCTGTGAGTTAGAGACCAGGTTCATCTACATAGTGAGTTCCTGGTTAGCCAGAGCTTTGTACAGAGACCATGTCCCGTCTCACATAACAAAAGAAAGGCAAAGAGGGAATACTGTTCTTCCAGAGGGCTTGAATTCAATTCCCAGAACACAGAACCCATGTTAGGCATTCACAACCACCTGTAACTCCAACTCCAGGGGCTCTGACATCTTATTTTCCCTCTTCTGGCACTTGAACTCATGTGCAGATATCCACAATACACATAATTAAAAATAAATGTTAAGGTGGCACACACATTTAATCCCAGCTCTTTGGAGGCTGGGGCAGGTTGGACTTTGAGGCCAGCATCGTCTACAGATGAGTTCCAGTACAGCCAGGACTATGTAGAGCGACCCTGCCTCAAACAAAAACAAAAATAAATAAATACTAAATCTAGGCCAGGCAGTGGTGACACACACCTTTAATCTCAGCAGAGGCAGAGGCCATCATGGTCTATAGAGTGAGTTCTAAGACAAGGACTACACAGAGAAATTCTGTCTTGAAAAACCAATAATAACAGCTTTTCTTGGTTATAATGGAGGGTAAATTAGTTATAAAACTTTGGACTCAGGCTGGAGAGATGGCTCAGAGGTTAAGAGCTCTGGCTACTCTTCCAGAGGTCCTGAGTTCAATTCCCAGCAACTACATGGTGGCTCACAACCATCTACAGAGGGATTTAATGCCCTCTTCTATGATAAAGGTGTACATGCAGATAGATAGCAAATAAATAAAAACAAAAACTTTGGACCCACCAAAATAGAATAGATAATTGAGTGTTTTCTTGGTTTTTATCAAATACAAAAAGACTAGATATTATAATTGTAATTCTTGCTTGATGACTGTTTTGTTGGATTATCATCTTACTTTGTTAAAGTTAAAACCTTGCTTTTTAATTAGTTAATTAAACAAAAAAAGGGAAAATGTTGTGGAATAATTCTTCTGTACCTTTGAATGTGTTTTACTCTCATTGGTTAATAAATAAACAAACAAACAAGCTTATTTGGCCTATAGCAAGGCAGAATAAGGCTAGGCAGGAAAGCCAAACTGAAAATACAGAGAAGAAGAAGGCAGATTCAGAGAGAGATGCAAACCAGTTGCCAGAGGAACAAAACATACCAGAGAACAAGTATAGCCACAAGCCATGTGGCAAAATATAGATTAATAAAAATGAGTTAATTTAAGTTCTAAGAGCCAGTTAGCAATAAGCCTGAGCTGATCATTTTGAAATTTTTATTTGAAATTTTGCAATTTTTATTTGGGTTCAGGTAGTCAAAACAAAAGAAAAACTCTGCCTCTGTTTACACACTTACAGAATCTTCGCAAATTTTCTTAAAGGACCATCAATCTGTGTGTCTGTCTTGCTCACTGGAGCCAGTGTGTGTGGGATGGAAGTAGGTGAGCAGTGATTTCTTTTCCCTAATAGTGGGTTGGAGCTCCTTCCTGCCACCCCTTCCCCCTTTTCCTGGTGGAGCCAGGCACTGGATAAAATGAAAGGGATGTGCAGAAGGAACTAAGCCTCTTACTGTGAAGTCTAGATAGCCTTTTGTGGTTACTGAAAGAAAACAGCACCGTAGCTGAGAAAGCCAAACCTTCTGAAGCTACAATGTGCCTTCTTCTAAAGAAATATCAAACAAGGATGCTAAAATCAGAAGCTATGCTTCCTCAGGGCCAGAATGTTTGTAAGGTGAGCTTTGCTGGGTTAGCGCTGCTCCCTACCCTAAACCTAAGCCACATCTTGTGAACCCATGTCTTAGTGTTCCTTTACTGTAAAGAGACTCCAGGACCAAGGTAACTCTTTTTTATTTATTTATTTTTTTTAATGTGCATTGGTATTTTTGCCTCATGTATGCCTGGGGAAAGCATTGGGTCCCTTGGAACTGGAGTTACAGATGGCTGTGAGTCACTGTGATATGGGTGCTGGGAATTGAACGTGGATCCTCTGGAAGAGCAGTCAGTGCTCTTAACCACTGAGCCAACTCTCTAGCCCCCAAGAAACTCTTTAAAAAAAAAAAAGATTTATTTATTTTGTTTTGTTCACAGTGTTCTGTCTGCATGTGTGCCTGCAAGCCAGAAGAGGGCACCAGATCTCATTACAGATGGTTGTGAGCCACTATGTGGTGCTGGGAATTGAACTCAGGACCTCTGAAAGAACAATCAAGTGCTCCTAACCTCTGAGCCATTTCTCCAGCCCCCCCCCCAAGAAACTCTTACAAAGGAAAAATTGGGCTGGCTTGTAGTTTCAGATGTTTAGTCCATTATCAACATGGCAGGAAGCTGGCAGACATGGTGCTGGAGAAGTAGCTGAGAGTTCTACATCTGGATCCAGCAGGAAGAGAAAGTCACTGGGGTTGGCTGGAGCATTTGAAATCTCAAAGCCCAAGCCAGGCTGTGGTGGCTCATGCCTTTAATCCCAGCCCTCAGGAGGCAGAGGCAGGCTGATCTTTGTAAATTTAAGGCCAGCCTGGTCTACAAGAGCTAGTTCCAGGACAGGCTCCAAAGCTACAGAGAAACCCTGTCTCAAATAAAAACAAAACAAAACAAAACAAAAGAAAAAAAAAAGAAAGAAATCTCAAAGCCCCCCCCCACTCACTTCCTCCACACCTACTCCAACAAGGCCACACCTCTAATCCTTCTCAAGTACTGCCACTTCCTGATGACTAAGCATTCAAACTTATGAGCCTATCACAAAAACAAACTGTTTTACAAAACAAAAGATTTCCCTAGTACTGTGCCAACTCCAGGCTCTCACGTATGCTCAGCACGCAGTCTATCACAGAGCCACGTCCTCAGGCCCGGAATTCTTTTGTGGGTCTTTGCGTGTGGTCTGTGTGTGAGTGCTTAGACATGAGTGTGGCATGCACTGGACCACAGAGGTTGGCTCCAGTGGCCTCCTCTACCACCCTCATTGTCTGGGGTCTCTTCGCTACACCCTGAGCTTGCAGACTGAGCTGGGTTGTGTGGCCAGTTACCACCCCTCTAACCCCCAGCAGTACAGCTACAGGCAGTGCTGCTGCTCCAGGCTTCTCCGGGTACTCAGCACCTGCTCAGCAAAGCTCTTTACTCACTGGGTCATCTCTCTAGAGCCCAGAAAACTAAGGGAAAAAAACTATAGGGCTGAGACTGTTATGGTTATGTTGCCCTTCCCTGTCACCTGTCAGTATGAACCCAGGTAAATACAGTACCCAGTCCCTGTAAGAGACAAGTTCCATCCCCTCCCACTCCCAGTCTCTGTCTCTCTCTCTCCCCTGAAGAGGCAGCTCTCTCTGTCCCATGTCCATCCTGTCCTAACCCCGTCCTCCCTCTCCATTCGCCCTTTCTCTCTCCCCGCCCCATACCCTCACATACCCCCCCTCCAATACCCACTAAATAAACGCTCCATACTCAAGCTCTCTCTGCATGACGTATTCTGTTTCCTGCCTGCGTTCCTCACCGGTCATGGGTACCTGCCAAATCTTTCAGAGACTGTGCCTCACTGGGTGGAATGCTTACTGAGTATGCATGAAACCTTGGTTCCGCCTTCCATGTGCTGTAAACTGGTGAGCTGGTGACCTGTAACCCCAACATTTGAGAGGGATTGAGACAGGGGAATCAGAAGTTAAAGATCACCCTGATTACATATTGACACTGAAGTAAGCTGAACTCTTACGCAAAGAAATAGCTTCTATATTTTTAACTTTTAAATTTAAATTTTAAGCTTTATCTAATTTTTAACCTGTGTTGTAAATACATCCTTTGAGCAATGTGTATATGTATGTATACACACACACACACACACACACACACACACACACACACACACACATATACTCATTATATATACATTCACATAGCCATTGATTTTTTTGGTTTTTGTGTGTGTGTGTGTTTGAGACAGGGTTTCACTGTTTAACTCTGGCTGTCCTAGAACTCTGTAGACCAGGCTGTCTTCAAACTCACAGCGATCCTCCTGCCTCTGCCTCCTGAGTCACCACTGCCTGACTACATAGCCATTGGAAAGACAGTCAATGGCAACCACACAGCCATGCTGGGGCCTTTGGATTGCATGTGGTCCTTTTCCTGTAACTTGAATAAACTCACTTTGCTTCCCCTTGGCTTATCTGGAAACTCTTTTCAGCCAAGCAGTTGAGGATCCAGCACTAGCTGAGTCGAGGTCCCCTCCCGGTTGGCGACAGTGCAGAGCTGAGTCCCCAGCAGCACCCAGCCTCACCCTCTCATGAACCCCCTCACCAGTTTTGTGCAGCACGAACTTGTCAGCATCCTAGTCCTTCCTTCCTTGCGTTCCAACCCAGAGAGATTAAATCTTCTTGAAAGGCATTTTTTAAAAAATGGTTAATTTAAAAAAGAAATATTTTATGGCTTCTGCAACTTAATTTAAAAATGGCTTCAAGGCTGCAAAATTGGTCTCTGCCATTAATTAGGTTCCATAGGTCTGTCCTCAAAGGTATAAATTATTTTGCAGCAAATAAATGTAGCACTATGATAAATTACCGGAGCGCTTTGACGTAGAGAAAACAGACGCTGGGGGGTGGGGGAGGATATTTGTCTGCTTATGTCAGCTCTGTTTTTTCCAGGTCCTGCCTGGCCTTGAGGAGCTGCGGGTCCACAGCTGGACCTCTGCTGGGCCTTCCTACCCGCAGTGGGGTGGCCTCCTTGGTCTGCCCTCTGCTTTCGGAGCTGTCACGTGGGCTGATAAGCTAATGTATGTGAAAGCCTTTGTCAGCTGTAAAGCATAGCTGAATGCCAATTGCTGGTGTTGTTATTACACAAATCTTACTCCAGGGAAACCCTGTTGCCCTCCTCCACCCCTCCTTCTAGCCCACTAGGCTGGACAGCCCAGGAAACGCCGAGGCTAGACAGCCCCTCCCACGTGGGCAGGAGCCACTGCTTGGGGGCGGGGCCGTCTTGCTCCCCCACTTTCCTCCCAGTAATGGCTTTCCCAGTTCTTCCTGGCTTCAGAGGCCTAACTCCGGAAGGAAATCTCCTCGGTTCCAGTGAAAGTTCTGGGGTTGCCGAAATCATCTACTCCTTTGGCATCTCCTCTGGGTCCCCTCCCAGCCCCCTCCTTCCCAGTGCCCGCTGGAGCCTGGCTGCCCCGGAAGGATCTGACCGGCCATTTCCTAGAATTGTCTTGCTGGAGCTCCTCAGTCATCCAGCTCCCCACCCCCACCTCGTCTCAGTCTCCCCCAACGCCAGTCTCTCTGGATGGCCCAGGCCCGGTGTATCATCTCATAGGCTCCCATAGTTACACCATAGCCTCTCTTTGGGGGACTGTCTACCGGTCCTGGAAAGAGGAACTGAGCATGGGAGTTAACATGGCGACCAAGGCCCACAGAAAGTTGAGAGTGCTGTGGTTGCCAGGACAACCATCCTTCCTTAAGCTTTTCGTCGGAAGCATGGCTGGTCAGTGTATGCACACGCTCTCAATAAATCTCATCAGCTCTCCAAAGCCACCTTTGGTATACAAAAGAACACCGACTGTCTGGTAGCCAGACCTTTAAGCCCCTGGTGTTCCACCGTACCACCGGGTTCCACTTGGCAGGGACTCCAGGAAGAGGCCTGGACAGGTCAGGGCAGAGGCCTGTCTGCATTTGATGGATGGTAATGAAGAAATGTCTGGCACTTTCCTTCCCTGTGGGGGAAGTGAAGTTACACCTCTCCCCCACATTCCTGGCCTGACCGCTTGAAGGGTGCTAGGTGGCTGGAGCTGGGAAAGGAGGATTCTGGGTCTAGCTCTGACCTGTTCTTTATTATTTTTGACAGACTGTCCTCCAAGTTGAGCGCCAAGGGTGACCTTCATCCCTCTGGAATGTTGGTGGCTTCAGAATTCAGTGTCAGAGCTGGAACCTGGGCCTCATGCATACTAGGCAAGCATCCTACCAGCTGCCGGGCATTTCCAGTCCTCCCGAGGGGGGTGGGTGACATCACATTTGTAGGGAAGAGGAGGTCACAACAGTGAAGGAGCTTGGTGGTGGAAGCAGAAAGATGAATCCTGAGTTGCCCTCTGACCTCCACATATATACTGCGGATTATGTGGGCCTGCCCTTACCAGAGCACACACAAAATAAGTATTACCTAAAACAGAAGGAAAGGCTCTACGAGGGGCCGAAAAGGTGGCTCAGTAGTTAAGAGCGCGGGTGGCTAATCATGGTGACCCACTGAAAAAGCCCGTTTCTCTTGAGAATGTCCTTGTCGGTGTAGGGGGACAGCCTATTCTGTCCAATGTTTGCTCTCCTAGCTGTGGGGAGCTGGAGGGAGCTGGAACTCCCACTAGCCTGTCCTGGAGCCTCATGGTGAAGCTCCAGGCTAAAGAGAGACTAACTTGGAAGAGGTGAGTGCAGGTGATGCATGCGGATAGGGCCCAGCACATTTGCTGCTCTAGCAGAGGACCCAGGTTCAGCTCCCCGAATCCACATGGTGACTCACAACCACCTGTCACTCCAGTTTCAAAAACATCCATTGCCTTCTTCTGGCCTCTGTACCAGGGCATCAGACATAGAAATGTGCACAGACGCACAGACAAGTAAAACACTCAATGCATAGAACACAATTTTTTTTTTGAGACAGGGTTTCTCTGTAGCTTTGAAGCCTGACCTGGAACTAGCTCTTGTAGACCAGGCTGGCCTCGAACTCACAGAGATCCACCTGCCTCTGCTTCCCGAGTGCTGGGACTAAAGGTGTGTGCCACCACCGCCCTGCCTAAATTAAAAAAAAAACATGCAAAATTAATTAAAGAGAGGTGGATGGTGTTTCTGAGGGTGACAGAGTGTTTTCTGGCTTCTGCACAAAGTTACTTAAAAAGCAACAAGAACATCCTTGTTAAAGCCAGGTGTGGGGCTCACACTTCTAATTACTACACTTGGGAGGTTCAAGGAGGAAGATTGCTAAGTGTTCAAAGCCAGCCTGAGTTGCAATGACGTCCTGTCTCAAAAAAATAAGCCAGTGGTAGTGGTGGCGCACGCCTTTAATCCCAGCACTCGGGAGGCAGAGGCAGGCGGATCTCTGTGAGTTCGAGACCAGTCTCATCTACAGCCAGGGATACACAAAAGCCCTGTCTTGAAAAAGCCAAAATCAAAGCCAAGAATGTCCTTGTAAAATAGTACAAACACACACACACACGGCTGGCAGTGGTGGGGCACGTCTTTAATTCCACTCGGGAGGCAGAGGCAGGCAGATCTCTGTGAGTTTGAGGCCAACCTGGTCTATAGAGTGAGTTCTAGAACAGCCTAAAGTTACACAGAGAAACCGTCTTGAAACACACAGAGACACATATATAGGGTTTATTATGAAGTCAAATACATGAATAAATAAGGGCTTGTTTTTTGTTTTTTTTAGGGATATAGGGAATTGACATAGGGCTTTGTGCATGCTGGGCAAGCCTTCTACCACTGAGATATCTCAATATTTCATTTGGATGGTTTTTTTTTTAAAAAAAACCTCAGTAGCTCAAGCTGATCTTGAACTCACAATGTGACCAAGAATGATCTAGATCTTCCTGCCTCTACCTCTAAGACTGAACTCAGAGTTTGATGCACCTTAGGGAGGCACACGCTCAGCCTCTTTAATTTTTTTGAGACTAGGTCTCTGGCTGGCTTGGAATATAGCTCAGAGTGGCCTTATACTCTTAACAATCATCCTGATTCGGCCTCCAAAATATTGAGATTGCAAGTGTGAGCCAACATCCGAGGGCAGTTTATTTATTTATTTTTTTAAGATAAGCTCATTAAGTTGCCCAGGCTGGACTTGAAGTAATTTTACAGCCCTGGTTGGCTTTGAACCCTTGATGTTCCTGTGTCAGCTTCAGTAAGTAGCTAGGATTAGGCCTGCCTCCTTTTGTTTTAATTTTTAACAAGGCCAGAGACACAAGTCACATAAACAAATGTTAGTTGTGACACTTAAAATTTTATTTTATTTTTTTATTTTTGGTTTTTCGAGACAGAGTTTCTCTGTGGTTTTGGATCCTGTCCTGGAACTAGCTCTTGTAGACCAGGCTGGTCTCGAACTCACAGAGATCCGCCTGCCTCTGCCTCCCGAGTGCTGGGATTAAAGGCGTGCGCCACCACCCCCTGGCCGACACTTAAAATTTTAGCACTGCTCAAAATTGGAAATTCCGAGGTCCCTTCAATTAAATGTGTAAAGTTTGTAACAACAACAACAAGGAAACAAAGTTGAAGGGAATTCTTTCGAAAGCAGAGGGTAGAGAAAGAACATGGCCGTTTCCCAGCAACCCAAGAAGACGCTGTGCACAGGAAGAAAGACTTTAATGTTTTTTGCTCATAGGAGAAGCAAGGCATTCTTCTTCTCAATGCACTGTGTCCAAGGTCTGTGGGGTGGAGTGGGAGTGAGGGGAGTATCTGTGACATGTGACCGGCCGCTCACCTCCTGCAAAGTCCTGGAGCCTCTTTGTTTGATCCCCTCATGTGGCAATTTCCCTCCCTCTAAAAGCTACAGTGGCACAAAGTTGAGGGAGAGAAGGAATCACCTTCCCAACCCAAGCAGGTGAGTAAGGGTGGGACAGGGTACAGTGTTCCCCTGGGAGGGACGGCATGTTTGTCAGCCCTATAGCTCCAGCAGGCCCCTCCAGGCCCCACCATCTCCATCCTCTCAGAGGTCACATCTGGTGACTGTGCTTGGGTCGCTGTGGGAGAGGTGGAAGCTGGGTGCCTCCATCATCTCCAGCACAGGAAAGGGAGGTGATGGGAGGGACAGCAGGTAGGTCAGCCTCTTATGCTACACCCCCGCTCCCCCAGCAGCCAATAGGTCCGAACCTTGCCTTTGCCCTGGAAGAAAGAAAAGAGAAGGCTGGGTAGGGAACGGAACCCCATTTTTGCCCTAGTGGCTTACAAAGTCTAAGTATGGGAGTGGCCTTGGGACCCTCTGGGATCTAAGGCGATTCCTTTTCTACCTTCATTTCCACATCCCCTCGAAGCTCCAGCTCGAAGCCGTCGAACTCCTCCAGCACAGCCTTGGTCTCAGAAGACAAGTGGATCTTGAGGGCTGGAGAGGACAGGGGTGGAGGAAGTTGAGTGCCGGGGGAAGGGGCAGGAGGGTACAGGCAGGTAAGGCCGCGCATGTGGGCCGAATTGCAATTGCTCCCTTTAGTTCAGGAAGCCCTAGACTGTCCCTGTAGACTGTGGCCACATAATCTGGGTTCTCCGCAAGATAAGTCTGTGCTCTTACCTGCTGAGCCATCACTCTGGCCCTTCCAAGCCCTCAAGCCCTCTTCACCTCTCTTTTGAGATAAGATTTTGTTACTTCAGCTGACTTTTACCTCCTGATCTTCCTGCCTTCTCGTTCCAAGAGCTGGAATGGCTGGCTGACACCAAGTCTGGTGTATGTGGTGTCAGGGATGGAGCCCAGGGCTTTCTGCTGCTAGACCAGCACTCTAAGGACTAAGTTATACCTCAGCTCACTGGCTAGCTCTTAACGCCATCAATTGGCAGACGAGACTCAAGACTACAACACTGTACCTACAGGTTACAGAGCATCTTTGCGACGGCGGAAAACTGTCACTCAGCACTGCTTTTGAGACCCAACCAGCTCCCGAGGGCGCGCACAGCATTGGGGAAGATAAGTCCAACTTAGCTTGGACTCCTTAGGTAACTGAGATAAACATGTTCTGTCTCCCTAGTCCGTGAAAGGCTACCGGCGACAGTGCTCATTTCAAAGTGTGGCTGCTGTATGAGGAGTTAACCCCATTCATCACTGCAGATAAGCAAAACATTCACAAAGTATCCGGACACAGTGTAGCACTCAGGAAACACTAATTTAGCTGTTGTGATCAGTTACTTGACTAAATACCGTGTGTGTGTGTGTGTGTGTGTGTGTGTGTGTGTGTGTGTGCATGTGTGAGTGTACACACCTGGAGGCAGAGGTGAATTTTGAATTTCCTGCCACTTCCCACTTCAATGTTTGACACAGGGACTCACTGAGTCTGAGCCTCACTGTGGCGATCCCTGTGTGGGCTAGACTTGGCTGGCAGTGAACTCCAGGAATCTGCCTGTTTTTGTCTCTCCTGGTAGTGCTGGGGTTACATGCTCTAATGTCCATCTGGGGATCAAACTCAAGTCCTCCCAGTGAGCCATCTCTCTAGATACCCTACAACCCCCTCATACACATTTTGTGAAGCGTAGTTTCACTCTGTAGACAAGGCTAGCCTGAAACTTGGAATCCTGCCACAGCCTTCCTCCTGCTGGGATTATAGGTATGCACCACCTGCAGGGGTCAGTACTCTCTCTTGATGGCAGGAGGTCTGCTCAAGCTGTCTCACAGCTGCTCTGATCTATGTCTGTGCTATCCTGTGTCGCTGACCCACTTCTGAGAATGAGCTCTGTGAAAAATGATCTAAGAGAGGATTCTTCCCTCCTCAGCCCCAAATATAGGTGCAAACGTTATCAGCTGAACAGTTCTCTGGGCTTTGGGGGCAGGTTTCCTATCACGAGGCTTGGGTGAGGGTCACATGGCCTTCTGAGCTCACGCAGCCTGGTAGTTGCTTCAAAACCGGACCCAGGGGCTGGAGAGACGGCTCAGCAGTTAAGAACACTGGCTGCTCTTTCAGAGGATCTGGGTTCAATTCCCAAAACCCACATGGCAGTTTGCAACTGCTTGTAATTCCTGTTCCAAGGGATCTGACACCGTCATACAGATATAGACGCAGGCAAAACACCAATGCATATAAATTAAAAACAAAGCAAACAAACAGGACACAATCCTGTGAGCTCAGTGCTCAGGTAAGGGCTGGTGGATGGATGGATCAGGAGTTTAAGTCAGCTGTGGCAACTTGAGATACTATTTCAAACGACCACCTAGCTGACAGATATAGAGGAAGCAGGAGGCAAGAGCAAGGGGAGGGGTGGAAACAAGCATTTGTTAGCTGCCTATTACCTCCCCAGAGTGTGCTAAGTCTTTTACAACCCACAAACAGGAATACTATATGGAGAAGTAGCTGAGGCCCAGGAAAGATGAATGACAGTTACATGCTTGGCATTTTATACTGCATTTTCTCATAAGTCTGTAAATTTAAATTACATCTATTTATGTATTGTGGGTGGAGGACATTTTTGGCCATTATGTGTGTGGGTGTTTGCTTTTTGTTTTGTTTTCAAGCAGGGTTTCACTAGGTAGCTCTGGCTGTCCTGACTCACTGTGTAGCTCAGACTGGCCTTGAATTTTGAATTTAGAGATCTGCCTGTCTCTGCTTCCTGAGTTCTGGGACTAAAGATGTGCTCCAACACTCCTGGCACACTGTGGTTTTTACTTTCTTTCTTTCTTTTTTTTTTTTTGGTGTTTTTGAGATATGGTTTCTTGGGGGCTGGAGAGATGGCTCAGCGGTTAAGAGCACTGACTGCTCTTCCCGAGGACCTGGGTTCAATTCCCAGCACCCACATGGCAGTTCACATCCAATTCCAGCGATCTGACACCCTTACACCAATGCACATAAAATAAAGTTAAATAAACCATAGAAAATTTTAAAAAAGAAATAAAAGAGATATGGTTTCTCTGTGTAACTTTTGTCTATCCTGGAACTTACTCTGTGGACCAGCCTGCCGTAGAACTCACAGAGATCCACCTGCCTCTGCCTCGTGAGTGCTAGAAAGGCGTGTGTCACCGCTGCCTGGCCTTATTCTTCTATCATATGTGTGCATATGTGTGTGGGTATTTATATGGCCGTCAGAGGACAACTTGTAGGAATCCATTCTCCCCTGGCGCCATGTGGGTCTCAGGGATCAACCTCAGGTCATCAGGCTTGGCCAGCAAGCACCTTAACCCACTGAGCAAAATGCCTATCTATCTTTGTGGGTGCATGAGCACATTCAATATTTTATTATTATAAAATAAACTCTGTTTTCCAGGCTGGTGGCTTAGGCTATGTGGAGACTACAGCAAGAGAATTATAAGTTCAAGGTTAGTCTGAGCAACTTAATGAGATCCACATTAAAACAAAGAATATAAATATCTTATATCACATACCTCAGTGTTAGGTATGCTAGCATTTGTTAAAGCTCTAATAGCACACCCAGGGGGAAGGGACTGGGTTAGAGTGCATTGCTCAGTTAATGAAAGTGCCTTGAAAACAATTCAGGAACCGTAACTAAGCTATGATGTTCATAGGTAAAGTGGGCTTAGTGCATTTACAATCCACTGTGTGTGTGTGTCTGGGTGCACACACAGACACACACACTCAGCAATAGTCTAGATTTACAATGTGGGGGATATGTGTGTTATGAGAAGGCAGTGTAGGAGGAGAGAGGCGGGGAGCTAGCTGAGAAACTATGTAGGCATAAGTAGCAGGATGCCTTGGCCAGCTGCCCGCCCTTCTCATTCCCTCTGGGGGGAGGGGGGGGCTTCCTACCTTCCCCATTGGACTCCATTCTTGAAGCAGTGTTGACTGTGTCTCCAAAGAGACAGTATCGGGGCATCTTCAGCCCTACAACACCAGCACACACAGGACCTGGGAAGTGAAAAGAAGCGAACAGAACCCAGGGATGTTAGAGGAGGTAGCTGGGCACTCCAGAAGAGGTAGGAGTTGGGCTATGTGGTCCCAGGATGTGTAAGGAGAGGCAGGGGATAAGGGGACTAGACACAGAGACAACTGCTTGTTCCCTAGTTTAGTCTCCCAGATCTGACTCTAGACGCTGTCCACGATCTGACCTGTGTGGATGCCAATGCGCAAGCGCAGCTGCTCCTGAGGCCTGTGGCGGATGCGGAAGGAACGTACAGCATCTAGGAGAGCAAGTGCCATTCGGGCCACCTCTCGGGCGTGGAGCTGTCCATTCCGTACCGGGAGCCCTGACACCACCATGTAAGCGTCACCAATGGTCTCCACCTGTGGGGGTGGCATGCTTGTGGGCCAAACCATGTGCATCATCCCTCATTCTGTCCCTATCAGCCCGCCTGTCTCTGTACCCGTCTTCCATCCCGTTTCTCCATCTGTTCCTGAGTCCCCTGTATCTATTCGTCCATGTCCTTGGTCATTGTTTCCTTTTGGTTTTTCAAGGCATGGTTTCTTTGTGTAGCTCTGGCTGCCTTGGAACTCACTCTGTAGACCAGGCTGGCCTCGCACTCACATAGATCAGCCTGCCTCTGCTCCCCGGTGTTGGGATTAAAGGCCTGACTACAGCCTGGTCTTTTTTTTCTTTTCATTTGAACATTCTCCTGACTCTGTCCACGTCCTTCCTGTACCCAGTCACAACCTCACCTTGTACACATCAAAGTTGTCGATGACAGCATCAAAGCAGGTGTACAGATCATTGAGCAGGGTCACCACCTGGAAGGCAAGGGAAGCCGAGAGAAATGGGGAACGTGGGCTCCCACCAGGGACAAATGGGGAATACTAACCCGAAGGCGGAGCTGAACTACATGACCCATTGCCTGAGGCTGGAGCCCTCACCTGCATGGGCGTGCTCTCTGCTGAGAGGGCTGTAAAGCCCACGATGTCGCTGAAGTAGATGGTGACACTGTCGAAAGCCTCAGCCTGGACGGTCTCTCCTCTCTTCAGCTGCTCAGCCACGGAGCTGAGGGGGAAGTGCAGGTGACCAGATGTGAGGTGGGGGGCTGAGCTACGTGACTGTGTGCGTGCACGTGCCCACAGCCCAGCACTCACTGGGGCAGAATCTGGTAGAGCAAGGCCTCAGCTTTGCGCTTCTCTTCCAGGTAAGCCTGCGTTCTCTCCTCTACCAGTTCCTCCAGGTTGTTGGCGTACTGCTCCATGCGCGACAGCAGGTTGTCCAGAATGTTGCTGCTATTCTCCCTGAGGGTCGTGGGGCACGTGGGGACACAGATGAGATGAGATGACCCTTTGAGTCAGGGTCCTAGTTGTCCTGGAACTTGCAATGTAGACCAGGCTGGCCTCGAACTCACAGACATCCACCTGCCTCCAAGCCAAGCTGGAGATCTTATTTATTCTTATTGAACACAAGTGAGTTGGAAAGAGGTGGAGAGGAAGCGGGACAGGATGAGATGAGGGCAGTGATGGGCACACAGGCAGGAGAGACACGTCTGGGAGAACTAGATTACCGTGGGCCTACTGGAAGAGGGAGACAGAAGGGCTGCGGTCGGAGCTTTTGATTAGGATTGAGACTAAGGGGGAAGGTGGAAAGAGGCTGGGGCATCTGATGCATGCACTCCTATTTATCATAAGTCTGGGGGGTCAGTATAGGGCTGCGGGCAAGAAGGGTGTGGGGCGTCAGTGTTGGCAGAAGAAAGAGCCGTGAAGGGTAGAGCGCTTTGGGGTCAGCCATGTTACACATGCAGATGCCTGTGGAGCTGCGGTGGGCTGTGGTGGGCTCCCTCTGCCACTGGAGAGACAGGTTTAAGTGTGGCGGGAAGAGACCACTAACTTGTTAAATTTGCGTAGCGCCAGGCGGATCTGCTGGAAGGGTGGCCGCTCCTGTGGGTCCTCTGCCCAGCACCGCTGCATCAGCTGCCCCAGTTCCTCCAGGTGACTTTGCAGAGTCATGGAGGGTCGGAATGGGGGCTGCTCACCCCGAGTCACACGCTCGATGATCTCTGTGTGGGAGCGGTATGCGCTGAGGATTGAGGAGTGGCATCACCAGCTGGGGGCAGCTGGGACAAGTCCGGACCAGAGCACAGAGTGGACTGGTCTCAGCAGCCACGGAGCGAAGGATGGTGGTTGGTGCCCCACTCCAGAAGGAAGGGTAGGGGTGTTTGCAGGGCTTCCCTCTCTGGGGGCACAGGCCACGTGAGCCTCACCTTTCGGGCTGAGGTCTAAACCCTCCACATGGAAGACCCCACTCCTGAGGGCGATCTCCTGAAGGATGATACCAAAGCTGTACACATCACCGGCTTGGGAGCCACGGGCAGGTGGCGAAGCCATCCGCAGGAGTTCAGGTGCGGTCCACAATTTCTCTGTGGATCAGAAGTGAGGAGTCAGAGAAGGAGGGGCCCCAAAGCTAAGGGATAAGGCACTTCACATTCTGATATGAGAGGGAAAACTAGCAAATGAATATCGTATCTCATGGGTAATAAGTGCAATAATAAAAGTAAGACAGCATGGTCTGATAATACCAGGGAAAGAAAGGGCCATACAGTTTAAGGTCATCTGGGAACGAGGCAGCAGCTAGGGTTCCTGTGGACACTGCACAGCACTGAGAGCCACGGAACTAGAGGCCACCTAATCTGACCTTTTTACCCAATGAAGGTTGAGCCTTGAGGTGAGATGGACCCAAGCCAAACAGAGCCTAGGCCTCAGTTGCTTCTGGGCTGTGCGGGCAGCAAAAGCCTAGGGGTCAGGAGTCAGGCTCACTGGCAAAGAGGGTGTGTCCTTGCTCAGGCTCCGGGTCTCTGAAGCTCTCGAGCCCATAGTCGGTGATCTTTAACACGAAGCGCCCATCTACCACACAGTTGGACGACTTGAGGTTCCCATGGGAACAAATGGCCCCATTGTGTAGAAAGAGCATCCCCTGGGAAATTTAGGAAGGCAGAGGGCTTGGGCATGAGTGCTTCCAACCATGCCCAGCCCTCGCCTGGTATCCAGTGAGTTCCCCTGAACTCACCTTGACAATGTCGTTGGTGAGTGAGTACCGAAACATCCAGTCCAGAGTTATACTCTCATTCTCTAGAATGTCCTGCTGGGGCAGCAAGAGTCAGAACCCCCTGGGTGTAGGAGGAGGGTACAAGGGAGCTACTGGCATAAACTGGTATAACAGAACACTTGGATTTTACTCTAGTGCCATCACCATGCCTGCCCCCAACTCCCAACAGAGAGGGCCAAGAAAAGCCAGAAAAAGATTTGTCTGGGCCCATATGGTCAGTGGGTTAAGAGCCAAGTGTTCTGCCACTGCCCGACCCCATCCCCCCGTTCCACTCACCTGTAGGCTCCCACGGGGACAGTACTCGGTGAGGATACAGATGTTGGGGGGGTCGGTACAGGCACCCACAAACCTGGTCAAGTGTTCATTCTGCACATCTCGCATCTGCAGGTAGGGGCAGCATCAAGGCCCTGGCTTTGTTTGTTCCTCAAGTCACATGTTTACATGCGCTTGCTCCCTAACCTCTTGTCCTCCAGGCTGTGCACCTGCGAGGACCCAGCAGTCTCTCAGGTTATGACTGATCCCCCTCTTCCTACCCACAAGACTCAAGATCCCATCCCAGGTCTACAGATCCTCCATAACCAGTTCTGCTGACAACTCTCCTGGAGTACCCAGGAGTCCCTTCCCAGGTCACGGCCTCACCCCCTACATTACATGCTTAAGTTCAAACAGGACTTTTCGTGTTAACTCAATGCGTTTCCGGTTGACACGTTTCACAGCCACGAGGTTGCCCTGAGCAAGAAATGGAGATTTGTCATGCAGGGTATGGCCCTAAAACACCCAGCTCCTTCTGAAAGCCCACCCCTGCCCCTGGGACCACCCTGTCCTCTGCTACCCCACCCCAGAACCATCTCTTAGTCCACCTGGGTCCCCAGGATCAGCAATCTTTCCCCAGACTTACCTTGTAATATGCTGTCTTGGCAAAGACTTGGAACTGGCCCTCTGTGGTCAGCAGGGAGCCATAATTGGAGCCTCGCTGTGGAAGTGAACAGGAGAGTGCGCGGTCAGCTCAGGGGTCAGTCTACACCCTGGAAGTTCTGTCACACTGCCCGCATCTGTGTCACCCTCCTGAGATAGGGTATCACTCTTTAGCCCAGGCTACCCCGGCTACCCCGGAACTCCTAGCAGTGCTACTGCCTCAGCCTCCCAGGCTAGCCTTCACCTCCTTTTAAGGAGTATATTAGAATCATAGCTGTATATTTACTTGGACCATTAGCTTTGACCTTTGAAGTAGCCTTGTCAGGGAGGCTGTAGCTGCAGCCCTCATCTGAGACAGTGTCAGAGTAAGCAAGTGAAGGCAAGGCTGGGAGTAGTCTTGTTCTTTTGTATGGTTTTGCTTTTATTATTATTAACTGATTAATTAATTCATTAATTTCTTTTTGAGACAGGGTTTCTTCATGTAGCCCAGGCTGTCCTGGAACTCACTCTGTAGAACAGGCTGGCCTTGAACTCATAGAGATCTGCCTGCCTCTGCCTCTCCAGTCCAGAAATTAAAAGCATGTGCCGCCACCACCCAGCTTGAGTTTTGGTTTTCTAAGACAGGGTCTCATTCGTATGTAGCACAGGCTAGCCTCAGACCTTCAGCAATCTTCCTGTCTTAACTTCCCAAGTCCTGGGTCCAGGCATGAGCCACCTCATCTAGCTTAGACCCACCTTCTACTTACTCCTCAGGCATTGCCCTGGTACTCAGCTCTTCCCACCCTCCAGAGACAACGGTGTTCTCACCCCGCTCAGCGTCAGCCGGCTGCCCGTGCTCCGAAGGTGCCTCTCCAGGCTGCTGGGCTGAAGGTCCTCCCAGCGTACCCGCCACAACTCTGAGGCCAGCTCCTTTTCCAACTGCATCTTCCTGAGATATGAAGTCTGCACCTGAGCCCTTGGCTGCTCAGCAGCCCCTCAGAGCCCTGGGACATTCTGGGTGCTAAGGGATGAGTGAGGGAGTCCTGTTCTCAGTTCTCTGAGCTGAGCGTGGTGAGGCCTGGGGCCTGAGGGAAATTCACCTCACAGGTACTTCAAAAAACTTCAAAAACTGGAGGCCTCTACATTGGCTTTTATCTCTCTCTCTCTCTCTCTCTCTCTCTCTCTCTCTCTCTCTCTCTCTCTCTTTGAGATAGGGTCTCACTAAGTAGCCCTAGCTGTCCTGGAACTCACTCTGTAGATCAGGCTGGCCTTGAACTCAAGGAAATTCTACCTGCCACTGCCTCCTAGATGCTGGGATTAAAGTGTGTACTACCACCACCTGGCTTCTGCTTCATTCTTCAATTTTTGTTTGTTTGTTTTTTTCGAGACAGGGTTTCTCTGTGTAGTCATGGCTGTACTGGAACTCCCTCTGTAGACCAGACTGGCCTTAGACTCACAGAGCTCCACCTGCCTCTGCCTCGTGAGTGCTGGGATTAAAGTGTGAGCCACCACCGCCTGGCTCCTTCATTCTCAATTATCACAAGGATGAAGTACCTGGCCCATAGGAGGTGCGTCAGCACTGTTCTCCTCCCTCTCTTCCTGTCTCCTTAGCCTGCCCTGAACTTCCATTTCCACCTGCACTGCAGGACAGGGGTGGGCTCCCTCACCCCGCTTTTCCAGCTCAGGGTCAGCACCTAGCCCACAGCAGGGTTCACCAGCAGGACCAACTACTTTGTGCCCATACCTGAAGGTTTTGAACTGCTGCTTTCCACCTGGCCTCAGCAAGGGACGCTAGTTCTACATCCACATCTCCTCTGCTATCATGTCACCCTCAACTTCTCTGTTCCCCTGAGCTTCCTAGAAATAACTTTGTAGCTATAGCCCAGCCTGAACCAACCTGACTGGTCCATGCTTTCCAGACTCCACTCCGGAGCTTCTGCCTCCTCCCGGAGGGAATGAAATAAGTATTCTCTTCCCACATGAGGCTCCCTCCCAGACCTGCTCTCCTGCTCTCTCCTCTGTGCTCCCC
The DNA here is from genome assembly GCF_037038515.1 of Microtus pennsylvanicus. Lineage (NCBI taxonomy): Eukaryota > Metazoa > Chordata > Mammalia > Rodentia > Cricetidae > Microtus > Microtus pennsylvanicus. The sequence goes on along the minus strand of NC_134585.1, from coordinate 121,824,683 downwards.
AGTCTCCCAAGTCTCACTTAGCACCCCTAGCCCATAACTTACCTGTATATGAAGAAGGACACAATCAGAAAGCTAACCAGAGAGAGGCTGCCCACCAGAGCCAGGACCTCCAGGGTGGAAAAGTGGTCTGTGGGAGGGTCCGAGTTGTAGAAGAGAGAATGGTGTTAGACAACAGGAGGGGGGATTGTCTACTAGTCTGCTGTGATGACAGATGAAGGTAGGTGACGTCGGGTGGGAAGGAGTCTCTAGCTCCCTGGGAGAAGGCAGTGGCTTGACAACAGGACTTTGGAAGCATGGGCCAGTCACCTTGGTTGCAGGCAGGGTCCTCATTGTCAAAGCCACATTTTGGGATGTCAGGAGGTGGGTATCCCAAGGGCCAGTATAATTTGCGGTCTGACACAGCCATCAGCTCCTGGGAGGTCCCATTATAGTTCAGGACGACCTGAGGAAGATCAGGAATGGTGAGAGCCTGTAGTCTCCTCTGTTTCCAGGACCTGTGACTAGGCTGCCAACTACTCACCAGGTTCCTGCTGTGACTATCCAGAGAGTCTTTAAATCCATGCCCAAGGCAAAAGAGGCAAAAGCTTAAACACTAAGAGGCTTTGTAGAGACATATCCATAGGAAATCCCACTGGAAACCCCAACTCTATATTCAGGGAGCTGGCATTGGTTGCAAGACAGAAACAGCACCCCAGGTTCTACTTCCAGCCTCTTCCTTGCATGTCTCCTCCAGGTGGCCTTCCCTGGTAGATCTGAGTCTTGGTGTCTTTGAACCTCTGTCCCTTCCTGTCGCTGCTGAATTTACACAGCTACACATACCTATTCTTTTGGCCCTGAGTGACTGTCTCTGCTAGGATGGGTCCCAGCTGTCTTCGGAACTCCTCAAGGGAAGGACTCTAGGTTACCTCTTAGACCTGAGGTTCCCTGAGTGGGCAAGCCTGTGTATCCTGATCATCTGGGTTGTTCCCCAGCCTGAGGAGTTGAGCCTGCCTTATCCAGTACTCTCATAGCTGTCCAAAGAACAAGCAGATACCTGGCAGGGGTAGGGCATGTGTGTGCTGTGGATCACCTTTCTGTACTCTGAATATGTATTACTATCTCTGGTTAATGATAAAGTTGTTTGGCCTATAGCAGGGCAGGATAAAGTTAGGCAGGACAATCAAACTGAGGACTGGGATGAAGAAGGGCAGAGTTGAAAGAGACACCAGCAAGCTGCCCAAGAAGCAAGATGGTAGAGGACAGGTAAAGTTACATGTGGCAATACATCTCAGAGGCAGGAGGATCTCTGTGAGTTCAAGGCCAGCCTGGACTGTTACACAGAGAAACCCTATCAAAACAAACAAAAAAACCAAGAATGAGGTAGAAGCCAGGTGTGGTGGCACAAGGTTTTTACGTGGCAATACATAGATTAATAGAAATGGGTTGATTTAAATATAAGAGCTACTTAGTAACAAGCCTGAGCTACTGGCTGAACATTCATAATTCATATTTAGCCTCTGAGTCAGTTATTTGGGACCAGGCAGTTGAGACAGGAAAAAACTCCACTTCCATTTACAGGAGGTAGGAGGATGAGACACCATTCTTGCCTGGCACTGTCTTCTTGGTGCATGTATGAACTTACCCTGAAGGTGCCTGTTTCTGGATCCATATCCCAGAGGGAGAAGTCGGTCTCCCGATCTCCATTGCTATCGATTTTCAGGTATCCTGTCACACCTAGGGACATAAGGGAGGTTCAGAGATGCCTCTCTTCATCCCAACCCTCTCTCTGTCTCTTTGCCTCTGTCTCTCTCTCTCTCTTTCTCTGCATAGAGACAGAGATGTAGACACAGACATCAATATGTACATAACGAGGAAAAGGAGAGCCATATGGCCATAAGAATGGCAGATATGGAACCCAGAATTTTATGGAATTTAAGAGATCTGGATGGATAACAGGCATTTTGTGGTCTCCTGCTGGGCCACTTGGGGCTCACTCTCACTCCCATCCCCAAAGCAGCCCATTCCAGCTCATTCTAGGCCCTGACCTTGGAAGCTCCGGTTCCACATCCGCTGAGTGATGTCCTCCCCATCAGTGACGGCTCCCCCCTGTGCCAAAGTCTCTGTCACTGCCTGGACATAGAGCAGGAGCCCATCATGGAAGGATGCTGGGATGATATTCTCCTGTAGAAGCAAGCAGAGCTCAGACAGGGCGATGGATACAGGGCACAGAGGGAAACAGTGCTGTAGGTAGGAAACTGGGGGGTGGGACTGGGATTTCAGAAGAGGATACAGACAACAAGCATATTCCACAGAGAAGTGACTACTGAAAAGATGCTTTTGCATCTACCATGGCATGGCCCCCTGCTCAGAGTCACGCTAGGTAGATAGGGCAGGGCATGTCATTCCCATTTCCATGATGAGGGCTTTAGGTTCAAGAATTTGTCACTGCATCCCTCCATCATCAGGAGAGATACAGAAATAATAGGAAGAAGGGAGATGGAAGACGAGGATGCCTGAGAGAGTGAGAGACGTGGCAGAGAGACTTGGATTAGGTCTGGAGATCCACACTGGAGGTCCAGGACCCGCTCCTACCAGGCCATCCTCTATGGTGAAGTTGAACTGCTTGTCAGCCAAGAGTTTCAGCTGCTGCAGGAACTCCAGGTACTCCGGATTATCTGGCTCTTTGTAAGAAATGATTTTGGCAGCCTGAGGAAGGGATCAGTGAAAGGGAGAGTGCTGGGGGTTGATTCCAGTTCTCCCTGTATCCTGGGGTCCCACCTCCCAGACCAGCCTCTCTGCTTAGGTCAAGATCAAACTGAATGGCTGGGTGTGGGGGCACACAGGCCTTTAATCCTAGCACCTGGGAGGCAGAAGCAAGAGAATCTCTGAGTTTGAGGTCAGCCTGGTCTATGTAGTGCGTTTTAGGATAACAACCAGGAATACATAGAGAAACAAAAACAAAAAATAAACAATAAATATTAAACAACAAAAAGATCAGACTGAACCCTGGGTTTTTTATGGGGTGGCCCTGTGCTTGAGCAAAAGATTCAAGAACTGTCTGGTTCACGGGTCTTTACTATCCTTCTGCTTCAGACCCCGTTCTGTCATCTGCTCAGCCTTCCGGCTCTGAAGACCCCAAATCCCATGTAGTTCAAATCCCATGTAGTCACAACTATCTGACTATCAAAAACCTGTTTTCTGGAATCATTTCGGACATGTAGGGGCATAGCACCCCGAAACGAAGTGTCAATCAACTGTTGAGAGCCCTACACAAGGACTTCAAACCCCAGCACTCACGTGAAACGCCTGGCGGGCACTGCTGTCCTGCCCATCTCCTCTTTCCCAGGGCTTTTGGGGAGCAGGGCCTTTCGCACCCTGAAGGCTTTGCCCAAACACATCCAAGTGGAAGAAAACATAGTCCTCCCCAGTCAGGCCAGCGTCTACGGCCAGAAGCATCAGGCTCCTGAAGGCGTCCGGAGAGCTGCAGATATAGATAACTGGAGAGAAAGGAGGGGAAGGGGGGAGGGAGGGAGGGAGGGAGGGAGGGAGGGAGGGAGAGAGAGAGAGAGAGAGAGAGAGAGAGAGAGAGAGAGAGAGAGAACACGAATGAACACAGGCATTGTAAGGAAGGGAATTCTGCGTCTGTAGTCTTTAAATGGCCCCAACTCCTTTCTCCATCAGTCTGGGCCTTGGCAAGGGAACGTGAAAGATGGGAGAAGGAAGTGTGCAGATTAGGGAGGGAGAAGTGTGAGGAAGAGGGAACAGAAGGTGGGTAACCAAGAGTGCAGGAGGAATCAGGAAAGGGCCAGCGGGAGAAGGCACCCGAGAGCTCGCGTGGGAGCAATAGAAGAAACTGGAGAGAGAACGCGGTAGGGTAGAGCAAAAACAGGAGGAAGAGCAGGGCACCAAGCAGAGGATGCGGTAAGCGCTAGAACTAGGCCCTTCCGCGCTTAAAGCTTAACCCAGGAAAAGTCCGCGCAGCAGGAAGGTCACAGGGAGACCGGAGGAAAGGGGTGGGGGAGAGGGAGAAATGCAAACCCGGCACCGAAGGGTTACAAGACAGGGAACTAGAAACCCCGAGGTAGGAAAGTCGTGTAGGGCAAGACTTTCAGAGAAATCGGCCAGGAGGATGCCTGACTCCCAGAGGAGGGAGGAGTGCCAGGCCGTGGACAGGCGGGAGAGAAGGCCGCGCGAGCCAGGCGTCCGGGTGGGTGCCCGCCTCACCTCTGCCCTTGCGCCGCACGGCCCGCAGCAGCTTGGCGTAGTGGTCGGGGTCGTCCTCGACGAACTCCTGGTGATGCACTGTGATGTTGAGGCGCTCACGCACCCGCATGTACAGCCCCTCCACTATGAAGAAGCAAGGCCGGTCGCCGCCCAGCCGATCTGCATAGAGCACCAGCGCCTGATGCTCCCAGCCCAGCCGTCGATGCAGCGCCGCCACGAAATCGCCCAGCTTGACGTGGCTGGGCCCCGCGCGCGTGGTCAGGGCGTATTCGTCCTTGACCCCGATGCCCAGAGCCGGGGCGCCGGCGGTGAGCAGCGGCACCCGCCAATGCGCGGTGAAGCGCCCCACTGGGGCAGCGGAGTACACGCAGCCGGGGCCCAGGAACATCGCGGGGCTGTGCTCCCACTTGAGGTCCACCGCGGCAAGCGGTGCAGCGGTGTCGGAGCAGACGCCCGCCGCGTTCTCGCTGCTGCCCAGCACCGTGCGGACCGTCCAGCCGGGCAGCAAGTCCGGCCGCGCCTTCACCTTCTCGAGAGCCAGTTCCACGGCCGGCCCCACGCGCGCCCACGACCACGGGTACGAGGTGTTGGCCAGCGGTAATACCACGGCCACCGTCAGGTCGCCCGCGTGCCCGCCCCGGAGCAGCAGCAGAGGCGGCAGCAGCAGCAGCGCCCGGAGGCGCGGACGGACGCGTCGGGAGCCGGGCATGGCCTCAGCGAGCGCAGCGACGGGACAGCGCTGTCACCATGTTCTGCTTGCAGTCCTCGGGCTCAGGGACTAGTCGCGGACATCCAGAGCGCCAGAGCGGGAGCGAGGGCGGGGGTGGGTCGTAGCCACAGTCCCGAGGGCACGCTGCCTGCCGGGGCTGCGACGGTCCGGCCGTCGAGTGAACACGCTAAGCTGGGCGCGTCCGGGAGCGGAGGGCGCCTTGGAGCAGGTGGGAGCGAGCGCAGCGCCCGAAGGGAGTCGGTGGAGAGCGAGCGAGCGGGTGATCTAGGGAGAGCAGGGCGAGAGGGAGAGCCAGCGAGGAAAGGGGAGTGTGCGCTCGCGCTTGCCCCAAGAGTGTGCCAGAAGGGGCGTCCGGCTGGCTCAAGTCTCCGGCCGTTCCGGAGGCGGGCAGGCGTTGTGGGGGGGGGGAGGAAAAGGGGGGGCACGACACACGGGACCACAAGGTCCCAAGCCGGGCGGCGAATCTTCCCCTCCCAGATTCGGTGACAAGAGAGCCCAGGGAGCCAATCCCGGCTCTTTAACTCCTTCCTCCCAGCCTAGGCTACGACTGGCCCCCACCCCCGGCGTCAGCGTGATTATTGCTGACCCCTCTTCCCGCCTGTCGCCTCTGTGCGAGGTTTCCCTCCGCAGGCGGGGCGCACAGGCCAGGGGGAGAGCAAGGCTAAGGAGGGAGGTGTAAGGAAGCTGTTCCCTGACCCTGGCGCCCCTCCTGGGGTATCCTCTCCTACCTGGCTCCTTCTGGGGAAGAGGGAAGTAGAGGCTTGTTTAAATGTTGACCGGAAAAGGTGTGTGTGTGTGTGTGTGTGTGTGTGTGTGTGTGGCTTTTGGGAGTTTGGGAGGGTTTCTGGAAAAGGCAATCTAGTGGAGGCGAGCCAGAGTCCGGGTTACCCAGTCCATCAATGAGAACCTCCCCTTTCTTCTTCGCCGCCTCCCAGATCGAGCAGATTAACAGAGCAAAATGACCAGGTGGGAGGGTGGAGTTAACTCTTTAGTTCCCAAGTAATGATGGAAAGTGGGGGCGGAGGGGAGTGGGTGGTTAGAGAAGAGCTGTAACTTCATGTGAGTGTTTTGCGTGGAAGATTATTAAAATGGGACCTGAGAGGTTGTAGTTGGAAATGAACATGGGAAGAATAAATGAAGGAGCGAGGAGTCTTGGGACACCAAACTGCTGGGCCGTTGCGCCGAAGCGCCGTGGGATTAGTCTGCCCTCTAATGGCCATCCGGATTCATTAACCGTATTGCGCCATCAACTTTGCCAGCTTTTAAGCCTAAACTGGATCTAAGGTCAGCAAGCATTTCCAGAGGACCCTCTGTGTCAAGGGCCAGTCAAATGCTGACGGCATGACCATAAAATGTGTATATATATATATATATATATATATGATTCTGAGGACAAATAACCACAGTATAATATACTTTAAGCACTGCGAAGAAGACAGGGATGTGCTGAGAGACCAAGATGAGGGCTATTAATTCTACCTGGGCTGGAGCCAGGAAAACCTCCAAAGAGAAAAAACTCAGTAAGGATAAAAGGATGATAAAGGGCTGGGTGGTGGTGGCGCACGCCTTTAATCCCAGCACTCGGGAGGCAGAGGCAGGCAGATCTCTGTGAGTTCGAGACCAGCCTGGTCTACAAGAGCTAGTTCCAGGACAGGCTCCAAAACCACAGAGAAACCCTGTCTCGAAAAACCAAAAAAAAAAAAAAAAAAAAAAGGATGATAAAGGGTATTTGGGGTTGGAGATATGGCTAAGTGGTGAAGACCGTGTACTGCCCTTCCAGAGGACCAGCTACCAAAGTAAGTGACTCACACTTAACTGTAATTCAGCTCCAGGAATCCCAATAACTCTGCCCTGGAAAGAAAGGGTTTTGTGTGGAGAGAGCAAAATGTTGAAGTCTGTTTTCCAGACAGGAAGTGTCAGGAGAATCTTGTTTTAAGGAGGCAAGCTTTCAGTATCTCTAGTATTTATTTGTCCGTGCTTATAAAACACAGATGGCCAGATGGTGTGTGTGGGGCTGGGTGGGAGGGTCATTCCTCTAATCACAGAACTTCAGAGCAGAGGCAGGCAGATCTCGTAGTTCAAGGCCACCCTGACCCACAGAGTTCCAGGATAGCCAGGGTTACACAGAGAAACCCTGTCTCTAAAATCTGAATAGTTGATGGTTCATGACTATTTGTGTTTTTTTTTAAATAGTTTTTCTTAAGTTTTAAGTCTAGGTGGGTATATCCATGGGGGTGAAGTTCATATGCCCTGGTGAGCCAGAAGCCATGGGATCCCCTGGAGCTGGAGTTTCAGGCAGCACCTGGGACCCGAACTGCAGCCAGCCAGTACCGGAGGTATGTCCTCCGTGCGTGCGTGCGTGTGTGCATGTGTGTGTGCGTGCGTGCGTGCGTACGTGCGTGTGTGCGCGTGCGTGCGTGCGTGTGTGTGCGTGCGTGTGTGTGTGCGTGTGTGTGTGTGTGTGCGTGCGTGTGTGCGTGTGTGTGCATGCGTGTGTGCGCGTGCGTGCGTGCGTGCGTGCGCTCTTAGAGGCCTTAGGCCTAGAGTTACAAGCAGTTGTGAGCCTCCCCACACAGGTGCTGTTACCTGGACCCGGGTCCTCTGAAACAGCAGCATGCTCTCTTAACCACAGAGCCATTTCTCTAGTCCCCTGCTTTCCCTGGAATATTGAAAACGCCAGCAGCATAGGCTCTGCATCCCTTCGCACAGTCTGTGGGAACAGCTTCTACTCACCTTATTTCACTTGATAGTGACCTCGCTGTCATGACAGTTGTTTTTCTACTTCTGGGAAGTGAAAATGACTGAGCAGGAAATGGGGCAGAGGAAATGAGATCAAGAAGGCTTTTGTGGGACAGGTGTAAGGTGTTTGCTATGCAGTGATAAGTAGAGCCCACATCTAGGGGTGCATGGGAGATGGAAGCTGGCTTATCAGTAGGATCAACTGGACTCTGGAAGATAAGGATCTAAGGGATAGTGACCTCTTCAGTTGAGAAGCTAACTCTAGGGGTTGGGGTGGATGGTGGCTAGGTGGTTGAATCTCAGGTGCCTGTAGGTACCCAGGTAGAGGCTCCCTTATGTTTCTGGTGAAGCTGCAGCTCAGAGGAAACGGCTGGACTAGAAACAGCATTAGGTTATTGAACTAAATCTGGAGCTGCAAACACTAAAAATGTTGGATGACTTTTTTTTTCCTAAAATTTATTTATTTATTTAGTATACAGTGTTCTGCCTACATGTATGCCTGCAGGCCAGAAGAGGGCACCAGATCCCATCATGGATGGTTGTGAGCCACCATGTGGTTTCTGGGAATTGAACTCAGGACCTCTGGAAGAGCAGTCAGTGCTCTTAACCACTGAGCCATCTCTCCAGCCCCCTGGATGACTTTTTTGTTGTTTTTCAAGACAGGGTTATTCCCTGTAGCCTTGGCTGTCTTGGAACTCACTCTGTAGACCAGGCTGACTTTGAACTCACAGAGATCAGCTGGCCTCTGCCTCCTGATTGCTGGGATTAAAGGCATGCTCTGTCTGCATGTGCAACTTTATGCCAGAAGAGGGCATCTGATCCCACTACAGATGGTTGTGAGCCACCATGTGGTTGCTGGGGATAGAACTCAGGACCTTTGGAAGAGCAACCTGTGGTGTTTAACCACTGAGCCATCTCTCCAGACCCATGGATTTTTTTTTTAAGATAAACGAAGATAATCTAATGAGGAAGCTTTTAATAGCTGTCAGCTAGGGTTGAAGTAAAGTTCCAGGAAGGAGGTCTGCAGCTGCAGTACAAGGAATGGATAATTAGTATTCCCTTCCTTCTTCCTCCTTTCCCCCTCAGCAGCAGCACACCCACCTCCCTGTATTGTTTCTGTAGGGCCGCAGTGAGACCCTCCTTTCTCTTTCCCCTCATCCATATGCCAGTGGGTAAAGGCACATAGCAGATCAAGCTTGTAGTCTCGGCGACCCCAGGCCTCAGCATGCACACAGCTCCCTGTAGCTGTTCTAGGTTTCCATCAGGTAACACTGGGAGAGGCATATGCCAGCCTTGAGGCCATCAGATATGGGAACACAAACTCCATGCTGTACGTGGCTTTAATGGTGGCAACAGCAGCATTGACCTCCTTAGGAGCCTCATCACCATGGTAGAGCGGGCACCAAAGCCATGTGTTTACTGTAGTGAGGTCACATTTTCTACCATCTTGTTGGCTAGCTCAGGGTAAGCACTGGTGACCAAAGAAACCTGCTCCTCAGAAGCTTTTTGGGCAGAGAAGATGGGGGTGTGTGCAGCTGAAGTGGGAGGGCAGAGAAGACCTGGGATGGGGGAGAAATAGGGGGTTGGGGGCGGGGCGTGTGTAGCTGCAGAGGTGGGGTGGAAAGCCCTCAAAGCAGAGGGAAGATACCTTCTGGTTAAAAAGGTTGTAAGGTTAATGTAGGTTGGGTACTCAATATTGAGGTTCCTTCCTTCCTTCCTTCCTTCCTTCCTTCCTTCCTTCCTTCCTTCCTTCCTTCCTTCCTTCCTTTCTTTCTTTCTGGGACATGGTTTGTGTGTAGTCCTGGCTGTCCTGGAACTCGCTCTATAGACCAGGCTGGTCTTGAACTCACAGAAATCCGCCTGCCTCTGCCTCCTCTGGAATTGAAGGCGTGTGCCACCACCACCTGGCAACATTGAGGTTTTCATGACAGATGTTATAGATGACCTCACTGTCTATCATGAAGACACATTGAGGGTTCTGCAGGGTAGTGCAGTGAAGGTGGGGTTGTCGGGTTAAAGAAGGCTGTGGAAACCCGGGGCGGGCTAAGTGAGGACTCTGGCTGGGCAGGTGACACTTCAGCAGCAGCAATAGGACCTAGAGCCAGTTTCCTACAAAGGTATGGAAAAATAAGGCTTGGGCACCTGCTAGCTAGATTGTAAATTAAATCCAAGACAAGGTCATCAGTCCCATGGTCCACGGGGAGTTATGGGCATAGTTGCTGGCAGCGTCTCACTTGCCTGTGACAAACTGCTCAGGACGGGAAAGCTGGAGGCACACCACTACAAACTTCAGTGGCTGCTGCTAGCACGCTTGTCAGCGCCTGTCTCGCTAAAGGAGATGTTGAAGTCACTTGGCATCTGGCCAGTGTGGACAGAGATGCATCCCCTGCAAGGTGCCCAGGTTAGGAGGCAAAGTGAGCAGGAAGAGACACCAGGTCTGGTCACTTTCCCACATAAGCTAAAAATTAGGTAAGCACTGCACTGAGCATTATTGTTTTATTTTATAGATATCTGTTGAAACAAGAAGAACAAAGAATGCTAGGAATGGGTAGTACATGCTTAACTCCCAACACTTAGGAGGCAGAGGAGGTGGATCTCTGAGTTCCTGGCCAACTAGAGCTACTTAGGAGACACTGTGTCAGAAAACAAAAGCAAGGCCGGTTGGTGGGGGCGGTTTGGCTAATGCCTGTAATGCCACAGCATTTACGAGGCAGAGGCGGGTGTGTCTCTGTGAGTTCAAGGCCAGTCTGATCTACAGAGTGACTTCCAGGACATCCAAGGCTACATAGAAAAACTCTATCTTGAAAAAAGTAAAAACAATCACCCCACAAACAAACAACGACACCTTCCAAAAAACTGAGCAGGAGAGATGGCTCAAACATGCAGGCAAAATACCAATGCACTTAAAAAAATAAATTAATTAAAAAAGTAAATTAATAAATTGGCACCCCCTTTCCTCCTCTGCAAGAGTAACCAGTGCTTTTGATTGCTGAGCTATCTCCTTAGCCCCTAAATAAACACCATCATCATTATCATCATCACCATCATTATTTTAAAGGCATGGGTTCTCTGTGTAGCCCTGGCTGTTCTGGAACTCACTCTGTAGAACATGTAAGAGCAGTACATGCTTTTAACTGCTGAGCCAGCTCTGAGCCAGTTCTTCAGCCCTAATTAAAAAAAAAAAATTTAAAGGCAAGCCTAATCCACGATAGTAGAAATCCAGAATGGTTACCTTTCTGGGGTCATAAACTATTATTTTTTGAGACAGTATCTTACTATCTGGTGTGGACCCGTTAGTAGGCTGACCTTGAACTTGCACATCCTTCGGCAGCAGCCACCCAGGTGCTGGAGATAAAGGTGTGTTTCTCTGTGCTCGACCAAAATAATCCTTTTGAAAAAAAATTCTGTAAATTTATTTAGGTTATCTTTATGGGAGTCATCAAACCCACAGCACATGTAGCGAGGTTGGAGGACAAAATGCAGAAGTCGCCGCTCTCCTACCACGTGGGCCTCAGAAGTCAAACTCAGGTTCTACCTGCTGAGCCGCCTTGCGGAACTGATAAAATATTCTTTATTTTATTCAAGGTGGGGTTAGGCTACTTGGAAGGAATACATGCCCACAAAAGTAAACAATACACGAGTACCTGTCAGAAATCACGCAACATAGGGAAGCTGGGAGGATCTGGATGGAACTGATGGAGAGGAAAAACATGATTAAAATGTATGAAAAAAATTTCAATAAAAGGAATTATATAACAATAATATCGAAGGAAATTGTGGTAAATGAAACTAAATTCTTCCTGGTGTTTTCATAGGGTAAAAGTTATGTTTCCAGGTGAGGTGGCACGCGACCGAAATGCCGGCACTTGCGAGACTGAGGCGTGAATATTGCGGAGAGTGCGGACAGCTTGGGCTATATTAACGAGTACTGTGTCAGCCGGGGTGACCAAGTAAGAACCTATCTGGAAAAGGCAAAACCAAAAACAGTTGGAGAAGAAAATGCAATTATGTTTCCTACTGTAGAAAAGCAAGTTTATCACAAAAACAAAGGCAGGAGTCCATGCAAAAAACAAAGCCTCCGATAGCAGAGGATGGTTTCGATCCATCGACCTCTGGGTTATGGGCCCAGCACGCTTCCGCTGCGCCACTCTGCTACCTACTATCCCAACCCTCCTTATTACCGTAGAAGAGGTTTCGCAGTGCACAGCCCGAATTCCGCACGCCCCCTTTCGTCAGTGGGGAAAATCGCGTTCATCCCCGTTATGTCTTCTTATTGGTTGGCTCCTTATAAGGCATTTTTCATTGGTTGCTGCATTAACCAATAATCAGGAGGGAGGGAGCGAGGCGGGAGCCTATCGCGCCTGCGTTTGTTGGGACGCACCGGCCGACGCTTCTCTGCGGACCTGATTCTTTCAGGGAAAGGGCGGTTGAGTGGCCTCCATTGTTCAGGATTAAGCGGGCCATGAGGTAAGAGTGCTTGAAAGTTCCTCCCGAAACCTCGGGAGGGCGGGCTGCAGCGGAGGCGGAGGGCCAAGGGCCTGTGTCTGGGCGGCTGACGGGAAGCCTGGCCGCCGAGAATGGAGTTGGAGGAGGCTGGTGGAGGCGGGGAGCCGAGCCTGGAGGGGCTGGGGCCCGGCAGGGCGCTGGGTTAGCACCTAGCCCTCGGGACTAGAGGACCAGAGCGGGCATCCTCGGGGTGCAGCGAGAGGGCCGGGGCGCTGCGCGTTTTCCTGGTGCCTAGTGTTTGACCAGTGCCTGGCAGCTGTTAGGTTCTGCTGATAAAGAGAAGTCACTTTACTCAGTTAGGATTGGTTTGCCTCCCGGTCGGGCTGCTTACTAGGGTCTTGTGTGTCAGGGTCTGAACCTTGTATTTTCCTGATGTGAGCTTTGATAAAATCCAGAATTAGAAGTCGGGTGTGGTGTCGCACGCCGCAGTCACAGCACTGGGGAGGTAAGGCAGCACGGTCCGGAGTTCTAGGATAGCCAGGAATACATGAGACCCCTCTCAAAAACAAACTCAGAATTAGGACGTCATGGGGGTGGGACTGGGCACCGTTGGAATGGGGGAAAAGTGACTTCTGTAGCTGGCCACGGTAAGGTAAATTAGATGGAAACAGCATGGCTGGTATGATGGAGACGTTTCCAGCGAGGTCATGGAAAATGTACGTATTTTTAGGGGTGACAGAGGACGTGGTCGTGGAGGGCGCTTTGGTTCCAGAGGAGGGCCTGGAGGAGGGTAAGTGTGGCTCTTTGCGTCTTTGGCCTGGTTTGAACCAGTCATTTAGATGGGGGTTTGGAGTGGGCTGTTATACCTGATTTGGGTTTTTTGTTTTCGTTTTTATTTTTGTTTTGTTTTGATTTTTTTCGAGACAGGTTTTCTCGGTGTAGCTCTGGCTGTCCACAACTCACTCTGTAGACCAGGCTGGCCTCAAACTCACAGAGAGCCGCCTGCCTCCGTCTCCCTGAGTGCTAGGATTAGAGACAGGCCCACCACCGCCCTGCTCTACTTGATTTTGTGGAAGTCCCGTGAAGCATTTCTTTCTTGATGTCCTGCTAAGTGAATTTGATGCAGCTCAGAAACTCCCGAATCCATAAAAGACAAAGTTGGTGCACTTGCTTTCTGTTGGAGTAATTCTGGATTGTTTTTGTGTTTTAGGTTCAGGCCTTTTGTGCCCCATATCCCTTTTGATTTCTATTTGGTGAGTATTTGGCTTTTGAGGACTTTCCTGGCCATTGCTCAGATGAAGAAATGGAGCCTTGAATCTCCTTGTTAATCAAGTTGGATATTGTTCGGAGTAGATTTATGAATGGAAAACAAAACAAGCAAACAAAAAACAAACCAATTGGCTAGCCAGTCTTCAAAGTGACTGTGATCCCTTTGTAATCCCAGGACTGGAAGCCTGAGGCCCAAAGCCAGCCTGGGCTACTAATTGTGAACAAGAAAACAGTATAAACAGAGCAGGGAAGAGAATTCCTTTACTGTTTGATTATAATATAAATGAATAATTTTTAGGGTTTATTTATTTTTGAGACAAGACCTGTATATATAATTTGGCTGGCCTAGAATTTACAGAACTCTGTCTGCTTCTGCCTCCTGAGTGCTAAAAGTGTGCTACCACACTGGATCCCCCACCCCCACTGGGTCTCTCTGTGTATCCTTGACTGCCCTGGAACTCAGAGATCCACCTGCCTCCCCCATCCAGCACAGTGTTAGGATTATAGGTATGTGCCACCGCCACTATACCCTGACTTCACAGTGAATTATTTTTATTTCATGTATGTGTATGTTTACCCTCATGCATGCCTGGTCCACTTAGAGGCTAGAAGAGGTTTTCAGAGGTTGTGAGTTGCCGTGTGTGCACTAGGAACCAACCTGGGCCTTCTGCAAGAACACCTAGTGTTCTTAGTTGCTGAGCCATCTCTCCAGCCTCAGGGTTATAAAAATATTGTGGCCGGTGGTGTAGCTCAGCTGGTAGAGTGCTTGTCTAGTATGCACAGAGCCCAGGGCATTTTATGTATCACACCTGTAATCCAAGCACACAGGAGGCTATGTCAGCATCAGCTACCCAGCAAGTTCAGGCCAGCCTATGATACAGTAGGCCCTCTATCACAAAGAATTAACAGAGCAACAAGGTATTGAGAACTTGAATTAGGTTCTTCCTATTTATATTTGGACTTGAACTTGAAGGAGTTAAAAGCAAGGGTTCCAAGTTGGGTGTAACGGCTTTGAAATAACAGAGTAGATGGAAAAACAGGATCAAATACAGACTTTCCTGTGTGGGGGTGAGAGGTGGGCTTACTATAAAGATTTTTGTGTATGTGTCTATATGTATGTGCACCATACACATGCCTAGTACTGGTACTAGTGGAGGCTGAAGAAGGAGTGAGATTCCTTGGAACTGAAGTTTACAGGTGGTTGTGAGCCCTGTGTGGGTATTGTGAATTGAACCTGGGCTCTCTGTAAGAGTAACTGCTGAGCCATCTCTCCAGTCCCCTTCCCCTCTTTTCTTGTTTTGAGACAGGGTTTCTCTGTGTGTGTAGCATCCTGGAACTCTCTGTAGAGTGACATTGAATTCAGATCGTCTGCCTCTTGAGTGCTGGGACTAAAGGCGTGCACCACCACACTTGACTTCTAGCCTCTATTATTATTAAAATGATTTCTTTTTATTTTACGTGCATTAGTGTTTTGCCTGCATATGTCTATGAGGGTGTCAGATCCTCTGGAACTGGAGTTACAGACAGTTGTTAGCTGCCATGTGGTTGCTGGGAATTGAACCTGGGACCTCTGGAAGACCCAGTGCTCTTAACCCCTGAGTCATCATCTCTCTAGCCCTCCTATTTTTAATTTTTTAAATGTTTTTATAACTAAGGAGTGGTGATGCACACTCTACAGAGTGAGTTCTAGGGCAGCAAGGACTACATAGGAAAGCCCCATCTTAAAAAAACAAGTAATAAATAATAGTATGTTTATTACATTTATTATCATACGTATACCATAGCAAATGTGTGAAGATGAGAGGACGACTTGGAGGATTTGGTTCTGTGTGGGTCCCAGAAGTTGATAATTCAGGGCCTTTATTGTCAAGCCATCTCCCTGGATCTTGTTCATATATTTTTGAGACTGGGTCTCATTGTAGCCTAGGCTGGTGCTGAACTATTGATTCTCTCCTGCCTCTATCTTGGAAGTGCTGGGATTACAAGTGCATAACAATTTTATTCCTGTTACTCAACAGTATATTCTTCTGTATGTTACTTTTGGTAAATAACAGTTTAATTTCTGGTTTAGTGTGAAATGGCTTTTCCTCGCGTCAAGCCTGCACCCGATGAAACATCCTTCAGCGAAGCTTTGCTGAAGAGGAATCAGGACCTTGCCCCCAATTCTGCGGAGCAGGTATGTTCTTTCCTGAGAAAGAGTTAAGAGTTGGGCTGGAGAGATGGCTCAGAGGTTAAGAGCACTGGCTGTTCTTCCAGAGTGCCCACTTGATAGCTCACAGCTGCCTGTAGCTCCAGTTCCAGGGGATTTGACACCCTCACACAAACATGCATGCAGGCAGAACACCAATGTGTCTATGAAATAAAGTTAAAAAATAAATTGAAGAGTTAATAATCCATCTGATTAATAAGAGTATTGTCTTGCCTAGGATTGTAGGCCACTGATAGACCACTTACCGAGCACACTTGAGGGTCTGGGTTATTGGAGCCCAAATTCACCCCCCTTCTTACTGTAGGTGGAGAGTCTGGTGATGATGCAAACAGATTAGATATGTTATTTTGTGTAATTTTTGGCCTTAGGGTATTTTTGCTTTGTGACATTTTCAGGCTTCTATCCTTTCTTTGGTGACAAAAATAAACAATGTGATTGACAACTTGATTGTGGCTCCAGGGACATTTGAAGTGGTGAGTTTTAATGGATTAGCCCTAAGAAAGGGCAGCCTTGGTGGGATGGAAATTTCCTTGGCCCTTGCCTGTTAATCTTTCAGTTGTCTGCTTTCCAGATCAAAGCCCAAAGTGGAAAAGTACTGGGCATTCTGGAACTTTGTGATCTAAGGACAAGATTGTGTCCCTGGTCTATTCCTGTGTGGTTGTCTGGGGTGTGATTTGGTCACGGGGGCTTCCAGATCTGGTAGTAAGGCTGCTGAAATAGGCCTGTGGGGACTCGCCACCTTCGTTTTTCTCCATTTCCCGGAAATCCCTTTTTCAATAGCAAATTGAAGAAGTCCGACAGGTCGGATCCTATAAAAAGGGGACAATGACTACAGGACACAATGTGGCTGACTTGGTGGTCATACTGAAGATCCTGCCAACATGTAAGTGTTTTTCTCTGTTGGGGATGGGACATGGCGTTGGGCATGTTAGCTTGTCATGGGATGTCTGAGAGCCCAGGACCCCTCAGAAGGTCTGTGTCTGCTCTGAATATCTGTGTAGTGGCAACAGCAGCTGCACTTACATAAAGAGTCAGGGCTGTGTGGAGCAGCATCTAGCAGGAATCTCAACCCAACCTTTTTTTTAAAGATTTTTAGCCAGGCGGTGTTGGCACACGCCTTTAATCCCAGCACTTGGGAGACAGAGATAGGTGGATCTCTGTGAGTTCGAGGCCAGCCTGGTCTACAGGAGCTAGTTCCAGGTCAGGCTCCAAAGCTACAGAGAAACCCTGTCTTGAAAAACAAAAACAACAAAAGAAAGATTTTTATATTTTATTTCTATTAGTGTTATGCTCGTATGAATGCATGAATACCATGCACATGCATGGTGCTCACAGAGGTCAGAAGAGGGCTTTGGATCCCTTGGAAATGGAGTTATAGATGGTAGTGAACAACCAAATAGGTGTTGGAAACTGAACCCAGGTCCTCTGCAAGAGGAACAAGTACTCTTAACCCCTGAGCCAGCCCTCTAGCCCACTTTCCTAAACATCAGGTTAGTTGTAGGGCTGGTAATAATTTAAAGTCCAGACCATCTGTCTATCCATCCATCTATTTGTGAGTGGAAGGGAAATAGTAAATTTATTATTTATTTTTCTTTGTTTGAGACAGGGTCTCACTATGTAGCTTTGGCTATCCTGGAATTCACTATGTAGAGTAGGCTGGTCTACAACTCAGATTTGCTTGCCTCTGCTTCCTGAGTGCTGGGATTAAAGGTGTTTACCATCACACTGGGCTCTTTGGTTTTTTTATTTTATTTTATTTTTTAATGCAATTGGAGTGATATGGGACTAACTGTAGTGCGTGTCTAGAAGTTATGGCCAGCACTAAAGTCCACATCCATTAACTGGAATCAGTTTTGCTCCCTGTGAGACATTGGTTGTGTCTAGACACATGTTTGAGTATTTCAATCAGAGGTGCTACTGGCATGAGTAGGGAAAGGGGCCAGGTGTGCTAAGACAGACCCCGTCCTCACTGAAGAGAATAACCCAGCCCACGTCCAGAGTGCTAGTGACCTGGGGACACTGCTGTGCAAAGAAGGCGTGTAAGCCTTTAATCCCAGCACTTGGGAAGCAGAGTCTACAGAGTGAGTTCCAGGACAGCCAAGACCAGAGAAAACTCTGCCGCAAAAAAAAAAAAGAAAGAAAGAAAAAGTAAAAAGATGTATATGATGCCTGGGGATGCCTATTGCTTGAGACTTCCAGATTCTCCATCCAGACTTTCATTCCCCCGGCAAGAGTTCATTTTAGTTGAATAAGCTTCAACTTATTGTAGAAATGGAATTGCCACATTGTTTACTGATAGAAGTAGTCTACATAAAATGTGTACTGTAGCATTAATTTTGTCCTTTTTTCCCATCTAGTGGAAGCTGTTGCTGCCCTGGGGAACAAGGTTGTGGAAAGCCTGAGAGCCCAGGACCCCTCAGAAGGTCTGCGTCTGCTCTGAATATCTAAGTAGTGGCAACAGCAGCTGCGCTTACATAGTCAGGGCTGTGTGGAGCAGCGTCTAGCAGGAGTCTCAGGCAGTCACAGTTTATTTTCTTTTATTATAAAGGGTGGGTTATGAGAGAGAGATTTACTCCGTTCCTCCTCCCTCAGCCTCCCAAGTGCTAGGATCATAGATGGGTATGTACCACTGAATTCTCATTTGTTTTAAAGCTTCGTAATTTAGAAATAACCCTAAGCTTGAATTTGTATGTGAGGTGTTGAGGTTGAACACAGTGCCTCTCATACATGCTAGGTGATCAGTTGGCCACTGAGCTTCATCTCCAGACCTCGTCTCTTCCGCTTGCACTATCCTCTGCTCCCCTACTTTTGAGATGGGGTGTCATGTCAGGTTGGTCTAGCACTCCTGATGATCTTGCTGCCACCTTCCACTTACTGGTATCCAAGCTCTTACTGATGTTTGAGACCAGCCTTTGCTACATATACAGCTTGTCTCAAAAATTAAATAGCTCACTGCCAGAAAACCCACCTGTTAACCAGGTATGGCATACTTATAACCCCAACATTTGAGAAGCTAGGGCAGGGGGTTTGATAATTTAAGACCAGCCTGAGCTATATACATAGTAAAACCTTATTCCCAAAACAAAATGAAGGCTGGGTAGATAGAGCTTAGCTGTCAGGGTCCATGTCTAGCGTGTGAAGTTCTGAGACCAGTACTCAGCATTATATCCGGCAGATTTGGTGGCACACTTAACATATGCTTAGCTAGTGAGGCAGAGGAAGGAGGATCAGCAGGTCAGTCATCTTTGGCTATACAATGAGTTGGAAGGCAGCCTGAGCTAAATGAGATCTTGTCTCAGAAACAAAACGGGTTAGCAAGATGGCACAGTGGGTAAAGGTGCTTGCCACTCAGCCTGATGCCTGAGTTTGTTCCCTGGGCCTCGATGGTGGAAGGAGAGAACTTATTCCTAAAAGGTTGTCCTTTGGCCCACTCATACATGCTCTAAATAAATATAATAATAAAAGCAAAACATAACAAATATGTGTTACATATTTTGATTATTTTGTTCTTTTAGTTTTGACCATGCTGACTAATGAAACTGGCTTTGAAATCAGCTCTTCTGATGCTACAGTGAAAATTCTCATTACCACAGTCCCGCCCAATCTCCGGAAACTGGACCCGGAACTCCATTGTGAGTCTTCTGTCCCCATTTGTTACAGGAGCCAAGGCTTTGGCGCTTTCTGGAAGTTTTAGTATTGCGTTAACTGTGAAGGGTTACTTTCTCCATGATTTGTCAACCGTTTTACCAGCTTCCTAGTAAGATTTTCAAAGCCTTAAAAAGGATTGCAGAAGAAAAAAACTTGGAAGAAAATTTTTTTAAAAAAGTAAAAGCGTAGCCGGGCGGTGGTGGCGCACGCCTTTAATCCCAGCACTCGGGAGGCAGAGGCAGGCGGATCTCCGTGAGTTCGAGGCCAGCCTGGTCTACAAAGGAAGTTCCAGGAGGCTCCAAAGCTACAGAGAAACCTTGTCTTGAAAAAACAAAAAAAAAAAACCCAAACAAACAAAAAAAGTAAAAGCGTGTGTAAATACTTAGACGGGAAGTAGATTATTGGCAGATATTGCCTGCTTTCAGATTTAGCTGGGGGGCAACCATAGTGTTTGGACAAGTGGCTTGCCATACTCCTGGACAGGCACTGGGATTGACTTGCACATTTAATAGGAAAGTTTCTTAGCCTGTTATGCTTGTCTCCAGTGGACATCAAGGTGTTGCAGAGCGCCTTAGCAGCCATCCGGCATGCCCGCTGGTTTGAAGAAAATGCTTCTCAGTCCACGTGAGTCTCATTGGTTATTTGTAGGAGTGTAGTGGTTCTGGCCTGTGATCCAGCCACCATGAACAAGACGCGCCCCCCACCCCACCTCCTCTGACAGAACTGTTTCAGATGTGATGTCTGGGTTTTGATTTTTACCTAAATGAACAAGGTTGGGGAGGGTATGTTAATATTTTATTGTGTGTGTGAGTGCACATACACAGGTCACAGTTGGGTAGCTAGTCTCAGGACAACTTTAAGGAATTTTCTCATTTCAGCTTTGTCAGACTAGGAACAAATGCCTTTCTCTGTTGATCCAGCTGGTGGCCACTGTACATGTAGTTCTCTAAATAGTACAGACTATTTAGATTGACTGCTCAGTGTGGAACTACCAGGATGTTATTACCTCTAACCTATGGGTCTCTTACATTCAGAGTTAAAGTTCTCATCAGATTGCTAAAGGACTTGAGGATTCGTTTTCCTGGCTTCGAGCCTCTTACACCCTGGATCCTTGACCTACTTGTAAGTTTAAAAAAAAGGGCGGTGAGGATGTAGCTCTGTGCAGAGTGCTTGTCTCGTATGTGAGAGGTCCTGGTGCAGCTGGAGTCACTCTTCGTCTATATTTAGTTAGTTTTCAGACAAGGTTTTCTCTGTGTAGCCCTGGCTGTGGTGAAACTTACTCTGTAGACCAGGCTGGCACTGAGCTCAGGCCCGACTGCCTCTGTCTCTAGAGTACTTGGATTCAAAGGATGCGCCACCACACCCAGCTTGATTTACTCCCAAACCTACCAACATCAGAAATCCAATGAGGCCTAAAAGAAATTGTAGTCAGTCTTCGACAGACTGAGACAGGAGCATTTGGGGTTCAAGGATAGTTTTAAGGAGACCCTGTCCTAAAAAAAAAAAAACAAACACTGAAGTTTATCTAGGAAGACTGGAAGTTTACTTCTTCACTGACGTTTTTAGTGCTCGGTGAAAGCACTCTGCTCTCATTACTGTCAGCTCATCATTACAGCTAGTTTTCCTCCTGACTTGAAGTTTTAGTTTGTTTGATCCTAGATCTGCCAGTTGGTAGCACACCTAGCAGACTTACTCTCTTCCAGGGGCACTATGCTGTGATGAATAACCCTACCAGACAGCCTTTGGCCCTAAATGTGGCATACAGGTATAGCATGCTTCTTTAGGTTTGGGGTATAAGCTGTTTTGTGTGCTTTCTAAGTAAATGTCTTTGTGTTCTAGGCGTTGCTTGCAGATTCTGGCTGCAGGACTGTTCCTGCCAGGGTCAGTGGGCATCACTGACCCCTGTGAGAGTGGCAACTTCAGAGTACACACAGTCATGACCCTAGAACAGCAGGACATGGTGTGCTACACAGCTCAGACTCTGGTTCGAATTCTCTCCCATGGAGGCTTTAGGAAGATTCTTGGCCAGGAGGGGGATGCCAGCTGTGAGTTCTCCCTGTGGTGTGGTCCAGGGGTTCTGATCTATAGAGACGCTGTATCTTAAGGTGCCCTAATATTTCTGGGTATAGCTTATTTTGTTTACTGACTGTATGAAACACGCTTTTTTCCTTCTCTTCTAGATCTTGCTTCTGAAATATCTACCTGGGATGGAGTCATTGTGACACCTTCAGAAAAGGCTTATGAGAAGCCTCCTGAGAAGAAGGAGGGAGAAGAGGAAGAGGAAAACACAGAAGAGCCACCTCAAGGGGAAGAAGAAGAAAGTATGGAGACTCAGGAGTGAACTCCCCTTTACTCCTTGCTGCCCAAGGGAAGATGGGGCTAAGCCAGCTGCCATGGGCTTTATATGGTGGCATTTCTGTGGCATAGGGAGATGGAAGAAAGGAAAACAAACTAAAGGAAAGGGGGCTAGTTACTGTTTTGATAGTGGCTAAGCAGCCAGATGTCTCCCATTTGTGACTGTATATGCCATCCGTCCATCTGAATGAAGCACATTCCCAATATTTAAACCTAACCACTCCCAACCAGTATACTCTCTGTTGAAATGTTGTGTCTGGGAATTTTTTTTTTCTACGAAAAATGAGTAAACTAATTCCTAGCCGGGCTTTTGGTTTTATTTTTCAACATGTAGCAGTCATTTCTGCCTTCTATACACTTAATTCTAAATGAAGTTGAATCTTTTATTATAAACACTGAGATTGCAATTTCAGCCTATATAAATTAATGTTTGAGAGTAAACTGGAATACATTTAAGCCTTGTGATGTGGGACTCTACCATTCTGGACTATTGTAGAACTTTTGTACACCAACATTGTGATGGCTAATTTTCATGTCAGTATGGCTTAGGAGATTGGTGAGACATGCCTAGCTTTCAGCGGAGGATTAACTGAGCAAGATCACCTAGATGTGGATGAAATCATTCTACGAGCTGGGTACCTGAACAGAATAAAGGGATAAAAGACAAAGCAGGCAGAATCCCAGCATTCCCTTCTCTTGGCCAGCAGGAGATGGAGAAGCTTGGTTACCACATACTCATGTCTGACAATAGGCCCAGAAACATGGGTCACGGTGGCCATGTCCTGAACCCTTTGAGACCACAAAGCAAGAAAAATCCTTTTTTGTTAATAACCGATAACAAGCATTTAATAATGTTGACCAATACTATCAACATTCAAGCCAGGGTAGTCAAGGGGATAAATTATTTACCTTGACTTTGCCCAAGTCCTCAGCTGTAAAGAAAAGAAGTGAAATCACACGTAGAGGGGATCCCTCTAAGACTGCAAGTGACAGGACGGTCAACATTGGTTGAGTAGGTCTGGAAAGGATGGGACTCCAACTATGAAGCTTTAAGTTTTTATTTTATGTGAATGGATGTTTTGTCTGCATCTGTGTCTGTATCTTGTATGTGTGCTGTGCCCCAAAAGGCCAGAAGAGGGCATTGGATCCCCTGGAACTGTAGATGGCTATGAGCCACCCCTTGGGTGCTGGGAACTGAACATCATCTGGAAGAACAGTCAGTGCTCTTGAATCACTGAGCCATCCCTCCAGCCCTTAAAATAGATAGCTTAAAAAAAAAAAACCAACAAACCACAAAAGCTTAGGGACTCTGAACTGTCAGGTGCTATACCCTTGACCTCAGATCTTCACGTCATTTGTTGTGCTCTCCTGGGGCAGCACTGATGAAGGCAACAGTTGTGACCCTTGCTAAGAAGCAAACATTAAAATATATAGGATATATATGTAAAGAAGAGTCTGGAAGAGTCATGACCATGAGAGGAACTGTGGAAAGCAGAGGGGGAGGAGTGGAAATATTCCTGCATTAACTCTCTGGTGTGTTTGGAACTTTCTATCACATGATGCCTAACCTTAACATTCTCTGTGGGGAAATGTGTAGACGGGAGCCAGGCACCCTGGAACATGCCTGTAATCTCAGCATTCAGCCAGCCTGGGCTACACAGTGAGAAGCTTATTCTTGGAAGCACAAGCTGTAACGGAATCTCTTTAGGAAAGTCTGCAGTATGCATGTTTCTTGAGGCCACTACATGAACGAGTACACAGTTCAAACAAACCTAAGGTCGACAAAAACTTCTGGGATCTTCTCATGGCTACCACAAAAAGCAGCTGGAGAACAGTACTTGTACACTCAGGTCACAGGCCCAACTTATTTGCTTGGAGAACCAGGAGGGTAAACTCCTGAATCCAGCATTGCTCTCCTTCGAGCTGTCTCCTTGGCAACACTGTGGTTTAGCCGCCTTAGCCGTTCCTACAAGACAGGAAGACGGAATCTAATCACCACTGTAAAAAGTTTACCTGAGTTAAGAAGACACTGAGCGGTACCTTAGGCTTGGACTCTTTATCCTATTTTATTTTTGTTTTTTTCAAGACAGGGTTTCTCTGTGTGGTCCTGGCTGTCCTGGAACTCACTCTATAGACCAGGTTGGCCTCGAACTCAGATCTGCCTGCCTCTGCCTCCCAAGTGCTGGGATTAAAGGTGTGTGCCACCACCACAGGGCTGGTTCAGGCAAATCCTTTAAGTATATATAAGCTTGTAAATGACATCCACTAGATATTAAGAATATTTGTCTAGTATTTTAGAGGACCTGAGGCTGAGGTCTAGTGTGGGGGAGGGGTTAAACTGCCCTTTCCTGGTGGTTAAAATGTTTGGTGGCTTTCACTGTGTTGAAGACATAAAGTAGGATAAAGAACTGTTAAAACTTTTGGGTTTTTTTTGTTGGTTTTTTGAGACAGGGTTTCTCTGTAGTTTTAGAGCCTGTCCTGGAACTAACTCTTGTAGACCAGGGTGGTCTTGAACTCACAGAGATCTGCCTGCCTCTGCCTCCTGAGTGCTGGGATTAAAGGCGCGCGCCACCACCACCTGGCCTGTTTTGCTTTTTTGATCCAGGGTCCTGCTATGTAGCCCTGGCTGATCTAAGAGGCCTTGTGTAGTCCAGGCTATGCTCCAAGTCCCAACCATTTTTCTTACCTTAGCCCACCAAATGCTGAAATTTCAGTATGTGTCAACATGCTCTGCTAAGAAAACTTTCTTTTTTAATTAATTACCTGGGCATTCTGTAAAATATTGTTCACCAAGACAACTCGTCGCCTGGCATTAAGCAGCTTCTTAACATAGGGGTCCAGATCCAAGGCCACCTTCTGATCCTCATTGATCCGGCATAGTTCTGAGAAGAGCAAATGGGCAACCAACATCTAATGGCTCATTTTTTGTTCTTAGGGAATATAAAAGAGGAACAAGATGAAAAACACTCTTGCAGTCTTGTGTGACCACAGATACCTACCCTCCACTCCCTTTCATTCTGTCCTAAGATATACCCAGAAATTAGAGTCCGTGAGTAGTTCTAATATTGAGGAAACCAAAGCTCGTAAAAGTGAGTTCAAGGGTTCTAGGTATTCCGGGTGCTCACTCACCTGTAGCTAGGTTGTCAATTTGTTCCCGGAGCTCTACCTGGCTTTCTCTGCAAAGAGGTACAAAGGCCTACACGGTCAGTGAATGGGACGCGGGAAACTAATTCTACTTATTCCTCTAGTACTGAGACAAGCCAATCTCAAAGGCCTCACCTCCGCCTCTTTGACCCAGAAGAGTCTCAAGAACTTACCGGGTCTTTACCTCTCGCGGCCCCGCCCCTACAAAGCCAGTTCCACAGGCCCCGCCCCCAGCCCTCCCGGTCCAGCACCTGACCGCGTGCACGTGAGAGTCGAGCTGCTGCACAGCGGGTCGCAGGAACTCCAGGAGCCCCTCGGCAAAGAGGTCGCGGCCCGTGGGCCCCGCCACCGGGGTCCCTGCCCCTGATACGGCAGCGGAACCTGCCGCCGCCATCACCAACTGCCCTGACGCCCGCAGTCTGCCGCGAGGGCCGCCGGGAACGGCAGCGTGCGGCGGTGCGCCGCTAGGGGGCGCTGAGGTGCACAGTCCGCCCGGCGATGGGCTAGCTGGGAAATGGAGTCCTCAGAGAGCCCTGGGCGAGCGTGCTAGTTAGTCCCCTGGAAATTGCAGTTCTTTAGCGGACCTGAAGGGGCGGGATCCAGACTTCAGGAACCCTCAGGAACCATG
Source organism: Microtus pennsylvanicus (assembly GCF_037038515.1). Taxonomy (NCBI): domain Eukaryota; kingdom Metazoa; phylum Chordata; class Mammalia; order Rodentia; family Cricetidae; genus Microtus; species Microtus pennsylvanicus. The sequence continues at coordinate 121,799,312 of NC_134585.1, read as the reverse complement.
TTTTTGGATTGGCTATTTTTAAATTTTACTTTATTTTTTTTTAAAGGCAGGGTCTCTTTACATAGTCCTGGGTGGCTTAGTACTATGTAGACCAGGATGGTCTCGAACTCACCGAGATTCGCCTCCCTCTGTCTCCCGAGTGCTGGGATTAAGGCTTTTTTTTTTTCTTTTTTGAAAAGTGAAACTAAGTGCTGTTGTCCATAGCCTCCCCATGGGAATCGATGAGAAAGCCAGTTGATGTTCATGTTAAAGTTTTATATTTCTCCTTTTTTATTTTTGTTGTTTTGTGTGTAGCTCTGCTGTCCTAGAACTAGTGATGTAGACCAGGCTGGCCTTGAACTCAGATTTCTGCCTGCCTCTGCGATCAAAGGCTTGTACCACCACTGCCCCAGTGAATTTTATATTTCTAAAGATTGTATTTATTTTTGTTAAGCAAATTCTTGCCATGTTGCCTAAGTTATCCCCGGGCTCACAGTCTTTTTGTCTCAGTCTCTCTAGTGCTGGAATTATAGGCCTGTGCCATCATAACAGGCTTTTAAAGATTTTTATGCTGATTTTTTTTGGGGGGGGGGGGCTGGAGAGGATCCCTGGGGTTTGAACCTAGCAGGGCATCGCGATTGCTAGACAAATGCTCTCTGCTGAGCTATATCCCCACAGTACCTTACCTCCCACCTCCACTTTTTATTTTGAGATTAAGTTTCACTAAATTGCTGAAGTGGACTTGAATTTGCAGGCCTTGAATATGCGCTCCTCCTGCTTCAGGAACAGGCTTATACCAGGTCTGGCTCAAAAGAAGTTTCCGATTTGTTTTTCAGTTTTATATAGTATGTGTTCATGTGTATGTGTGTAGATACCTGTGCCATGGCATGTGTGTGGAGGTCAGAGGACAACTTGTGGGTCCCTGGTCCTGAGGTTACTCCCCTCCCCCCCCCTCTGGGTTCTCGAGTGCAGTGAGTGCAGGTGCCTAGGGAGATCAGAAGTGTTGGAGTTACAGGCAGTTGTAAGCTGCCTGACATGGATACAAGGAGCCAAATTCCAGTTCTCTAAAAAACCGTTATGTGCTCTTAACTGCTAAGCCATCTCTCCAGCCCCCAAATTATCGCTTAAAACCTATGTGTGGGTGCATGCATGTGTGTATATATGGGTTCAGTGAGGCATAAGATTCCCTGGAGCTTTGAGGCCAGAGGTGTTGGATCCTCTAGAGCTGGAGTTACAGTTGGTTATGAGCTTCCTGCTGTGGGAACCCATCTGGGGACCTCTGCAAGTGCACTAAGTACTCTTACCCACTGAGCCATCTCTTCAACCTCTCCCTGGTGTAGGAGGTTCTTCTGTATTTGTGTTGCTTTCATTGGTTGAATAAATAGACTGCCTTGGCCTTTTGAGAGGGCAGCAATTAGGTAGGCGGAGTAGACAGAACTGGATGCTGGGAAGAAGGGGAGAGAGAGAGCTACCATGGAGCTACCAGGTCAGACATGCTGAATCTTTCCTGGTAAGCCATGACATCGTGGTGACACACAGATTAATAGAAATGAGTTAAACCAAGATGTAAGAGTTAGCCAAGAAGGGGCTAGATATAATGGGCCAGGCAGTGTTTAAATTAATACAATTTCTGTGTGGTTATTTCGGGGGTTAAGCTAGCCGGGCGGCAGGACGTGACCCGCTCCTCCTTACTACATCTCCCACCCAAGAAAATATATATATTGTTTTTCGAGACAGGGTTTCTCTGTGGCTTTGGTTCCTGTCCTGGAACTAGCTCTGTAGACCAGGCTGGTCTCGAACTCACAGAGATCCGCCTGCCTCTGCCTCCTCTGCTGGGATTAAAGGTGTGCGCCACCATCGCCGGCTCCCAAGAATATTTTTAATGGCATCAAATATGCACAAAACTGAATATGCCTTTAAAAGGAATGGATTTAAGAATGAAATCCTGGTATAGGCTAGGACATGTACACATTGTGAGAGTATCTTTCTTTCATTTGTTTGAGACAAGGTATCACTATGTATTTATGACTGGCCTGGAGCTCCCTTTGTAGACCAGGTGGGCCTTGAACTCAGAGATCCACCTGCCCCTCCCTTGTAAGTGCTGAGATTAAAGGCACACACCACATTTTGATAGTTTTTCTTAGAAAGAACTGTATCAAATGTTTACAAAATATGAAAACGGCAGAGACAGGCGAGGGGAAGGAAGGAAAAGGCAGAATTAGCCAGGGAGTTGTACAAGAAAATGCAGAGATCATGATCCTCTCCCATCCTGGTAACTAACCCCCTGTGGTCCTTTGCAAACTCACTTTTTTTGTGGGTCTTTGTGTTTTTTTTTTCCCCATGGTGTCCAGCACGGGGTATTTGTGGTTTATCAATCTTTTCACTCTGGAATCTGCATGGTGCTTGCAGACAGCAGACTGCAGGGTGCTGGCTGCTGGGACGAGCTTGAGCAAGGTGTTCAACACCCAGTACAGCAGCAGTACACACCCGGTACACTAGCATGTGCTCAGGCTGGTTGTTTCATACCACGCCCGTCTGTGCTCTATGCGCTACCATACAGTTTGTGAACCAGGCAAGGGGCTGGAGATTGAAACACACAAAGACACACAGGTCATCCTTGAAACAGGAATGCCCCCCTTACTGTGTACCAGAGCCGCTTATATAGAGATCCTTAACTGATGCCACGCCCCACCCAAACCCACCAGAAACCACTCTCCTGCCATCAGGAACTTCTGAGGGTCTCTTGTGCTCAGAGCAGCTGCAAGCATTACAAGTTGTTTACCAGAAATTCAGGATCTGGGGAGTTCACAGCTCCCAACATCTCATCCCTTTTTTCTTTTCTTCAACAATCTTTTAGGGAATTTGGGCGTCGTCGATCTATCTGGCTGCTTCCTGCTGAGCGGGAGTGCTGCATTCTTGGGGGTACTCCTTTTAATCTGTCTCTTTTAAACTTACTCTTTTCCTTCGTCTCTGGGGCTATACTCTGTCATTTTTTTTCCATTTCTTTTGTACTCTTTTTACTAACTTTTCCTTTTTGAGGCCTTTCAATTCACCCTCTGACCTCCTGTTTCGGAGGGCACCCCTCAGAGTGTCTCTGGGGATGAAAACACACATACCGATCTTTAATCCACCCTCATCATTCCCGAGGGCAACCTCTCAGTGATCCCTAGTTCCTGATCTCGGTGGGACCTCCACTGAGGTTGTCAGTGATGATCTGCTGCCATTGCTTAGGCAGAGGGCTCATAGGTACTGTCCATCACCTGTCACAATGCCAGCAGTGGTGGAGGGGCTCCATCCTGGGTGACTTTGACTTCCTAGCCTCCAACTTGGGCCTCAGTTCTTCAACGTCACATTTCATTTTCTTCCTGACTTTTAACTCAAGAATCCCCTGTATCAGAACTACCCAAGCAAGTCACCTTCAGCCTGAACAAGTGTCTTTGGACTTCTTCCAACACCAATGGTCTGCTAGGTAATCCCACTGCTCCCCAACAACCTCAATCCAGTGCCTCTCTCCCCAATCATGGCAGGGATGATTCCTCCAGACTCGGTGTATAAGTAGTGGGTCAGTTGACACACACAAACCTGTAAGCAGACTCATGCACAGTATACCCTGCTAACCTAATTGTGCTCTCGTGGTCAGCCTTCCCTTCTGCCTATATTTCTCATCAGCTGTGCTGGTGCTGATGGAGCCCAGTGCCTCCACGCTTTAGTGTATGTCCTGGAGGGTCTGGCCCTGCCTCACTTCAAGCTCCCTCTTCTGACTTCACTTACCCACTCCTTCAATAGCGGTTAGGCTGACTTGCCTAACTTGTCTTGGTTGCCTTAAGGTAGGTGCATAAGGTAGCTTTGCAGAAATACTTGTGTTGGCTCAGGTAGCAAGCAGTGCCTCTACCTAGAGGCTACCTGTACCCTGTACTTCACCTGGGTGAGACGATGTGCATTTGTGGGAGGTGCACAAGAATGATGCCTAGCTTTACCCAAGGACTTCAGCATCAGGTCTCTTGACAAGTCCAAAGATCAAGGATGTGGATATTCCGGGCTTGCTCTTCTAGGAGACCAGAACTTAAGGTTCCCAGCATTTGAGTGAAGGGGCTTAAAGAGTGAAGGGTGAGCTTTGGAAAGGATTAAACAGAGTCAGGCAGGCAGCTTGTGGTTCTAGTTGCTTACTGACAGCTATTCCTGGAGAGTAGCCATCTGCTTGGGTGAAATCTCAGCTGCTAAGGACTCCTGCTAATCACAAAGGATGAGAAAAGAAGTTGTGTTCCTGGCCTTGGCCTTCCCTCATCCATTCTCAAGCCTGTTTTTTTTTCATCCTTTTAGAGAATGTGCGAGTGAACTTAAGATTGTAGGGCATTTTGGGAGAACCCTTCCCATCAAATTTCCAGAAAGCTTTTCTATTGCATCCCTTTCCCATGGATGTTTATATTGAGCTGATAAGGTAAAAAAGCTAAACACAAGTCAAACTTAGATGAAGTGAGTCCCTTAAAAGGCATCAAAAACACCCCTCAGTTATGGCCTGGACCTGCTGGGCGTTTGTTGCCATCAGCACAATTGCCCTTGGCCTGCCTCCATCCCCTCATGTGGGATGTTCTTCTGTATATGTGATGCTTTCATTGGTTAATAAATAAAGCTGTTTTGGCCAATAGCTTAGGCATATTTCTAGCTAGCTCTTACATTTTGAATTAACCCATTTCCATTCATCGATGTATTCGCACAAGGCTGTGGCTTACTGGTAAGGATCTGGAGTCTGTCTGCTTCGACAGTTATATGGCATTTCTTTGACTCCGCCTATTTTATAATCTCTGTTCTGATTTCCTGCCTGGCTTTACTCTACTAAGCCATTGGCCTAAACAGCTTCTTTAATAACCAATGGAAATAAAACATTTATAGCATACAGAGGGGAATTCCACATCATCTATGTGTTATTTTGGCCTACTTTATATTATCCCTCTATCCTTTCATTGCCCCTGAGCAATGTGGTCAGCCTGGATCCCCAGCATGCTTGGTTGAATCATTAGCTAAGGAGTGGAGTTGGAGCCTACCCAAAGAGTGGGAACTTCCATCCCTAGCCACTCTGCCATCTATAGTAAGCAGAGGGCACCAGAACCACCCCATTGGCATATCAAGCGAAAAAATTGTGGAAACAAGACAGACATGGTGGCACAGACCTGTAATCCCAACATTCAGGAGGGTGAGGTAGGACCATGAGTTCAAGGTCAGTTTATGCTGTATTATTAAGAACTAGTTTTACCACCAGGCAGCAGTGGTGGTGCATGCCTTTAGTCCTTCATTCCCAGGATCAGAGGCAGGCAGATCTCTGGGTTCGAGCCAGCCTGGTCTAGAGTGAGTTCCAGAACAGCCAGGGCTACACAGTGAAGCCCCATCTCAAAAAACAAAAATCAAATCTCAAAATACAAAACAGGAGGTAGACCATCACACATCTGGATGTGGATTCCTAGTTAATAGTGTTGGGCATGGGACGAGGTATGGGAGCAGAATCCAGAGTTCTCATGACAATGTTTGCAAAGGTTATCTGAGGCAATGAAAATGAGGCTTGAGCTGGGTAGTGGTGACACACACTTAGCTCTTGGGAGGCTCAGTTCAAGGCCAATCTGGCCTAGACAAGAGTTCCAGGGCAGCCAGGACTGTTATAGAGAAACCCTGTCTCGAAGAAAAAAAAGAAAATTTGACTCTTGGATAATGGGAAAGCTGGGGCTTCATTCAGCTGAGCAGGAAGAGGAGATAGAGGCCAAGTGTGGCCCTCTCCAGATCCCAGGCATTTTAGGGCCCTTGCCTCCTTAGCCCTGCCTCTTGTACTCTCAGAGCCAGTGTGACTGCTGCTTGGTTGCCAGAAAATAGGCATTAGTGCTAAAAGTCCCAAGACACCCAAGGATAGGAGGTACTTTAGGGCTCTTACCATAGTGACTGGGTAGCTAGGGTTTTGTCCCTGTTGCCCCATCTCTCACAGGACTGTGATATTTGAATGGGGGCAGTGCTTCAGCTGTTGTGGCTAACAACCATCTGTAACTCTAGTTCTGGGTGATTTGATAGCTTACTTCTGACCTTACGGTAACAGGCACACATGGTGGACACACAAAGACAAAACACACAAATCTCTCAGGCACACATATGGCTCCAAGATACTTAATGTATTTGCTCTAACTGCACGCTTACTGCCTCATCTTATAATTTTTGACACATAGCCCAGACTCGACCCAACTTGTATGTAAGCCTCTTGCCTCAGTTCCAGAGTGCTGGGATTACAAAGGATACTTTTGCCCTATCTTTAAGCTAACTTTCTTCAGCTTCAAATTTCAGTAAAGCTTCCACTGATCAAATCTTCCGCCTAGGCTCGCAGTGCACTTGTGACACAATGAGGCCTTGTTTGATTCTGGAAGGCAAGTCCTCAGTAGATGGCGGCTCAGGAGTCAGGCTCGCTCTGGCCAGGCTGGGGCATGACCATGAGGGCGGCAGAGGCAGAAACAAACCTTAGGAGAGACCTCCCCCGCAGCTGTATGCAGCAGGTGGGGCTGAAGGGCCTATGGCTGGCAGAGGAATTGAACCTCTTCATGAGGTAGGAGTGATAGGGGTAGAAAGGGGGCCTAGAGTCATTTTCCTTTGCTGAGATCTACCCCCAAGTACCAGCCTCCTACACACCAAAGTCCTTGCCTGGCCCCTCAGACTCTCCAGAGACCTCAAGCAAGCAAGGATTCAAGGTAGAGGAGTATGTTCAGTACGCCCTTCCTGGCTCTTAAAACATCTTTTTTCTCAAACAGAAAAAAGAAACAGTACCATGGGGGCTGGAGAGATGGCTCAACGGTTAAGAGAACTGAATGCTCTTCCAGAGGACCCGGGTTCAATTCCCAGCACCCACATGGCAGCTCACAACTGCCTGTAGCTTCAGCTCCCTGGAAGCTGACACCTTTACACCAATGCACATAAAATAAAGTTCAAATAAATTAAAAAAAAAAAAAAAAGAAACGGCCATGCACCAATACAGCAGTACTTTCTAGGTGGGTAATCCTTTCTAAAGGCTTAATCAAAAGAAAGCAAAAGTTTTACTACCCTCACCCTGGGTTATTTTTTGTTTTGTTTTTCAAGACCGGGTTTCTCTGTAGCTTTGGTGCCTGGCCTGGAACTCATTTTGTGGACCAGACTGGCTTCGAGCTCAGAGATCTGCCTGCCTCTGCCTCCTGAGAGCTGGGATTGATTAAAGCCATGCGCCACCACCGCCCCGCTTTCTTTGTGTAGCCCTGGCTGTACTGGAACTCACAGAAACCTGCCTGCCTCTCCTGAGATTAAAGGCATTGAACACCACTGAGGGTCCCACCCCCAGAATTTTAACACGAGAATTTTCAACTATAAAAGGTACATCAATACACCACAAAAATTGGTTATATGGCCATTTTAAGGAACTCAAAAAATAAACAGAAAGCTTGAGTTGAATTTGAGAGAACAATTTGTTATAATGAACCAGAAATACAAGATTCCACTGAAATTGAACAGCTGACAAAACATAGTTGAAATTAAACCTTCAAGAGGGTCAAATAAAGGCAGTTATGTGGATTAGACCAAGATTGGTTCTGGACATAGGTAACTGCATTTCAGTATTCCCAGCAGTTAGTTTGTAAACAGTCTCCCACCCTTGTATCTTCTGCCACATCAAATGGCTTCTATACTAAATGTGTACAGGTCTCTTGGACATGACACAAAGCCAAAAAAACTTAAAAATCTTATTTTAGGGTGGAAACTGTACATATCCACCTCAGCAAGTCAGCTGCCACGTATGCAATGTCAATGAGCAAACCCAGTGCTACCTCGTGTAAGCCTTTCCTGGCCCAGCAGCAGGAGCAGCATCTCCAAATGACCACTTCACCATCAACCTAGCAGACACACACCTTTATAGAGTTTTAGCTACGACCAGAAAGCTTTTAAGGAAGATGTAGAATTCTATCCCAGAGCCCACTGGCTCCTTCTGGGAACTTTTTCTGGGATTATAAAGATGAACAGAAGAAATATTAAAATGACAGCGTACATGGCAGGTGAAGCAGACTGGAAAAAAGTTCTACTCACAAAGCCAACGCATTCCTGTTGAAATAGAAGTCTGGGTGACTGGATAAACAACGAAACAAACTCAACCAAATCAAAGGAAAATAGGGTTTCATGTAACACAGTATCAAAAAGTAGACGGAACAGACTAAATGCCCCATCTGGTAGCAGGCAAGTCCACAACCTATTGTGATAGGTCCTTCCAGCATCAATCAGATTTCTTCTCATGTTTTCTCAAGGTATTTTTTTTTGTGTTTTTTTTTTTTTTTTGGTTTTTTTATATAGATGTGGTGACTTTAACAAGAGTCTAACAGTGGGTAGGCAGGCAGGCTTCAATCATTCGTTTCAGGATCTGTCTGTGCCATGTAGGCATCCAACTCCGCATCCAGGTGTCCTTTAGTTTTTGACATGTACGCATCCAGTTGGTTGTCCAGCTGCTCCTTGGTCAATACAGGGCGAGTGAGGGCACCTCTCCCTCGGCCACGGCCACGGCCTCGGCCTCCAAAGCCCCCTCTTCCCCGACCTATCATACCCCGACCTGGTCAAATTGAAAAAGAAAAAAAAAATAAAGAAGATAGTTACACACAGGTTTGATGGTTCCTAGAAAAAGTGCCCCGTTAAACTTTGGGGGCCTAGCTGAGATGAGCTCAGGGTAAAGAGGAGAAGTATGGAAAAACAAAAAACACACTGGGTAGAAAGCAATACATGGAAAGCACACACAATGAGTCCCTCTTATGTATTCATCTTTAAATGCTACTAAAAGAAAAAAAAAAATCTGCCCCTCCCACTCTGAGACAGGGTCTTGCCATGCAGACCAGCTAGCCTTATTTTAAACTTGCACTCCTGGGCAGGAGTGTAGCTCAGTCGGTAGGGTGCTTGTCTAGTATGGACGAAGCCCTGGGTTCAATCCTCAGCACCACATAACGAACACCTGTAATTCTAGCATATGGGAGGCAAAAGCAGGAGAATCATAAATTCAAGGCCAGTCAGGGCTACAGGAGACCCTGTCTCAAAAACAAGAGCCTCCCAGTTGCTGGGATTATAGGTGTGTATAATTAGCTGAAAAAAATTAAAACAACATTAGCAAAGATTCCTAAAACAAAGGAACCACCAAAAGTTTGGAACTTACTAAAAGTTCATAATTAAAATACATTAAATTAAAATATATAATCCTAGTTAGTTAGGAGGCAGTAAAAAGGGCACAGAGAATCCAGGGTATTCACAGTATTCTTCTGTATCACCTCATCTGTTATTCTAGAGAAAAAACTTAGCTGCTACTTCTCTGACTGGTCACCTTAGGACAACTATTATCTGAGAAATAATTTCAATTCAGTAACCCAATACTCAGCTTTCTCAAAATCGACTAGTCTTTCCTAACCTCTGAAATCTCTCTCAGAAACCATGTCAGGACAATCTGGAAATTGTCTTGGAAATTTGGAAATCCTGAAACCCATACAAGTTCATACTTCATTCAATAAGCCAAGTGACACAGAATGGCCGAGAAAGAAATACACCCTTGTTATCAAATGTTCTAAGTTATTCTTCAGCACCATCAATGTTGTGGATTATGAAGACCTATCCCACACTTTAGAAAGTACAAGAACAATCATCTATAGAGATTACTAGAGTAAGTTGTTCAATCCATCAACAGGTAGGTGTTGGGAGTTTCTTGTTAAACTCTTAAGCCAGAAAACCTCCCATGAAATTTGGTACTGACACCACCGTCATTAAACTCTTCTGATTTGGTCCATGAGATCACAAGACAAGAATCAAGGCACCAAGGTAAGATTACTAACAACAGCCAGCTGGCTAACTGGTAGAAACACATCTTTCAGCATCGATCAGGAAAACTGTGTTTAGTTCTTCATAAATCCTACATAAATCCTTGGTTTCAGTGCCAACAACAGGTGCCAGGTCTCATCCCATTACCACACAGCACTGTTGGACTGGATCTGGAGTCACATGCAGACTAAGCATAGAGCTACATCCTTCACCTCCCTCTTACTTTGTTTCTAGGGGTGTAAGATTGAACCCAGCCAGTAAGTGTTCACTGTGCTTCACCTCAGTTCCACTTCAACTATCTCCATTAAACTGGCTTTGGCCTATAGAATGGTTGTGTAATGGTGGTGGTGGTGGCAACAACAGGTAGATACAGAAAAAGGAAAAATTCCAAGCCAGTCACTGCATCATTTTAATAAACAATTTAAATTTCTAAAAACCTGGAGAATGCTAAAATGTGGCTCTGGAAAATGTACCTGTTAATCCTAACAGACCTTTGCATTATCAGCATGTTAATTTAGAAAACAAGCCAGTTTTAAAACAACAAACAAGACAAACAAACAAGCCTGCCTGACTTGAAGCTGTGCAGAAAGGTGGCTCTGAGTTTTGAAGGGAGGAAAATAAGGGGAGCTACTCTCTGAAGTTGGTAGCTGACTAACCTCTACCACCGATTCCGCCTCGACCCATAGCTCCACGCCCTAGGCCCCCTCTCCCAGGACCTCCACGACCTCGAACACCACCTCTTCTTAAGCCCATTCGGGGAGCTACGGCTCGTCCACCTCGGAGCAGGTTTTGACCTTGGAGAGGAGGCATACAATGTATATGCAGGTAAATCCAAGAGAGACAAAGTAGATTCTAACCAAAGGAAGGCGGTGAGGGTTAAATAGTAATAATTAGTTAATGTTTAGTCTGGGTGGGGCAAACTGCACAGTGTGTGTGAGCAGATTAAGCAGTTTATTCAATTTAGTAATTCTGATCATAGCCATCTTTGGGGGAAAAAAAGCTGGGACTTAAGTTTATGAATTTAAGAAGCTAACAATCAGATGCCTGGCATTATGGTAGATTTAAAAATAAACGTTAATTCCTGTTTTCAATATATTCTTGAGGGGTAAGAACTTTACAAAGGGAACAGGGTAACATGTCCCAAGAGAATGATACAGATAGGTAGACACTATGGATCAAACTGTCCCCTCTCTTCCAGATTAATAGTTTTTCGCTTCAGGAAGGCAGTCAGTTAGTCATGACACAGGTCAAAAGACCCATACTTTTTTTCTTGGTATTGAGGATATTCAACCCAGGGCCTCGCACATGCTAACCACACATTTCTTAAGACTTATTTCCAGAACTTGAATGTGCTTTGATTCAAGCAGCAGCAGGTGTTTTCAAATGGAATGGAGATGACATGAATTACCTGTTGCTATGCAGGTCATAGCCTCTCACCATTGCACATTATCAGAAAAGGAATGATATCGATAAAACACATGCAGCATACTAAAAATGTGATTTCAAAAGTTATTAATTAGATTAATACAAATTTAGGATTAAAGATGCTAAACAAATATGACCATAAGCAGCTCAAGAGAAAGGGGAAGAGGATAGAATCCAACCACTATCAGCTACACACAACACTGACCTCGGAGAGACATCCCGCCCCTAAGCAGAGTTCTGGTGGCACGTCCCCCACGTAGTCCTCCTCCTCGGGGCAAGCCTCTTTGGATTATGGGTAGGCCTCTTCCTCCAATTGCTCCCCTGGCCAGGGCACCTATGGGTCGGCCTAAACGTGCCTGGATGTTACTCTTACCCAGGCGCTGCTTTAAGCTCTTCTGGAAAAAAAGGTGTTAGAGGATTGAGATCAAAAAAAGCAATTCAGTGGGATTAGGCAGTTTAGTGAGGCACCTGGTGTGGAGGGTATAAGCCTGTTGTGGGTAACATAGAATCCCAAACAAAAAAGACCTATTTACCTCTAAATATGGATAAAGCAGAATTCTGATCCAGAAAAAAAGCTCTAGAAGTTCTAGCATGGCGTACAACACTGGCACCAGCGCAGACCACCTTACTAAAATGACTACTCAAGTCACACAGCAGTAGCTGCAAACCTGATGCTTCTTAGCCACAGGCTGACAATCGCGTGTCTTCATCCATACCTGCCCAAGAACTACACTGTTTGGAAAGGCTTACTCACACACCACTGGAAGTGCATCACATTCTGGTAAACTTAAATTACAAGTTCACTTGAATTCTTGAGACTTAAGGACAAGATTGGCTTCTCAGTCAAAGAGGCCAGTGTGTTCCAGTTTTCCTTTGAGTATCTATCGCCAGACGATCCTTTTTATTTTATTTTTTTACCTTAAGATGCAAATAAACAAACAAACAAAATCAACAATCCTCTCCTTTCATTTCTTAAAAATCTGTAAATTCCACATTTCCCATTGCCAACAGTTTTCTTAAGCCAGAAGAATGGCCTTGAACACACAATCCAAATGTATCTTCAAAGAGAGTCAGTTAAATTCATGTTAAAACAAGTAATCTATTAACCACAAAGGACCACACAGAGAATAAGTACATACTAGATATATTAATTTTCAATAATTAGTTTCTCCAAAGGCTCTGAAGATCACATCTCAGATAGATTTCTTCAAAGGAAAAGGAGACAATACAGCTTCTAATATAACCAAGACTAGCATTCTGGTCTTCCATAAAGCCAGTCAATATTAATGAAAATGGTCTTCTTGCACACAATCCACTTCTGTCACACACTAATGGCACAGACAAATACAAATGCCTGTGCATATACACTTTCCCTCAATTAAGAGCTCTGCAAAAGATGCTGAAACATTAGCTTTCAGACACAAAATCTTAAAATGCTTCCAATTAGAGGAGAAAGGCTCTTATCATTAGGCACTTAGCACAGGCAGGCGAAAGCGACCTCAAGGGCCTGTCTTGTTACTCCCCCAATTACCACAGTAATTATTTTTTGTGGTGCGTGGGCATGAAATTCATATACTTTACCACTGAATTGTACCTCCAGACACTAGCACACAGCTATGAAGTCACAACTGCATTCTCATGTTCAATTACTGAGTATACTCGTTCTCCTGAACAGTAGAGCGGGGAGTCCGTCTCCATCCTTAGTCTCTACCCATCCTGGACACTCATAGAATACTCATAGCACTACTCCGTTTTTACTCCAGAGCTGTGCTGCATAATAAAGTAGCTACTAACCACACATACACATATATACATATATATATACTTAAAATTAAAAAAGGGGCTGGAGAGATGGCTCAGTGGTTAAGAGCACTGGATGCTCTTCCAGAGGTTCTGAGTTCAATTCCCAGCAACCACATGGTGGCTCACAACCATCTGTAATGAGATATGGCACCCTCTTCTGGCACGCAGGTATACATGGAGGCAGAATGTTGTATACATAATAAATAAATCTTTAAAAAAAAATTAAAAAAACAATTTAGTGTTTGATCTGGGTGTGGTGGGTGGCATACACCTTTAATCCCAGTATTCTGGAGGTACAAGTAGTTACATTTCTGTGAGTCTGAGACCACCCTGGTCTACATATAGAGTTCAGGCTAGTAGCAGCTACATATTGAGACACTAGCCTCAAAAGCACACCAAACAATAACAAAAACCAAAAACTAAACAAAATTTGGGTTGGCCTTGAACTCATAATGCCTCTAAATTCTGAGATAACCACTGTATACCCTTCATCTGGCCTTAACATAAGTAAAAGAAAAAAAGCCCCTCCATCGCACGAGCCACACTGCAAGTTCTTTACAGGACATAAGGCTACTGAACAGATTCAGAGCGTCCCACCAATGCTGATGCTCATGTTTGCTGCTGCTGCTTTAGAGATTAGCCTGTTGAAAGGACCTGGCACAGCGTTATCAGAGATGTCATAAATTTTATTTACTCTTGGAAAATGGTGGGCCTATGGCTTATTGCTCTCCTGAGTCACGGATGAACCTAACCACTCCAAGGCGGAAAGGTAGACAAAGCAGAAAGCCTTGCTTATTTTCAGTCAGTGAGCCCAAAGGTTCAGAGTGAGGGGTGGGTGCTATAAGTGCTGATTCTATGCACAGCCATGCAGTGCTACCAGTTAAAGTCCTTACAGTTGCATGGCACCGCCCTCTGGACGCCCAGCCACAGCTTGGACATATCCTTCCACAGCCACTCTCCGGACTTGCATATAAAGTCTACGAATAATAAAGAGCAGGATTTATTTCAGGCCTGAACAGGATTACCTCGTACTGGAAATGTGAAAGAGAACTAACATTTGATCATCCTGTATGCTTGTTCTACTGTGATGTAAAAACACTGAAAACCTTAGACCCAGGCCATTCAGACTCTGCACTAGGAAAACTAAGATTATTCTAGCTTGGAAATCATTTTATATATAGCTAAGCAACTAGAAGTTATTCTCCTGTTTTTTGGGAAGTGGTGAGAACTGAATCAGGGGGACCTTGTGCTTTCTAGGAAAGTGCTCTACCAATGAACAACACTCCCAGACTAAACAAAAGTTCTTTGTAGAAAAAGATTTAAAAAAATTCTATTTCAAGAGCAAGGATCAGAAAACAATCAATTAATTCTCACTGATAAACCTACAGAGGTGTCAAACTCCCGAAGGGAAAAAAGTACTAAAAAGTTACTTAAGCCGGGTGGTGGTGGCACAGACCTTTAATCCCAGCACTTAGGAAGCAGAGGCAGATGCATCTCTGAGTTCAAGCCCAGCCTGATCTACAGAGTGAATACCAGACAGCCAGGGATACACTGAGAAACGCTGTCCCGAAAAGAAAAGACAACAAAACCAAAAAAAGTTACTTAATTGGTACCTGCCCAAACTGGAATTCTTTGAGCATTTGTTCAGAGAAGTTTCAGCTTTTGCCTGAGCCATCTTCTAATCATCCATTATATCCTGACAGCCTTGGTAGACTGCCTGACAGACTGCCAAAACACATTCTCTCACCTGCTTAAGTTTTAATGCTGCCTGGACAGAGGGTCTATTCTCCATCTGCTGGGCCAGTCTTCTGTTTCTGGCACTGGCTAGCTGCTGCTGCTGCTGCATCGAAGCCCGAATATTCACTGGCATCGGCTGTTTGTTCTTCAGCATATTAGTAAAGCTTCAAGGTCGAACAAAATGGGTGTTTAAATAAAAGCTTTATTATAAAACACTTATTGGCATTTTCATGGCTTGCTAGACCAGGAGCTCCAGATCCCACGAACTTTAAAGTGGCACATTTGGATCAAGGTGGATGTGGGTTAAAGACTCCTCTGTTTCCACAAACTTGCAAGAACCAGAAATTCAGAATGCAGTCAAGTGCAGCACAATTAAAAGTGATAACAAGGGCTCAGATAACAGCTCTTAGAGAAGTGGAAAGTATGAAAAACACGCATTAAGCAAGTATGATGACAAGAGACAGAGATGCAGTTACAAAGACAAACAAAATGCCTACACCTTTGGAGAGGGAAGGGTTCATTCTAAGGACAAACAGGAGGAAAAACCAGAACACCTTTAAAGTCCACTGAAATAGTACAGACAAATTATGTAAATTTATTATATTCTAACATGTTACTTAGTAACACACGAACAGAGGTAATTAACGTATCACATCTTAAAATATGAGCAGACAAGTACATTTGCTTTAGAAGCAAAACCAGACATTAAATGCCTTGGAACTTCTAGCAACAACATGATAAAATGGTGAACGACACCAAATAAATGAAACTCTCAGAAACAAAAACTGCCTTTAAATAAATTAATTTTTCTCAGTCTTCAAATAATCACTTTTTCTAACTCAGTACTTCTGAGAAATTTAAATTAATGCAACCACTTAAGAGCCTATGAGGACATTCTATCATTTCTGTTAAGTTTTATGGAAGAAAACACACGGCTGTCAAAAGAATTCAAAACAAAACAAACTAAAAAGCAGAATGGAAAGAAAGTGAAATGGAGCAAAGCAAGTGCCTCTTACAAGGCCCAAGAATGACATTCAGGGGCCTTTGGACATAGTTACGGCTTGCTACCTGCCTCTTACAGGCCAGACACAACATTGCTGGTCTTGGACTAGGCAGCAAGCCTACTGCAGCCAGGATACACCGTATCATCATGCTGCACCACCTGTATCAATGTTTAAAAAAAGAAGAATGTGAGGAGTCCTTCAAAAAATATATCCCACCAGGTAAATAGTTCAGACAGCTTATCTACTGATAAGGGGTTTTGAAACAACCGCCCAATTTGTTTTGTGTACCACATTAGATGCAATTAAGAACAGAAGTCTGAAGCCTTCTGTTATTTAGCTTACAACTGGTTTTTGTTATTGGACCCCAGGGCCAACTTAAGTACTGTTTCCTTAGGAAGGAGCTGAAGTTGCTGTTGGCTGCCTCACCGCTCGTTTAGAGACATCTTGGTGGTGCTTTTTAGCACGACTTTCGGCGCCGACTGAGCAGCCATCTTCAAATCCCGAGAATCTACAAAGGACAATATGCATAATGAATAAATTAAATCAGAATAATCAAGATCTTGTTTTCTTTATTTCTTTTTGGCCTTTTTTTTGAGACGGGGCTCCTTTGTGTAGCCTTGGCCTTCCTGGAACTCGACCAGTAGACCAGCTACTTCTGCACCCAAGTGATTAAAAGGCCTGAGCCCAGCTGATTACAGTCTCCTGAAGAACAAGGCATAAACCACTGAAAGGCTGGCCTATATTACAAACTCTTGAAGAGCATATTAAAATTCATTTTAAGAACTTAAGTTTACATTACAAGTCTGTCAATTTATTAAAATGTCAAAGCCCCAGTATGGACAATGTCTGCCAAAGCCTCCAAAATGGCAGAATCAGATGTAGCCAAGGCCTAGGAGCTTGGCTTTCACTCTTCTTTTCATCCTAGACTGATTTAGCCAAGGAATATTAAAGAAAAAGACCCCACACCAACCTTAATTTACTTTAATGCCTGGATTTGGACCAATTAAACTACAATCTGGCCACGAGGGCTGGGGAACAGCAACTGGGGTTGGGGGGAGAGCTACCTAGGTGCATCTTAGGTGTCTATAGAAAACTGAAAGACATGGATCAGGAAGCGTGCAGGAGCCGGGAATTTAACACAGCTCAGCGGTGCAGGGATTGTCTAGCACTAATGAAGCCCTAAGTTCAATTCCCATCTGAGACAGGGGAAGGGTGAGGTCATTGTGGATTACACTTGACACTGAGGCACGAACTCTTTCTCACATAAACAAATCAAAAGGAACAAATGCCTGATTTCAAAACCGATTTTCAACTCCGAATGCAAGTGGAGTTCTGGTAAGATACGGCAGGGTAAAGTCAGAAAAGGTTTACTTCGGGTATTCAACCTGAGAGCTCTCTGAAAAGCACGCCACAAAATCTAACCGTAGCCAGACCTGATGGCCAAGCTCAGGGCTAGCCTGAGTTACTTGAGAGGTCCTGCCTCAAACTAAAGGTTTTTTAAAATAAGTAAAAATAAGAGGTTGGGGACGTTAACTCGGAGCGCTTGTCTAGCCAAAGCAGGGTTTGGGGTCCCATTTCGGTGCCGCAAAACCAAACACCTAGAGCGGCCGCTAAATCCCGTAGTCCTTACATTTAACCTTCCATCCCATTCTCAAAGCCTCTCAAGGCGCCACTGGTTAGTTGCTTATTTCCGTTGTTACCCCTACCCACCACCACCACCACCACTCGGGGGGGGGGGGCTGGGGCTCCGGCGTGGCGCTCGTCTAGATAAGCAAGGCTCGGGACCGAAAAGCCAGAACCAAACCACCGGAACCATACAGGACCAGCGGGGCCAGCACCGCCGACGCCGCCGGCCCGCTCGCCCGCCCGCTGCGGTTCCGGCTCAGCCCCCGCCTCCCGGCTCCGCCCCCTCCCCGGCCTGCGCGCCCCGCGGCTCGGTCCACACCTGCCGCCCGCGCCGCCCGGCCCGCTGCCCGCGCCGCCCCGCCCTGCCTCAGCTTCCCCGCAGAAACTCACCGAAGGAGACGGACGCCAGCGCTCCTCCCGGGGCTGCCACCACGGCTGCGGCGGGCGGGCCGAGGGCCGGCCGAAGCTGAGCTGATGGGGCCCGCTCGGGTCAACTAGCTGGGCGGTTGGGTTAGATGCTTAAACGGTATGACGCGAGGCTCACTCCTTGCGGCTGGGTACCTAGTCGGCCGCTCCTCCCGCTCGTCAGGCCTGCCCTTTCCTTCCCTTCGTTTGTGCCACCAAGGCCGGCGCCGCCAACTCCCGCTTGGTGCCCAAAACAAAATGGCTGCCAGGCATTAGTGCAGCGTGACTGGCTAAAATGGCGTCGACGCACTTGCGTCATTGCGCGCGCAAGCTGGGGCGTGGTAGGTGCTTTGGCCGGCGCAGGAATCGCAGGCGAATCCCCAGGGACCTCGGCGAAGGTTCCTGCAGTTAGGTGTGGTGCTCCGCCCGTTGGGCAGTGGTCGGTGGCCTTAATCGCTAGGGTACCTAATAAATTACCTTCTGGACGAGTTTACGCCCCACTTTGAGGGGGTTTCTGATTTCAAAGAGCAGTTTAGGTTTGACTGGAAGCAATGTTTGTATTGTTATCCCCAATCCCTAAACTCTAAAAGTCTTTATTAGAACCTCAGAGCCTGGGTGATTTGCTCTGGCCCTCTACTCATCCCTATTTGTGGTGTGTGGTTTTGGTTCTTTGAAACAGGGTTTGTCCATGCTATCTTTGAACTCACAAAGATCTGCCTGCCTCAGGTTCCCAAGTGCTGGGATTAAAGGGTGTGCCATCATGCCAGGCAATATGTTTTGTTTTTATTGTTGCTTTTTTGTTTTTGTTTTTAGAGACAGTGTGTAGCCTTGGCGCTCCTGGAACTAGCTATGTAGATCAGGCTGACATCGAACTGAACTCAAAGATCCTCCTGCCTCTGCCTTCCTAGGGCTGGGATTATTGGCGTGGACAACCAGCTCTTCCGTGTCCTTTTATATGGGCTGCCATTAGAAGCTGTGGCTAGTTTTCAGGTGGGTCTTCTCATCTTGAATTATCCAATAAAGCATATCATCTGTCTCAGGTGTGCCTAGCCCTGTTTTAGTTTTATTCCAGAAGTATTTAGTTTTAGTTGATTCCAGAAGTAGTCAGGTTGACAACTAGGATTAGCCCATTATACAGGATGTCTTACTGTGGAGCCCTGGCTGGCCTTGAACTCTCAGAGATCCTCTTGCTTCTGCCTCAGAGGGCTGGGATTAAAGGTGTACTTCACCATGCCCTAATTCAAGCCACCCCCACCCCCAATCCACGAACCCATTGAGCTAACCCCCCCCCCACTCAGTCCCTGTGTTCAGAACTGTAAATGGCTGTAAAGGCTGACTGATGTATTTCCCTTTTTCCTTTCTTTCTTTTGTTTTGTTTCCTTTGCCTCCACCACTGTCCCAGGGTTTCTCTGTGTATCCCTGGCTGTCCTGAAGCTCATTCTATAGACCAAGTTGGCCTAGAATTTACAGAGCTCTGCCTACCTCTGCCTCCTGAGTGCTAGGATTAAAAGTGTGCCACCACTGCCCTGAATTTTCTTCAGTTTTTTGATGGCTTGTGTGTTTTTGTTTTTGGAGCTAGGCTCTGGCTATGTAGTACGGGCTGGCTTGGAACTCAGAATCTTCCTGCCTCATCCTCCAAGTGCTGGGATTGCCAGTTACTTATATAATTTCTTGAGAAGCCATTGGCACTTCAATTTCAGCTAAAAGTTTGGACCCCTACATTTTTGGGTCTTGAGTGTTCCTTAAATAAGATAAACTCTCCAAGATAAGGAGTTGGGAGTGAGCCCTCATACTTGACACATATCCAGACCAGAGGAGACAGACATTGACAGCTGGTAAGGGAAACCTATTTATTAAAGTGAGCGGCAGACCTGGACCACTACTCTTGTGCCCTTGGTGAGAGACTGGGTAAGGATAGAGACATGGGGAGGGACAGGTGGGGTGAGGAGAAATGGGCTAAAGGAGAAAACCTGACAAGGTGGAGAGGAAGGGCACTCCTCACTGGGGCCATGTGCTCAACTGTTCTCCCAGAAGAAGTTGTTACAAGCCACTGTGAGAGCAGCTACCAGCACGACATACTCCTGGAAGTCCACCTCCCCGTCTCCGTTTTCATCCAGTTCCTTCATTACCTTGTCCACAGCATCTGCATCCTTCTGGACCTGTGGAAGGAGAAGATGGAAATTTATACCACTAAGTTAGAGCCTGCACAGTGGTTGAGAGGCAGAAATGAGCAAGTGAGACTACTATGTATGGGAGTCTTCTGCAGCACTACAGACTGGTGCGCTCCTCTTGCCTGCAGAAACTAGCAGAGGTAATATTAACACCAGTTGCCTTACATGATGGTCTACAATGTGACAAGTGCTACCCTAGACCTTACAGAGTTTTAACAAAAGATACACAAAATAATTTAGGGCTTGGTGGCAGATGGCTTTAATCCCAGCTCAGTGGGGAAAGAAACAGGTGATCTATTGAAGTTCAGGGCCAGTTGGGGCTACACAGTGAATCCCTGTCCCAAAACAAAACAAAAGAACCAAAACCTCTGGTTTTTGCCACTTGACCCAAGCTGGCTGGCACCTGAGGTCTTCCTGGGTCTGCCTTGTTAGTGTCAGTATTGCAGATATGTGCCACCAAGCCTGGCTTTAACACTAATGCAAATAATGTGGAGACATTTTCACTGCTTCCATTATAGAGAAGAAACAAATTGACAGCCTGGGTATAAACAAAAGTTATACAGTAACAAAATAGCAGGGCCGCAGCTTCATGAAGCCTAGAAGTCTGTCTCTACCTCTCTGCATCCTCCAATCAAAGGAAGCTACTGAGCCTACTTCCCACCCTTCCTCCCATGCTTCTTTTCCCACGGACACCTCCTACAAAGTCTTAATTTACCCACAGTCTTCCCGTGGAAACCTGTGCCTCACATGCCACCTCAGTAGAGAAGCCATGCGCTTCAGAGAACTAACCTCCACAGTTCTGAGGTTCTTTTTTTTTTTTTTTAAAGGAACTTACTCTTTTTTTTTTTAAAGTATTTATTTATTGTGTATATAATATTCTGTCTGTGTGTATGCTTGAAGGTCAGAAAGGGGCACCAGACCTCATTACAGATGGTTGTGAGCCACCATGTGGTTGCTGGGAATTGAACTCAGGACCTTTGGAAGAGCAGGCAATGCTCTTAACCACTGAGCCACCTCTCCAGCCCCAGTTCTATGGTTCTGTATTTCTTTCAGTTCATGGTTTTACTTTTTGTTTTACTTATTATTATTTTTTTTTTGAGACAGGGTTCCTCTGTGTAGCCTTGGCTGTCCTAGAATTTACTCTGTAAACCAGACTGGCTTCAGACTCACAGAGATCCTCCTGCCTCTGCCTCTTGAGTTCTGGGATTAAAGGCGCGCTCCACCACGGCTTGGCCATGACTCCATTCTACGCTGTGGGTAGTGTTCTGGATAAATCTGCACTGCCTAGTATTGACAGGTGGTCAGTAAACTAGGGTGTTTTGACTTTACCAGGGAGGAGTGAAGGGAGCCTGGAAAAACCTAGTAAAGAATGGAAGAGGAAGCTGGTTGGGCTGAGCTTGGCAAGAGGCAGGGATATAGCAGGGTCACCCATCCCTTCCTCCACCCTGTACCTCAACCCTCTGCTCACATCCAGAAAGCCGGAGAGTTCAGTTTGTAGCAGGTCTTTCAACTCCTTCTTGCTCAGCTTGTATTTGTCCCCCTCCTTGCCCGAATGGGCATGGAACACGTTGATGAGGGTCTCCATGGCAGTCTCCAGCTCAGAGCCCATTTCAGCAGCACACCTACCCAACCCCACAATGACGGAAGTGAATTGTAAACCAGGTTTGGGATATCTGGGGTCTGGGTAAGGGGGATCCTCAGGCTTGACCCTGGTTTCACAGCTCACATAGCTACAGGATGGGTCCCTTCTCCCTTGCACTTTTTCATTGAGATTTGGCAATGTGGGAGAGACCTAGCACACGTAAATCAGCCTAGCTCTGGTCTCTCCAGAGGGAGTCAGGGATGGGCATGGAGATGGAGCAATAGAAAGTGGCGGTCTTGAGCATGCAACAGACTTCTGCAGTAGCTGGCTCCTGGCTGCCGAGGCAGAGACCGGGTGGGGCAGGCATGGGTGGACACAGGACCGGGCAGCCTTCTAGCTCTATTTTTACCTTCCAGGCCTGTCATAGGCAAGCTTTACTGTTATTGTAAGTGAGCTGAGGTTGCTGCCCATCTCAGGAAGAAATCTGCTATCTTTGGTGAGCTGATTCAGGGGTGTGGGGGTGTGGCAGTCAAGGTGGGAGATTTAAGAGTTGTTGGCACTGTTTGCCAGCTTCCTGTCAGCAGTCTGCCTCTTCCTCTTTAGGCACCGATGATTAAACCCAGGTCAATTGGTTATGTCTCCATCTTCTTGTACTTGGGATTTATTTATTTATTTATTTATAGCAGGGTTATATCCTATAGCCTAGGCTATCCTGGAACTAGCTCTGGCTGGCCCTCAACTTGTGGGCAGTCCTGTCTCCATGTGCTGGGATTACTGGTGTGAGCTGCCATGCCTGGCTTCCTTCTCTCCTCAGTATGTCATTTTGTCTTCTCTGGGGCATGCTTCCCATGCCTCGTGTTCTGCTTATCTCCTCTGCAAAACCACCCCTTTCCGTCAGGTAGGCAGAAGGAAGGGAGAGGGAAATGTCTTGAGGTTTTTCTTTGGAGACAGCTTCTAAGGAGGGAGCTAACCTGAAGGCGGTGTCTCTGGTGCTGTCCGTGCCTGCCTCAGGCTGGCTCTCTTTCTGTGGCTACTGTGGGAGCAGGATAGGGCTGGTTTGTGTGGAGATAAAGGACAGGGCACAGGACGTCACTTGAGCTCCAGGGGCTGGGCGAGAGCAGGAGAATAGAGCAGGAGAATGGACCGCTAAGCTAGGGGCCTCAGTCCCTTGGCTCTGGGAGGGTCATGCTTCCCACAGCCTCGGGGGTAGCTCAGATGTCTCAGATCAGGTGTCCTCATCCTTCCTCACCACTGTGTAGACTGGACAATAGGTCCCGATTAGATGACATCCCAGCTCTTCAATGGAGCCCTTGTGACTGTCACCTGAATCCAGTCACAAGAAGCAGTTGTCACAGAGACGGAGAGATAGAACCCAAGCCTGGCTGATGAAAGGGATAAGGGGGTGCTCAAGGGAGGAATTTGGGTGGCTCAGTTACCATCCTCATCTGTGGGGGGAATCTGGAGGTTTGCCTGGGGCCCTCCAGCAGATTGGAATTTTATGAAGGGAGGACCTAGGGGTGGAAATAAAGAGGAAAAAATGTGGGGAGAGAGAAGTGGGGTTCAAGGTTGAAAATATAGGAATAAGGAGGAGGTTTTGTGAAGGCAGAGATGGGACAGGGCACAGTGCCACAGACCCCCTTTTCATGATGTCCCATGGCCTATGCCCTGCTGCTCCCAGACTTCCCTGGAATCCTGTTCTTGACAAGGCTGGTTAGGGATGCCAGAGACTGAGGCTGGCCAGGGGGCAGGAACAGCCTTTCTTATTCTTACCCTAAAGGAGCAGGGCTGCCTCTCCTCTCTCTCCACATCTAGACTGTGGTGTCTGGCAAGAAGCACAGGGTCCTGTATAGGAAGGTCTGGTGGCCTGGGAGTTGGGTGGCGTCTTCATTCACAAGCTCTTAGTCCTCTGACCTTCACTCACCTCCTCTCCCCACTTTCCAAACCTTATCTCTCCTAGATCCCAAACGCCTTTCCCTTGACTCTCCCAGACCCTTGCCAGACCCTCGCGGCAGCGTTGTATCCTTTTCTAGGACTCTTGGGGGTCTTTCTGAGGCCCCCTTTTCTCCAGACTGGCTAAGCCAGGGACATATCCTAGTCAGGGTAGTGTACTCACGGTTGACTGGGCCTGAGGTGGCAGCAAGTTCTCGACAGACAGGCAGGCTGCAAATGTGGCACCTGGAGCGGTGAGGGGAAACCTGTCTTTTGCTGTCTTTCCCTGCCGACCCTCCTCCCCGCCGGCTCCACCCCTTCACAAACGACACCGTCAAGGGCCAGGGGCCAGGAGTGGACAGAGGCGCCCTCTGTCTCCCGGGCGGCAACTGGCTGCCCTATGTTTTTCTTGGTTGCACCCCCTCCCCGAGCCCAACAGGAAGGAGGTGGAAGAGAAGCCCTGGGAAGTGTGCAGTGGTGCGGGCTGAGCAGGGAAAGGGGAAAATTCTGCCCAGGGTTGCTTAGTCTATGCGCCTCCGCGAGGGACTTCTGTCTCGGAGCTCAGCGAAGAATTTCAGTTGGGATTTCATTATGGGGGCCTCAGCCTGGGGCTTTCCGAGTGTCCTTGGACTGTAGGGTCTTTTGCAGGGTCTCTGGTTTCTGAGACCGGGCTTTCCAGTACTGAATTCCCCAACTGTTTTTATTTTAATTATTCTAAACAACAACAGTAGCAGCCCTTCTGACAAGATTCCTGATTAGCCACCGTAATGGGGTGTGATGGGACCCTCTGATCCCTCCTCACCAGGCTGTGTCCTGGTCGCGTGGCGCAGTGTTGGGACGGCTAGTGACAGCAGGGGCGGTCCCCTCTTTTCCGAATCAGCGGAGGCGGAAACTTGACACTTCGGACTTGGGAGTGGCTCTCTTCTTCCCTAGTGCTTAAAAACTTCAGCCTCGAGGCTCCAGCTCAGCTCGCCGCATCCCACCTCCCTTCCCCGGGTGAGTTACTCTGCCTGACTCTGCAGAGAGCCTGGAGGAGACCTTCTTTTCTTTATCAGTTTTCAGGTTCCTCCTTCCAAGTGGATTCATTCAGGCAGAGATTCAGGAAGTGACTTTCGGAAAGCAGGCAAAGGTCCTGTGGGTGGGTGAACAGAAATGAGGGGCATCAGCAGAGGAATGAATTTCTTCCCTTCCTGGAGCCCCAGGGACACTGGGTGTCCATGCCAAATAGTTTGTGAGCTATGGGTCTGAGGAGTTTGAAGAGTCCCTTTCTGGACCTTGTCAACCATGGGCAGGAGTGGGGAAGGCCGGTGGGGTCTGGGGCTGAGCACCCTCTGACCGCCTTAGACAAGGTGGGTGTGGAGCAGATAAGATAGGTCTGGCCCGATTGAACCAGACCTGACCTCAGCTGGGCCTTTGCCAACCCTAGGCTGCTCTACTAGGAGCAGCAGCTAGTCTGTGGGAGGGTGGAGACTCAACAAAAATAAGCATTGGAGACAAACAGCTTCCTGACCCTAAGACAGGGAATGACAACAAGAAAGGGCCATTAGAGCAGAGAGACCCTATACCTGGTGTTACCACACTCAGAAGACTCCAAAGATAGAGAGACCACTATAGAGGTGTCCCTAAGAC
The DNA here is from genome assembly GCF_037038515.1 of Microtus pennsylvanicus. NCBI lineage: Eukaryota > Metazoa > Chordata > Mammalia > Rodentia > Cricetidae > Microtus > Microtus pennsylvanicus. The sequence goes on along the minus strand of NC_134585.1, from coordinate 121,774,191 downwards.
AGACACTTGAGAAGGACACACAGACGGGAGAGTCAGAGAAAAATAACTTCTGGAAGTGAATGCAAACTAAATACCGCTGCCTGTTCTGGACCCTTCATCTTTCCACGCTGACCCGCCCAGGCAGTCACCCCACCCGTTCTTGGATCCCTAACTCTCTTGGTCTCTTTCTTCCCATCAGGTTGGTTTGTGAGGACGTCAGCTCCTGCTTTGCAGTACTCATGGCAGCAGAGCCACTGAGTGAACTGGAGGCGGCCATCGAGACTGTGGTCACCACTTTCTTCACCTTTGCAGGGCGGGAAGGACGGAAAGGCAGCCTGAGCCTCAATGAGTTTAAGGAACTGGTCACCCAGCAGTTGCCTCATTTGCTAAAGGTTGGTAGAGGTCTCTGGGACTGAGCTTTCTGTGTATGCCAGGTGATGACCCTGAATAGATAGGGTGACGGAAAAGATTGTGAGTGCTGTGTGTGTAGGTGGTTCTGTGCTTCCCTGCTGTGTGCGCGCGTGTGCGTGTGTGCGCCTGTGTGTGTGCACGCACGCATGTGAACTCCATGAGCAAAGATGCTATGATGTATAAATGGGAATGTGTTCTTGTTGGGGTCTGTCCTCCTGTTGGACAATGCCCTTGAGTGCTTGAGTCTGCCTGTGTCTCTCTAGTCTCATTTTCTCAACACATTGCTGAACCCAGAGGTGGATTCTCAGAGATTTACAGTAAGAACTAGAAGAAGGCTTAAAAAAAATCAAACTGCACCCAGACATGGTGCCGCCTGCCTGTGTGTCTGTAAGCCCAGCACTCAGGAGGCTGAAACCAGGTTAGGGAGACCCGTTCTCAACAAACAAGACATAACGCCATAGGGAGCTATGCTCTCAGTGTACCCGGGTCTATGAGGAGCTTCTTTGATTACTTCAGCAGCCTATGAGGGTTTCCTCAGTTAGGCTCATTCTACAGAAGTGACTGGGGCTTCTGATTTGTCGACTCTGAGTTTGTTTGCTATTCTAGTCTGTTAACAGTTTATTTTAATCCTTTATGAAAATCCACAGGCACATAAAAGTATATGGAGATAGCTGTGGTCCCAGCACTCGGGAGACGGAAGCAGGCAGAATCTTTGACTTTGAGGTGAGCCTGGTCTACAGAGCAAGTTCCAGGACAGCCAGGGCTACACAGAGAAACCCTGTCTTAAAACACAACAACGAAAAAGAGTATGTGAATATGGAGTTTTTTGTTTTTGTTTTTTTGAGACAGGGTCTGAAAACCTGGAACTTGCTATGTAGTCTGGGCTGGCCTAGCCTGCCTCAGCTTCTCCAGGTCTGGGATTGTGATTATACTGCCATGCCGAGCTTTTGAACTCTTTTCTTAAAGATGGTTTCATGTAGTAGCTAAGGGTGGCCTCAACCCTTGATTCTCCCGCCTCTACTTCACAAGTGCTGAGATTACAGGTGTGTTCCACCAGTCCCAACATGAATATGGATTCATATTTTTTCCATTTTTATTTTACATGTATGGGTGTTTTGCCTGCAGTTATATCTGTGTGCAACATTTGTGTTCTTGGTGCCTATAGAAACCAGCAGACGGTATCATCAGGTCATCTGAAACTGGAGTCACAGGTGGTTGTGAACTGCCATGTGGGTGCTGGGAACTGAAACAGAGAGCTACTGAGCACACATTGTTAATCCCAGCCCTCAGAAGCAGGCAGACTCTGTATTCCAGTCCAGTCTAGGCCATAGCACAAGTTACAGGACAGCCAGGGCTACACGGGGAAACCGGAACCAAAACAAAGCAAAATCAGTTCATTACATTTCTCTCTTCTAAAGATCTGCGGTGCACCACAGTGTTCCACTCAACAGTCCTTACTCCAGCAGCCATTTCAGTATTCGGTTCAAATGTCTGTGTGTCATGAGCCAGAAAACGTGCTGACCCTCCAGGGGCTTTCAAAACCTCCTCCGCCTCCGTTTGTCTGATCACCCTCTGTTATTCCACTTCTTGCTTTTGTGTTCATTCATTTTTTTTTTTTTCAGTTTTTCGAGACAGGGTTTCTCTGTGGTTTTGGAGCCTGTCCTGGAACTAGCTCTTGTAGACCAGGCTGGTCTCGAACTCACAGAGATCCGCCTGCTTCTGTCTCCCAAGTGCTGGGATTAAAGGCGTGCGCCACTACCGCCCGGCCTTTTGTGTTCATTCTTAAACAGATTTTGTATGCACACGTAGTGCACCTCTCCTGGTGCCTGCAGGGTCAGAAAAGGGCGACAGATCCCTGGGGACTGGGATCACAGTGAATGGTAGGGTTAAAGGAATATACCACCATTTGAAGCCACATATTTTGCTTTTTGTTTTTTCCTTTTTATTATTTACTTACTTATTTTGTTTTTTTGAGACAGGGTTTCTTTGTATAGCCCTGGCTGTCCTAGAGTTCACTTTGTAGACCAGGCTGGCCTCAAACTCACAGAGATCCGCCCTGTCTCTGCCTCCCAAGTTCTGGGATCAAAGTCACGCACTACTGCCCAGCCTCTTCCTTCTCCTCCTCTTCTTCTTCTTGGTTAATTTGTGTGTGTGTGTTTTTAAAGATTTATTATTCTTTTAATTTTATGTATAGGATTGCCTATATGTATGTATGTGCAACATGTGTGTGCCTTGTGCCCAAGGAGGCCAGAGGAGGGCTTTGGACCCCTGGAACTGGAGTTACAGATGCCTGTAAACTGCCACGCAGGTGCTGGGAACAAAAACCCATGTTCTTTACAAGGGCAGCAAGTGCTCTTAACTGGTGAGCCATCTCTCCAGCTCTCCTTTTTGTGTTTTTGGGACAGGGTTAAAAAAAAATTGTCTAGTTCAAGGTAACCTTGAAGTCCTTTGAAGCTCTCTTGTTTTGGCCTGGGCAGTGTCAGGTAGGATACATTCGTGAGTGTCTTGACTTCATCAGGACCTGCAGTCTCTTGACTGCTCCATTTTCATTTCCTCCCATCCACTCAGCTCCTCGTGGCTCTTCTCGATTGGTTCATGTTCTATAATAACATGACATCATTCCAATCATGCTTGTGAGCCCCTTGATCCTGTCCCTATTTTGTCAGTCAGGACCCCCACAGGCCTCCATTTCTGCCTCAATCCTCCCCCGTGTCTGCACTTGGAGAGCTGACTCTACCTAGGGGAGCACACACAGCCAGGTCGGCTTGTTTCGCCGGAGTTGTAACTCCAAACTCCAAAGTGCCCTTGGCCATAATGAGCAATTCTGCATCCCCTGTGGATGGTCAGGCCAGAACTTTTCCTTCCTCGGAGTCCAGTTCCTCTTTCCACATTCTCGCTGCCACCAAGAAATCGACTCGCTTTGAAAATAAACAACCAAGAAGGTTTTATGTGCTTCGCCCATCCCCAGATCTTCTACTGGGTCAGCGTATACTGTGCCTTCCTTGCGGTGCTCACAAATGAGCTGTCCGTGAGGCTAAGGTCAGCTCTCTGCTGGTGTCCTGGATCCCATCCCCCCTCTTACCTACTTAGAACGCTCGTTCCTGCAGCGATTCCTGTCTCCCCTGCACTGTCAGTTTCCTTCCTCTGGGTCATCTGTATTAGTACAGTGTGCTGGAATTCATGACAGAACCAGCTAAGAACTCCATTACTTGGCCCTTTCTCCTCTTTTTACCTCCCAACTCAAAATGCTTTTATATGTTAAGAGCCAGCATCCTCTTAGATCCATAACAGACTCAACACCAAGCGCTGGCGGTGAAATCTTCTTGGTAGTTTTAACATTTTTGAGGAAAGTGTGCTTAGTCTGCCCACCATAGCCCGTCATAGAGCCATTGTCCTGGGGCACACGGAGAATCCTTGCTTTTCTGTACTGTGTCACTTTGTGGGGTGTAGTGAGTCTTTTTCTGTCCTGCCAGCCAGCTCCCAAATGATTACATGGAGTCTTATTAATTATAAAAACTTGGCCATTAGCTTAGGCTGGTCCCACTAGCTCTTTTTCTTCTTTCTTCTTCTTCTTTTAAAGATTTATTTATTTATTATGTATATAGTGTTCTGTCTGTCTGTATGCTTGCTGGCCAGAAGAGGGCACCTGATCTCATTACAGATGGCTATGAGCCACCATGTGGTTGCTGGGAATTGAACTCAGGACCTTTGGAAGAGCAGGCAGTGCTCTTGACCGCTGAGCCATCTTTCCAGCCCCCCAACTAGCTCTTATAACTTAAATTAACTCATTTATTTTAATGAACCTTTTGACACTACCTCTCTTCCATCTTTCACTCTCTCTGTTTGGCTTCCCTATGGCCAATTCTGGTCAGCTAGTCACTGGCTCCACCCCCTATTCCAAGGTATAACTTTATTAAGCAATCTGGGGGGTGTCAGAGGGCGGTCAAGACTGGGTTCATGCTTGCCATATTTCTTGTGAAAGTCAGGCAGGTCTTAGAGACTTCAAGATGTTCTTGGGAGTGCTATCAGCACAGAAAGCTTCTGCTTCTGTATTTTTAATACTTACTGCCTTTATTTGATGTGTGTGGGTGCTTTGCCAGCATGCATGTCTGTGCCCCGTGTGTACAGTCTTGGTGGGGGCTGGAAGAGGGCATCAGATCCCCTGGAACTAGAGTTATAGACTGTTGTTAGCATCATATGGGTGCTAGGTACTGAACTCTGACCCTTAGAAAGAACAGCCAGTGCTCTTAACCACTGAGACATCTCTCCAGCCCTCTGGTCTTATAACTAAAAGCTATTAAAATTATTTTTGAAACATGGGCTTAATATGTAGCCCAGGCTCGCCTCAAACTTGCTATGTAGCTATGAACGATCTTGAATTTCTGATTTTCCTGCTTCCACCTTCCAAATGCTAAAATTACAAGCCACTATGCCAAGTTTACCTATTAGTAATAGTTTTTGTGTGTATGGCACTAGAGATTGAAAGCCAGGGCCTCTTGCATGTTAGGTAAACTCCCAAGAACTGAGATGTCTCTTTAGCTCCCTCCCCTTTTGTTTTGGAAACACACACTCATTAAATAGCCCTTGAGCTGAGGATCCTGCAGCCTCATCTCCAGGCAGCTGTGGTTACTGTCTAGCACCAACAGGCCTGCATCATTTGCATCATTTCTATTTTATTTTTTGTGGTGGGGGCAGGCGCAGGCAGGGGAGAAAGACACAGAGCAGTAGCTAAAAATGGAGCCCTGATTTAGAAAATCTGGGTTTGTGCTGGATCGTTGGCTTAATGGTTAAGAGCACTGACTTCCCATCCAGAGGACCAGGTTTCTGTTCCACTGCCAGCATGGTGGCTCATCACTGTTCACTCTCCAGTTCTGGGGGTCCACACCCTCTTTCAACCTCAGCAGGCTCCAGGCACACACATGGTACAAAGCATGCATACATTTAAGATAAAATAAAAAAGAAAAAGCAACCTGGACTCAAATACAATTTCTAGCTGTTCATCTGTGCTTGGTGCCAGTACCTGGCCTCTCTGGGGTTTAGGTTTCTTTCTTTCTTTCTTTCTTTTTTTCTTTCTTTCTTTTTGTTTTTTTGAGACAGGGTTTACTCTGTAGCTTTGGAGCCTGTCCTAGAACTAGCTCTTGAAGACCAGGCTGGCTTCGAACTCACAGAGATCTGCGTACCTCTGCCTCTCGAGTGTTGGGATTAAAAGTATAATGTTGAACAAGGCAGACAAGGTCCTTGTGCCACAGAAGCTGTCATTCTAGTGGATCACGAGGATCAAATGAAATAAAAGATAGTATAATATCACAATGCCTGGAGTCCAGGACCTAAGGGATGGCCCTGCCACCTTCCCTTCCACTGGTAGTAGAAGCGCTGTGCAATGAATGAGTGAGCTTACGACTCTGCTAAAAAACAAAACAAATCAAAACACTCCCAAAACCAAACAAAACTAAAGGCCTCTATGAATTTGCTACGTGTCATCTAGAGATTTGTTTGGCAGATCTTTGTCAAGATGTTGACCCAAATGTTGAGCATGGGCGCTGGAGAGATGCTCTTGCAAAGGACCTAGATTCAGTTCCCAGCACCCAAATAGTAGCTCAAATTCATCTGTAACTTCTCTTCAGATAGCATCCTTGGGTGGTTTGAAAGAAAATGGCCCCCAAAGGGAGTGGCACTATTTGGCTTTGTTGGAGGAAATATGTCATGTGGAGGTGGGCTTTGAGGATTCATGTATGCTCAAGCCATGCCCAGTGAGACTGTCTGCTTCCTGTTGCCTTTTGATCAAGATGTAGCCAGTACCATGTTTGCCTGCATGACACCATGCTCCTTGCCATGATGATAATAGACTGAACCTCTGAACTGTAAGCTGCCACCTCAATTAAATGTTTTCCTTTATAAGAGTTACCGTGGTCATGGTGCCTCTTCATGGTAATTGAAACCTAACTAAGACAATTCTTTTCTGACCTCTGTGGGCACCAGGCATATATGTGGTATACATGCATGCATATCACATGTTGGCAAAATGCTCACACATATCCCCAAAACCTCAGTCTTGAGAATCAAGCTCTATGTGAGACATCTTTCCATTAGACATCCGTGAGTTATTCAGCAGTGACATTTATGATTGTAATTGTTTATCTGGCAACAAATCCTTTTATCATGAAGTCAGGCTTACAGAAGTCATTGCTCTTATAGCCCTGAGATGTTTTGTCAAGAGCACCCTAGTAAACCAGATAACCCAGCATTTTTGCTACTCCTCTGACCTGGCAGGTGATGACAAAATTGAGGAGATATTAGGATGATGCAGATGAGCAGGAGTGGATTGTGGAGGACGAGGGTAGTTTATGATCAGCTGCACTGTCTGCCTGTGTCCCTCGCTATGGGACCTCTGGCAGTGCAGTCCTGGGTCCGTAGCCTCAGCCTTGTGCCGGTGGTGGTGCTGTTTGAGGGAAGCGCCTGATGGTACTTCTCTCTTCCTGTTAGTTTCTAACCCTTTTACATCTTAGGACGTGGGCTCTCTGGATGAGAAGATGAAGAGCTTGGATGTGAACCAGGACTCGGAGCTAAAGTTCAATGAGTACTGGAGACTGATTGGGGAACTGGCAAAGGAAATCAGGAAGGAGAAAGCCCTGGAGATCCGGAAGAAATAAAGCCTGCTTGTCAGAAGAAGTAAAGCCTGCTTGTTGGGATGGGGTCCCAGCAGGGCCTGCTGGGCAGGGCCGGGCAGAATGTCACTCCCCCTAATAAAGCTTCCTTCTTGAAACACAGATGCATGTTCTTATACTCTACCCAGATTCCTTTTCTGGACACCAGGAAGCGGGAAAGCTCTGTCTTTACCTGAGGTGAAAACATGAAAATCAAAGACACTTTGAAGGCAAGGAATATCCCACATATCCTCTCATATCCCACAGCATCTAGCATCCTGCCGACTGTGTGATGGTTTTCACCCCTTTGGGGTTAAGGACAGAACTTAGGTCCTTGAGCATGTGTGGCGTAGGCCTTGTATTAAGTAGGTGCTCAATAAATACAGAGAGCTGGGTGGTGGTGGCACACATCTTTAATCCCAGCACTTGGGAGGCAGAGGCAGGCGGATCTCTGTGAGTTCGAGACCAGCCTGGTCTACAAGAGCTAGTTCCAGGACAGGCTCCAAAACCACAGAGAAACCCTGTCTCGAAAAACCAAAACCAAAACGAAAAAAAAAATAAAAAAACAAAAACAACAGAGATTTGAGGCAGGCAGCTCCTAGGGCTCAGCTCCGTGGCTTCAGCTCCCAGTTTTCCCCATATAATTCCTGGAGTTTGTTCTTTGGTTGATAATGATAATATGAATACCTGCTAAACCTTTTACCCATATTACCCTCGTTAACTCTCATGGCCGTTAAGGTTAATCAATTCAATTAACTTTTGAGTGTTGAGGATTAACTTAAGATCTTGCACATGTTAGGCCATTGGGAGGAGTCATACCCCCAGCCCTCTTTTAGCTTTTTCCTTTCTTCTTGTGTTGTTATTGTTTTAATATTTATTTTCATTTTCTGTGCACTGGTGATTTGCACACATGTGTGTCTGTGTGAGGCTGTCAGATCTTGGAGTTACAGACAGTTGTGAGCTGCCGTGTGGTGCTCTGGAAGACAAGCAGTCGGTGCTCCTGACTGCTGAGCCACCTCTCCAGCACCCTTGTCACTGTTTTGAGATAGAGTCTCACTGTCTTCAGCAATCTTCCTTCCTCAGCCTCACAGGCACTGGGGTCGATAGCAGGTGTGTTACCTCTCCTGGCTTTGAGGAAACATTTTTAGGGAGGTTAAGGTAACAAAGCTAGAGCTGGCCTGGAGAAATGCTGCTCAAATATGACAGGGAGAGAGAGCACTTAGGGACAGAGTTGTCCCCACCCTGCTTTCTGACTTGAGGGGCAAGTGGTTTGTACAACTCACCGCTAGAGAGGGTAGGGGTGTGGCAATGGTGTATGCCTCTTGGGTTGCCACTGCTGTACCTGTGGGTGTCCACTTGGGGCAGCTAGTTAGCCAGAGGAAGATCAGCAGAGACAAATTAGTCATCATGTACCAGGAAAGAGGCCCCAGAGGGACCTCCGAAGGCATCCCCGGGCTCTCCGAGGGGACGTTGGCAGAGAATTTGAGAGATTTCCAGACTCCTCAGTGGGAACCCAGGCTGAGGACTCCGAGAAGCTCTCTGATGGCGAGACCCTTGTAGAGTCTCCAGAGAAGCCCTCAGAGGAGCTCTCCAAATGCCACTGTTGTGGAAGGGTCCCCGATTGAGACCTCCAGCAGGTGACACAGAAGAGAGGCTGGATATGTGCTCTGAAGTCAGCCTTAGAAGGGAATTTTGACTCTAGGCCCATGCATTCCTTCTATTGACCCCCAGTCTTTTCACCATGGTCTGTCCTTCCCCATGACTATAGGTCCTAGGTCCTGGGCAGGTGAGGAGGGTAGTTGGGTTGGTCATAGTCCCATGAAGAACAGTTTAGACTCACCTGGGGGTTCCTGGGTAGTAGATTGGAGGGCTGGTGTTGACATGCTATTCAGGGAAGGGGGGTAGAATTTTTGAGGGAGGGAGGAGGTAGTAGCCCAACCAGTTTGGAGAGGTTGTTACCTGCCAGGGAACGCCTTTGAGCCTTGCACATGTGTACCCTGGGCTGCTGCAAGGCGCTGGCAGGACATCAGGTGAAGGCTCAGAGCACTTGGTTCCCAGTCCCAGAGTGCACTGCTCTGGCCTTCCTTTCAGCCCTTTCATCTGTATGCTGTCAGGACTGGCTTGGCTCTGGGTTTCAGCAGACCCAGCATTCCTAGCCAAATTAGCTCTGGTTGGGAGGGAGAGGAGAGGAGAGTCAAAGCACAGAGACCCTGGGATCTCTTTCAGGCTCCTCATCAGCAAACCCACCCTGAGCAACCCTTCCTTCTCCTCTCCCTGGAGACTCCCCCTTCTTCCCTGCCTCCTGGCTGCTCGGTTCCCTCCCTCCCAGGTGTGATTCCTTCTGCACCCCTTGTCTTCATTCTCTTCTCTCCCCTCCCCGTGACCCTGCAAGGCGATCTTGTGCCAGGGGTATCCCATACCCAGCCCTCCATGATTTCCTCTTCGCTGTCTGGGTGGTGACTGAGTCTAGAACTCTAGAGGGAGGGTGGGGCGCACAAAGTTGGCTCCCAGCCCAGGAGGCTGCAATAGTTGGGGTGGCTGAGGGATAAGGCCCTGGCCCTGGCCCTGCCCCTGCCTGCCCCTCCCTTCCCCCAGGTATAAGAGCTGAGCTCAGGTGAGCTGGCTCCTCCATCCTGTCTCTGCAGCCGCCAGCAGGTAAGAAAGCCCAGCTCCTTCAACCTAGATGGGCTGTCTCTCCTCAGGGAGTACTCCATGTCTCTCTTGCCCAAGTTTCTCAGGGTTGGCTGGAGGAGGTGGGAAGAATGAGGCCCAGGGGGGGTTCCCTCTGAGTGGCTTGGCCTGGGGGCTGTGCCCTTAGCTGCTGGAGTTTGGACAGGGACCGGATCTGTGGGGTGTAGACTCCAATGGCTTAGGTGAATGTATATGTTGGGTGAAGCCAAAAACGGGCATGAGAAAGAGAATGATGAGCTCTCTCTCTCCCCTCACTGTCCTCCCTGCTCTAGGCAGATCATGAGCCATCAGCTCCTGTGGGGCAGGCTATAGGACAGACGACAAAAGTAACTCATCGGAGGACCAGTGTACCAGACACCATGGGACAGTGTCGGTCAGCCAATGCTGAGGTGGGCCCATTCATCTGGCTGGTCTTTTTGTTCCTATGCTCTTCTCTTCTTTTTATGGGGATTCATGCCCCCCATGACTTCTGCTTCTTTTCTAGGCCTTGCCCTGGAGATACTCCCAGAAAGCCCCAAATCTCCTCCCTAGGGTTCCACAGGGTGATGCAAATAGGATGTCTAGGCACATGCTGGGGCCTGCCCTGCCTAAGATTTGGGGTGGTGAGGCTTACCTAATCTGTGGCTTAGGGCAGAGGTCACTGTGGCCTGGGGGCTGGGTAGGTAAAGGAGTGGGGGCAGGATTCTGGACTCAAGAGCTTTCTATCCTGGTGATTTTCCAAGACTCCTGAGAAGGGTTCTGCAGGGTGGGTGGGTCCTCCTGAGACGGCCTGTGTCTCCTACCTTCAGGATGCCCAAGAATTCAGTGATGTAGAGAGGGCCATTGAGACTCTCATCAAGAACTTCCATCAGTACTCGGTGGAGGGAGGAAAGGAGACGCTGACCCCTACTGAACTCCGAGACCTGGTTACCCAGCAGCTGCCTCACCTCATGCCGGTACTGAGGGAGTGGACCCCACCCCACCCAGACCCTTGACTTCCCAAGCTGGTGCTCCAAGACCCCACCCACCTGGCCCTGGTTACCCCCTGCCTTTCTCTTTGCCAACGTCCCGGGTAGGCTCCGGTCCTCCTATTCGCCCTAGGCCAGGGTGGGGCAGGAAGCTTTGGAGCGGCTGTCTTGCTGAGTTGTGGTGTCTTTCCTGTTCTCAGAGCAACTGTGGGCTAGAAGAGAAAATTGCCAACCTGGGCAACTGTAATGACTCGAAACTGGAGTTTGGAAGCTTCTGGGAGCTGATTGGAGAAGCAGCCAAGAGTGTGAAGATGGAGAGCCCTGTTGCTCGGAGCTGAGAGCTTCTGCTTGGAACTTGTTGGGGGTTTGGGGGGTATTGGAGGTAGGGGATTTTAGAGGTCCTGGGCATGGAAATAAAACTTCTCTCTACCCCTACTCCCCCCCCCCCCTCGCCAGCCTGCACCTCTCATTGCTGTGAGGTTCAGGCTCAGGACAACCTTCCCTTGGGCTCTGTGCCCTCCTCTAGGGTGCTCTGAGGAGCTCCTGGGTCAAAAGTCCTCATCCCAGGGGCAGCTCAGGGGGTGGGCTGGGGCTGGAAAGGTACGCAGGGATCCTGGTGGGGGAAGGGCCAAGCCCTTAGTAGTAGGGGAAGGGCAGAATGGACTATGTGAAGTAATCTGAAGAGTGGGCGGGGAAGACGGCCGGGCGTCCGAGAGCCGACCCCTTCCAGTGTTGTCCAGTGAAGCTGTAGCTGTCTGCCTTGTGCTGCCCTTGCTGCTTCCAGCTCTGCCCCATCCTTCCCCCAGCAGGATCAGGGGCAAACAGGAGCAGAGCAGCAAAAGGGGCGAAGGAGGGCATGGCTTCAGGACTTCGGGGTGAGAGGACTAGCTAGGTGCTTGGGCATTTGTGGATGATAGTTATTTTATAATATTTGATTAATAAAAATATTAGAAAAAATAAACTATGTTGTCTTGACTGTTTGTTCCTCTCCTCTGCCCAGTATTCAGGGTCCAGGGATAAGGGGGTCTTTGGGGCAAATGGAGGGATCATTGGTGGGTAGGAGGTATGAGGATGGAGTGGTTGGCCGTGGGAGAGATTAGGGGTTCGCTTCCCTCCGTGGACTTGGGTTGAGGGTGGTCCCAGGCCTAAAACTAGAGAAGTATTGCTCTCAGAGACAGGCTCCTCCTTGCTTGGGCTGGTCCTCTGCTAGGAGATGAAAGCTGTGTTCGTACCTGGGGGAAGGGAGGAACCACGTGTCCTGGGGCACAGCTGACTCATGTCAAGGGAAACAGGCACTGAGAAACAGGTTGAGTGACTGGAGTTTGGTTCGTAACTTACGGCTTTGAACTCTGGGCATTCTCCTGCAGTGGGTTTCCTCATGGGGGTGTGAATGGTCCTCTTATAGGAGGAGGATGTGACTCCTCAAGGAAGTACCTACCAGAAAGCCCGACACAGTGGAAGCTGAATAAAAATGAGGACATTGGTGTGGCTGGGGAGAGTTTTTTATGGTAGATGTGAGGGAGAGAACAGCCAGAGGCATCTGGAAGAGTCCAGACTGAACATGGACAGCAGACTAGACCGGGCCATGAGAGGAGAGAAGGAGGGAGAGGAGAGAGAGGCAAGAAATGGGACTAGGAAAGGCCCGATGACCAAGAAGACAAAGAAAAACCAAGAGAGCATGTGGTAAAAATGGCTGGTTATATAGGGATCAAGCTAGGAAACAATGCTCAGGGGTTGGAGAGGTTTGGGGTAGGGAACCCTGGTGGTGGGTGAGGCATGGGTCAGTTTGACCTTAGGGCCTCCGCTAGGAGTAGCGGTTCTCTCCGTCACAGGAAGCTCTTTCCATTAAACATTTTAAATGGCATATTCAGCAGATCTCTGAGGAGTTTGAGAACCATCATCTATTAAGTATACCTGAGTTAAGAAAACTTTACTTGTTTTTAGTTACTTGCTTTGGGCTTAACCTTGAAAAACACACAGGAGGCTAAATAAAGCTTGTCCCTGTAAAAGAATTACATTTGTACTTAATGTAGCTTATAAGAATAATTTTGGGTACATTAAAGAATTTGTAGCCAGGCAATGGTGACGCACGCCTTTAATCCCAGCACTCAGGAGGCAGAGGCAGTTGGATCTCTGTGAGTTCGAGGCCAGTCTGGTCTACAAAGCTAGTTCCAGAGAACTAGCTATAGAGAAACCCTGTCTCCAAAAACCAGAAAAAAAAGGTGGCTGACCGTTAACTTACATGTCTTAACTATCTAACAGGTTACAAGTTAGTAGTTTGAGTCTTCAAAATTGGAGCTTAAGATTCTTTAGCATCAAATAAACTTTAAACCGTAAATAAAGTCCACAGAGAGACTGGGGACTTTGCAAAACCATAAACACAGTTGACAGAGGGACTGGGATCCTTATTTTCTTGATCCTTTTTTTGTTTATTTCTTGTTTGTTTTTGTTTTTTGAGGCTGGAGTTCTCTGTGTAACTCTGACCGGAACTCGCTCCATAGATGAATCTGCCCTTGAACTCACAAAGATCTGCCACCTGCCTGCTTCTGCCTCCCCAGGGCTGGGTTTAAAAGTGTGCTACACAGAAATCTGAGTGTGAGGAAGAAGAGAGAAAGGGTCCTCTAAGGCCTGGGTGGGTGTAAGGAAGCCAGAGACCCAGGGCATAGGAAGCAGTGGCCCTTCCAGGAGGGAGCTGAGAGACAGAAGGGATGAGGGTCACAGACAGGAACTCTGCCTGAGGGAGGATTCCAATATCTAGAGGCCCAGGAGGGAAAGGAAACCCTGGGACAGCAGCTCCTAGGGAGAGGCGAGGAAATTCCAGGAAGGAGTTGAGAACAAAGGGAGCAGGACAGAAGCCAGGTGACCAGGATTTCAGCCTGGAGCATCCCTAAGGGACTGAGAGTCTTATCAGAGAGCAATGACCCAAATCACATTTTCCGCGTGAGCATGATGAAGTTTTCTGGTACACCAATGTGGCTTTTGTAGTAATAACAGACAAATTGATGCCGCTTACTCAGTAGAGGAGGAGGAGGGAGAGAAGAAAACAGCCCGGAGGTGGACTGGGAGGGGCTTCTGGGAGAGGGGAAGTTCGGAGAGAGCAGTGGCTGCCAGCTTGCCAGTGCTGCCACCCTTTAACAGGTCCTCATGCTGTGCTGACCCCTCAGTCATAAAATTATTTTCATTGCTACTTCATAACTGTAATTTTGCTATTATTATGAATCATAATGTAAAAGTCTGTGTTTTCTTTTTCTTTCTTTCTTTTTTTTGGTTTTTTTCGAGACAGGGTTTCTCCGTAGCTTTTGGTTCCTGACCTGGAACTAGCTCTTGTAGACCAGGCTGGCCTCGAACTCACAGAGATCCGCCTGCCTCTGCCTCCCTAGTGCTGGGATTAAAGGCGTGCGCCACCACCACCCGGTTTAAGTCTGTGTTTTCTGATGGTCTTAGGTGATCCCCATGAAGGGGTTGTTCAACCCATGGGTTGAGAACCGCTACAACAGAGGGAGAGAGGGATGCTCATGTGGGGACGCCCTGGAGGGCACAGCAGGTCCAAGAGTCGGAGAGACACTGAGCACATGAGGAGAGATGCTTAAAGCGGGTGGAGGGAAGAAATGGCTGGGAGGCCGACTGTAGAATTGGGAGTCAATTTGGTGGGTGGCAGAAGCCAGCAGAAACAAACGATTCTTGCACAGTCTAGTAGAGTCAAATCAGTAGGTTGCTTCTGTTAAGAGAGTGGCTGAGCCCCTTGGAAGGAGGCTCCTATGTGTCCCTCCTGGGTCTTGAGCACCACGTGAATGAAAATGAGGACACTGACTGCTCCTAGGTATGGCTGAGGAGAAGAGTTTTATTGTAGATGGGAGGAAGAAAACAGCCAGAAGCAACTGGAAGAGTCCAGACCGAGCATGGCAGCAGAGCAGACAAGGACAAAGACAAAGACTTGAGAGGAGGCTGGAGGTTGGAGGGGGGGGGATAACAAGAGGGAGAGAAGAGAGAGGGGACCAGGAGCTGCGAATGGAGGATCAAGAGAGAAGCCAAAAGGACAAAGAAACCCCAGACTGCGGATGACCAAAATGGCTAGGTTATACAGGAATCAGAAGCTGGGGAAGGGAAGGGAAAGGAAGTGAAGCTGGAGAGGTTTAGGGTAGGGTGTGGGGTAAGAGATACTGAGAGGAGCCGGGACTCTGTAACAGGTGCTGAGAGAACCCGGTATGCGCTTTGATATGCCCATAGGCAGCTCAGTTAGTCACCCTTTTATTTATTTATTTTGGGGGGTGCTCTTTGGGACCTGACAGAAGTCATCATGGTAGTAGTCCTCTCTGTTTTGGCTGCCGTCCTCTAGAAGGAGGTCTAGCTGGACAGTTTCTTTGGGTACCTGAAGGAAAGGTGTGGACAGGATTAGGATGTGCTGAGGAGGCACTTGACCTGCAGGAGGGTCTTAGGAACGTTCTTCCAACTCAGGGCGGCTGAGCTGGAGAGGCAAAACCAGAAAGAGCTGCTGTCTGCCCTCTTACTCTAACCAACAGAAATCGGGTGATAGATCCCTTAAATCCCAACAGAGAAGAAGTCCTGTGGCCAGGTAGGCTGCCTGAGAATCTAACTGAACTCGTCTTTGGTGGAGGCTGCCCTGAAACCTGGCTTTCAGTGACCGAGGTGAGAAGGGCAGGTGATGAGCCTTCCCTTTCTCTCCTCTATCCTGTTGGGCTTTGCTCAGAGCCTGTGGGGTTAGGAGGGTGGGGTTGGAGGAGTGCCAGCTTCTACCACTCCCTCTAGGGTGAGGGTAGAGGGGTGTTTAAAAAAAAAGGTGTGTACCCCTTTAACAAGGGCCCAACCCCAGGGCCAAGTCAAGAGTTCAGTCACTACCTTCCCACAGCCAGCTCAGCCAGGCAAAGGGAGTGGGACAGATTCTGGAGTGCCGTGGGGAGGAGTCCTGGCTCGGCTGAGCAGGAGCTGCCTGGCTGTCAGTGCCAGAGCCCAGGCCTCAGAGCCCTGCTGGAGGAGGTGGACAACGGGGAGGCAGGTAAGCACTCCAGCCCCAGCTGAGGAGGTCTGGGGTGGCTGGGGGGATCCTGAAGCCTTGGCTGGTCAGAAGAAGGGTCACGGAAGCGAGCCTGGGGAGAGAGGTGCCTGGCAGACGCAGGGCAGAAGATTTTGGTAATGAACTCTCCCCGAAGGCTAGTTAGGGAAAGAGGAACCCTGGTGGCTTTGTGAAAGCTTTAGAGGACTAGGCAGGGTAGTAAGCCCCTCTCCCTGGCCAAGCAGCTGACCTGGCTTGTCTCCAGGGGCTGGGACTCTGGGCAGAACATTCCAGGGCCTTGCCCACAGCTGTTGCGTCCTTGTCCTCTCTGAACGGGAACAGAGTGAGTGTTTCTTGGTGGGTGTTGGGGGTGGTTGGACTGTAGACACAGGCCTCACTGAACTATGGTAACTGTGACCTAGGAGAGAAAATGGGGTCCAGGAGGAACTAGAGAGGGTCCAGAGCTCATAAGAAGCCAGGAAAGAGAGGCAGGGGCTGAGGTGGCTTCTCCTTCACCTGAGGCACAGGCAGGGTCCGGATGCAGGCCTCATTTGCGCTGGGTAGTGTTCCTTGGGAGGGGCCTGGGGAAGCCTGGGAGGTCCCCTGGATGGGGAGAGGGAAAGAGAGAGGAGTGGAGTTTCAAACTGGCAGCTTTTCCACGCTAGGTCCTAGGCAGGTCCCAGCTTGACTGGGTTTGCCTGGCAGAGCCACCTGCGCTGTAGGAGTGTTTGCCTGCCCAGCCCAGTTGAGGTGGGGGCAAGGGTAAGGGTGATGGTAAGGTGGGCTCAGGTTCCCCCAAGAGAGGAGCCCTCTGAAGGTTGGGGAGGCCTGGGGTGGAGGTGTGTGCGTGCACACCCCCCTCTTACAACTTTACGAGGTGGAAAAATTCAAAGGGGTTCTTGCTTCAGCAGAAGTTGTCTGGGGATAAATGGGGTCCCCAAGCAGATGAGGACTGGCAGTGTTCTCTGCTCTGTTCATGGATGTTCATATGTGGGTGTGATGTCGTGAGTCTTGTGAGGGTGCGGAGGTAGGAGCACCTCTGTGCCATTATCCTCCAACATGGGAGAAGCACGGAGGGACAGAGACTGGGCCTGGGAGGCTGGAGGGAGTCACCATAGAGCCTTGAGAACAGACTCCTAGCCCCCTTCTTTATTTTACTATCCCTGCATATTGATGGCCGTTGGGAGGAATGAGCTTCTCAGGGAGGGAATGGCTGAATGAATGAGAGCGTGAGTGTCTGGCTGAATGTAAACTCGAATGAATGGAAGTGAGCCAATGAGGCCATTGGCGAATGAGTACCCAGACAAATGGTGTAGCAGGAGGTCCATCCGAGGCAGCTGAGGGAGACACGGAGCATGCCAGAGCTAAAAGTGAAACTCTTGCAGGCTTTGGTGAGGATCCTGAGTAGGAGAGGTAAGAGTAGGGACATATTCAACATCTGGAAATAAGCTGCGAATTAAGTGTATGTGAGGTGAACCTTGGTGGGTGTGGCAGTCTTCCGGAGGTCCAGACCAGGTGGACTAAGGGATGGCGGTGAGCAGGCTCTTCCAAAGGGGTGGGGCCCAGGACTTGGGGGTGGGAGGGTGGTGCTAGAGTGGCTGAGATCCAGGGGCATGGAGTCAGGGCAATTTGGTCTTTTGGAAAAGTCAGCAAGCTGGGCTCAGGTGGGCGGGGATGGGGGGGGAGGGGAGATGGGAGCTTTCTGGTTGCTCAATGATGAATCAGTCCAGGAGACTAAGAGAACATTGGGGGAAGGGTGCGGCCCAAGATGAATGGCCCCTTTAGGGAAGGGCCCTTTGGAGCGCAGGTGTTTTCCTGATTTCTGCTTTTTTTGTTCTTTTTGGAAAGCTTTAGTGTATACTGGCATACCCCCATATGACCCCCAACTCCCTTTCCAAGACTTGCTTGTGACAAAATTGCCTCCTGGATAGATCTGCCCAGGAAGGGAAGAGTACCACCCCCAATGCCTGGAGGTCCTCAGGCCTGACTGGTTGAAGGATGGGACAGCTGGGGAGCAGGTGGCTGTGAATGGGTGGGGCAGCTGAGCCTGTCTTCTGCCCCCCAGGGGAGGGTGGAGGAGGAGAGTAATGACACCTGACTGCCTCACTCCGAGGCTCGTCTCCAGAAAAGCACTTGTCCTGATGGTTATCTCAGAGCTGTCCATTTTATAAGAACCTGGGAAGGAGGCAGATCTAGGGGAGGACATCCTGGGAAAGAGTCAGCACACCAAGGCTGCATCTCCTCTTGGCCCCGTGCTCCTGGGACAGGTGTCTGCTTCATCTGTTGGGTGTTCCTCTGTCATTTGCTTGCTTAACTGCTGCAAGAGGCCAGGTAGGGATTGGGCATAGAGCTAAGGGGGCAGGAGGAAGCTACCTCGGGGGAAGAACAAGGCAGACAGAGGGAGAGCTGGACTGGCCTTTGGGGACAGCAACAGAGGCACAGCAACCCAATTATCTACTCATTCCCTATCTTTTCTTTGATTGTTTCTTATAGAACTCTTCCCTGTGGGGTGTGTGTGTGTGGGGGGGGGGTTCCCCATTTCCTCTCTTGCTCTCAAGACTTGATCCCGGCTCAGGTTCTAGAACCTCCAGGAACGCTGGCCACAGGCCATCCTCACCCCATCCGAGGGCATTAGGGCAGAAAATCTTTTTTCTTCCTTATTTGTGTATGTTAGAGAATTTTTCTGAGTGTCTTTCAAACATTAAACCACACTGTTACACCCTTCACAAACAGAGTATGGGGAAGAATATAGTTTCCTGTGGATCTGGTACTGTGTGTCATCCTTCTAGCCACAGACCAGAGTGGTCAGCAGGGGAGGATTTCCCATCAGAGATGCTGCAGCCTGATCCTCTCAGCTCTCCTTCCTTCCTGCATTCTGGCCTCCTTCCTCCTGTCCTGATCATTCCTTAAGAAAAAGATGCATAAAAGTGTAGAAGGGTAGGAGGGACCTTGGATGCTGGGCATTAGGGCTGGAAGGAGGTGGAATATTGGAACATCTCCTCTGAGCAGGGCACTTGGCCAGGCATTGTAGGCCAGGCAAGTTTCAGAGATTAAGAAGAGGGTAGTGGTGTATTCAAGATTAGAAAACCTTGCCCTCACGTCTGCGTAGTCTCCTACTTGGATCACAGAACAGCAGCTGAATGTAAGAAACACTACGCGGGCTCCATAGATGGAGAGATCAGAGCCGGAGACTAACCAAACTTGCTAATGATCCCAGCTGGTGTTGATGTGAAGACTGACAAGGCTGTGGGAGTCCAGAAAGAGTGTAGCAACGACAGAGGTCAAGGCGAGTTTGGGGAGGGCCAGAGTGTCAGGCCTGCAGCTGAGAGGACCCCGCACTGCCAAGGATAGAAAGCAGGTGGTAAGGACAGAGGGCCTGGTGGGGCCTGGCGAAGGGAGACCACCTTTGGGAATCTGATTGTGGGTGCACAGGCCTGCCCAAGTGGCTGTGTCCTTTGTGTCCACTTTCCCTTCCTGGGGCCAGCTGGGGGAGGGTAGCAGAACTTCATTCTTATGCTTGAGGGTGGGAAGGGAGTCTGATTTGCCAGGCTGACTTGGAGGGGCTCTGGGCATGGGCGGCGACTCACAGAGTGGATCCGCCTGCTCCCCTCATATCCTGTTATTCGAAAGGCTGTATCCGCTTGGACTGAGAGTGCCTTTTGTTCTGGGGTGAGGGGGTGATGCATCTGGCCTCTGCCAGGCAGCCGCTGCGTCCAGAGGCCCAGAGTCTGTCTCCAGCCGGGGCAGAACTGGGCCTGCATCTTCTTAGGTAATGGGGTGAAGGGTGTTGTTGGGTCATGATGTCTACTTAGGAATGGTTATGAGAGAGGAGAGGCTGACAGGGTGTGGCCAGGAGGGGAGCCACACAAAATCTATTCTGATGAAGAGGGACAGTGGTGGCCTGAGCCCCTGAACTCACGGTCTTAGAGCCTGCGCAAGGGGTTGAAGTGGGCCAAGGGCTTCTAGTCCTGCTTTGTGGCCTAGGGCTGGGGTCTCAGCCAGTCCTTGGGATTGAAGATAAAAGTCTTTGGCCTTTTCTCTCTCAACTCTTCCCATCTGTGGTTCCCTAGAACAGGCGACCCTGGTGTGTGTAGGGGAACAGCTACCTGCCTCCACTCCCCACAGGAGCCTCCAACTCTGAGGGCTCTGACAGGCAGCATGGCTGCCTAGGGCATGGAAGGACCTGGAGAACCTGTTTTGGCAGTTGGCAGCCTGGCTGGGGAACACCTGGATTAGAGGAGTGCTTAGCTCTCCTTCCAGGGCTGCCCCCGCGCTCCCTTTGCTCTTCCATGCCTGCTCCTCTCCCTGCTCAGGAGACAAGCAGTCTCGAGGGGTGCTGGGAGCTGTGTGCGGAGATGTCTCTCCTCATCTCCCCTCTTTCTGGTTCCTAGGAGCTGAGGCAGTGAGATGGCTGAGTGCTACACGGAGCTGGAGAAGGCAGTTGTCGTCCTGGTGGAGAACTTCTATAAATACGTATCCAAGCACAGCCTGGTCAAGAACAAGATCAGCAAGAGTGGCTTCCGCAAGATGCTCCAGAGAGAGCTGAACCACATGCTGACGGTACCCAGCTTCTGCTCTCCCTGTCTCCTCTGCTCCTCACAGGCCTCTCAGCCCCCCCTCCCCGCAAGCCCTGCCTGCCTGGCCAAGGCAGCAGCTGTCAGGGCTGCTTCCGGGACTCTGCCTAGGGTCCTGTCTGGGTTATCTCAAGTTTTACTGACTCCACTTCTTCTACAGGACACAGGGAACCGAAAGGCAGCTGACAAGCTCATCCAGAACCTGGACGCCAACCATGACGGGCGCATCAGTTTTGATGAATACTGGACCATGATAGGTGGTATCACCAGCCCCATGGCCAACCTCATCCGCCAGCAGGAGTGCCAGCAGGAGCAGCAGGGGCAGGGCAGCAGCTAGAGGCCCCTCTCGGGTCCCTTTTCATGTCCCGCCAGCGTTCTTCCCGTGCTTTTTGTTGACTCTTTTCGCCCTCCTCCCTCCAGACCTGTTCCTACCCTTACAGAACAACACACGGGGGTTGGGGGGTGGCTATCGAAGTCTCTTTGTGAGTGTCTCATTGTGGTCAAGCTTCCCTGAGCATTCAGTTCCTGGAGCCTGCAGGCCCTGGGAGTCCCCTTTGTGAAATATCAATGCTGTTTGGGGGCCCCCAAGAGTTTCCTCATTTGTTGAGTCTGTACACTCTTGCAATGTCTGCTGATCCTGTCTGATCCTTGCCTGATTCTGGTTCTGCCTTGACCTCTGGAGGTCAGCTTGCTGCTTGAGGTGTCCCAGCTCCTGGCTGTGGCAGCTGTGGAAGTGGCAGTACCAGTATTATCTTCTTCTCTTCCTCCCCAACCTCTTAGCTGGGTGGAGAGGCATTCCCAGGGGCTCCTGTCCAGCTCTCTCTGTCTGGGAATGACCTAACCTGGGTTGAGCCTCCTCTCTGCTCTGCCATTGAAATAAAGGCTGGAATTGGAATTTGTAACTCTTGGCTGGTTCCTTTGTGATGTTCTTTAACTTTTCCACACTACTTGGGTTTTTATCCCATGTCGGTGGTCTTTGTCCTGGACTCTGAGGCTCCAGGGAATCTCACAAGCAAATCTCATATGCAAACAAAGCAAGGGAAAAAAAGAAAGCCAGAAGTTAAAATGGCCTCGATGGCACATACACGTAATCCTAGAATCCAGGCTGAAACCCAAGGGTCTGGAGTTTGAGGGCAGTCTGGGATATGTAGCTCAGCAGAGCGTGGTTTGCCTGCAGTCCCCAAAGGCTCTCATAACCTATTCTCAGACTCAATTTCAACATCTAGGTGTACAGTAGGTGTCACTTAGTCCCACTGCAGTTAAATGAGAGGGCTAGGAACCTCAGTCTTGAGCCACGAGTTGCACGGAAGGCTGAGATCCTCCTCAGAGGATGATTCTAATATGCAGAGACGTTGGGTGAGGAATGGTGTAAAGGTGTGGGAAGCCAGAGACAGACAGGGACCACAGTTTTCAGCTGCTGGGAGCAATGCCAACTTTTCCATCTCCCTCTGTTCCTGCACTGAGGAGCCCTCAATAGGCACATGGCAGGAAACCCTGCCTGTCCCCACAATTTAAGATTGCCCCAGAGAAGCACAGGGGCAGAGAGTATTTTGCTCCCCCCCCATTGCTTTTGTTTATTTATTTTTTTAGGCAGGAGTCTTACTGTGAAGACCAGACTGGCCTTTGGACTGCTGGGATTAAGGGCGTGGGCCACCACCAGGCCCAGGTGCAGAGACTTTTTATTAGAGTTCATGTAAGGATTTTTAGCTTTGTGAAACTGGTGAGCCTCACACCAGCTGGTTCAAGGCACTGCTGGCCTCCCTTGTCTGTCTGTCTGTCTGTCTGTCTGTCTGTCTGTCTGTCTGTCTATCTATCTATCTATCTATCTATCTATCTATCTATCTATCTATTTATCTATCTATCTATCCATCCTTTTATTGAAAGTAGATACTTCTCTCATCAATACATCCTGACTCTGGTTCCTCCTCCCTCCATTCCTCCCAGCTCCCCCTACCTCTCCTTTCTCCTGGATCCGCTCTGCTTCACTTTCCCTTAAGAAAAGAGCAAGCCTCCAAGAGACAACAACCAAACACCAAAACAAAACAAAACAAAACACAAAAAGACAAGGCAAGAACCCTTACACCGAGGCTGGACGAGGCAACCTGATAGGAGAAGAATCCCAAGATCAGACAAAAGAGTCAGAGGCACACCTGCTCCCACAGTTACAAGTTCCTCAAAAACACCAAGCTAACAGTAACAACATGTATGCAGAGGACTTTGTACAGACCCATGCAGGCCCCAAACTTGCTGCTTCGGTCTCTGTGAGCCCATGTGAGCCTTGCTTAGTTGATTCAGTGGGCCATGTTCTCCTGGTGCGCTCCATCCCCTCCGAGTCCTACAGTCTGTCTTCCCCTCTTCCTCGTGGTTCTCTGAGCTCTGATGGGACGAATCAGATGGAGACTTCAAATATAGACTCTCTTGCCACATGATGCCTGGCTGTGGGGTCTCTGCATCTGTTCCTGCCAGAGAAAGCCTCTCTTTTGACCACTGGACAAGGCCACTGGACAAAGGCAGTGATCTATGAGCATAGCAGAATATCATTAGGAATTATTTAATTGATTTTTTAAAAAATACCAGTTCTGTTTAGTTCTACCTTAGGTTTCTGGTTCCTGGCCAGTCAACCAATGTCTGGCATGGACTCCCTCTCACTGAGTGGGCCTCAGGTTAAATCATACATGGTTGGCCACTTCCATAAGTTCTGCAGCGCCGTTGCTCCAGGACATCTTGCAGGCAGGATGCAGGCCAAAGGTTTCATGGTTGGATGGGTGTCCAGGTTTCTTTTGGTGAGAAGGTACTCTGGGGCCTGCCAAGTATCTTCCACACCAAAGAGACTAGAGCGTAGGGATGAAGGCTCCCTGCAGGCACCCACTTGACCTCCCCACATTCAGTGAGCTGTGTGGCTGTTGTCCTCAGCAATGGGGTCCCACTGCCAGTTTGCCGTCAGCATCGCTCTGTCCTAGCATCAGCCTTGGTTGGGGATCTCCACAGGCCGACTTGGCCAACAAGTCAACCAAATGCAGCCTAGTCCCGCCATTGAGAGGCCTGCTTGGCTCCAGAAGATGGCCAGTTCAGACTCTGTATTTCCCATTACTAGGAGTCTTCCTGAGGACCGTCTTCATAGCTTCCACTGTGCAGGTTCCACACCAATGCAATGCAGCCCAACTCCAGCAGTTTCTCCCTGCACTCTTTCTCTATCCCAACCCCTCCCTCTCCCATCCCCTCCCACTCCAATCCACCTTCAAATTCTATTCTCTTTCCCCTTCCCAGAGAGATCCATATGTCCCCCCTCAAGCCCTCTTCTTTACCTAGCATCCCTAGGTCTATGAACTGTAGCTTGATTATCATTTACATAATGACTAATATCCACTTATAAGTGAATACATGACATATTTGTTTTTCTGGGTCTGGATTACCTTTCTCAGGATGATTTTTTTTTCTAGTTCCATCTATTTGCTTGAAAGTTTCATTATGTCATTTTTTTAACAGATGGATAATACTCCATTTTGTAAGTGTACCACTTTTTCTTTATCCATTCTTTGGTTGAGGGGCATCTAGGTTGCTTCCAGTTTCTGTCTATTATGAATAAAGCCACAATGAGTGTAGTTGAGTGAGCATCCTTGTAGTAGGGTGGAATGCCTTTGGGTATATGCCCAAGAGTTGTATAGCTGGGTCTTTTAAAACATTATTTATTTTTATTTTATGTGCAACTGGTGTCAAATCTTGGAGTTACAGACAGTTGTGAGCTAACAGGTGGGTGCTGGGAATTGAACCTGGGTCCTCTGAAAGAGCAGTGAGTGCTCTTAACCACTGAGCCATCTCTTCAACCCCCATATAGCTTGGTCTTGAAGTAGATTGATTCCCAATTTTTTTAGGAACTGCCATATTGATTTCCATAGTGTACAAGTTTGCACTTCCACTAGCAATGGAGGAGTGTTCCCTTAGCTCCACAGCCTCACCAGTATGAGCTGTCACTTGTGTTACTGATCTTGGCCATTCTGACAGGTGTAAAATAGAATCTCAAAGTAGTTTTGATGTAATTTGCATTTTCCTGATGGCTAAGGGTGTTAAACTTTTTAAAGACTGTCTCTTGGCCATTTGAAATTCCTCCATTGAGAATTCTCTGCTTAGATCTGTACCCCATTTTTAAATTGCATCACTTGGTTTATTTGATATCTAGTTTCTTCAGTTCTTTATATATTTGGATATTAGCCCTCCATCAGACGTAGAGTTAGCAATAATCTTTTCCCATTCTGTAGGCTACTGCTTTGTCCTATTGACGGTGTCCTTTGCCTTCCAGAAACTGTTCAGTTTCATGAGGCTGTAAACAGTTTTTCTGTCCCACACCATCCCGCAGTTGCTTTTAAATAATCACTTAGAGGTTTACTGTCAACTATAGAAGGTTTGTCTGATAACTCAGGCTTATTACTAACTAGCTCTTACATTGATATTAACCTATTTCTATTAATCTATGTACTATCACGTGGCTGTGGCTTTACCAGTCCTCTGGCATCTTGCTTCTTGGAAGACTGGCTCACATGTCTCTCTGACTATGCCCTTCCTTCTCCATGTATCTCTGTTTGGCTTTCCTGCCCAGGCTTATTCTGCCTGGCTATAGGCCAAATCAGCTTATATTATCAACCAGTGAGAGCAACACATATTCACAGTGCACAGAAGGACATCCCACGGCATCATGAGGTCCCATTTATTAGTTGTTGATCTTAGTGCTTGTGCTATTGGTGTTCTTTCTGCTCAGGAAGTTCTCTCCTGTGCCAATGAGTTCAAAAGTATCCCCACTTTCTCTTCTATCTGGTTCAGTGGATCTGGTTTTATGTTGAGGTCTTTGATCCACATGGGCTTTAGTTTCTGTAAGGTTATAAATATGAATTTATTTGCGTTCTTCCACATGCAGATATCCATTTTGACCAGCGCCATTTGTTGAAGATGTTGTCTTTTTCTTTTTTTATAACTAAACATTTTTATTTAGCTGTATTTACATACATAGAACAGTGCACAAAGCATGATTGTTGGTACAGGTTGGTAAATATTCATAAAACGAATGCCTATGTAACCAGCACCAGAGAGCCCTTGTATTCTTTTCTAGGGCAAAGAAGCCAAGTAAGACACAGTGTACACCATACAGCTGCACTTAGGGAAAGCTCACAACAGCGGACCTAGCTGATCAAACCAGCCCTGATAGCACTTATTTTTGGGGAGGGAGGAAGTGGCTGGAAGGTGATTTCTGACAGCAATGTTGTCTTTTTTCTATTGTGTGTTTTTGGCTTCTTTATCAAAAATCAGGTGTCTGTAGGTATGTAGATTTATGTCTGTGTCTTTAGTCTGATTCCATTGATTCACATGTCTGATTTTATGCCAATACCACACAGTTTTTATTACAGCTTGAAATCAGGGATGGTGATGCCTCTAGCAGTTCCTTTATTATTCAGGATTGTTTTATCTACTCTGGGTTTCTGTTTTTCTGTGTGAGAATTGGCTTTTCAAAGTCTATAAAGAATTGTGATGCGGGGGTGGTGGTGGTGGTGGTGGTGGTGGCAATGCCTTTAATCCCAGTACTCAGGAGGCAGAGGCAGGCGGATCTCTGTGAGTTCGAGCCCAGCCTGGTCTACAGAGCGAGTTCCAGGACAGGCTCCAAAGCTACAGAGAAACCCTGTCTCGAAAAACAAAACAAAGCAAAACAAAAAAAAAAAAAAAAGAATTGTGTTGGAATTTTGATGGGGATTGCACTGAATCTGTAGATTGCTCAATCCATGAGCATGGGAGATCTTTCTATCTTCTGTTATCTTCTTCAACTTCTTTCTTCAAAGAAAGAAGTTTTTGTGTTTCACTTGCTGGGTTAGAATTACCCTAAGACATTTTATATTATTTGAAGCTGTCATGAAGGGTGTTGTTTCCCTGATTTTTTTCTCAGTCCATTTGCCATTTTTTTTTTGCTTGATATATTCTTTCCTTTATTTATTTAATCTAGACAGGGTTTCAGGCTGTCCTTAAACTTAGAACCCCCTTGCCTCAGCTTCCCCAGTGGTGAGATTATAGGTGTGCCCAAGCCCTTAATTAATAAAATTCTTCAAACCACCAAGAAGAAGCAGGACCATGAAAAGCTCCTCACCAAGCCCCGCTTTGATACAATATAAACACACACACATCCTGACCACCAGCTTTCTCATGGAAGTCACAGCTGACTCTGTGCTTTCAGCTTCCTCCAAACAGGAAAATCCCCCTCAATCCCTGCTCACTTCACTCCAGCTGAGAGGAGGGAGACTCTCCCAGAGAGGAGGCTTCTGCCCAGCCTACATGGTCATCTCCAAGGGCTGTGAGGAAGTGCTCACCTCCAGCCAAGGTGGCCCTCCTGGCTCCTGGGTGTTTATCAAAGGGAGGAGTTCAGCCATAAGAACCTTTTCTAGATTGATCTGCTGGGCTAGCATGGCCACATGAAGCCCTAAGGTAGCGAAGGTCTGCAGCTCCTTGGTGCTAGAGTAGAGAAGGAGCCCAGGGCTGCAGGAAGAGTGACGAGGCCTGGGTGGGCTTCTCCAGGAAGCGTGGTCCTGGCAGCAGTGGTCTGCAGCCCTTCCAGCACCCGCGATCTCAGCAGTGTACGGGCCTTCTCCAGGCTCTGGGCATGAGCCTCCACTTCCGCAGCATCTGGACCCAGCCGGAAGCCATCTGGAGTTTGTCAAGGAACTGATTTTGGTATCTCTGGTGTCATCTGTGGAGTCACTGGCTTGTACAGTGCTGAGCTGGGCCCACAGGCGTGAATTCTGGGAAGCTGTCTTCCTGAGGGTCCCTTTTTCTTTCAGTGTGAAGAGTTCTGGGGCATGAGGAACAGCTGATAGAACCATTTGTTGGTCCTTGAGGACTGGACTAGACCCGGCAGCTTGGGCTCCTGTCTTCTTCCCTCCCTCCCTCCCTCCCTCCCTCCCTCCCTCCCTCCCTCCCTCCCTCTTTCTTTCTTTCTTTCTTTCTTTCTTTCTTTCTTTCTTTCTTTCTTTCTTTCTTTCTTTCTTTCTTTCTTTCTTTCTTTCTTTTTCTTGTCCTGGAACTAGCTCTTGTAGACCAGGCTGGCCTCGAACTCACAGAGATCCGCCTGCCTCTGCCTCCCGAGTGCTGGGATTAAAGGCGTGCGCCACCACCACCCGGCTGGGCTCCTGTTCTCATGTGGGTCCTATCTTCCCTTGACGGAAGTCTGCACTTGGAGCAATCCTTGGCAGGGAGTGTGGCCAGTTGTACGTCCTTGGTGGATCTTGCACCTTATGCACGGCTGCCAGCCTGGCTGGAGGCCTGAGAAGGGGTAGGGGCAGTGGCACCAGAAATGACTGCATTAGTTGCAGAAGTCAGGCTTGGGGTACTGTCTCTTTATCCAGGTTTAGACGGGCCTTTCCTCACCTGTACAGCCTTTTCCAGTGCCTGGGTCAGAAATTCCAGTTCCTTAAGGTCTTCAGCACTCGGTGTGCATACAGGTGTTGGGGCCTCTTTCTTGGTTTCTGGCTCTGGACCTGGGGTCCGGGATGGTTCCCAGACCTGCAGCTGCCGCTCGAAGTGGGAGTCCAGGGCACTCTACACCTGTGTCACTATCCTGCGGGCAGTCGGTGGGTAGACTGTAGTCTGCTTTGCCACTTTGGAGTCCTGCGCCTTCCGAGAAGAAGGCCGCCCACTTCTGGTTAGACTACCCAATCGAACACAGCCCCATTTGTCGTTTGTATATAGAAGGGCTACTGATTTTTTTTAAGTTAATCTTTTTTCTGGCCACTTCCCTGAGTTTATAAGCTGTAGGAGTTCCCTCGCGGAATTTTTAGGGTCATTTATATACCATATGCTAATAATGATACTTTGATTTCTTCCGTTTCAGTTTGTATCCCCTTGATCTCCTTTAGTCTTTCAGCTGTAGCTAAAACTTCAAGTACTATATTGAAAGGATATGGAGAGGACATCCTTGTCTTGTTCTTGATGTTAGTGGAATGGCCGAGTTTCTCTCCATTTAGTTTCATGCTGGCTGTGAACTGTCTCTATTATGTTTAGGTATGTCACTTTTGGGTTGGAAACTTCAGCTCACTCCTGCTTCATCTGGAAAGCCTGACCCTCCTCCCCCCTACTTTCTCTCTTTCCAAACCCCATCCTCAGAGAATGTCTGCACAAAGGAAAGGCACCAAGAAATCCCATTCTGAATTCTTGGTGGCTACTGGCAGCTCCTCCCCTGAAGTTGCCAGCAGCCCAAGTCCCTGCCTAAAGCATTTAGCTTTTGATCAGACTTCATCCCTTGCATACAAGCTATAGAATCACGCTGCTTTAGTTTGGGTGTTCGGCTTCTCCCACCTCTGTCTCTGGGACTGGAGAAGCCACCCAGGAGTTGCTTTGCTCAAATAAACCTGTTGTTACATTTTTCAATTCCGCTTCATCTGCTTTACTGCATTGGCGGACAGAAAACCTATTAGTTGCTTGTATGCTTAATCTCTCCAGGACTTTTATCATGAAGGATAGATTTTGTCAAAGACCTTTTCTGCATCTAACGAGATGATCATGAAGTTTGTTTCTTTCAGTTTGTTTATATGGTGAGTACCATTTACTGATTTTTATATGTTCAACCATCCCAGCATCTCTGGGATGAAACCTAACTTGACCATAGTGGATGACTTTTTTTGATGAGTTCTTGGATGCAATTTGCAAGCATTTATTAAGTATTTTTGCTGGGCAGTGGTGGTGCACACTTTTAATCCCAGCACTTGAAAGGCTGAGTCAGGTAGATCTCTGTGAGTTCAAGGCCAGCCTGGTCTACAAAGCTAGTTCCAGAACAGCCAAGGCTACACAGAGAAACCCCGTCTCAAAAAAAAAAAAAAAAAAAGAAAAGAAAAGAAAGGAAATATCTGCTGAACAAATATTCATGCATAAGTCAGGCTGTGGTGGCACACACCTTTAGTCCCAGCTTTCAGGAGGCAGAGGCAAGTGTTTCTTCATGAGTTTTAGGCCAGTCTGGTCTACAAAGTGAGTTCCAGGATAGCTGGAGCTACACAGAGAAACCCTGTCTTGAAAAACCAATAAGAAAAAATGAGTATTTTTACATATATGTTCATAAAGGAAACTGATTTGTGATTCTTGTTGTTGAGTCTTTATATGTTTCGGAAATCAGGGTATCTGTGGTCTCATAAAATGAACTAGGCAATGTTCTTTCTGTGGAATAATTTGAGCAGTATTGGCCTTTTTTTTTTGCATTGGGAGACTTTTTAACAATTGCTTCTACTTCACTAGAAGTAGAACCTATATTGGTTCTTGGAGATAGATAGACAAACCTTTATCCAAACTAACTAAAAGATGAAGAAAGAATATCCAAATTAACAAATCAGAAGTTAAAAAGGGCATATAATAGCAGACATTGAAGAAATTCAGAGAATCATAAAGTATCTTAGCTAGGTCTATTTAATTGTTTACACTTTGGTAAGTGGTACCTATCAAGAAAGTTGTCCATTTCTTATATTTCCCAGATTGGTGGAGTACAGGTTTCTAAAGCATGTCCTTACGAGGTGGACTGAAGGAATGGAGTGGCACTGTTAGGAGGTGTGGCATTGTAGGGATAGGTGTGGTTTCCCCCGGAAGAAGTGTGTCACTGTGGAGATGGCTTTAAGGCCTCACAGGTGCTCAAGATACCACCCAGAGTCTCAAACCTCTTCCTGTTGCCTGCAGGATGTAGGACTCCCAGCTACTTCTCCAGCACCACATCTGTCTGCATGTTGCCGTGTCCCACCATGATGATAATGGACTGAACCTCTGAACTGTAAGCCAACCCCAGTTAAATGTTTTCCTTTATAAGAGTTGCCATGGTCATGATGTCTCTTCACATCCATCAATAGAAACCGTAACTAAGACACTTTATGATTCTCTGAATTTCTTCAATGTCTGTTATTATATGCCCTTTTAACTTCTGATTTGTTATTTTGGATAGTCTTTCTTCATCTTTTAGTTAGTTTGGATAAAGGTTTGTCTATCTATCTCCAAGAACCAATTCTCTGTTTCATTGACTCTTTGATATTGTTCTCTTTGTTTCTATTTTATTGGTTTCAGCCCACAGTTTAATTATTTCTTGCCATCCACTCCTCTTCTGTGTGCTTGCTTCTTTTTGTTCAAAAACTTTCAGTGCCTAGTATGAGATCTCTCCAGTTTTTTAATGTAGACAGTGCTGTGAACTTTCCTCTTAGCACTGCTTTCATTGTGTCCCATAATCTGAGTATGCAATGTGTTAAATTTCATTGAATTCTAGAAAGTCTTTAATTAATTAATTTATTTTTGTCTTGACCCATTTTTCATTGAGTAGAGAGTTGTTCAGTTTCCATGAATTTATAAGCTTTCTGTTGTTTTTGTTAGATATTAAAATGGCTATAGTAGCTTGCTTCTTAGGTACATTTGCTTGGAATATCTTTTTATAATCCTTTATTCTGAGATAATGTCTATCTTTGATGTTGAGTTGTATTTCTTGTATGTATCAGAAGGATGGGTCCTGTTTTCACATCCATTCTGTTAGTCTGTATCTTTTTATTGGGGATTTGAGACCATTGATTTAGTGAACACAGCTAGCGTTTGTAGTGGCTCCATTAGATCACAGTGCAGTGATGAGTTGTGAACCTTAAAGCTGTGGCAAGGGATTAGGATGAAAAGACCCACGTGTACCCTTTCCAGGCAGAGCAGGAAGCCCTGTGTTCTTAAATGTTTCTGCTGGTTTTAAAATGTTAACCAACCAGAATTGATGACTGGCTTGCTTTTTAGAAAGAAAGGTATTTATTTACAGAAATTTGTTAAATGTCTTTTATATTGACATATGTAATGTTTGAAAGTGTCTAGGCATTATCCTTTCTCCAATTTTAAGTATAGACAGGGGTCTCTACAATTTTCAGTTCGTAAGTAGTATTTTTCTGGGAGATCCTGGGGTTTTCTAAACCGTAAGATAGGTAGATATTCTTAATTAGGTTCCACGTGAAAATACCAAACTCTTTTTCGTTGTTGTTTTGTTTTCCGAGACAAGATTTCTCTGTAACAGAGAAGATATCAGTGACCAATGATTGTTGATTCCTGTTATTATATTGTTGCTGTCGTTGGTGTGTGTGTGAGTGTGTATGACTGTGCTGTGTTCTTCCCTTCATTTGGTTTTGCTGGTGTGAGATGATTTATTTCCTGTATTTTTATGGGTGTGGATAACCTCCTTTGGTTGGAGTTTTCTTTCTAGCACATTCTGTAGGGCTGGTTTTGTAGATAGATGTTGTTTAAATTTGACTTTATCATGGGATGTCTTATTTTTCCATCTATGGTGACTGAAAATTTTTCTGGGTATAGTAGTCTGGGCTGGTATCTGTGGTCTTTTAGAGTCTGCAGCACATCTGTCCAGGCCCTTCTGGCTTTTAGAGTCTCTGTGTAGAAGTCAGGTGTAATTCTAACAGGTTTATATTGTATTTGTTACTTGGTCTTTTTCTACTGCAGCTTTTAATACTCTTTTTTTGTTCTGTATGTTTAGTGTTTTGATTGTTATGTGACAAGGGGAACTTTCTTTTCTGGTCCTATCTATTTGGTGTTCTCTATGCTTGTACTTTTTTTTTTTAATAGGCATCTTCTTTAGGTTAGGAAAATTTTCTTCTATGATTTTGTTGAATATATATTCTGTGCCTTTGATCTGAGAGTTTTCTTCTTCTATCCCTATTATTCTTATGTTTGGTCTTTTCATGGTGTCCCAGATTTTCTGGATTTTTTGTGTCAGGAATTTTTTAGACTTAACATTTTCCTTGACCTATGAATCCATTAGTTCTGTCCTATCATCAATGGCTGAGATTCTCTCATTTTTTTGTTTGTTTGTTTGTTTTTTTTGAGACAGGGTTTCTCTGTAGCTTTGGAGCCTGTCCTGGAACTAGCTCTTGTAGACCAGGCTGGCCTCGAACTCACAGAGATCTGCCTGCCTTTGCCTCCTAAGTGCTGGGATTAAAGGTGTGCGCCACCACCTCATGGCCCATCATCTTTTGTATTCTGTTAGTGAAGCTTGTCTCTGTAGTTTCTTTTTAGATACCTAATTTTTTCCCCCCAAATTCTTTCATTTTGTGTTTTATTGCTTCTATTTCCAGTTTCAGGTCTTGAACAGTTTTATTCATTTTCTTCAACTGTTTTTTCTTGGCTTTCTTTAAGGGATGTATGAATTTCTTCCAATTGCTTGTGTTTTTTTTTTTTGAGGGGTTTATTATTTTCTCCTTAGGAACTTCTATCAGCTTCATAAGGTTGGCTTTAAGATCTTTTTCTTGTACTTCAGCTACGTCGGAATATTCACGGCCTGCTGTGGTAGGCTAGCTGGGCTCTGGTGGAGACATATTGTCCTGGCTGTTATTGATTGTGTTCTTACCCTGGCATCTGGGCATCTAGGTTTGGATAACTATAGGTGTAGGTGCTGATTCCTGGGTTCTGTTCCCTCTCTGGATTTTGAGAATGTGGTGGCTGTCTTTTGTCTGTGTTGCTGGCCTGCTCAGCTGGTGTGTTCACAGGGAAGGGCCTGTGAGTGGTGGAGGCTGGGATGCAGCAATGAGTTGGGGAGCAAGTTATGAAGGGATGGTTTGTGGTATCCACAGGAGCCGTGGACATGGGGGTGGGGGGCTGCAGCTGGTGTTCTGTTGCCTGAGGGACTGGTCTGTTCGGGGAACAGAGAGCCACAGTAGTCCTTTTCCAGTCAAAAGCAAAGGCGAGGCAACACCTGTGCCTCCTCCAGATAGTAACACTGCCTAACTGAATGGCAAAGAACTCGCTTGTACATTTTTTGGCGTCAATCTTACACAGTCCATCCATCTACCATCTACTATCAACCGTGACAACACACAGCATAGGGTTTTTTTATTTGCTTGTTATAGCTTTATGGTTTCTCTATGTATTTCTGACTGGTCCCGAACTCACTATGTGGACCAGGCTGAGCTCGAACTCACAATGATCCAGCTACCTCTACCTCTCAAGTGGT
Source organism: Microtus pennsylvanicus (assembly GCF_037038515.1). NCBI lineage: Eukaryota > Metazoa > Chordata > Mammalia > Rodentia > Cricetidae > Microtus > Microtus pennsylvanicus. Next base: position 121,740,955 of record NC_134585.1, on the reverse strand, counting down.
AGTACTGAAGGTGTGTTTACCATTTTTTTTAAATCAACGTCTTCTACTTTTTAGTATACACAGCACAATATATTATTATTAATGCTATGTATATATATTTTTTTCTGATTTTTCAAGCTAGGGTTTCTCTGTGTAGCCTTGGTTGTCCAGGAACTCACTCTGTAGACCAGGTTGGCTTTTTTTTTTTAAAAAATATTTATTTATTTATTTATTTATTTATTTATTTATTATGTATACAATATTCTGTCTGTGTGTATGTCTGCAGGCCAGAGAGGGCACCAGACCTCATTCCAGATGGTTGTAAGCCACCATGTGGTTGCTGGGAATTGAACTCAGGACCTTTGGAAGAGCAGGCAATGCTCTTAACCACTGAGCCATCTCTCCAGCCCCCAACCAGGTTGGCTTTGAACTCACAGAGATCCGCTTGCCTCTGCCTCCCAGGTACTGGGATTCACTGCCCAAACACTTTTTATGTCTATGTGTCTGTTGCCTACATGTGTGTCTGTGTACCATGTGCATGCTGGTGCCCTTAGAGGCTGAAGAGGACATTGGATGCATTGGAACTGGAGTCACAATGGTTGAGCTGCTGTGAGTGCTGGGAAGTAAAATGGGTCCTTTACAAGAGCAACCAGCGCCTGCCCGACGATGGTGGCGCACATTTTAAATCCCAGCACTTGGGAAGCAGAGGCAGGTGGGTCTCTGTGAGTTCGAGGCCAGCCTGGTCTACAGAGCAAGTTCTAGGACAGGCTCTGGGACAAAGCTGCAGAGAAATCTTGTTTTGAAAAACAAACAAAAATGAAACAAAACAAACAAAAATAAAGGGCAGACAGTGCTCTTAACCACTGAGCCTCCTTTCCAGCCCCACATAAGATCTGAGACAATGTTTTATAAGTTTAGTGCTGTACACATGTGCTCTTAGTAGTGGGAAGGTTGATGCAGGAGGATTGTTGCAAGTTCGAGGCTACTATAGAGGTCCTTGAGAGGAGAGATAGAGAGATAGGTAGGTAGGTAGACAGAGAACACTTTTAATTTGTTGCCCAGACTGGTTTTGAACTCCTGGCTTCAAGTGATCCTCCTCCCTCAGTGTCCTAAGTGTCTGGGACTGCAGGTGTGTCCCACCTTGCCATGTATGATGTGCACTGTGGTATGACAGATCTCTAGAACTGTTTCATCTTGCCTGGCTGTGAGCCTGTATCCATTGATCAGCAACCCTGTTTTAGTTTTATTTTTTTGGAGGGGGTGGTTCGAGACAGGGTTTCTCTGTGAAACAGTCCTGGCTGTCCTGGAACTCACTCTGTAGACCTGGCTGGCCTCGAATGCAGAGATCTGCTTGCCTCCGCCTCCTGGGATTAAAGGCGTGCACCACCACCTCCTGCACTACCACCTCCGGCTCTGCATCTTTATCAACACTTCTCCTCCTCTTCCTCCTTCTGTAGTACTGGGATTTGAAGCTACAGTCTCAACTGTGCCAACAGAACCATCACCTCCAGTCTGTGTCCTTTTTTAACCGTATGAGGCAGGTTCTCTGCTCTCCCACCTACCTGGTTCCCTTTCTTCCCTTAGCTCCCTCCTCTGTTTACCTATCACATTTTTTTTTTTTTGGTGTTTTGAGACAGGGTTTCTCTGTAGCTTTGGAGCCTGTCCTGGAATATACGAACATATGAGTAAACAAATAAATAAAGGCCCAGACTGGCATCTTGATGGTGTCCTGTTTCCTGAGACCCCTCCTGCTATATGCACTTCATCTCTGTCTATTGGTCTCTATCTGTTTTGTTCTCTTCCTCTTGAGCTTCTACCAGTAAACATTTCTCTCAAAAATATTTACCTTCTGCTTTGTTTTTGGTTGTGAGCCTAGCCTTTCATTGCTGAGCCATCTCTCCAGGGAGTGAAGAAAAATGTATAGCTCAATAAAAACAATAAACAAAGAAAAAAAAAGAAAACTGACATTGTGTTATTTGCAGAAACTGAAACTCATTGTGTTAAGTGAAATAAACCAGATTTACACACACACACACACACACACACACACACACACACACACACACACTTACCTCCTGTGATCTGTGAATTTGCAAGACAAGAACCCAAAAGCTAATGGTTAGGGGTGTCTTTAGTAGCCCTAATTCTCCAAGCAGATAAAGGCTGCATTGTTCTCAAAGACACCCAATATCCTTAATCATTTCTTTGTTGGAAATATTAAAAAAATCTCTCCTCTACATATTTTCAAGCTAAATTTAATGGTGTGTATAATCCCAGCATTTGGGAGATGGAGACAGGAGGATTGCTATGAGTTTGAGGTCAGCCTGGAGTAATAATGAGACCCTGTTTTAAAAAATGAAAAGAAGATAAAGAAGAAAGGGGAGGGAAGAAAGGGGAGGAGGAGGAGGAAGGGGAGAAGGAGGAGGAAGGGGAGGAGGAGGATGGGGAGGAGGAGGAGGATGGGGAGGAGGAGGAGGATGGGGAGGAGGAGGAGGATGGGGAGGAGGAGGAGGAGGAAGTAGCGGCAGTAGTTGCATGTGGTGACGCCCATTACTCATCCATACTCGCAGAATTCCTCAGGCCAAGGCAGGAAAATTGAGGCAGAGGGACTGCTGTGAGTCTGAGAGACCATCCAGAACTATAGATCAAGAGCAGGTCAGGTGAGGTTACATACAAGACTGTCTCAGAATCAAAGCAATGGTAAGATACAGTGGCGTATTATTTGTGTTTTAATAAATAAAGTTTGCCTGAAGATCAGAGGGCAAAGCAGCCATACTAGTTAGCCATACAGAGCAGGGAGTGGTGGTGCACACTAATCCCAGGACTCAGACAGAGGCAGAGGATCTCTGTGAATTCAAGGCTACACAAGTTTGAATCTGTCTAAAAGAGAAACAGCTCACACCAAATTGACCCCAGAATTTGGTATCACACACCTTTAATCCCAGCCCTAGGGAGGTGGAGACAGGGATGGTATGGCTTTGTGGGAAGAGGAACAGAAAGGGGAAGAGACAGGAACTCGGAGTGAGTGTGGGGTGTGGAGTCTTTGGGGTTCGTGGAGACAAGATCTCTCCTATTTTCGGTCTGAGGTAGAGGTAAGAGCCAATGGCTGGTTGCTTTGCTTTTTTGATCTTCAGGTTGAACCCCAATATCTGTCTCTGGGTTTTTATTATTGGTGCTACAGTAAGACATTAAAAAAGTATTGATTGACCATTCCTGAATTCACATGTCATCCATGTGTAGGGGCCATGCTCACCTTCTCTGTATTATTGCAGTTTTGGTATTCTGCTGCTGAAGCGAGCACAGCCCTAAGACACTTTGCAATGCATACAAGTACTACAGCTTTCTCCAGCAAAAGTGTATTTTGAAGCCACAAAGCAGATCTTCTGCCTGTCCCTGTCCCCATCTTTCCTTACACATCTGACTCCATTTCCCCATGGATGATGGTGCTGAGTGTCTTCCCTTGTGCCTGGGGACCAGTTGTGTGCACCCTCTAGAGAAATGTCTACTCAGATTCTTTTTCTCATTAGAAAAAAAAGTGGTTTGTTGGGGTAGAGATGGCTCAACCATTAAGAGCTCTTGCTGCTCTTGCAGAGGTCCTGGGTTCTGTTCCCAGCACCCACATGGTGACTTGTAACCATCTCTAACTCCAGGTCTGGGGATCTGATGTTTTCTTCTGGCCCCCACAGGCATCAGGAATGTTCACAGTGAACTTACATACATGAAGGCAAAATACTCATATATACACTTAAAGTAGAAATTAATAAACCCTTAAAAGATATATATATATTTTTAAATGGGTTGATCCTGATAACCTGTCTCCAACCAGGAGCCTGGGTTTCTCTAATGGGCTCCCCTTCTGAATCACCAGGACCAGGTGGCCGCCAGAGTCCTCCTGAATTGACAAGAAGAAGCTGTAATTCAGTGTGTCTGTTTGAACACTTCACTCTCCCTGGGCACTGACCCTAGGGCATCACTCTGCTAGCCCATGATCGACATCCAGATGCTCTCACCTCAGCTGCCCAAGTCTTGGGATTACAGGAGTGTGTCACTTCCCACCCCCTGCTAATTTTACTTTTTTCTTTTCAGTATGAATATGCTCTATTTTTTTCACCTAGTTTCATTTCTCTAAGACTTCCAGTATTAAGCTAAACAGAAATGGTCAGAGTAGCTGGGTGGTGGCGCATGCCTTTAATCCTGGCATTCAGGAGGCAGAAGCAGGCGGATCTCTGTGAGTTCAAGGCTAGCCTGGCCTACAGAGTGAGTTTCAGGATTGCCAGGGCTACTACAAAGGGAAACTTTGTCTTGGAAACTAAAAATAAAACCAAACTAAAACAACAACAACAAAAAGGAATGGCGGGGAGATAGCTTTCCTGTCTTGTCCCTAGTCTTAGAGGAAAGTACGGGCTTTCACTGTACTTCAGCAGCTGTGGGCTTTGCATATATGGGCCTATATTATGTGAAAACTCTTTTCTCCTCCTAGTTTTGAGCGTTATGATATGTTTTTTAATCATGAAAAGGTATTGCTTTCATATCGAATGCTTTTTCTGTATCAACTGAGATGATCATGTGGTTTCCGTCCTTTGATCTGCTTATACGGTCCATTTCATTTATTAATTTTTATATATTGAATTCTTGCATTCCAGGGACGAATCTACTTGGTTATGGTTTATAGCTGTCTTGATGTGCTGTGGAATTTAATTTGCTTGGGCTTGTTGATTGTTTTTGCGTTAGTATCCATTAGGGGTTTCAGTCTGTTCCCTTGCAGCGTCTTTATCTGGCTATGGATCAGAGTCGGCGATGGCTTCATACAATGACCCAGAACCTTTCCTTTACTTCAGTTTTTAGAAAGCTTTGGAAAAATATTAGTTGCTTTGTTTGTTCTTGAGGTAGGATCTTTCTTTGCAAGTCTGGCTTGAATTCCTGATCTTCTTGCCTCTACCTCCAAGTGCTGGGTGTCTAGGTGTGTACCACCACCTCTTCTCTTCTCCTCTCCTCTCCTCTCCTCTCCTCTCCTCTCCTCTCCTCTCCTCTCCTCTCCTCTCCTCTCCTCTCCTCTCCTCTTCCTTTCTCTCTCTTTCCCTCCCCTCTCCTCCCTTCTCCTCTCCCTCGTTCCCTTCCCCCCTTTCTCTAATTAGAGTTTCATGTAAGTTAGTTTGGCTTCAAACTTACTAAGTAGCTGAGGATGATCCTGAACCCCCGAGTTTTCTGCCTCCACCTCTAAGTGCATGGATCACAGGTGTGGCAAACATGCCCATAGAAATTTTCTGTTTTGTTATGATTCAGTCTTTATTATGATCTATATGTTCCTAGAAATTTATCTATTTCTTAGAGGATATTCAGTTTTTTAATGTGAGGTCTCAAACCCAGGACAAATGGCTAACTCAAGTGCCTATTAACATATCAAAGCCGATGCTGTCCACCAGGTGCTCCTGTCAGTCATCCTGGCTGGCATGCCTGCTTGCCGCCTACCCTAAACTCCGGCCCAGGGGTGGGCTATCCCTCCCTCAGTTTCTCTGATTTCTATATAATTCAGCCATTTTTGGCTACACCAGCACTTTTTTTTGGCATATAATTATTCAAAGACCTCTCCTATAATCCTTTTAATTTTTGTGGCATCAAGCCCCTCCTCTGCTCCTGTCTTGATGTCTTTTTTTTTTTTGGTTTTTCGAGACAGGGTTTCTCTGTAGCTTTAGAGGTTGTCCTGGAACTAGCTCTTGTAGACCAAGCTGGCCTCGAACTCACAGAGATTCACCTACCTCTGCCTCCCGAGTGCTGGGATTAAAGGCGCGCCACCACCGCCCGGCTTTGATGTCTTTTTTTGACATAGGATCTCATTCCAGCTTAGGCTGGCCTTAAATCCTCAGACTCTTGAGGGTTGGGGGTGTAAGTGTGGGTTACCAGTCCTTTGGAAACCCATAGTTAGAGGGTCTAAGTTCAAATCTAGAGTTACGGGAGGATGCTGAATTTTTGAAGAGGTCAGAAACTTCAGTGGCTGTCTGGGTTTTCCCTTAGGGCTCAAACCAGAGAGGTCCCAGAGGGGCAAATACAGCTAAAATAAGGTCAGGCCACTTGGTAGGACTTAGGGCTCCTTGGAACGTGTGGGGTGAGAAAGGAAAGGGCTGCTAATGCAATCTGAGCAGGCCAGAGGACCAGCAGCGAGCCTTGGAGAGCTGGCTTTCCCAGCCCCTCTGTCCAGAGTTTGACGCTGCCCTACCTCAGTGTCCATACCACCTAGGACTGAAGTTGGCGAACTATGAATTATGTCTGTTGAAGCCATCAGGGACTTGACTTGTCATTCTTTAAAACCTAGAGTATTGTGCGGCATGAGGCAAATACCTAAAAACCTTATGCCAGCCTTAAAAATCAAGTTTATTTGTTTACTTGGATGTGTATGAGTGCTTGGCCTGCCTCTGTATATGTGCACCATACGTGTGCCCAGTGCCGTGGAGGCCAGAAGATGATGTTGGATGCCCTGGAACTGGAGTTACAGATGGCTGTGAGCTAGCACCTGCTGCTGGCAACCTAACCTGGATCCTCTGCAAGACAGCAAGTGAGTGTGCTTAATAGCCGAGCCGTCTCCCTAGCCTCTTACATCAGCTTTTGGTTGCTAGAAAAATCCCCTTCGGAAAACGACAACCCTTTCTGTTGCCCAGCATCAAAACTTTGCTCCGTCTGGTAGCCTCGTGAGGCAGGAATCAGTGCGTACCTTTCACAGTAGGAGACACAGAGCTCAGGACATGATGTGACTTCCCAAGGACGTGCTGCTCATGGTCAAAAGATCTGCCGCTCAGATCCCTTCTTTCACTAACTCTGTGGGTTGAGCAGAGGCCAGGAATAATTGACTATAGTTTGATGCCAATACAGTGGAGAACCAAGCGTGTTCTCTACAGGTGGTTCTCTGCAGGCTGGTGAGAAGGGGTGACCCGAGGTGAGGAGACAGCTCAGTGTCTGCTGCTGGAGCAGGAGGATGGAAATTCCATCCCCAATACCCATGAATATAAGAACAAACAGACAAATTCAAACAGGGACGGTGGTGTGTGCATGTAATCCCAGTGCTGGGGAAGCAGACAGCGGAGTGCCGAGTGCTTGCCGTCTGGGCTGTCCAGCTGATTTGGTGAGATGCAGGTTCAGAGGAGACCTCAAAAAAAAAAAAAAAGGTAAAGAGTGATTGCGGGATTGTGGATGACACCCAGCACCAATCTCTGGTACATGTGCGTGCATACACACAACCAGGGTGTACATACACATATAGATACAAGTCATCTGTGTACAAGCCAAAAGCAAAAAGAATATGGTATCTATTTTGTGCCAGGCTTACGGAGGGTCCCCCAGAAAAGAACATATGGAGGCATTGTCTGTTTTTATGGGACTCACAGCTCCAGTGAAGAAGACAGAAAGGAGACGCGTGATTATACACACACCTGGGGAATTACCCACTGAGGGCGTTCCTAACAAAGTAGTCTGGAGTAGCCTTGATGTGGAGAGTGTCCTTGCAGAAGTGGGGCAGGTGGATGATGTAAGAAGGGACAGATTTGCCAGTGACACACGGGAAGTGGCCTTGAAGATGGGATGGGTCTGTCGGGACAGGGAGGGAAAGACGTTTGGGAGCCAGAATGGTGATGCTGTGTGCCGACAGACAGCTTGGAAGAGGCCTAGATGTTTTCCTTTGGTGGAGAGGAGGGTATGTGAGTATTGGAAATGTAGTTTGGACACATGGTGATGTTCATACACCTGGAGTTCAGAGGGACGGGCTGGATCGGTAGCTTGGGAGTCAGAAATGTTTAGATGGTGTATTAGGGTCTGCGGAGGAGTGGAAGGGACAGAATGGACATTTATCCCGAAGAGGACTTAGTAGATGTCTTCCCTGCTATGGTCTGGGTAGTCTGGCGATGGTTGTCTGTGTGCTGGAGAGGCTTAGAACTCACTAGCTGCTCAGTCACAGGGCCGATGTCTCTGCAGTCCCGTTCCCGTGAGAAGGGCCAGAGGTTGCTGGAGAGCTAATGGTCTTCAGTGCACACCGAAGCCTGCAGGAGCTGCACTGTAGGCTGGAGAGATGGCTCAGTGGTTGAGAGCAGGAACTGCTTGCTCTTCCAGAGGGCCTGACTTCAGTTCCCAATTGCCCATATTGGGTGACTTACAATTGCTTATAATTCTAGCTCCAGGGGCCTCAATGCATCTAGTTTCCTCAGACATGAGCATGTACATGCACTCACCAAAATGCAGACACATACATACACTTACCTTTTTTTAAATAAGCTGGAACAGTGGTGCATGATGACCCATGTCTTTAATTCCACTGCTTGGGAGGCAGAGTAAGGCAGAGTGAGTTCAAGGCCAGTCTCATTTACATAGTAAGCTCTAGAACATCCAGGACTACACCGTAGCCTGTGTCTATCCCCCTTTCTCCCCAAAGAAGCTGGAATCTGAGTCCGTTTTGCTTTTTAAACATTTTATGTGTATGAGTGTTTTACCTACATGTGTGTCTGTGCACTACTGAGTGCAATGTCCTGGGAGGGAAGAGCGTTTGTCGGTCCTTGTCTTAGTTACGGTTTCTATGGCTGTGAAGAGACACCATGGCCGTGGCAACTCCTATAAAAGAAAGCATTTAATTGAGGTGGCATCTTATAATTTCTGAGGTTCAATCCATTATCATCATGGCCTGCAGGCAGACATGGTGCTGGTTACATCTTGATCAGAAGGCAGTAGGAAGTGGACTGAGGCACTGGGCATAGCTTGGGCATATATGAGCCCTTAAAACCTTCCCCATAGTGACACATTTCCTTCAACAAGGCCACACCTACCACTCGCTATGAGTTTATGGTGGCCAATTACATTCAAACTACTACTGCCCTCTTACTCCTGAAGTGAAGTCACAGATAGTGATGAGCCACCATGTGCAGTCTGGGAATCAATCAAACCTAGATCCTCTAGAAGAGCAGTCAATGCTCTTAACCTCTGAGCTATTTTTCCAGACCCAGAAGCTGGGCTCTGATGTCAGGGAAGGGTAACAGTAACAACAGCAGCTACAGAGTAGATGCACTCACCAGTAAGGAGTAAAGGTCAGAAGGCAAAGGCAGCTTCTCCTTTGGACCTCTTTCTATCTGGGTTACTCTGGAAGATGCTGCCTGATCTGCTGAGAACCTTCCCTTCTCAGTCAATCATTCTAGGAATTACCCTCAGCCTCATCCAGAGGCGTGTGTCTTAGTTGACTCCAGATCCAAACAAGGGGACAATCAAGAAGATGGTAACCTAAGTGTTGAACATGGATGGGTTTGTCAAGGGACTAGAACATAGAGCAAGCAGCAAAGAGGGTCTTGTCTAAAGGCGTTTCAAAATGAACATGTGTAAATCCACGTTCTGGAAGGCCCTCCACCTCTGCACCAACTCCCTTCTCCCCACTGCTTGAGCGCCTCTGGCTCCTTTTCCCACCTCGTGTCCCTGGGAGTCTGTCTTTAGGTCTCGCCAGCGAGTCTTCACGTGCTGCAGAGTCAGCCCCTTATTTCCACCATCTGGATCATTATCACTGTCAGAATCATGGTCACTTCTCAGGGAGGCCAGAGGCTACACACTCCCTTTATGGCCACACAGCAACTGGAGTGAGCCTGACCTGTAGACAGTTCACCTTCCAGGTCTCTCTGGCCTGGCCCTTGAATCTGCAGCAACCCCAAGCACAGGGATCACAGGTGTGCCCTCCCACACCCAGACGCAAGTATAGATCATGTCCTTCCTCTACTCAAACCTTAGTGCTTCCCAGTTTCCCTAGGGAGAAGCTGAGGCAGGAGAGAAAGGCAGGGATTGATGGTGACATACGGAGAACAGGCTTAGGGAGGAAGAAAGCTCCCCATCTGCTTTAATGCTGAGAACGGTGGGGACTTCAGACTCCACTGAAGGACCTAACAACCACAGACAATCTGTGTTTTCCAAAAGACATCTGTTCGAAGGCAATAAGTAAGTTGCTTCCATATAGGGCCAGATGATGCGTTCCTCAAGATCCCACCATCAAAGATAGCAATGACAATAACTAGACAAGGCTTACCGAGGGCTAAAGTGATGTATGACCTTCTTGTCCTGGCACTTCTTCCTCTTAGACTTACGTGCTGCTGCCTTCCAATCCACCTTACCACTCTGTACTGAGAAAACCTCTTAACTTTGAACCTCCATACAAATTATACTCCTTAGTTAAAGTCAGAGAGAAAGGAAGTGGTTTCTTAGCAACCTCTAGAGATGTACTCGAGGGCGACCAAGATCCCATAAACACCATCTGCACAGGAACACAGTGGTGACTCACCCCTGAGACGCCCCTACTTGTCTTATCAGGCGCGCTCTGCTCACTTGGAGCACGCGTCCCTATGCCTGGCTATTGAACCCAGGGCCTTCCACACGCTCTCTTCAACTTCAGTTTTACTTGAGGCAGGCTCGAACTCGTGATGCTCCAGCCTCAGCCTCCTTGATAGCTGGGACCTTGATAGCACTTGCAACCATTCTGCTTTGTTTTTTGACACGGCATTTATCAATCTCTAAAATGTTATGTGTTTTGCTTGTTTATTGATTTCTGTATTACAGCACAATTCCCACCGGGGAAGATTTCCTCCTGTCTGTTTGCTGTGTTGTTCCCAGTACCTGGCGTATAGTCAGTGCTTAATATTTGGAGGGTAAATGGATTCCCACATGGAAGTATCTGACTTTTACCACAAATCCATACTTTGTCCTTCATGTTCTTGGATGTCTTACTGTGGACAAAGGCTCCCTTCCTTCCCTCGGTCTTGCGGTTTCTATTGCTGTGATGAAACACGACCAACAAGAGCAGCATGGGGAGGAAAGCTTTATTTCTTTTATTCTTCCACATCCTGGAGGCAGGAGCTGATGCAGAGGCACGGAGGATGCTGCTTATTGGCTTGCTCTCCATGGCTTGCTTAGCCTGCTTTCTTATAGACCCCAGAACTACCAGCCCAGGGGGGCCCTGCCCACAATAAGCTGGGCTTTGCCTCATCAACTATCAATCAAGAAAATGCAACAAGCCAGTCTTGTGGGGATATTTTCTCAGTTGGGGGGGTTCCTCTTCCAACATAACTCTGGTTTGTGTCAAGTTGACATAAACCTAGCCCCCCCCCCAAAGTCCCAGGAGTCTTCCCGGGTTCTCCTTACCCCTTTCTTCTCATGTCCAGCTGATCAACAAAATCTACTGCTTTTATCTCAAAAGTGAAGAGCCCAGAAATATAAACATTGTAAGCCTATGCTCATAATCTGGGGAAACTGAAGCTGGCAGCCACTGTGGACAGAGGGTAACTTTTAACAATTGCTCCCTGCCTTATAGCTGACAGTCACTGCTGACAAAGGTTAACCTTTGACAGCTGCCGCGACGTGACCCTCGCCTTACATTCCTTCAGCTGCTGCCTCTGCGTGACTCCCTGCCTTGTGCTCTTCCCAGCTAAGTAAGGGGAGTGCAGCTGTATCAAGATAGTCACACACACACACACACACACACACACACACACACACACACACACACAATCTATCTATCTATCTATCTATCTATCTATCTATCTATCTATCTATCTATCTATCTATCTATCTATCTATCTATCATCTATCTAATATACTATATATGCTTCATATTAAGTATATATCTTTATTATTTTTTTAAAATATTTATTCATTTATTATGTATACAATATTCTGTCTGTGTGTATGCCTGCAGGCCAGAAGAGGGCACCAGACCTTATTACAGATGGTTGTGAGCCACCATGTGGTTGCTGGGAATTGAACTCAGGACCTTTGGAAGAGCAGGCAATGCTCTTAACCTCTGAGCCATCTCTCCAGCCCCAGTATATATCTTTATATATAAAGCATATATGTAGTATTAATATCTATTATTATATCTTTAATATCTTGTACTAACACCCTATAATCAAAAACTGTAAATCTTAAAATGTAATACGACCCTAGTCTTAAACTCAAGATTGTAAAAATTCCTCTAATTTCCCCAAGCCTAACCTCACTATTGTAAACTGTCTTTTGGCCTACTCCCTTGTGCTTGGTTTTTGCTGTAAGAAGCTCGAAGTCTCCTCCCACTGTCACAGGTCAAAAGCCCGAAGCGCTGTGACCAAGTGAGCTGGAAGTCTTCTTGCCCAGTGGTGTCTGGACGAAAGTTTGCTTCTGGTTGATAGACTTTGGTGGTCTGTTCCTCTTATTTGCTCATCCCTGGGACTCAATGAAAAGTAAATCTCCACCAGGTGTGGTGCTTACAATTCAAGGACTTGGGAGGCGGGGCAAGAGGATTGCTGTGAGTTGAGGCTAGCCTAGGCTACAGATGTCTGCATTTTCCCATCTTGACTGCCCCCAATTCTATCTTAAACCACTATCTCCAGGACACCATCGTCCCAGGAGACGGCTCCTTTGCTGCCAACATTGTGTACTTTGATTTCTTAAGCTTTTCTTTAGGTTTATTTTATGTGTCCTGGTGTTCTGCTTGCACAAATGTCTGTGCACTATATGCATGCCTGGTGCCTTTGGAGAGCAGAGGAGAGAGTCGAATGCTCTGGTACTGGAGTTATAGACGGCTGTGAACCACCACGTGGGTGCTGGAAACTGAGCCCTGGTCCTCTGCAAGAACACTAGGTGCTCATACCCACTAAAACATCTCTTCAGCCTTGCTTCACTCTTGCAGAAGTAGCTGACAGGCTCAATGTGTGGTGCATGCTGTTAACTCAGCACTTGAGAGGCTGAGGCGGGAGGATGAAAAATCAAGGGTCTCACTGTCCTGGAACTCAAATGTAGAATAGGCTGATAACTGAATTTATAGTTATCTGCCAGGTTTTGCCTTTCCAGTATGCTGGGATTAAAAGCATGTGCCACCTTTTCTGCTTCTTTTGTGCAACACTCAGGACTCTGACCACTCCTTTAAGTAACAGCAGCAACAAAAGAAACAAAGGCAGGAACAAAAACAAAATAACAAAAGGAACAAAACAATACAAAAAAACAACCACCAAGAACCCTACTATGGTGGTTTAAATAGGAATGCTCCCCGCTAAGGCTTATAGATTTGAATTACTTGGTCACCAGGGAGGGACCCTATTAGGAGGCACAGCCTTGTTGGAGGAAGCTTGTCAGTTTGGAGGAGGTGGGGTTATGTCACCCTGCTCCTTGCTTTGAGGATAGTGGACTAAATCTCTGAAATACCATAAGCCAGATCCAATTAAATGCTTTCCTTTATAAGAGTTGCCACGGTCGTGGTGTCTCTGCACAGCAATAGAAGGCTAAGACAAGTTGGTAGCCGTGACAGACCCGGCCATGCTTCTTGTTGCTGGAATGCGAACATTGGTACTTGGGGTTAGGGAGGCAGCTGAATACTTTACCTGAGGTTTAATGTGCCATCCCAGTAGAAACATGGGAGACGGTGGTGCTGAGAGCAGTGTAGGTTAGGATGGCCCAGCTCTAGGGGGTCAGAGGGGAGAATATTGTTAAGTGGCCTAGAGATTATTTTCACGTTATTTTGATGAAGAATGTGACTGTCTTTTGCCCTAGTCTGAAAAGTCTGCCCGAGGCAGAATTGAAGGATTTTGGATGAATGGTGTTGGCAGAGATTTCAAAGCAGTCTAGTATTGATTGGGTCGCGGGGCCAGTTTTTGTAATGAAAAGGAGCAAGCTGAGCAAGAAGAAAATACAAAGTGTACAGTTTGAGGAGAAAAGAGACGCCCAGAAGTGTAATGGAGCTGAGTCCAGTGCACAGAGATAAAACGTTTAAAGAAAAGCCTGACACTAAAGGGAAAAGGGGACTGGTGGGCTCAGAGCAGGACCTGTGAAAAGGAAGTGAAGAAAAGCTCCAGGAGCCGGGTGGTGGTGACATACGTCTTTAATCTCCGCACTTAGGAGGCAGTGGCAGGCAGATGTCTGAGTTCGAGGCCAGTCTGGTCTACGGAGCAAGTTCCAGGACAGTCAGAGCTACACAGAGAAATCTTGTCTGGAAAAACCAAAACCAAAACCAAAACCAAACCGAGCCAAAACGAAAAATAGCTTAGGGCTGGGTGTGGTGGCACACACCTTTATTTATTTTATTTATAACAATTTAATAAATCTTTCACATCATACGTCCTGATCCTACCCATCTCCTGTCTCCTTGCATCCACCCTTTGCTTCTGCAACCTTGCCCCAATATAAAACAAAATAATATTTAATGAAAAAAAGAGGAAGGAAGGGAAAATCTTGTCATAGAAGCTGTGTGTGACCCAGTGAGTCACACAGTAAACCCCTTTATCCATATATCTTTACATGCAGATGTTCACTGAAAGGAATCATTCATAGGTTTTGTTCAAAAATCCCTGTTCTCCACTACACTGTCAACACTAGGCCCTCACTGGGACTCTTCTTGGACATCCCGTTGCTGCCCTGGGAAATGGAGATCCTGTAACCCTGGGTCCACAGGACCCCCCCACCCCTGCCCAGTGCTCCAGCAGATCACTGATGGGGCGTATGTTGGGGTGGGCCAACACTTAATCCTGGTTCTTGGCTTGGGTAGTTGCATGGATGGTAAGCTGGCCAGCTCTCTCCTGTCTTCCCCACCAGGGTGAGTTCTGGTGACACTCAGCTTGGGTTGAGTACTTGGGAGGCAGAGGTAGGAGAATCTCTGAGTTCATGGCCAGCCTGGTTTATAGAGTGAGTTCCAGGACACCTAAGCTTAGGCAGTGAGGATTCATTGGAAACAGAAAGCTAGTGAAAACGTAATTGAGTGAGGGCGCCATGTTCTAGCTCCAGCAAACAGAAGAATTTGACAACTTCGGCCACATCGTTCCGGCTCTGGAGTCAAGGGTACAAGAAAGGGGTTGTGGAATCTCGCTCTGTGGGGGTAAGGAAAGCTGCTGAGGCCAGGTGTGTGGCTGGGGTGCTCTGTGGGGGTAAGGAAAGCTGCTGAGGCCAGGTGTGTGGCTGGGGTGTCCCTGCAAGGAGGCCCAGAGAGTCCTTTGCATGAAGGTAAAACCTGGATTGCCTTGGAGACCCCAAGATTTTGGAGATCCATAGCCATGGGATACCTGCCCAGGAGAGCTGCTAACAGGGAGTGGAACCAGCCCAAGAGAGAGAAGTGGGTTGCAGTCACCAAAGCTGAAAGGGGCTGGAGAGCTGAAGAGCGTTTTGACATCAGACATGGAGATACAGAGTGTGGGGTTTACCCACGTGGTTTTTGGTCTGGCTTTGGTCCGGTGTTATGCCCCCTTGGTTCTCCTTTGGAATGGTACTATGTATTCTGTGCCATGTTATGTTGGAAGTATGTGATCTGCTTTTTAATTTTGATTTTACAGGGGGTTCCAGCTAAGAGATTGCCATGCGTCTCAGAAGAGGCTTAGAACTTTGAAACCGTGTTGAGACTTACAGACCATGGGGACCTTTGAAGTTGGACTGAGTGTGTTTTCGGTAGGGAGACTCCTGCAGAGCTGCAGCTGGTTTGATTCCCAAGTGTGTTAGCACCTAGCTTTGATCTACCTTTTGTGTCTGCTACCTTTTAGGTCTAGCACCTTTTGCAAACCCTCTATGTCTTCTTTCTACAGGCCCGCGTGAACTCATATCCCATACAACATTCATGCATTCTGGTATGGCTACAAGCCTCTGGGGGCCAGGAAGTGGAATGTGGTGGTTCGAATAAGAATATCCCCCATAGGCTCATAGATTGGAATTCTTGGTCACCAGGGAGTGGCACTATTAGGAGAGAGATCCTTGTTGGGTGGGTGTTACTGGGGGTGTTACAGGTTTCTTCCTGCTGCCTGCTGCTCAGGGTGTAGAACTTTTGGCTCCTTCTCCAGCACCATATCTGTCCGACCATGTCCGACTGATGCTTCCTGTCTCGAGGATAATGGACTAAACCTCTGAACTGTAAACCAGTTCCAACTAAATGCCTCCTTTATAAGAATTGCTGTGGTCACGGTATCTTTTCAAAGCAGTAGAACACTGACTAAGACACCTAACTCACTGTCCCAGCCCCCAGAAACAAACATCATTTGAGTTTTCTCTCTGAGCAGACAGTTGGCTCTCCACAACAGACAGCTCCATATCCTCAGATTCAACAAACTGTTGGTTGAAATGTTAAGCATTTTTTTCTCTATTGAATATCAAATTTCCTTATTATTATTCCCCAAATATACTGCATAATGGCTATTCATGTAGAATTTATATGTACCAAGTATTATAAAGACTCTAGTGTTAACCTACAGCATCTGTGAACATGTATGTGGGTTTTAGGCAAACACTACCTCATTTCACATAAAGGACTAGACGACTGTGGGTTTTGGTATTCGCCAAGGCCTAAGAATCCGAGGGTACCGAGAGAATGCCAAGAGTCCAGTTAAATATGCTCTGAGATGCATCTACACAGCAGAAAGCACAAACATGCGAGTGTGGTCCACACTATTCATTATTAAACATTCCATTTAAATATTACCTGTACTTTACCCAGAGAAAAGTGAACAAATATCTGAACTTCAGAGATCAAGAAACATTAGTTTCTCAAAAATCCAGCAGAGAGAACAACTCTTCAGCGGCAGGTACCTATGGACTCATTTAGGAAGCTGGGAAAATAGTGAATTTACTTTCACTCCTGCACATCCTGATGACTGTGCTCCTTACGTCAGAACGCTGGTGCACACACTGGTTGCATCCTGTTTGCCATGGTGATATGCATGCATGCTGAGCTTCGGTTTTCTGAATTCGGGGTTCACAAGCAGACCTCTTAGCTTGGCCTCTTCATCCCCGCACCCTTTATTTGGTTCATTATTTGGTGGGTTGGATTTCAAAGGCTCTTGGCTCATGTGGTTCAGCGTTCTTTCAGCTTGAGGCCGTTGCTGCTTGGCAGGGAATACAGCTCTTGCTCACTCATTCTTCTCTTGGCCTGGGACACACTGCTGCACTGTCTGCGGCCCTCGGGCGGCTCCTGGGAAACGCTCCTTCAACCCCATTTCCTTTCCCGTAAGCAGCTGTCTTTCTTTCTACTGATCCTCTCTCTCTTCTTAAATTCTCCCCCGTTTTTCTACTATTTTAGTGAGTGAATATTTTAGTTGTATCGAAAAGTAAAAAAATATATGATATTCAAATAAGTTTTGTTGAATTTGAATGCTTTTCTGTGTTTACTTCAAATCTCATAGTAGATACCTAAATAGCTAAAGCTCACAGGTCCAGCTGAAAGCTTTTGTGTGTACAACCACGTACTGTAGTCACGCTCCCCGCATTTGTGACCATCGTCCTGAATTAGAATCTATGCTTGTTTCCACTATTGAAAAAGATTATTGTAATTCAGGGGTTAGAACTCAGGCCCTTGAACATATAAGGCAGCTTTATGTCTAAAAAGATGACTGGATCACACACATATGTATTCCGAAGCAGCATATTATTTTACATTGCATTTCTTTGTACTTTCCACAAATGGTCTATCACTAAACCAGTGTGGTGGTGCATGCTGGCAACTCCAGCACTTGAGAGGTGGAGACGGGGGTCAGAAGTTCAAGGCCATCCTTAGCTATCAGTGAGTTCAAGTCTGGGGTGTAGAGTGCTACAAAACAAACACTCTTTCAGTCTCAAAATTTTACACCATCTCAATGTACTCCCGTGTGGTAGGACTACCCTGTCCCACGGCTCCTGGGAAGCAAGAAAGCAAGGGTTGGCAGGAGCTAACTCACAGGGGGCCTTAGAGTCGATACTTGGACTATTTATGTATGTATGTATGTATGTATGTATGTATGTATGTATGTATGTATGTATTTATTTATTTTTCTGGCTTTTTTGAGACAAGCTTTCTCTGTAGCTTTGGAGCCTATCCTGGAACTCACTTTGTAGACCAGGCTGGTCTCGAACTCACAGAGATCTGCCTGCCTCTGCCTCCCGAGTGCTGGGCTTAAAGGCATGCGCCACCACCGCCCGGCAGCACTATTATTTTTTGTTAATATCATTGAATCACGAGAGCTCATTTTCTACGTACTTCTCTTGAGCTCAATTAGACAAATGCATTTACAAGTCTGTCCCGTCTTAGGTCCTCTCAGGGTGTAGTGTTTACCCACTTCCGGTCACACTCCCAATCTGTTTGCTCTCACAGAGGCATGGACCACCAAACTGCAGCGGTGAGAAGCCCTGCTGCAGGAAGTGTGACTTTAGCTTCCACATGCCTTGTAATTCCCTGTGGCTCAGTGCTGACAAGAGGAAAACTCTGTTAGTGCCAAGGTGTTGCGTAAGACCAAGGCTAGATGCTTTCTGGGGTTTCTCAGCTGGAGTTACTCAACTCAGCAGTTTCCATGTGTCCCCCGCAGCCTTTGGAGCGGGGGAATGGGCTTCTCACGAACCTCAGGCTTTGCCCTCCTTGGCCTCTCTCCTGCATACTTATGTAGCCTGCATTTGAGTGCTCCAGCTCACCCAGACAAGCTGACGCGCAGTGAGCCCTCTTCAGGGCTCCTTTGTAGGATCTTTGCTGTTTTAGAGTTTGATCTGACTTTATGTTCTTCAGTTTGAATATAATGAGTCTAGCTGGGTATTGGTGGCACAGGCCTTTAATCCCAGCACTCTAGAGGAAGAGGCAGGTGGATCTCTGTGAGTTCGAGGCCAGCCAGATCTACAGAGTAAGTTCCAGGAGAGCTGGGGCTACACAGAGAAACCCTGTCTTGGAAAACAAAACAAAACAGACAAATGAATTCAGTCTGGACAGGCATCGTATCCCATGCCAATCTTCTCAGCAACTGAAAGGCAGAGGCAGAAGAACAGGAGCTCAGAGTCATTTTTTTTTGCACAGAAAGTTCAAAGCCAGCCTGAGCACCATGAGAATCCCATCTTGAAGAGAAATAATCAACCTTTTTATAAATTCCTTCTGTGTTCTCTGTGTATAGCCCCTTAGGTTCTTCCCTGTTGTGCTCTTTTTTGTTTGTTTGTTTGTTTTTTGAGGGAGGGTTTCTCCGTGTAGCCCTGGCTATCCAAGAGCATACTTTGTGGACCAGGCTGACCTCGAACTCACTGAGATCCGCCTGCCTCTGCCTCCCGAGTGCTGGGATTAAAGGCGTGCGCCACCACCGCCTGGCCCCAGTTGTGTTCTTTATGCTAACTGTAATTTTATTTTATTTTCTCCGAGCAGTCTTCCCTGGGGAGTACCCACAACACTAGTGTGCATATGTTCATGTGTGTTCATGCATGTGGAGAGCGGAGGACAGTGTGCAGTTTCCCAGGACAGAACTCGGGTCCTCAGGCCTGCGGCATCTCCCCTCTCCTCACTTCACTCTCTCTAGTGATGTCACCAATCTCTCCTTTATCTTTAGAGGATAAATTTCCTGGTTCATCTGTGTCTGTAATAATGCTCCTCATAATTTATAACAGCCTTTGAACATACTTCAGTACCATCGCTGCACCTCTCAGGCTCCCTGATTTGGCCGGTGAACTTAGGAGTCAAGACCCGGCATTACCAGCTACTACATACGGTAATGTATGACCAAAGGCACCAAGAACCAGTGTCCTGCCTGTTTCCTGCCACTTTGCTGGGTGACATTCTAGTGACTGGGAAAATTGAAAAGATGTTTTCACCTCCATAATAAAAACACAAAGGACCGGACACAAGTCTTCCCAGGAGAAGAGGCTGAGGACAGAGGAGCGGACTGGTCCGGCAGCCGAGCATCCTTCCTGCGAATCTTCAGAGCGGGAGGGTGACTCTGAGGCATGCATCTCTCCCTGCTGCTTCTGAAATAGAAAATTCCAGGATACCCCCAAGTGCTCCGATTACAGCCCTGTGCCATCATGCCTTGTTCCTTCCAGTGTTTATCTTTTCCTTTTTAATGTGTATGAGTGAAGGTCTGTGTGCCATGTGCATGCCTGCTGCCTCTGGAGGGCGGAAAAGGGTATCAGATCCCATCGCTGGCACCGGAATTACAGTCAGTCATCAGCTGCCACGTGGGTGTTGGGAGCCGAACCGAGGGTTCTTTACAGGAGCAGCAAGGGCTCTTAGCCACTGGTCAATCTCTCTCCACCCCATCCCCCACTTTATCTTCATTGGGTAGATTTATGTGGCTGGTTGATCTCTCTAGTGGTTATGAGTCTTCAGTGCTGGCCAGGGAGACGTGTTTTCTCTGTAGATATGCTGATTTTAGATAATTAAAAACAAAACAAAAGCCCTGAATCTCAGCTTTAGGGAAAAACTGGTTAGTCTGGCTTAAAGCGCCAAGGGCACTACCAATTTGGCAGCGCTCAACACAATTGACTTTAGTATTTAAGATGTTTAAGATTGGGTCTCAGGCAGCTGGGACTGGCCTCAAACTTTCTATGTAGTTGAGGCTGAATTTGAACTCTTGATCCTTCTGCCTTCACCTCCCAAGTACTGGGTTCAGGGATTATGTGTGCACGTAACTATACTAAATTCAAAATTCCCATATTCTTTCTGTCTGTCTCTGTCTCTCCATTTCTCTCCGTCCCTCTCTGTCTCTTTCTATCTCTCCCAGTTAAACCCAGAGCATGCGAGGTAAGCACCCTATCAATGAGTCACATCACCAGCCCCTTCTACACTGGGTTCTTGGCTTGTCTGAACAACACCAGCCATGCAAGCAAAACCTCAACTACCTCGGAAGGTGGGTCCAGGTTACCTGTCCCTAGGACAGCCATTTTTCTCCCGGTTAGAATGCAGACTGGTGATTTCTGTTAGCTCGGTCTCTCGCACAGGACAGTCCTTCGGGGATTCTTGTACCAGGCAGGGCCTTTCCATTTCCCAGCTGCTTGCAGATGTAACTGAGGCCCTCTGTCTCCCAAAGCACCCAGCTGTAGTGTTCATACACTCACGCTGTTCTTTATAGCTCCCTCCCCCTTTGCGGGGGACCTTGGATAATTTCCTTGACTTCCATCTGAATTTATCTACAGACTATAAAAAAGGTATCATTGTCATGTTTTAGCCAGACGGTAATGGGAATCTATTTTTTCCTTTTATTTCTGGGGAGGTTGTGAATGCCGTCCCCCACTACAGTTACGCTGTTGAATCTCCCTACATTTGGGTTGAATCTCCCTACATTTGGGAAAGCTGCAGTATAATTGGTTTTTTTTTCCCACTCCTTGGTCTTTGGGGGTCTACCACCCAGCTCCCAAATAAATGTACAGAGACATATTCTTACTTATGAATGCCCAGCCTTAGCCTATTTCTAGCCTGCTTTTCTTAACTTAAATTATCCTATCTGCCTTGTGCCTCTGGGCTTTTATCTTTCTCTATTCTCTCTTTCTTTTCTTCTTACTGTGTAGCTGGGTGACTGGTCCCTGGCGCCCTCTCTCCCCACTCTCTCATTCTTCCCTGTCTGCTGTTCTTCCCCTTCCTCTTCCTCTTCTTCTCCTATTTATTCTCCCTATCTGGCAGCCCGCTTGTCCCTTTTCCTGCCTAGCTTTGGCTGTTCAGCTCTTTATTAGACCAATCAGATGTTTTAGACAGGCAAAGTAACACAGCTTTAGGGAGTTAAACAAATGCAACAGAAAAGAACCGGACACATCTTTGTTGCAAACATTAAACAAACATGCTGCAGCAAACACAAATGTAACACATCTTAAACTAATGTTCCACAACATCGTAGGGGTCAGCACAGGATAAACCTCATCCTGGGAAAGCCACCTTCCTGATAACGGGTTCTCCTCTGCCGGGTAAGTTTTATTTTTCCTTTTCTTTATTTTAAATATTCTATTTTGGATCATGTGTATGAAAGTGTGACTGTGTTGGTATGTTCATGGGAGCACAGGAGCCCTTGGAGGCCAGAAGAGGGCATTGGGTCTCCCTGGAGTTGGAACTGCAGGTGGTTGTGATCTGCCTGGTGTAGGTGCTGGGAACTGAACTCAGGTCCTGCAATAGGAGTCCTGCGTCCTGCTCTAACTATGGAGTTATCACTCTAGCCCCTAACTTTTTTTCTTGTCTTAATAATCTGGATCATTTTCTTTTTCTGGAATGTGGTGGTGTGCTCATTAACTCTGGAGAATGAAATATTTATTTTAGATTATCACCTTTATGATTGGTTCTCAGGAATAGCAATTATATATTGTTTGCTTGTTTTGAGATGGGGTCTAGAGAGCTGGGTAGCCCAGACTGACCTGAAACTATCACCCCTTCTTCCTTAGTCTCCTGAGTGCCGGGATCATAGGTGTGAGCCACCATCTGGGCTAGAGATTGTTAATTTCTTCTTTCCCTCCCTCTCTCCTTCCCTCCCTCCATCCCTCCCTATCTCTCTCTTTCCTTCCCTCCCTATCTCCCTCTCTCCTTCCCTCCCTATCTCCCTCTCTCCTTCCCTCCCTATCTCCCTCTCTCCTTCCCTCCCTATCTCCCTCCCCTTTTCTCCCTCCTCTTTTCCTCTCTTCTATCTTTGTTTCCCTTCCTTCCATTCTTTCTTTGTGATAGCTCTTTATCTTTATTCCAGATTGGCCTCAAGTCTTTATGTAGCCCAGGCTGGCCCAGAATTCTCCATTTTTCTGCCTTTGTCTTTTGAGTATAGGAATTACAGGCATGTATAGTGTCGGTACTTACAAACACCTGTTGAGTGCATACCTAAAGAGTGAATTAGGCCCAGGCATAATGGTGCACGCTTACAGGCCCAGTTACCTGGGAGACGATGGTGAATTGGACCCAGAAGTTCAGGGAGATGATGGTGAATTGGGCCCAGAAGTTCAAGACTCGTCTGGGCTGTAGTGAGAATTATATCCTTGAGAGTCACATTTTAGGGCTTATATCACACAGAGGTTGGTACAAAGACCCAGCAGGCTTCGAAGCAAGTGAATGGCAGAATGAACCACTCTGTAATGGCTGTAGAGTGGAGAGACTGGAATGCCAGAGAAGATCCAGCCACTAGGATATTCTGTCCTAGAACAGGCTGCTGTGCGGCACCATCACAGCAGAGAGGTCATATGGTGGAGGCTCTAAGGAAAGTGCTCAGTGAAGATTGTGGTTGTCACAGTGTTTGCTTAGATGGGAGTTACACACAGCAAGGCAGAGATGATGCTCACATTGTGGTCTGCAGTGTGGAAACAGGAGTTGTGGAGTCTCTAGGAGAACCTGGGACTGGGAGTGGGAAACTGGCTAAGCGGAGAATCTGGCCCTCTGACTTTGAGATGAGAAGGAGGGGGAGAAAAAGAGACCAGCGAGAAACAAGCAAGCTAGAGATGTGGAGGGGACCGACATTAGCCTTATCAGCTTGGCTAGAAAGAGGAACCAGCGAGTGACTGAAGAAGGAACTTTGGGCAAAGCTGCAGAGTCAGCGAGAGTGAGGAGGGGAGCGCTGCAGTCTGGCCAACCTGAGTTCAAATCCAGCTCTACTCTCAATCCTCCGACCTCTGTGTCTGGATTTGCTCATCACAGACACAGCCCATGCTGTAAGAGTGGGTGAGAGGAGTAAATTAGGCCAGGGCTTCTTAAACATTTTCTCTCTCAGCCACTTATTGCCTGAGACATTTCTGAAAGACCTTGTGTAGGTAGATATAAAAGGTATATAAGGTAAGCATTCGATCATAATAAAGATATTTATTTTAAAATAACTTTTTTTTGTTAAAAATGGAAGAAAATTCACTTACTGAGATGGATGTTCTTCTTTAGTTTTTTAATTCAGTATGCTTTTTGTTTATTTATGACACTGTAATTTTATTGCAATGTTTCTTTCTTGCCTTTCTCCCTCAAAACTCCCTTATACCTCTCCCACTCCTTTAAATTCTTGCCCCCCCTTTTTTTTTTTTTACTAATTGTTACTGCATACACATATGTATTTGTATATACACAGATATTCCTAAGCATAACTTGTTGAGGCCATATAATGCTGCTTGTGTGTATGTTTTTAGGGTTGACTGTTTGGTGTGTTCTTCCCCGGGGAGGCCACCTCTCTGCTCCCAGGTTTACTCAGTTGCCTTTTGTTCTTGTGCAGGGTTGAGGCCCCATGGGATTATTCCCACCCAGTTGGCGTGTCTGTTGGTGTCAAACTTGTTCAGCTCTTGTTTGGGCAGTCATGTTGGTGAGACTTACAGGTATAGCTTCTGATGTTACTAGGAGACACAATCTCACAGCAAACTCCCTGGTCCTCTGGCTTTTACAATCTCTCAGTCCCCTATTCTGCATTATTCTCTGAGCTTTAGATGTGGGAATGTTTTGTAGACGGATCCATTGGGATTGGGTTCCACAGTTCTTCATTTTAATTGGTTGTTGTTTTCTGTAGTGGTCTCTGTCTGTTGCAAAGAGAAGTTTCCTTGATGAAGGGTGAAGACCACAGTGATCTGTGGCTGTCTGGACAGATGTTTATAAATGGTTGTTAGAGATGACGCTGGGTTAGTAAATTAGTGTTTATAGATTCTCCTCCCATAACCACAGCTTCATTATCAATGAGTAGTTAGCTTGGTTTCCAGGACCAGCCACGGTCATCCTCCCGTGGAGCAGATCTTAAGTCCAATTAGAGAGTTGTTGGTTACCATGAAGGTGTGTGTGCCACTACTATGCCCGTGGGGTTATCATGGCAGGCCAGTTGTTGATGTGGATCATAGGTGGCATAACTGGGTAGGACTGCGGGTTGCCTCCCTCCTTTGGAAGCTTGTATGGTGCCTTCTAGTGCCATCAAAGTTTGCCTTCTTGGAGGTGGCATTTATGTCAGTTCCAGCTCAGGGGTCTCTGGAACCTGTTTCTGAAATGTTTGGTGTCTTCAGCAATAGGCATTTACCGTCTACCTCTTGGGGGTAACCAAGGGCAACATGCTTGTTTAATCTTACATAAAGAATTAAATATTATCTGATACTTTTTTTTTTGAGACAGGGTCTTACTATATATTCCTGGTTGTCATGGAACACACTACTTGTAGATAAGACTGGCCTCAAACTTGAAGGTGTAAGTCACAAACAATCCCACATCAGTTTGGAATTATGATTAATAGAATGGTTATTTATTTAAGGGGGAAAAACTTACATAAGGGGGAAAAACTTACAGACCACCATCTCAGACAACAGCCCTCTGCGCAATCAGGAAGGGAGCTTAATTGCCGGAAGCAGAGCCAGAAGCCAGAGAGCAAGCGGAGGGAAGTGGCGCCTTTTTTAAAGGGAGAGAGACCATGCCCCAATGGGCTGGTATCTCAGCGGCTATTGGCTGAAGGAGTGGAAGGAGCTTCCGCAACACAAATTAATAGAGATTCATTTGTCTCTGCATTCCAAGTGCTGAGATTCATTTGTCTCTGCATTCCAAGTGCTGGGAATAATGTACCATTATGCCCAGGCAATCTTGGCTGAATATTTGATATCTTCAAGAGCAAGTCAGCAATGCAAAGGCAATATTTAATTTTTAAATATTTTATTTATTTTATTAAATCTTCATTTTATTTGATCATATATATTCATATAGTGTATTTTGACCATATCCAACTCAAATCACCTATCCCATTTGTTAGGAATTTTTCCTAACTCAATCTCTCTGCTGACACAAAATTCCAATCAAGCTAAATCAAAACAATTCAAATTAAGAAATATCCAAGTTTAATGAGATTCCTGCACTCTCAGGTGGTCCTTAGGGGGAACTGGGAGGCCACGAATGCGACCAACAGGAGGAAGGAAAAGAGACCATGTGATCCTCTTTTGGGAGTTCACTTAAATACCCTGTGGGAGTGGTCCTGACACCCCCCCCCCAGGGGAGGCGGTCAGGACCTGGCAT
Organism: Microtus pennsylvanicus; assembly: GCF_037038515.1. NCBI lineage: Eukaryota > Metazoa > Chordata > Mammalia > Rodentia > Cricetidae > Microtus > Microtus pennsylvanicus. The sequence goes on along the minus strand of NC_134585.1, from coordinate 121,715,343 downwards.
GCTGGGATTTGGAGTCCAGACCAACACAACTCTCAGGCCCGGGGGCTAGGATAAATGCGAGGGCTGGGGTCTACTCTCCCAACTTAACACCATTCCCTTCAGACCCTCCCATATTTTCCCTTCCCATCTCCTCCCCCTCCCCCTCCCCCCTCCTCCTCCTCCTCCTCCTCCTCCTCTTCTACTTCTTCTTCTTCTTCTTCTTCTTCTTCTTCTTCTTCTTCTTCTTCTTCTTCTTCTTCTTCTTCTTCTTCTTCTTCTTCTTCTTCTTCCCCACTGAATCCAATGAGCCAATGAGTGCAGCTTGTGTGCTCATGGGTGAGGGGTGGGTGATCTATGGTAGCATGGGCAGTCTACCAGAAGCCACCTGTCCTGAAGAGAAAAAGCTTTTCCTCTTGCAGCGGTCATCAATTGCCCAAGATTGGCTGCTGGGTGAAGCCTCGTGAGTTCCTCTTGCATCTGTGTGGAATGCTGACTGGCTGGATCTCCTGAAGATAATCATAGCTATCGTGAGTTCAGGAGTTCAGAGACTTGTCATGTGCAGAAGATACAACATCTCTGCACAGCATCTGTGCACAGCCTTTCTGCACAGCCTCTGCACAGCATTACTGCACAGCATCTCTGTACAGCATCACTGCACAGCATCACTGCACAGCCTCTCTGTACAGCATCACTGCACAGCATCACTGCACAGCATCACTGCACAGCATCACTGCACAGCATCACTGCACAGCATTACTGCACAGCATCTCTGTACAGCATCACTGCACAGCATCACTGCACAGCATCACTGCACAGCATCTGTGCACAGCCTCTCTGCACAGCATCACTGCACAGCATCTCTGCACAGCATTACTGCACAGCCTCTCTGCACAGCATCTGTGCACAGCATCTCTGCACAGCATCTGTGCACAGCATCTCTGCCTGTTCCTTCCCTTGCAGCCCGCATCCCCTTCCTTTGTGCTCTCAGAGCCTTGGTGAAGGGAGGGGAAGGGTTGTGATTTGATGTAAATGTCCCCTTTAGGGAGGGGCACTGAAAAGCCTTTTATTGTCAGCTCTTTCACCAGTTATGAGTGTGCTGCCCCCTGGAAAATGAAGTGTCTCTGAGCAAGGCTGAGAGCAGCACTAGTCTATGGTTGTGAATGTAAGTATTTTGAAGGCAGTTTGACACGTCAGTTTAGCAGGAAAACGTAGTCGTTCTCCCCCACCCCCACCCCAGGGCCTAGAGGTTTCCTAGACAGAGGTTTTTGAGTAGGTATATAGTACCAGACATAAATTTCCTGCTGTGGACCAACCTCCAGCCCGCCCAGCAGGTGACTGGTTACTCCAATAACTGTCATGCCACTATGGTATCTTGCTAGGCAGTTAATTATCCTAGCGTGCATGATCCCCTGGTGGGCAGCGTCATTGGTATCATTTCTTCTTCAGTGGCCTGTATGGCACCTTCTGTCATCCTGAAAGCTAGGATGGAGGAAGCATCTAGATCAGTTCCATCTTGATTTCTCCAGGTTTGAACAGAAGTGTGTGGTGTCTTCAGCAATAGCATCTTACCACCCAGCCCAGGTAGGCAAACAAGAGCGATGGTGATACCCTGTATTCTTTTAGGGGCTCTGGAGCTTTCCAGACCAATAACCTTAGGGGCATAGCCTATACTTGACATTGAGATTTTCAGTTAGTAATTCATGTCTTCTAGGAACACACTGTCCACTCATGGAGGGTACCTGTGTTCAAACTTTAAAAAAAGTGGCTTACGAAGTAGTGGGTTTCCATAGGCTTCACCCTCCCCCCTCACTGAGTACGTAGCTCCAGCTAACCTGGAACTCCCTGTATAGACCAGGCTGACCTTGAAGTCACAGAGATCCACCTGCCTTACAGGTATGTGCTACCAACTCCCATAGTTTCCATAAAACCTTTTTTAAAAAATATACAGCAGCAAGAGCCTTTACCTGGTGAGCCATCTCCTCCTCTACCTTTCCCTGCCCCCCCCCCCCCAGGCTCTCACACGCCTGGACTGGCCTTGAATTTACAGTGTGGCCTTGAGCTGAGCCTCCTGCTTGCTCCACCACACCAGGCTTATGCAGCGCCAGGATCTAAAACCAAGACTGCACGTGGGAAGCAGGTGGACTCTACCAACTAAATGGCACCCAGGGTCCTCAAACCACCATTTTTTTTTTTTTTTGCTTTTTTCGAGACAGGGTTTCTCTGTGGTTTTGGAGCCTGTCCTGGAACTAGCTCTTGTAGACCAGGCTGGTCTCGAACTCACAGACAACTGCCTGCCTCTGCCTCCCGAGTGCTGGGATTAAAGGCGTGCGCCACCACCGCCCGGCTCAAACCACCATTTTTAAAATTGATTTTTTAATTTTTGTTTGAGACTGACTGTATATAGTCCTGGCTGTCCTGGAACTCAATCTGTAGATCAGGCTGGCCTTGAACTCAGAGATTAGTCTGCCTCTGCCTCTTGAGGGCTAGGATTAAAGTCTCAAGTGGCAATTCTTAAAATCAAACATCTAAACATAACACGTTCCCAAAAATATACTAGTTTGTTACTAATTTGCTGAAGAACGATGACAGTCTTTGTTTTCCAGGCTGGAGAGATGGTTTAGTATTTAAAAGAGCATTGCCTGTCCTTCCAGAGGACTGAGGGCTGGTTCCCAGCACCACCTGTGACTCCAGTTTCAGGGAATCCAGGTTTCCTGAGGCAAGGTTTCTGAGGGCCCTTGCACACAACCCTCTCCCACAGCGTTTGTCGTGCTGTGAGGGACGACGGGTCCCATAGTGCAAAGGGCTTGTTTGTTTGTCTGTGCTCGTAACCCCTAAGGCTGCAGTGAAGCTGTGTGACCCCAAACTCTGGTTCATGTGTGTTAGCTTTGGAATCAATCATTGTTTGCTTGTTCTGAAGTCTTTTACTGTTGCGAAAGTTTTCGTGACAACTCCCTGTAAACACATACACACACACACACACACACACACACACACACACACACACACACACACCAGTTGTGACCCACATAGAGTTGTAACTCATGGTTTGAAAGTTTAGGACTTAGATAAGATGTGAGCGGTACTCAGAACTTTGAATTTCTTCTCGCCTGCCTGCTGCTTGCTTTCTTTCCTTGACAGAAGGAAATGCTTCTGTGTTTTAAAGTTGGGCAGGTTCAGGTTGTCCTTCATCACTTCATTCAGGGATGGTCCTGTCTCAAGAGACTGGTTCTGTGACAGTGAGGTCAATTCCCTATTCCCGTATTCCAGGAATTAGTTTTGTGTCTTCCCAGAAGGAAAGTCCCTCTGTGAATCTGGAGGTGGTGGGAAATAACTGGATGTGAACATGATTTCTCTCTCCCTCCCCTCCCCCTTTTCTTTCCGAGACAGATCCTCATTCTCATATCATCCAGGCTAGTTTTGAACTTGCTATGTAGTCGAGGCTAGCCTTGAAGCGACCTTCGGATCTTCCTAGCTCATGTCCTGGGATTGCAGGTCTACACCAATAGACTCCGGCCATGTAAGTAAGCCTGACAAAGGTGTATGTCTCTCCTGGTAGGGAATATTTCTTTTTATTTATTTCTTAAATTTTTATGGGCACTAGTGCTTTCCTTTGCCTGTATGTACCCATGTGCCCGGTGCCTGTGGAGGTCAGTGAAGGGCAGTGCAGCCCTTAGAAATAGAGATAGTCAGTTGTGAGCCACCACATGGGTGCTGGAAATTGAACCCAGGTCCTCTGCAAGAACAGCCAGTTTTCTTAACCATGGAGCCATCTCTGCAGCCCTGGTTTCTAATACCATGTGTGAGTTCTTGGGTATATCCCATGGATATCACAGTGCTGCTTCCAATAACATGCATTGAGTTCATGTGTATATCCCATGTGCATCACAAACTGATTTTTAATAACACGCTTGAGTTCTTGTGTATGTTCCACGTGTATCACAGAGATGCTTCTACTAACGCGCACTGAGTTTGCGTGAAGATCACAGGTCTGCTCATTTGATCTGCACAGAGGAGTGGAGTGGTGATTGAGGGACCTACTGTGTAAGAACACACAGTGTGGCTACTGTGACACTTGATTTTTCTAGTAAGGGCCCCAGAATCTGACCTTACCCTGGTTAATCATAGCGCTTTGTCTCTCTGGCTACAGGGATTGGGCAATGGCAGAATGGCTGAACCAAGCAGGGCCAATCAGGGCTTTCTCCTGCATTAATAAGCAAATCCTGGGTTTACAAGGCTGGAAGAACATGTAGACAATGGATCGATGGATGATGTTTAATTCCTTATGGGCTCTGAGGCTGGATCACTGATCCTGCGAATTACTCCAACTCTCTGTAAAAACAGGTTTATTCATTTGAGATAGGGGCTTACGTATCCCAGACTGACTTGAACTTACTAGGTAGCTGAGGATTATTTTGAAGTCTCGATCCTCCTGCCTCCACTTCCCCTGGGTGAGAAGTATACCACTACACCAGTTTATGGGGGGCTGGAGGTTAAACCCAGGAGTTCTTGAATGCTAGGCAAGCAGGTTACCAAAGGAACTTTGTCAACACACTTTTCGTGATCCCGTGAGCTTGAGGTGAGCTTGTTTCTTAGCTGAAGCACTGGATGTAATAGCAGCGACAAAAAGCCTGAAAGCCATAACTCACAGGAGGAAGGATTCCATGGATTTGCGGGTGAATGATTGTTTTCCCGGCCAATCATCCTGGGATAGAGGGAGAGAGCAGGGCAGATCATGTACGCTCGGTCAGCAAGCCCAGAAGCAGAGGGGTGAATAGGTGTTGGGCCTGGCTCTAACCCTCAAGACCTGTTCTACTTCCTTTAGGTGGGTCCCACATCCTAAAAGTTCTATAGTTTCCCAAAACGGGGCAGCCAGATGGGGGTCAATGGGGACCTTTCCCATCATAACACTGAAGATTAAACTTAGGGTTTGTGTTTGATGGGCAGGTGTGTGTGTGAGTGAGTGATATGCAGGTGTATGTGCGTGTGTGGTGGTCAGAAGAGGGAAGTTTGGGATCCCCCTGGAACTGGTGGTTGTAAGATGCCTAACACGGGGCCTGGGAATTCAATTCCGGTCCTCTACAGGTACAGACTCTTAACTGGTCATTTCTGCAGCTCCCGAAAGATTAAAACCACCATAGCTGAGTATGGTGGTGCACACTGTTAGTCAGCACTTATGAGGCCAAGGCAGACGGATCTCTAAGTTTCAAGCCTGGATGATCTGCAGAGTGAGTAGCTGGCCAGGCAAGGAGACATGACACGGTGAGACTTTGTCTGAATAAACAAATGAACAAGAATGAGAATAATAAGATAAAGTAAAAATATAATAAACGTTTTTATCTCCGTATGTTTGAGTGTGCGCACATGTGTGAGCACCTGGAACTGGAGTTCTAAGCACTTGTCAGCCACCTGGTGTTGGTGCTGGGACCTGAACGTTCGTCCTCTTGTGGAAGAGCAGCCCAAACTCTCAACCTTTGAGCCATCTCTTCAGCCTCTGAAAGGTCATCATTAATAGAAATAATGCTAATCATTGGGTTGAGAGTCAAGTCCTGATCCCAAAGTCTTAACTCTTTTACCATAACTGATCTCTGAAACCACTTCCTCGTGAGTAATGCCTTGCCTTGTGTCACCTGTCTCTGCTCTGGAAACTGGCTATTGTCTCCTTCTGGAATGAGGAACTTCCCTGACTTCACCGAACACACCGGACGTAGCCCTTGCGGTGGACACGTCTGAGAGGAATGCTAATCACACTCATTTACGTGGATTCCGCTCAGCATTGGTGTCACCAAGCAACACTGTCATGAGTTACACTGTGGTTGGCCCTCTCTTCTGGCAACAGGAGCCCCGCTTCAGCCTCAAGGCTGCCTGACACCGAGGCTTGTGTGTTTGCTAGGACAGCAGCCAGCCTCTGGCTAGGGGAGGCCACGAGGAGTTGATGGCCTCTGGCTAGGGGAGACCACGAGAAGTTGACGTCCAGGGCGCAGATGTCCTGAGCTCTTCAGGCCCCAGGGGTCAGAACTCTGGAACTGCGGGGCCTCTGTACCTGAGGAAGGGCCTGTGGGAGGTGGAAGCCTGCCTCCAGCCCTGAGAGCTGTGGTGTGGAGGGGCGATGGTGCCGATAGGGACCTCCTCACAGGCAGGGAGTTAAAACAACAGCCAGATACAGAAGTCTAACTGGTTTCAGTTTGAAGTAGAAAATGTTCCCCTTGTGACACGGAATGTAATAAACCATCCTCTCATGTGTGCCCGGGTTGACTGATCTATGACATGGGAAACCACTGAAAGAATGTTCTCTAGCTTGTGGTGTGGTGCCCTGATCCGAGTTGAAAGGAAGTATTTTTTAGTGGCTCCACCCAGATTAATATTGGAGTCTATCTTGCCATTGCAAACTGAAAAATGAGAACACTCTGAGGTATGAGCACAGCTATGGACCGTGAGCGGTGGCAAGTGGATGCATAATCACAAATCTTACCCAAGAATAAACAGGTTCTAAAAGAAAATAAAACAAAAAGGAGATGAACTTTCTTTGGGGAAAGAATTGATTAAATGCATAGTTCTAGAACTGCATAAATGTGAGTAGGGAGATTAATGCAGCTGATATACTAAGTGATCAACTTAATTCTTAATCAAAAATAAAGGCTGGTGTGTACTCCATGGTAGAGCTATCATGTGTGAAACCCTGGGTTCCATGCCCTAAACCACAAAACCAAACAAATACAGAAAGAAAGGAAGTAAGGAAGTGTGCCACCCAGATTACTAAAGGAGATTATCTTGCCATTACACACCAAACAGGACAATCAGAGGCACAGCTCTGGAGGAAGCAGACCCTTCTAGTATTTTGATGGTAACTGTTATAAAATAATCACACAGATCATTTAATTTGCTATGTAGAACTAAAATGTATTGCAAATTTTGAAACCCTGACATTTAAACACATTTATACTATTTGGCAACCATGTATGTCAGCTGTTATTGGCCTTTCTTTGGCCTATCAGTGCCCAAATAATGACATGGAGACTTGTTATTAATTATTAAAGCTTGACCTTAGCTTAGGCTTGTTCCAAACGAGCTCTTATACCTTAAATTAACCCATTTATTTTCTGCATTCTGTTGCTTGGCTCTTTACCTTCACGCAGTACTGTATGTCCAGCTCACTGGCTAGCCCCACCTCTCTTGCTCCCAGAGTTCTTCTCTCTCCCTGGAATTCCCACCTAGCTTCTTCTGCCTAGTTATTGGCTCTTTATTACACCAATCAGAAGGTGCCTTGGCAGAGACACATCTTCACAGTGTACAAAAAGATTATTCCATGCTAGTCATTTGTATTTGTAGGTAAATTGTGGATCAGTGGTAGGGTGCTTGCCTAGAATGTGCAAGTCTTGGGTTCTATCTCTAGCATTGGGCCATGGGGAGGAAGAGAGGATGATGTTTGGAAAATGTTTTATGTTATAAAAGCGTTTGCTATTTTGTATTATTTGAAGATTCTAATAGAGGCAGGTATTTAATATATATTGATTCATTAATATTAGAAAATAAGCCTACTTTTCTTTCTGGAGAGCCTTTTAGAAAAAGTACATTGAATATGTTCCTTTCCCAACTAGTATTAGGAAATCCACTTAAGAGTCTCATTGCGAGAGATGGATTAGTATTTTAAACAAGCGCCCGGTGACTCTGACGACGTCCCTCCCCAATCTGGTTTGTATGCTCACATCACCATTCCTATGCAAATTTTCCAGTTAGCCTGTAAAAAAAAAATAAATAAATAAGTTCTTTGGATGGTTCAGCAGGAGTTGGAGTCCCTCAAATGTCACAGCAGCCTCTAAGCTCACGTCCTTGCAGGCTGTGTTCCTTAGCAGTTTAAGGAGAAGAAGAGCTGTTGCTAGGGAAAAGGGAGTTTCTGTTTTTGTTTAGGTGTGCTGTATTTTCAGATGGAGTCTCTGACAGAGATTGCAGTGACAGTGGAATATGGAAGTCCAGTACTCTGAGGAATATCGCACTTCTAGACGGCCGTCACCGCTGATTGACTGGATCTGAACACAAATGATGGCTTTTAAGTTGTGTAGTGACAACTGCTGGCACCATCATTTGGGAGTCTGAGACAGGAGGAACTTGTGGTGGAGGGTACCCTAAGTTGCATAGTGAGGCTCTGTTAATAAGGGAGAGAGAGTGAGAGAACAAAATAGTCAACCAAATTGTGTCAAAGGACAACAATGTTTCTTCAACTTCAAAACAGTTTTCTAAGGTTCATTCCCAGCCTGTGACCGTCCTAGGAAAGCCCTGGAGCTTCCCTTGCCCCCTTTCTGTTACTTATTAACCTTGTGGCTAAGGCAGTGTCTCTTCCTTTAGATTGTTCCTATTTCCCTATCTATGTGTGGACACATACATATGTCATGGTGCCCATGTGGGTGTCAGAGGTCAGCTGTGGGAATCCCTTCTCTCTCTGCCGTGTGGGGCTCGGGTTGGCAGCAAGCACCTTTACCGCTAAGCTTTCTCACTAGCCCCACTTTCCCATAATTTTATATCCTGAATCTGCCGTTTCTGCTGTCCAGGGTAAGGCAAGCACTTGACGCCAGCCTTCTGAGCTTCTTCAAAAAGGCTATCCATTAAGTATTTAGAATTTGTTTATTGACTATCAGGAAGGTGTTGGTTATTGGAGCCTATTTCACAATCTCTTTCTCCCTTTTTGGGAATGGAATCCAGGTCCTTGCTCTCTCCAGGAGAATGCTCTACCACCGAACCACAGCTACCTTATTCTTCTTTTATATTTTCAAGGCTATTTACTTTAATTATCTTTTATCTTGTTTATTGAAAAGGTTGCCGATGAAGAGACGAATAGGGTTAAGGGCAGGGAAAGGGCTCGGAATTTCTAGGGCCCCTCTGATTGGACCATACTCTAGGGACTTCTGCACAGTCCATTTCATTGTGTTCCTTCTAACTGGCTTTCACTGGGATGCAGTGGCGGTTTTGGTGGATAGAGGCTGGGGAAACAAGAGAGTTTGTATTTCCTGACCACATCCCCTGAAAAATGACTCTAGCGAATGGTTGTAAATGGCCACAGAGAGGCTGAGGAGGGGAAGAATCTGGGGCTTGGAGGGTGCTAGTTATTCCCACCTTCTTCCCTTTGAAGCTCTGAGGAGGACTCAGGTAGGGCTCCCACACAGCCGTGGACTAGATGGTGTAGTCTGGAGCGGAGGCCATGCTGTGGTTTGAGTTAACTCTCTTCTGCAGGTTCATCTATCTGAAGAGTTGGTTCCCAGGTGGTCGCTCATCTTGAGAGATTGAGAGACCCTTGGACTTGGGGCCTATTACAGATGTGAGGTACAGGAGTAGGCCTCATAGCTTCCTCAGGCACACCATGGATGCTCTGCTTCCTGGATGGCACCCTGGAGCAGGCATCTGTCTCATCTCATAGCCATGAGGCCACCCATAGTCACACCCTCCTCTGAGATGGATTATCACCACACAAGTCATGAACTCAAATAAATCCTTTCTTCTAGAAGCTGTCAAGGGCCGGTTAGAGTGATGAAGAGCTAACTAATGCAGAAAGCTGTTGCTGTCATAAAACATGGCACTTGGGAGGCAGAGGCAGGTGGACCTCTGAGTTTGAGGCCAGCGTGGTCTACAGAGCAAGTTCCAGAACAGCCATTGCTGTTACACAGAGAAACCCTATCTTGAAAAACAGAAGCAAAACAAAGCAAAACAAAACCAAAAGAACTGATCCTATTTTTTTCTTTTTTTTTTTAGTCTTTGGGAGGAATGTGTGGAGGAATTTAGAATTGTGGGCCAGACAGGCCCTAACACTGTAGTCAGAGCTTCTTGGGCCATTCTGATAGGTGTTCAGGAGACCATACTATTGCTAGAAAGAGGGACACGGTTTGGATTCCTGAGGATGCAGAGGGGAAGAACTGGCTGGAAGTAGCAGTGCATGCCTGTGATCCAAGTTCTTGGAAGGTGGAGGCACCAGGATTGGGAGTTCAAGGACATCCTTGGCTATATAGCAAGTTGGCCAGCTTGAACTACACAATGAAATGTCCAAAAAAGAGACAAAAGAGAACAATGAAAAACAAGGAAAAACAAACAAAACCAAATACACCTAAAAATAAAGCTGGACTGTAACAGACACTGGGCTAGACGCCATTTATGTTACATTCAGATAAAGAAACTGGTTGTGTGTTGTGTCCTAACAATTTGAGTGCTGTTGCGTTCAGAAGCAATGGACTGATTTGTTCTGTGGAGAACATTGCCAGACAGCACAGCGTTCAGGTTGCCATGTGGTTTAGCTAGGATTCTGGTGAGAATTCTGAGCTATTAGATAGTGGAGAGAAAAAATGGGGAAGATTAAGAGTTTGCTGTGCACAGGGCCATGAGTCAAGGTGAAGCTGCAGGAAGGGCAGATAAGGGTTCTGCAGAGAAAGCAGCCACAGCCGCACGGACAGGAGCGCAACTAAGGACCGACTGTGCAGCTTGCTTTGGGACGGTGGGATTGGCGCAGTAAAGGTGAGATCTTATCCACTGAAGGCCTCAGGGCATAAAGCTGAAAACCCAGCTGAAAGCCCTCATTTGAAGAGTGTCTCCGCCTGGGGGTTTCTTGCTTGAAAATGGCTGCCCAGGGAAACTTCCCCTGATGAAGTCACATAGGCCCTTGGATACTGCGGCCACAGCCCAAGTGGGTCAGGCTACATTTCAAGTTGGCAGTAAGAATTGGTGTTATTTTCCATGTAGTACTGGTTTGGCAGGCAAACAAAACTCCAGACTCATGGGCTGATGGAAGTTTACACCAAGGTTACCCAAAGTTGCTGAGGTCTAGCAATCTGTAGCAATGCTACATTCTCAGCAGGGAGTCCTTGCGTGAGGGCTCTGTGCATGAAGTTTCAAGGGAGATCCCAGGATGCAGGAGGGGGCAGAAATTTGGACTTTTAAGCAGGCACTGAAAAGGCCCAGGCCAAGAGAGAGTACACATGCTGCAGGATGCAGGGCTGGAGGGACAGGACTGTACAGAAGCGATGGAGCCCGGGAGATGCTGTCTCGGCCCAGATGCTGGGCGTGGAGCTGTTGCACAGCATTCTGGTTGTCACGGGGTTGTTGATCACTGCCTTTAGCTAGGTTTCCAGTCAGAATTCTGAGCTATCAGATAGTGGAGAGAAAAAATGGGGAAGATGAACATTTGACATGCACAGGACTGTGAGTCAAGGTGAAGCTGCAGATAGGGGTTTTGCAGATAAACTTTGGGGTCTGTTTGAATTCTGGTCTTTCTTTAGTCTGCTATTCTTTCGATATTTTCCATTCCTTTGTTTTAGAATGGATATGTTTGTATCACTGTACACTGGAAGTATGTAGTGGGAGGGAAATGGGAGGAGGGGAGGAGGGGGAAAGTTGATATTTGGTTTTCCATGGGCTCTTAGTTAAGGGTTTGTTTTGAGTCTCAGAAGAGACTTTGGACTTCTGAACAGAGTTGGAACTCTAAGAGCACAGGGACTTTTTGGTCTTTATTTACTTTTTATTTCTTGTGATGCATATATATATATATATAGCATATATTTAATATATTATCTAAACTTATATAATATATAATACGTGTATATATTTAATACATTTTTGTGTGTGTGTGTGCCAGAGGTTAAGTAGGAATGTTTTCTTTAATCCCTGTCTAACTTACTGCCTGAGGCAGGGTCTCCTCTGAACCCAGAGCTCATTAATTGGCTACACTGACCAACAAGCCGTGACAATCCTCCTGTCTCCTGCCCCACAGCACCAGGGTTACATGTATGTGTTGCCATGCCCAACTATTTATATGACTTCTCACCACTCAAACTCAGGTTCATATTGTTTGAGCAGCAGTTACTTTCTGGACTGAGCCATCCCCCAGCAACTCCGGGTTTTTTTTTTAAAAGTTGTCCTGAATACGTGAATGCATCCTGTGTTATGGGACGACCATCCAGCTAGGCACAGGATGTTATTGTTTGGATGGGAACTGCGCTCCACAGGCTCATGTGTTTACAAACTTGATTCACAGCAGGTAGTGCTGTTTCAGGAAAGCAAGAAATCTTTAGAAGGTGGGACTTAGCTAGAGGAAGTGGGTCACTGGGAGGTAGGCCTTAAGGAGTTGCAGCCTTGCCCAGCGTCTGGTTGACTTCTTTGCTTTCTGGCTGATGACATGACGTGCCCAAGGGTCCTTCTACCCCCACATGGAGCTGCTCATGCATCCGAGTTTTCCTCACGATGAGCTGTGTTATCTCGAGTAGTGAGTCAAACACACCCTTCCTCTCTTGAGTTTCTTCCTTTAGGAGTTTTCATCCTGGTGATGGGAAAAGTAACTAGGCCAATAAGATCTTTGTGTTTATTATGGGTGTTTTGCCTGTATATATGTCTCTGCTATGTGAGCATGCAGTGCTCAAAGAGGCCAGAAGAGGGCACCGGAACCCCTGGAAATGGAATTAAAGCTGTCGCATGGGTTCTAGAACCCTGGTGTCTCTGGAAGAACACCCAGTGCTCTCAACTGCTGAGCCATCATCTTTCCACCCCCAAGATCATTATATATACCATGGACAGGTGTGTAGCCATTTCTTCAGAATTTAAACATCCCTCTAAAGCGCAGGCAGTAAACAAAACTTCCCTATCTCAAGAAGCTCCTAAAACAGGATTCAGAGGTGTCTCCCCGAAAGTATAGAAGCAGAGAGGACTTCTGGGGAGAGGAGACTTGTTGATTTGCTGAGCTGCCTGCAGGCAGTGCAAGGTAACTAATTGTTATTGTGCCTGAGGTGCCGGGGGTGGGGTGGGGTGGGGGTGGAGGTTTGGTAATGCAACTGCCTTTGAGTCATCCAAGCTCCAGCATGGAACCCCAACAAACTCATCAGTTCACTACAGATATTTGTCTCCCCAGGAAAGTCACCCAGCATGGTCCTTCTCCACACCTCACCATGGACAGACGCTGCCCAGCAGGACCCATGGGGGTGGTGGGCCCTTAGTGGAGGAAGGGAACACAGAAGCTTGGATGGGAGGGGGCAGCATCAGTGGTGAGGGGAGACCAGAGTCTTCTCATGCAGGCGGAGAGGGCAGTGGAGTGAGTCATCTTCCAAGAAGGGGGCTTTAAGCCGCTCCCTCTCCATCACTAGCAAGACCAAGACGGGAGCTTCTGCTAGCACTGGAGAGAGCTGATTCCGTAGAATGCAAATGAGGCGGTTTTCGGAAGGCTCAGGGGTTGTGTGTATCTGGAGGTGGGATAATACAGGAAGGGGAGAAGATTCTGGCAGTGAGGGACAGTGCTTGAGCCTCCATCCACCATCCATCAAACACGTCTCAAGCATGCCGGAGCACGCAGGAGACCCGGGAAATAGATATGGGGACGTACCTGGAGGAAATAACCTTTGAGCTGAGCTGGTGATTAAGAGGCTTGAGATGGGGCTGGAGGGATGGCTTTGTGGTTGAGAGCACAGGTCCAGAGGACCCAGGTTCAATGGCTCACAAGAGTCTGTAACCCCAGGCCCTGGGGATCTGACACCATTTTCTGGTTTTCTTGGGCACCGTATGAATGTAGCACACAAACATACGTTCAGATAAACACTCATCCACATAAAATAATAAATAAAATCCCTCCCCCCCCCAAAAAAAAAGAGAAAAGAAAAGAAATCAGAGGCTGGTGGGTGGCTCCATTGAAGGCTTTCCACGAGAGTACAGGGCATGGGCGCAGATTTGGGGGCACGAGAAAGTACGATATACCACAGCAAAGTTAGCGTGCCAAGGATAGCATGCCACGCCTTGGTATCCTAAAAGCGGTGAGAATTCGCCGAATGCTCTAATCTGGAGAGATTTGAACTTTTCAAGAGTCAACCCTGGAGGCAGAGCTGAGGAGGGTTGGAGTGAGGCCCAGGAGCAGGGGTGGGAGAGCATCTACAGCAGGACCAGATGATTTGAATGAAGCCTAAAGCAGTGTGGACAGGGACCAGGCATGCTTAGAAATAAGCAGGCTGACCAGACATCTGGTTTGCAGCCAGGGGAAGCGGAGGCTGGGAGGAAGCCAAGCGTCTGGTTTGGGCCACTGGGTGGATGGCAGTGCTCTTTGTGGCACACGGGAAGCCTGGTTCTTCCATCTGTCTGCCTCCAGGCTCCATTCTTCCCCCCGGAGATTCTGCACAGCTCCCCTTCTCTGGTCCCCATGGCAGGATGTTTCCTGTGGTCATTCCTTGGGGATTTGTAGCTCTTCGAGGCTCTGTTTTCCAACCCTGTCTTTATTTGCTGGTGTAATGACTGGTGGGCTTTCAGGCAGTGAGGAGAGGGAGGGCTCCTGTCCCTAGTACCCCCGCCCCCACCCCGGTGTCACGCAGCAGCACCTGACGTGGGTGAGATCCTTTGCGCGCAGAAATGAACAAGATCCAGTCTTTACTGGAAGGTGGGGGCGCTCACAAAGGTTGCTTTTTAGTTTATTTCAAATTCGGGCTACAGTATATTTGAAGTCAACAGGAAAAGGTGCCAGAAGTGGAGATACTGAGAAGACGGACTCCTGGACCCTAGTGTGGCCGACACTTGAGGCTAATTTGCTGGACCGAAGGAGCAGCAACTATTCTTAAGGCCTCTTGGCAACACTGGTGGCTGGAGCACACAGACGTTTAACACTGCAAAATCACCCGTCTTTAAGTTTTGTTTCCTCCCTTATTTGTTGGGTGTGAAGATGTCCTGGAGCCCCAATTTTTATTTCTATAAAGTAGGGTGAGATGGTCCACCTTCCTGGGATTGTCTTATGAACTAGGTGGGATAGATTATGGAAGAACTTGGCACACAGTAGGTCCTCCGCAGCCACAGGAATGCACACACTTCTTAGGAATGGCAATTAAGAATGCGAGGCGTGGCTTCTCCTGTAATGACCGTGCTGCAAGGGGAGAGGCACGGCTAAGATTTATAGAACAGATCGTGAACGACTTCACGCAGTTTGATAAGAAAAAGAACTTCAAAGTTTATTTTAGGGTGCAGGGGATACTAAAAGTGATCCTCGTGGCAAAGAGGTTTAGACTCTGAGGTGTGGTACCACTTACCCAACATTGCAGAGTGAGTCAGGGACAGCACCCAGACATGCCTGGGAAGCTGAGAGTGAGGTCATTTCTTTTTTCACTGAGCTGCCCCCCAAAAGCAGTGACTTGGGCAATGCTCAGGTTCTCATTTCTGACACCTCTGGCAGCCCCTAATCCTACCCCAGGCATTTAAAACAGGTTCCCAGTTTCGGGCTTCCACCTAGGCTTCTCAGCAGGGGCTGTCCAGGAAACCCCTTCTATGTGAAGCAGGTGTGGGCGTGGGAAGGCTCCTTGGAGATGAATCACCGCTGCCGCCTCCTTGGTGAATCACGCTCGGGGCTTGGGAACAGCTTGCTGGTGGACGTGAGGGAGAGCCGAGAGCTGCATTGCAATGATAAATCTCCACCACTAGAAGGCAGAAAAGGGACAGGCAAAACCGGAGCTGGCCAGGGCTGGCACTCAGAGGGTGGAAGGACTGTAAGGGCCAGTCAGTGCCTGGGATGCTCCACCGCCTGCTTCTGTCCTGGATTCTCTGCTGGAGAATGTCAGAACAGATTGGGGCGGGGAGGGGGGGGAGCTGGGGTGGGATGGGCTCATCCACCCGGTGTTGTCTGTCCTGATGTTCTAAATACAGATGCTCAAGGTCACACAGAAAGTCAGAGGCAAGTCAGTCTGCTTTGGGAAGTTTCAAGAGCATAGCTATTGGATGGGGCACAGATGTGGCCTGCATCTCTGAGATGTGGACAGGTGTCCAAGTCCTGCTGCCTCTGTCCAGCCCCCTCTCTCATCTTGTCCCTGTCTCCCTGGTTCCTCTGTCACTATTATGCTCTTATTGATCCATTCCTCCAATCTTTTTTCTTCCTGACTCTTCCACCTGACTGTTTCTCTGCCCTCTTCAGCCTCCATCCCTGTCCTCTGGGGACTTGGGTCCTTTTCTGGGTCCCTATGGCAGGATGTTTCCTGTGGTCACTCCTCAGGGATTTGTAGCTCTCAGAGGCTCTGTTTTCCAACTGTGTCTCATTGCCGCTCCTGGGACTCAGAGGAGACGTTATTATTTACTAGCATGTTCAGTGGTGAGCTTTCAGGCAGGGAGCAAAGAGAGTCCCCTGGCTCCTACCTACCCACCAGCCCCAGTGACCTCTGTTGCCAGTCAGCAGCCATAAACTCTGGGAGGCACCTGGTGTGGGCGAGATTCTGTGCTCATGCAGAAATGAATAGGACCCAGTATTCATCAGTGAGCTCACCACAAGGCCAGAGTGAGAGAACGCCAGTGCACAGTGGATCTGTGTAAATAAGGAGCCGCTCAGGACAGAGGGAGGACACCGGGAGTGCGGCGTATGTGCCAGGACAGGTAGAAATGGAGTCTAGCTGGGTTAGAGGAGCCCTTTCAAGTGACCTTCAAAGGGTAGATGGGATCTCAGGAGAAGGAGACACACGCGGGGGTGTGGGCAAATTCTGAGCAGGGCCATCAGTGAAGCCAAGGGCCTTGGCTTCAGCACGTGTTTGTACACTTGTTCAGAGAGCCACGACTGGCAGGGAAGCTGGAAAGCAGTGGGTGTTAGCGCGAAGGGTGTTTCCCTGTGCACTTAGCACGCAGGGTGCTCTACTGTGCACTTTACGGAAGAGACACCATGTAGTTTCTGAGTGGAGAGGGATTTAATGTGAATAAAGTGAAGTCACTGTGAGTGGCAGGAAATTGTTCCCCGTGGGCTCCTCCCCGGGGTGGAGAGTTTTTACCTCTACCTAAAGTTTTTACCTCTACTTAAGTAGGTTGTGAAGGGAAGGGAAGCATCATGAGGAGGGGGACACTCAGGTGCCTTGGAGAGGAGGGGGGACTCTGGGTGCCTTGCAAAGACAGAGAAGAGGACACTGGGGGAGCCAAGACCCACTTTATCTGTGCTCTGCAGCTGGTTGGCACAGTGACCCCAAAGCAGAGACCTGAGGGTCTGATTCTGCTCACTCACAGGTTTCCATGGGGTCACTATCCTCATCTCCCTCGGTGCTGCCTGGTGAGGGGCTCCACGTTGGCACTTGTGGGTTGGGGTTTCCGGCTGCTGCTCTGGCCTTGGGGAGCAGGGTGTGCCTCTGAGTCACCACCTGGGCATCTGGGCCTGGAACCATGTGAGTCACCCAGCACAGGGGGAGCAGAGAGAGGGTGCCTGATGTCTGCAGGGGAAGAGAACTGGGCCCACAGGAAGGGCGGTGCCCAAGTGGGGGGGGATAAAGAACAGAAGGGGGGCAGTCTTGAGGTCAGCTCTTTCCTGAAGACCCCTCCCTTGGGCCCAGTTGAAGGACACAGTGTCCTTCTCCATGGAGAAGACACAGTGGGGGTGGTGAGGGCCAAGGCTGGGTACAGGCCCCTGTTTTCAGCTCTGGGTGGAGGAGTCATTCCCACCCATTCACCTAGATAGGAAGAAGGAAGAAGGAAGGAAGGAAAGAAGGAAGGAAGAAGAGGAGGTTCATGTCTCCCTTTTTTTCTCTTTTGCGTCTTACACAGACTGCTGCTCACTGAATCTGGGTCTGGTACAGAACCATTGCCCTTGCTCATTTTGAAGTAGTTTAAACAAACGTAGCCACCTCCCTATCTCTTTAAGAGGGATTCTGGTGCCAGGCTTTCAAAACAAAACAAAACAAGCAACAACAAAAGATTCCTTAGACCTCCTGACATCCTCTAGATGTCTCCTGCTGCTCTTTTGAACCCCAGCTTTCTGGGGAGCCTGGAGAGCTTCTCTCTGTCTCTTTCTACCTCTCTTACACACACACACACACACACACACACACACACACACACACACACACACACCACACATATCCATGAGCACAGGCTGTGAAGTTGCCACCCACCGTGTGTCCCCGCATCTTCTGACACAGGAGGAAACTGTGACTCACAGGCATAATATGAGAAGCAGGCTTGGAATGAGTCTCTAGGCCCCAGGACAGAAGCTGCCTCCCCTCTTCCCTGACCAGGCTCCCCTTTCCCACAATGCCTTTGTTTCCATGTTGAGGCCCAGATGAGCTCAGGGATGCCCTTAGCTGGAACTGGAGGCTCCTCCAGCTGGTGCTGAAGCCAGTGTTTTCTGAGAGGGATGGGCCAAGAGAAAGTGTGTGGGGTGGCAGGAGGCCAGATTTTATCAAGATCAGGTTGGGACAGGTTCTGTTTCCCAAAAATGACAAATTGGAGGCCAGTAGGGTTCGCATATAAATCCCTACCCTGAGTGTCTTGGCCGCTGTATTTCCTCCTGGGTCTCTCCACCACCTGGTCTGGTGAGTACTCTGTCCTACACAGGACCTAGGTTTCGATCTTTGTTCCATTATCTCAATCCTTGTTCTTGTAGTTTTCTCTGACTTCCTAGTGGGACTTCCCATTTGAAGAGACCCTTTGTGAAGTTTTGGATGGAAGGACCTTCCCTAGAATCCCCTGCGAGGGTTTAGGTTATTCTGTGGCCTGTTCTCTCATCTCTGGGTCTGAGGTCTCTGTTTCTTAGTTTAGATATGTCTGTCTAGGGCCTCATTTTTGGGGTTTAGGCCTAGGAGTAGGCCATGGATATGTGGGGGTAGAGGCGGATGTAACTGCCATGAAGCGTATCTGAAATCCCCCACTTAGGAGACTGAGGTAGGAAAGTCATGAGGTCAGGGTCTGACTGCGCTGCACAGTGAGATGTCGCAAAAGCAGTCAATACTGGGATCTATTAGGAATAAGAAGCCAGAGACAGGGTCTCAGTGCTTAGCCCCGCCTGGGTCCCGTGCCCGGGTAGCGGCAGAGTCTTGCCCAAGGCTGCTTACTGTGCTGTTCTAAGCGGATGAGGGTGGGGCTTGCGGAGGCAGGGAACTTTCCCTGCCTCCAGCACTGGCTCCTCTGGCTTACCCTGGAACCCACCCAATATTCTTAGAGGAATTTGGAAAAAGTGACCTCTGAACTCTGACCTCATCTCTTCAGCTTCTAGCCCGATCCCAAGACACTGGGCATTTAATATGTTTTAGTTCTAACCCCAACAGGATCCTTCTTGATGGGGAGAATGTTCAGTTGTCTCCATCCTGCTCCCTGTCTGCAAAGAACCAGCATGTGCGGCACAGCTCGCAGCCTATCACACTAGCAGAGTCCCTGTCGGAAGGATGGCAGAGACTCTGACTTCAGGAGACTAGGGTCTGTGAAAGCTTTGACCCCTGCACGGGGCCTCATACTCTTGGACTGTTCCCATGGCTGCTGCCAAGCAATCCCGGGAGCCCATGGACACATTTATGCTCTACATTCCTGGCACAGACAGGAGTCAAATTGAGCTTCTAGACACCCTGCAGCCTCCTCCCATCCCCCTCTCTGCCTCCTGTAGACACTCGAGTAGGGAGGCCTCCCCGAAGAGGTGTGTCCCTAGAATACGAAATCCTGCTTTAGGTGGCTCCAGATCACAGGAGAGGTTTAATGTTTGAGTGCAGTCTGAAGTGGCTGTGTGAACCCTGGTCCTCAGGGAGACACACTTCCAGAGCAGGATGCAGGCAGCGCCTAGCCATTTCGAGAGGGTAAGCTTGGTGGAACAGAAGCAGATCTTGTAGACTGGACTTGAGGCCCCAAGTTCCTTGATGGTGTTCTTTTGTGTTTCTAGATTCAAGATGTCCAGTCCACTGGAAGAGGCTCTGGCTGTGATGGTCTCCACCTTCCACAAGTACTCCGGTCAAGAGGGTGACAAGTTCAAACTCAGCAAGGGGGAGATGAAGGAGCTTTTGCATAAGGAACTGCCGAGCTTTGTGGGGGTAAGTGAGGCAGGCCAGGAGGGGAGGCGGGGAGCGATAGGTGGACACACAGGGTAAATCTTTTCCCATTTTCATTCTCAAGGTGCCTCCTGGTGCTTGTGCCAGGGTGGGGCTGAGGATCTCCCCATCAGCTTCCACTCCCCGGTCCCTGGGGTGGCAGTTAGTCTATGTGGGAACGGACTTATCAATGGTTAGCCCCTTCACTATTCCTGAGCACACTGCTGTGGGGGGGCTTCAGAGTCCATTGGTAGAATCTTGTTATCTGCTAGTGGAATAGTCCCAAGCTCAGGGACGGGAGGCAGCTGGCCCAGGGTCGCACAGGGATATTACTAGGGCATTAGTTTCTCCTTTTATTTTACACATTTGTATGGTAAGCCAAGAAAGCATGCAGAAAGAATGGATTCCAGCTAAGGCATGCACCCTGGGGCATTTGGCAGCGAGGTGCACCTAGGTCTCAGTTTGCTTCTTGTCTTGAACAGACTAACGGGTAATCCTAGAGACTCAGGTCTCAGGCCTTAATATGAGGCAGGGCTTACTTTTTTTTTTTTCTCCATTTCGGGTTAATTCTCTCCCATTGTTTTGGCTGGTATTAAAAAGTTCATCTTTTCTGAATTCAGCCAGCTGAATTCAGGGCAGAAAGCTTTGATTTTTCTCATCATCAAGATGAAGCTGGGATCCAGCAGAGATTAGAGTTCATACCTAGTCTGAGGAACACCCAGTACCCAGCATCCCCCACTCCAGCAAGCATGCTGGAAACTTTTTTTGGGGGGGTGGGTTGGGTTTTTTCTTTTGGTTTTTCGAGAGGGGGTTTCTCTGTAGCTTTGGAGCCTGTCCTGGAACTAGCTCTTGTAGAGCAGGCTGGCCTCGAACTCACAGAGATCCACCTGCCTCTGCCTCCTGAGTACTGGGATTAAAGGGATTGCCACCACCACTTGGCAATGCGGAGACTATTACATCATAGTCAATCTGTCCTTTCTCACTGGGCCTTCTTGGTACCTCATGGGGTCTCCTGCCACTGTGCACCTGGCTGCCCAGTGGGGAGGGGACGCAGGATACTAATATAAAGGGGAGGTTTTGGCTGTGGGTAGGGCAGGAGCTGGGTGATAACTCCACTCCCTGCCACTTTCAGGAGAAGGTGGATGAGGAGGGACTAAAGAAGCTGATGGGCGACCTTGATGAGGACAGCGACCAGCAGGTGGACTTCCAGGAGTACGCCGTGTTTCTGGCCCTGGTCACCATCATGTGCAACGACTTTTTCCAGGGGTCCCCAGCCCGGCCCTGAAGCAGAGCGCTCCACACCCTGCTGTGTGTCTCCTGAGCCCATAGGGCTCTCTATTTTTTTTTTAATTTTTGTACTAAATAAACTTTTGTTTGTTCATTTGTGGACAACATTGTGATGACTCAATTACGCTCTGTGCCCTGGGTGGAACAGTTAAAGGGCTGGAGACAGAAAGTGCTCTGGTTTCCGACACCTTCTGCTCTCCAACTCTCCTGAGGTCAAAGGGTCTACTCTTTGGGAGTTCACAAAATGAGATTTTGGGAATTGGGGTATGCTGATAACATTTTATTTTGCTAAGAAAAGTATTTTAAAAGGCAGGTTGGGCATGGTAGTATAACCTTTAATCCCAGCACTCAGGAGGCAAGGCCAGGGAAGAGAGGCAGGGCAGGGGCAGAGACAGGGCAGGGGCAGGGGCACGGGCAGAGACAGAGGCAGGGACAGGGGGGAGGGGACAGAGGCAGGGGCAGGGGGCAGAGTCAAGGGCATGGGCAGAGGCATGGGGCAGGGACAGGGGACAGAAGCAGGGGCAGAGGCAGAGGCAGGGACATGGTCAGGGGCAGAGGCAAGGACAGTGGGCAGGGGCAGGCAGCAGAGGCAGCAGGTCTCCAGAGTTTGAGGCCAACCTGGTCTACATAGTAAGACCCTGCCTCAAAACAACAAAACGAAACAAAACACACATACACACAAAAACCCCAAACCACAAAAAGACAAATACCACCTACAACTACAATCATTTCACCTCCCTCCCCAGTTTCAACAGAGAAGGGAGGATATAATCTCAGAACACAGCGCAGCCCTTAACATTTGGGACTAAAGGGTGAGCGGTCCCAAGAGTGGCTCAGGGAGCAGCGCTGGCCTAGCCAGCCCCGAGTTTAACTAAGGGCTCCTTGTTAGATCCCAGGCCTGGGGCCGGGTTCTCGTTTTCAGAAAGTTTCCTATCCACTTTCAAGTTGGCTAGCTCAGTTCTGAGTTTACTCTCTCCCTGTTGAACTCTGCTAAAACCTCTTAGGAGCCCGCTCAAGGCAAGAATTCTTATGTTTTGCCATTTCCCCTAAAACTGTAACCTAAGCTGCTATATATCCTGCATCCTATGGCAATCAGGTGATAGTTGAGCACATGGTTCACCAGCTTTCCAGCATATAAACACCAGGCCCTAGAGTTCACTCTTCCTTACCTCTGTCCAATTTTATCTTTTAATTTACTATTCTTGAAAGGTTTTGACAGCTACTGGATTTTGTACCAGTCATACAAGCATTCGGAAGTTACGCAAGGCCCGATCTGTGATGATTTAACTAAACTGGCACCTGAGCATTAGACGTCTTGAAGGTCAGTTCAAGTTTGGTTCAGTGACTCAGATGGCCTCCTAGCTACCTGTTGCTGTAGAATGAACCATTTTAAGACATGCTAGGTGAAAACATACATTTATATCTCTTATGGTTCTGTGGGTAGGCTGGAAATGGTTGTGGGGGTCTCGGGCAGTTGCAGGCTACCATCCCTCAAGGGGCTCGCTCAGCGTGCTTTGTACTTGGTGCTAGTTGTGTGGCTGAAGCTCACACAGAACCATCAGTGTGCTGCTAGATTTATGCCGATTTGACACAAACCGTAGTCATCTGAGAGGAGGGAACCTTGACTGAGAAAAAGATCCGGCTGTGGGCAAGCCTATTTTGTTAGTGATTGGTGGGGAGGGCCAAACCCATTGCGGGCAGGGCCACTCCTGGGCTGGTAGTCTAGGCTTCTATAAGAAAGCAGGCTGAGCAAGTCGTGGGGAGGGAGGCAGTAAGCATGGCCTCTGCATCTGTTCCTGCCTCCAGGATCCAGCTCTGTTTGAGTTCCTGTCCTGCCTTCAGTGCTGGACCACAGAGCACAAGTGTAAGCACCATAAACTCTCCCCCACGTGCAGTTCGTCATGGTGTTTGTCGCAGCAACAGAAAACCTAACCGAGACAATCGCTTACTGGATCCCTCTCTTGACACTCCAGCAGGGTGTCAAGAAAGTGGGCTTCTCTCTTTTTATTACCATGAAAAGAGACCATTTGTTCCAGATGGGGCCTCTCCCGGCCCTAGGTGAGCAGAGGGGACAGAGCTGTCACATGGTCTCTCACCTGCTCCTTCCTCCTCTTCAGAACTCTGTCTGATCTACTCTGCAGGAGACCCCCACACATCAGAGTTTCCTGGGGAAGCAACAAAACAGCCAGGAGAGCATCGCTTTTGTGTTGTTATAATTATTATCCATCTCCTCTTTTCATTAAAAAAAGCCAAGGTGTCAGCATACCCAGCTAGGAGTAGCCGCATTACTTTGCTGAGCCCCAAAAGATGTAGGCAAAGCCCTGTACACAGGGTCACGACTGCTGTGTTAACAAGGCAAAGGTTCTGGAGGACAAAGCTTTTCCGGTCTCATCTTCACTCACTCTGTTACCCACCTAGAGTATGGACACTGAGCCCTGGAGGCCTAGCAGCCATGTTGTGACCAGGAATCACAAGCATAGTGTAGGCGATGGTGTGCTGTGGGTTTAAAGAAAAAACACAAGGAAAGGACATTCCCTGGGCCCTCAACCCAACCCCAAACTACCTACAGCAGACTTGTTATGTAAAGTGATTGAAGTCAGACAAGTTTTCTGCAATTTACTGCTGAGTAAACTACAGATTAGTAAAGAATGTGACATTGTTCATATTTCTCTGTGTGCGCACGTGTGTGCATGTGTGTGTGTGCGAGAGTGAGGCTATGCTATGGCATACGTGTGGAGATCAGACAGCAGCTCCTTCATGCGTGGTCCTCCTGAAGCTGAGTCAATCTTAATGATTTGTTGTTGAATGAAACGCAACAGAAAACGATGCCCTGGGAATTCTGAAATACATCTTAGGAACCTTTCAGCTTCCAGTGGAGCCTCTTGCAATGCTCATGCTCAGGGTGTCAGAATGTGTCGAAAGCGAGGGGCCATGCTCTGAGAAGCCCAAGCTACGTGGGGAGACCACAAGTTGGATCTTTCTTCCCCGGGAAACTCTGATGTGTGTGGGCCGCTTGCAGAATAGATCAGAGTTCTGAAGAGGAGGAAGGAGCCGGTGAGAGGCCACGTGACAGCCACTCGCTCTCAGCGCTCTGCCCTCCCCACACACCTAGGGCTGGGAGGCAAGGCCAGGCAGGTCCCCTGGAAGAAATGGTCGCTTTCCATGGCAATCAAAAGACAGAAGCCCACTTTCCTGACACCCTGTTGGAGAGGAATCTGGTAAGTATGGGTCAGGGAGTCATGATGCCAGTAATTAACGTCTCAGGGCAGTTCTCAAACCTCCTTGCAGGCACACTGTCATTTCGGCCTCATGGTAACCCCAAAGGGGCTATTATTAAACCTTTTTACGGATGGGAAAGCGGAGGGGGCAGCTCCGGCCATTTGTGCTTGGTCCACTCATGCTCCAGCCGTTTAATCCTGCCTGTGCCCGCACCTCGCAGATGAGGAAACAGAGACCAGGGATGTTAAGGGCTAGTGTCTGGCCTTGACCCATGTCTGTTAGAGAACTCCTCATCCCTCTGGGACCCTGGGCCAGCAGACTGGGCCTCTCTCCTCTTTCTGAAGCCATCTCCAGAGCTTTGGACTTTATGTGACCTGGAGGGGACCTGGCTGAATATGGTTCAGTTGTACCTGGCACATTGGCCCAAGTCACAGGGAGATGGGGGCCTCCTTGCAGGGGGTTGGCTCTGTGAACTCTGATTTCTTTTGGTGCTACATAGAAGTGGGCTTCTCAGTTTTGGATTTGGACAGTCAGTTGGGCTAGCAAGACCAGACTTATCTTGCTGCCTCTGAGGTTTCCCCCAATCGGAGAGGCTAACCACTCCATTTGGTATTGGACAGAATAACCGACATCAAAAGGCTGAATGCAAACAAACAAGCTTCCCCATTCATTGTGCTGAGGCGGAGGAGGGTCTGGACATCACTTTTTTTAACAGTTAAAATTTTTTTTATGGTTTATTAACTTTGTTTTATGTGCATGGGTGTGAAGTGTCAGATCCCCTGCAACTGGATCTTCAGACAGTTGTGAGCTGCCATGTGGGTGCTGGGAATTGAACCCGGGTCCTCTGGAAGAGCAATCAGTTCTCTTAATCACTGAGCCATCTCTCCAGCCCCTGGACATCCTTGCTTGTCAAGGACCTGTGACCAGATCTCCCCATTCCCCCTGGAATTGCTGCTGGGATGAGAATTGTAGCAACCACACCTCCAGTCAGACCACCATTTTATGGTGTGGCTCAGAGAGATCTCTAGTGCTCTGTGGAAAGGGAGACTGAGGCCAGCGTGAGTTAGTTACCTAATCTAAGATGATTGCTCACTCAACCACTCAGAATGGAGCCTAGGGAACAAGTAAAAAGATCTAATCCAGAAACCCAGGAAAATGGGAATACGGTAAATAGACATTCCCTTAACCCAGCAGTCAATGTCTTTCTACCTTAAACAAGGGGGAAGACGAGGGTCTTAGACTAGGGATGGCTCGAGACTTCCCTGTGCCTTTCCTGTGATCTGGAATAGGACATGGAGAAACGAGGTTGATACACGTGCGGTCGGTCACAAGGCAGTGACGTGGCTGTGATCTTGAAAACGTCTTAGTTACTCTTATATCAGCGTCTTTAGCCTTGACTGGGGAGGAGAGGGGCTGGGGTAAGTTGCTCCTGTCCTGGGAGTCCAGACAAACAATCTTTAAATGACTAATGTGTCTACGTGCAGAGTTCAGCAGGAACTGACCCGGAGGTTAAGGTAGCAAAGGAGACAAGCACAGACGGCGGAAGTTCCTAGAGTTTTCACCCTTATTTAGTTATTTGCGACAAGGCATTGCTGTGAAACCTAGGCTGGGCTCAGACTTTCAGCCATCATCCTGCCTCAGCCTTCTAGGAGTACAGACGCACAGTCTGCCAAGTTTGACTTCATCTTGTTTTAGTTATCCATTGGATGTTCCTGTGGGCCAGAGGGCAGTGGATAAGGTAAAGTGGCTTTCAAGCCAGTGCTTGAAAAATACCATAGGTGATCTGTTTTGTTTTTGAGACAGGGTCTCTCTGTGTATCCCTGGCTGTTCTGGAACTAGCTCTATAGACCAGGTCGGTCTCGAACTCACAGAGATCCGCCTGCCTCTGCCTCCTGAGTGCTGGGATTAAAGGCGTGTGCCACCACTGTCCAGCACCTAGGTGGCTTTTCTCATTTTAAATCAAACATCAGAGATGTCAGTTGAGCTAGGAGACTTGCTCAGCTCATCACGGCCAATGCTATTGATTTTCTAAGTCAACTAAGAGCAAGCAGAGATGGCTCCACACTTAAGAGCATCTACTGTTTGTGCTGGGGAACCGGGATTGGTTCTCAGCCCCCACATAGCACTCAGTTAAGGGTTCTGGATCAATGCAGTGAACTGGTACCCCACTCCATAGCTCCCATATGGGTCACCTGATCTCTCTACCAGCTTGCTGTTCTCATCTGTGCAGTGGACACAACCAGCTATTGGTTTGGTAGTCAAAGCAAGCAGCAGATCTGACCTCTACAGGTTCTTCTTGGTCCCAGTTTAGATTCTCTTCCTATTCCCCAGCTCCAATTCCATAGCTTTGACTCTGGCTCCAGCTTTCTCCCTGGCCCAGTGCTGGTTCCAGTAACCAGATACCCCGTCCCATATGTTCTTCCTACTTGGCTCAGAAGATCAAAGCGGAGGTTGATTGTTTTGGTCAAGTTCATTTAACTTCACGGGGCTATTGGATTTGGGTGATCATTCTGGCCCTGGGGCTCAGGCCCCTTTGCCAGAAGTAAATAGAATTTCCAGATTCTTGGGAGCCTCTATTTTTTCTCTGGGGTGCAGGACCAGACACTGCCCTTTAGAGGGGTGGTTGTTTTCCAGGAATCTTAGGTGATGGTGGTGATAGCAAGGAGACAGAAAGGGAGCCAGGGAGAGTCAGGGCTTCAGCTTGTAAGAAGCTCTGCCAGATCGGCTAGCATCTGCTGTCGCCCTTCACACACTATCTTGCTGAGCCTTTGAGGCAATGCTTCTCAGTCTCCAGCAGCAGCGAATTTCTCGCATTTCTCGGAGGTCAGCTCACCTGTCCTGGGGGAGCTATGTAAGGTGAGGAGTCCTGGTACAAGGTTCAGCCCAAGGGAGGGGATGGAGTGTGTGGACAGGAGAGAGTGGGAAGGAAGGAGGGTGGTTCTAGTCCAGGCCCTGGAACTGGGGTCCACTGCTGAGCACTGGGGGTCACTGCAGAAAAGGGGTTCCGGGTAGATGCTGGAAAACTTCCAGTAGGGCAGGGAGATTCCATGCACTTTAGGAAGGGGTTTTGGGAACCAAGGGAGGAGAATTTAGAGTCCTGACCTCCTTCTTTGTGGAGGCAGAAGCTGAGTAAGATGGTCTGGTGGGGAAAGACCAGTCCCTACTCCCTCCATCAAGGGAACTCAGGGTGTTTCTATTGAGTTAGACTTGGGGGCCAGAGCTTTCGCATTGCCTCAGTAACAGCTAGTAACACAATGTATTTCGAAATGTCCTTTTTTCCTCCCTCCTTCCCCTCTCCTCCCTCCCTCCCTTCCTCCCTTTTCCCCTCCTCTCCTTCCTTTTTTTTTTTAAACAAGGTCTCACTGTGTAGCTGTCCCTGGCCTGAAACTTGCTGTGTAGACTAGGCTGGGCTTGGGCTCACCGACATCGGCTTGCCTCTGCCGTTCAAGCACTGGGATGAAAGACATGTTCCACCATCTAAGCCAACACTTTGGATTCTCAGGGTAAGAACCTTCCAAACCCTCTTTGGAGGGAAAAAAAACTAAATCTCTAACAAGGTGAAGGGCAAACATGTTGAAGTCAGCTGATGAGGAGGGGTGGGGTTTTGAGTGGAGGGGCGGGGTTTGAGTGAAGGCCCAATTAAGTGTTCTTTCCATGTTCATCCATGTTCGTCCGCCAACCCCACATCTCCACCAAAACAAGTCTCTTGGCTTCTCCCAGTGCTCCCCGCCCCCTCCCGTGGACAAGGATGCAGTGTTCCTAGGACCCGTGACTGTGCCCAGAAACATGAAGGGCTGTTGGATAAGAAAGGGGACTCAGAAGCTAGGCTGCGGGACTCTTCCATCTTATTAAACATTCATTTGTTATTGTCTGTTTCTCGCACTAGGTTGTCATCTCCCTTGAGAGGTACTGTGCCTGTTTTGTTTATGTTATATCCCGGATGCCTCGTATCAGCGCTCTAATTACTTGTATGCACAGTGAACCTGCCACCCACTAGTAGTATGACCCTGGGCCAGTCACTGCCTCTCCGCGTTAATATTTACCAAGCCCTTATGATATTTTAGTAACGTTTATTCCGTGAGCCTTGCCGTGCTGGCTCAAACCCACAACAACCCTATGAGATGGTTAACTGTTTTTATTTCTATCAGGGAGAAAACCAGATCCCAAGAGGAGAGGTGACAAGCTTAAGGTGGCTGGTAGCAGGTGGGAATAAGTCATTGACCTAGAAGCAAATTAATTGCTGGTCCACTCTGTCCCCTCCTTCTGCTGCGGTGTGACCATCTCTGTCCTCTTCCCTAAACTCCTCATAACTTCTTGCCAATAAAACATGATTAATCACAGTTCTTCCTTCTACGCAATTGCTTACTCCCCTCACCTGCACGGCGGGCAACCTCCAGGAGGAGATGGTGGCCCAGCAAAGCTGGGTGCTGGGCCTAGGATGAGGTCAAGGGCTTTCAGACTGGCCGTACAGGCATGAGGGCTTTGTCACCGGCTGGGAAGCCAGGCTCCTCTTCTCCTTCCCATACTCTTCTGGGTGCTGGATTTTCTCTCTGTGAACCAGGGAAGCTTAGGGGTAGGGAGAGAACAGAGAAGCAACAGGAGAGGATTTCCATGTCTGGGAAATGGCGGTCTCCGCCTGGGTCAGCTAAGAATGGCAGGAAATGCTGGACAGAGTTAAAATGATCTTTTTCAAAACATGAAAGGACTGAAAGGCATTAAGAAAAAACCTAGACCAGACATGGCGCCGCACGCCTTTAATCCCAGCACTCAGGAGGCAGAGACAGGCAGATCTCTGTGAGTTTGAGCTAGCCTGTTCTACATAGGATCTCTAGGATAGCCGGGGCTATGTAAAAAGACTCTGTCTCATAAAACAAAACAAAACAAAAAGCCCCTATTGTGTCTGGAGAGACAGCTCAAATGTTAAGAGTACTTGTTGTTTGGCTGAGGACTCAGCTTTGGTCTCCAGCACCCACCCACCACCCTCTTCTGATTTCCTTGGGAGAAGGCACGTGTTATATAGAGATATGGGCACTCACACATAAAATAAAAATAAAGGTATCTTAAAAAAATAAAAATCATTTCAGGCTGGAGAGATGGCTTAGAGGAGCCCTGACTGCTTTTCCAGAGGTTCTGAGTTTGATTCCCAGCACCCACATGGCAGGTCACAACTGTCTGTACCTCCAGTTTCAGAGGACTCATCACCCCCACACAGACACACATGAAGCTAAACAGGAATGTGCATAAAATAAATAAATTAATTAATTAAAAATGTTTCAAAATTAAAAAAAGAAGAAAGAAAAAGAAACCCCATCAGAATTCTAAGTGATGGCTGGAGAGACAGCTGAGCTAAGGGTGTGTGCTGTTTTTGTGGAGGACTAGAGCTTGTTCCCAGCACCCACATGAGGTGGCTCATGTGACCTGTGACCCCATCTTCATGGGACTCATTGCCTGTGACAATGTGGGCACCTGCACCTCATGTGCACAACACTCATGCACAGACACAGAAGGAAAAATAAAAATAAACCTTAAAAAAAAAACAAGAAAACAAACGAACTAACCAAAGCCTCCTTAAAAAAAGCTTAAGTGATGTCAAAATCTGCGAAGTTGAGCACGGAACCCCGAGGGCTCTAGCCAAGATGATCTGGGGAGTCAGGAAGACACAAGTGAAGCCCAGGCTCACAGAGGAGGGGACACAAGTAGAGAGGTGATGCTGAACCCCAAGGGGCAATACTCTTTTTTGGGGGGGGATTCACGACAGGGTTTCTCTATAGTCTGGGAGCCTGTCCTGAAACTCGCGCTGTAGGCCAGGCTGGTCTCCAACTCACAGAGATCCGCCTGCCTCTGTCTCCTGAGTGCTGGGATTAAAGGTGTGCACCACCACCATCCGTCCAAGGGTCAATACTCTTCAGCCAAAGGACAAATGAATGCTCTACCCCCAGAACTGCTGGGAAAACTGCCCCGGTGCTGCGCAGAGCACAGACTAGGGAAGCAGCTTCCTCAGGAGCTGGGGACACGCCAGCTCCCATATGATTCTGTGGCCCACATTTGTCCACATCACCGGGAGTTGAGAGACAAGAAAGTCCAAGCCCTGCCAGCTGGAGGCTCCCTGGGAGGAGTACCCTTCCTCCTGGGTCTCAAAAATACCTCACAACAATTTCCTCCAGTGGAACAAGCAATTCACAGCCAAAGGCCACCGAACGTTCAGTGATCTGGAGGCTGGGCCAGAGGGTACCCCATGTCCTTAGATGTCTCACCTGTAAGTAGGGGCCTGAGCCAGGTGTTCTCAAGGTCTCCCTGTACAGGGACTCTGGCTGTTTGGCCTAAGAGAATCAGGTGTGTTCCCATTTTGTATTCTGGGTCTCTTGATGATCAAGAGCTCAGGAGAGGGAAGTGTGTGGCTGGAAGATGCCACCAGGAAGCTGCTGCCAGTTCTCAGCTTTGGGGAAGGGCAGGGGGGGGGGATGAGCTGGGAGTGGTGTCTGAGACTCGGACTGGGCCTTTGATGTGTGCGTTGCTAGGTGGGCGGTGGGCCTGTAATAGAGGCTGCTGAGGGAAGAAGGCAGGAGACCCTGGGGGCAGCTTCAGGGCTGACCTACTTGGGTCCCTATAATTGCTCCCTTCATCTCTACAGGCTACAAATAGGGACACCCAGTTGTTAGGCTCCCACAGCTGAAACACCAGCAGCAGAGGTGAGTGTGGCTGCTCGGGACTGCCTTGGGATGGGTGTTGGGGTCTCTCATGAACCCCTCAACAGCTGCTCCGTTCCAGGATACAGGGCCCGGGAATGGGAGCAGAAACGTTGTGTTAGCAGGTGTCGGGGTGAGGGAAGTCGGATATGGTGGACTCAGAGGTTCCCTTGAACACTAAGGGGCCGGTAGGAAGTTTGGCCTGGCCTGGGGATTGTGCCCAGCCATGGTTTCGTGCTGATGTGGGGACAGTGGGCATCTACGGTTCTGGAGCAGCCCTTAGTGAGCACCTTCCGGCTTTGCTTCATTCTTGGGGATAAGTTGGGACAGGCCAGCGCTGCCGGTGAGGAGAGGATTCCTGTGAGTCTTCAAGCCCTAAGCTTCTGAAATAACAACTGAGGTGGCGCCAGGCAGGCTGGGGGAGCTCAGAAGGGCTCTGAGGTGCTGAGCTCCTGTGACCATGGCCCATTCCTCTCTTGGGACCGTGGTTCCTTGTTTCAGTCCTGGGCTGTCACAAAGAAGTGGACCCTAGCAATGCTCGCCACCTCCCAGCCCTCTACCTCCTTGGGGACAACTTGCTCCCCGCAGAGGGAACTCCCCAAGAAGTCTTGGCTCTGGCTGCCCTGTGTTACAGGACTCCAGTCCCATGGGGGAGTCAAGAATGAGTCATGGGCTCACATGGAAACAGCTCTATGGCTTTCCTGCCTGCCCAGGGTTTGCCTAGGCTGGATGGGCAGTGGAGGGTGACAACAGAAGTGGGTGGGTGGGGGAGGGCTCTTCTCAAAGCCTCTGTCTTAAGACCCCACCCCTGCCACGGGAAGGGAGGACGGCTAGAGGATAGGGCATATCATAGCCGATGGACTCGGCAGAGACCCCCGGTCCACGTTTCTGACTAGGCCTGTAAGGCTGAATTCACCTACTTTAAAGGAAAAGACAATTGAGGCCCAGAGAGAAACAGTTCACCCAGGCCTGCAGAGGATGAGGGTTCCCAGCTGCAGCTTCTTTGGGTCGGGGAAGGAGGCATAGCGAGGTGGTAGGGGATCCCCTTACGATCACATCCCTGCTGGCACTAGCCTCACCAGGGCAAAGAAGCACTGGGCAGGGCTTCCTGAGCAAACTCTTACAGGACGGAACTCCAGGTCCCCAAGGGGCAGAGACTTCTAGGACCAGGGGCTGCATCACGTGGAATGGTGTCCAATGGGAGACAGTTTCCAGATGTTGGGCTGAGAAAGGACTGGAGGGAATCAGAGTCCTTAGGGAGACCCACAGTGAGGGGTGCAGGTGATGGGGTGGGATATTCAGCTCCTGAGGAACTTATGATAATGTTGGGGAAATGAAACTTCTGTCCAGAAAAACCACAACAGGCACAACGGGGAGGTGAATTGGTGTGTGTATGTGTGTGTGTGTATGTGTGTGTGTATGTGCGTGTGTATGTGTGGTGTGTGTGCATGTGCGTATGTGCACACACGTGTGTGTATGTATGTGCGTGTGTGCGCACGTGTGCACATGTGCGTGTGTGTGTGTGTGTGTGTGTGTGTAAGTAGTTGTCAAGGAGGGCTGCTTCAAGGAAGGGGAACTTGAGCATGCTGGAGACTGACAGGTCTGGAATTAGCTCTCAGCAAACACTGAGGGAGAAGCCTGGCCTGGCTCTCCTTGTGAGTCACACCCTTTTTTGGTGACAGTGAGGATGACCCGGCCCCTGGAGCAGGCAGTAGCTGCCATTGTGTGCACCTTCCAGGAGTATGCTGGGCGCTGCGGGGACAAGCACAAGATCTGCCAGTCAGAGCTCAAGGAGCTGCTGCAGAAGGAGCTGCCCACTTGGACCCCGGTGAGCACCCTCAAACCTCTTCCCCCTAGTGGGAGGTACCATTGGGACTCTGCAAAGACCGGCATGGGGTCAAACACCAACATAGGGCAGCAAGAGGGAGAGACCGGACTGTGGGGAGGGGACTTAGGGAAGTGAGCTGACATAGCTGCATGAGCCTTAGCAAAATAAGATGTCAAGTAGGGTGACAGTCACTCTTCCTGTGTTGGGATAACGCTCTCCGTGGCTAGGAGCAAGGGAGCTGAGAAGCAGGGCGAGGTTGGCCCCCAGGAGGGTGTGGGTTGGAGTAGGGAGGCCCATCCTTTGGAGGGGAGTGGTGTAGACTTTGCTTATGCTCCTCACTTCCTGATCACCCCTTCTCGTCTTGCACAGAGTGAGTTCCGGGAGTGTGACTACAATAAGTTCATGACCCTTCTGGATACCAACAAGGACTGTGAGGTGGACTTCAGCGAGTATGTGCGCTCGCTTGCCAGCCTCTGTCTCTACTGCCACGAGTACTTCAAAGACTGCCCCCCTGAGCCCCCCTGCCCCCAGTAGCCGCTGATCCTGGAAGGACAGGGTCTGCTCCATTGCTGTCCCTGATGTGCTAACCCTGGCTACTCAGGAGCTTTAGCAGTGTTCCTAGGGATGTCAAGGTAGCAAGGGTAGCCAGCCTGTGCTTCCCTTCATGGAAGGACAACATCTGTGCTCACACTTTGGAGGCTCAGTCATGTGCGTGCAATTGGGACTGCTGTGGCCGGGCCTGCTCAGCTCCTAATAAAAAAATGTCAGCTTGGCTTGGTTTGGTTCTTCTGATGGGACACCTTGGACTTTGGGACCCGGGTCCTTGGGAATCTTTATTCCTCTATGTTCCTTATCACTGGAGGAAGGAGGCTGAAGGCAGGGGCCCCAAAGGCAGTGTCAGACCCCACAAGAATGCACAAGTCTCAGTGTTCAATAGGAGGGTGTGGCCGGGTGCGGCCGTTATAAGCTCCCATCAGCTGAGACTGAGGGGGGGGTGTCATTGTCTCCATCTCTCTGTCCCCCATTTTGAGGTGGAAGCCCTTGCCTTGGGCTTTTTAGGAGGGCAGGAGGCTCTCTGGGAGGAGGGTGTGGCTGTGGCTGTGGGTGTGGGGATAGGAGACCAGGGAGCAGCAGTAATAGGATTAGGACCTCCCAGCCAGGGAGAGAGGCTTTGTATTTATTGGAGGGGGAGGGGATACTTTGAGTCCCCTCTACATCTCTAAAACCACAGTCCCCAGGGCCCCAAATCCCTGTTCTGACCCTCACTCAATCCCCATGTTTGTACCCATCCTTGGAGATTAATCCTGACTCCCCATTTTATCTAAGTTTCCTCTAACTCTCTTCTCCAAGTTGAGAGTTCAACCCTGAATGCTCCCATCACCCCTGACGCCCACACTGCACCTTCTGCCCACCCGTGAGTTCACTGCTAACTCCATCACGACCCACTTCAGACCTGGGGTCATCCCGAGGCCCCTCCTGACTTGCCAGTCTTCACCCTGGGTTTTACTGACCGTGACAGAGATGTTCAGGCTGGAGAGAAGGGCTGACTGGCTGGGGTCACCTCCTACCTCAGGGGCCACACATTTCCAGGGAAGTTTCCCACCTTTTGCCCATCACTTCTCCATCTCCTTTCCTGTGGCCCACATCCCATGCCCAGGTTGCCCTGTCTCAAAGTTTCCTAAAACTTTGGCTGAGTTACTGGGTGGGATCAACACCATTCCAATCTATTGTGCCATGGGGGCTCTCTCACTGCTTGCCTGTGCCTGCTGCGGAGCAGGAAACTTGGCTCCCAGGCTGGGCTGTGGAGGGGGCTGTGACATTTACTACATCAACCAACAGCAGAAGCACGGTATCCGTGCTCCCCCCATCCCCTGCATGGGCAGGGCCTGCCTGGCCGTGTATAAATAGGGCAGACATTTGGGCTCTCCCCAAACCTCTCTGTTCATCACTTCCTCTCCCCGGGTCTGGTGAGTTGTGTTAGTCTGATAGCAGTGTTAGCCGGTGGCAGAGGCAGGGGCTGGGACAGGAGAAAGGGAGGCTTCTGGGGAGACAGATGTTTTAATAGATCCAGATGAGAGATTCTGATGTGGAGGCTCGTGTGTGTGTGTGTGTGTGTGTGTGTGTGTGTGTGTGTTGCACAAGAATGAAAACAAAACAAAATAAACACACACACACACACAGAGAGAGAGAGAGAGAGAGAGAGAGAGAGAGAGAGAGAGCGAGCATAGCTGGCATTTGAGCTCTCGGGAGTTTTTGAGCTGCCGAGGCTTACCTGTGTTGTTTCTACAGTGTCTGTTCATGTTTGGGAGATGTGATAGGTACCTTGACCGGTGTTTGCTGGGCCATTCAAATCAGCGTGTGCAGGAAGCAGGTGCAGGAAGCAAAATAAAGGACCTGTTGGCTTTTTTTTTCTTTCCGTTTAAATTACAGTTGTTTATTTGTGTTCATGTGTGCAAGGGTTGGGGATGGGGGCTCATGCCAAGGTGCACTTGTGGAAGTCAGAGAGCAACTGTGGGAGTCAGTCTCTCTTTCTGCTGTGTGGGCTCTGGGCACCAAACTCAGCTCATCAAACTTGGTGCCAAGCACCTCTCCCCATTAAGCCACCTCTCCAGCACCCACCTGTAGGCTTTTATCTTCAGAGTGTGTTTGTGTTCATATTAGTGCCCTATGGACTTATAGCACCCCAGGAGAAGAAAACCTGCTTTCCCCCCTTCCCCCTGTGCCCCTGCCTTTGCCACTTCAGCTCACTCCTCCCTAAGCTGGTCACTAGGCAGCTGGTTTTTTCCGCTGTAGGTCCCTGGGCAGGCAGCCAGCAGCCGCGCCCAGTGCTGGAGGGAGAGAAGAATGGTCAGAGACTGGTGCTTGTGGTTGAGCTGAATGAGGGATGGAAACTGTTGTGTTGAGGCCAGGCCCGAGGGAGGCCCCAAAAGCTGATGGCACGAATCTTGAGAGCTTGTGCAGCAGTCTCTGCATGTTTTGGGGACCAGAGCTTACACGATATGCTCAGCATACAGAGATACCAGAGCTATCTCTCCATCAGTGGGTCCCCTGGGAGTGAGGGCAGTCCCCTGAAGTGCTCTCAGAGGGTAGGACAGAATGAAACACTTAAAATGGGGGCAGAACACGTCTATAACCTGGGTGCGGTGCAGCACCACCCCGTGCAGCGCCACATAGCCAGTTCTTGGTACCCTGTTGGTGTGGGTCAGCCAAGGCTGCCTTTGTGTCTCCTGCCCCTAGGTCTCAGTTGGCATCATGGCATACCCCTTGGAACAGGCCCTGGACATGATGGTGTCTACCTTCCACAAATACTCGGGCAAAGAGGGGGATAAGTTCAAGCTTAACAAGTCCGAACTGAAGGAGCTTCTGACCAGGGAGCTGCCCAGCTTCCTGGGGGTGAGTGGGTCCTGTCCCCCAGGAGGAGGATGGGGCTCTCGTGGGTGCTAGTCTAGCTACAGCTGGTACGTATCTCTAGGGTGGGGAGATGGAGGCCAGAGAGCTTGCTCTTTGTGCTTGGGGTAGAACCACAGCGAACCATCTCCCTCTTGCTAGTCCTCAGCTGAGAGGAGGCTTAGGACGAACACAATTGAAGAGGCAGTGGAAAACCAGAACCAGACCTAAGGCAGACAGCGTCTGAAGCCCCAGCCTAGATCAGGACTGTTGGCCACAGAAACTGAGATTCTGTGTGTGAGGAAGCAACTGTGGAGGCCACAATTACCTGCAGGTCCTCCCCTCCTAACACCTCGTGTTAGCTGTTGCTAATGAGATAGTCAAAACAGGCATGGGGAAGGTGTGGTCCTACCCTTTCCCCGTGAATCCAAGCGCTTATCCAAGAAGCATCCTCCTCTATATAGCTTAGCCCCAAATCTGCCAAGGAGTTCCCGGAGGCTTTCTCGAGCTCCTCAGATATCTAGCTTGGGTTTGGCTTCTAACTGTGCCTCTTCTACCTCCAGAAAAGGACGGATGAAGCTGGATTCCAGAAGCTGATGAGCAACCTAGACAGCAACAGGGATAACGAGATAGACTTTCAGGAGTACTGCATCTTCCTCTCCTGCATTGCCATGATGTGCAATGAATTCTTTGAAGGCTGCCCAGATAAACAGCCCCGGAAGAAGTGAAAACTCCTCAGATGGAGTGTGGGGGTGTGGTCTGCCAGGGGGCCTCTTCCCTGGTGGCTCTGAGCATAGTGCCTTACTCTGGCTTCTTCTGCGCACAATGCTGAGCAAGTTTAATAAAGAGTTTTGAAATTATGAGCAGTTGCTGAAGAGACTGGAGATGGTGGGTTGGGGGCTGAGGGACGGTATGTGACAGGGTGGTGGTGGGGGCTGAGGGAGGGTACGTCACAGGGTGATGGTGGGGACTCCTGGGAGTTGAGCTGAAGCTTGGTAGGAATAAAACTAGAAAAGGTTGGGGAGGGGTAGAGTGCCTGACTTCGCGTGCATGCAAGTGTGTGTGCGCGCGTACACGCACGTGTGTGTGCACGTACGTACAACAAAGCAAACTCTGGGAACCCTGAAGGCAGAAGCCACCAGAGGCTTGGCTTGAAAGGCTCCAGATGTGGGAAGTAAGCCAGCCCACCACCCTCCTTCCTCTCTCCAGAACTGCCTCTGGGCTCAAACTGAAGTTGGGACGGAATTGAAGGTCACATCTGCTACTGGTTGGAGTCTGGAGGGAAGACAAGGGGCCTGAGTCACAAGGAGGGAGTCCTGAGGCCAGAGAATGACGGGGAAGTGGACTGGCACCCTTCCCTGACACTTAGAGTCCAGGTCTTGCCCTGTTACCCACTCCAGCTCATTGGTTTCAAAGAGTGGGTTGATCCTTTTCTGTCCATGACTGGATGAAGAAGGGCAGTATAGAGGGGGCCATTTGTGGTAGTATAACAGCCCCCCTCTCTCTCTGAGAAGAGGTCTCACTCCTGTAGCCAACTCTCCTAGCCAGCTTCCCAGGTTCTTGGATTAGAGATGTATGCTACCATGGCTGATTGAAATAGTCATTCTCTCACAAACTGCCTCTGCCAAAGGACTGTGGGACAAGAACTGCTACTATTAAGAATCATGTTGCCTGGAGGAGGGCAAGGGAGAAGGAGTTGATGGGGAGGTGGCCATAGTTTTAGAGATGTTATTTTGGCCATATTATCTGATAAAGAAAACCGAAATCCCCGTCTCCTCACTCCCTCATGGCTAGAATATGAGGCAAATGTTGCTTCCCTTCAGAGTAGGCTTAGGCCAATGGCTTCAGAGTGCAGAGACTGGGGACTGAGATTAGATGCCAAGCCCTGGCCTGGGTGATATGGTGACACTTAGGGAGAGGTACCCACAAGCTGCCCTAAGGCTGACAGATTTGCTTCTCAGCCTTCCCTGCTCATGACATGGTGCTTTCTTCTCCAGCCTCAGAGGACTGGGTAGGTGACTCAGATGTTCCCTTGGAGTTCGACCACAGAGACCTCGGTCCAGGCTAAGCCTGTCTTCTCTTTTTTGCACCCCCAGTCAATCTGCCCATCTTCCATGGGACTGTGCTCCCCGGAGCTTCCTCCTGCATCACTCTCTACTTTTGGAAACTGCCGTTGCCTGGAGACAAGTCCCAGCTGTATCGCTAGTGTAGTAGCTGTGGTGGGAGGCAAAGGGGGCAGTGGGCAGACGTAGGCAGGCTAAAGTGGGATTTCAGCCGGCTGAGGGGCTGTGCCCCTAACCAAATTCTGTTATTAGAATACAGGAAACACACCTCAAACCCTATGCCATGCATGACTATGTCTTACCCCCGAGCCTCTCCCTCAGTCTCAATCCAGCCCTGAGCCTTCCTTTGAACCTCTTCTTCAACCCTGGATTCTTAGTCCTTCAATCCAGGAGTCTTCAATGATTATTTCCCACTTCTTAGTTCATGTTAGCTAGTGGTTTTAGCTGACTGTCATTGGCAGGAAATACCTTTCTTCACTTGCCCCTCCCAAGATGGGTCCTTTCTGCTCTTGGAATAGATTGGAGCTGGAGGATCTCACTGCGGAAAGTAGCCTAGGATATGGGGAGGTATACCCTGTGTTTGGTCCACACTTCCTGCTGTTTCTTTTCTGGAGAGCCTAGCTTAGCTTTTTCGGCCCATTGCTTCACCAGATGGTGAGGTTTAGTAGGAAACATGGATTCTGGTATGGAAAATATGTACGTCATGGTGAACTCCAGAGAGGATTTCCTTCAACCTTTTCTGAATTCCTCATATCTCGGATCCCTTCTCATTGGCCCCGCCCTCCCGCTTCTCCTGGGCACTGGGGACGAGGGAATAAAAGCTGAGAGCCCTGGTAGGGAGGCTGTGGCTGCAGCCTAGACTCTCGGGGTTCTCTCTGCCTTGGTGAGTCCTTCCTCCGGTAGACCTCCTTCATTTCTGCTGGGCCAGCCTGGGCAAGCGAGAGTGTGACAAGACGTGGAAACCTCCAGAAGGAAGGCCTGGCCTTGCAATGGGAGCATGCTCAGGGAGGAGGGCAGAGTGCTTGGAACTGTGACTGTAAGGATTTGCTGAGAACCCAACCCGAGGAGCAAGAAAGCTGAGGCAGGAGGATCACAAGTTTTTGAGTAGTCATCTTAGATATCTTGTGAGACACTGAGGAGGGAGGAAGGCAGGGTGGGGGAGTAGCCTGTGCTCCCAGACTCAGCCAGATGTTCCTACAGATGCTCTGAGTCCCTCCCTTGCCTTGAGCTGTGGTCTGACTGAGCCTCCATGGGGTGGGAGGAGCTGAGAGTCTGGGTGGCAAGAGAGGAATGATGGGTTCAGTCGAGTTCAAGAACTTCTTGAGTTTGGAGGTAGGAGTCGGCAATTTCTCCCTACCCTCCTAGTCAGCCCAGGGTTCTCCGCAGGATCTACAGAAGCCCCAGTTCTGTGGGCACTGTTTCTTTCCTCTTAAAGGGGAAGTGGTTTTTCAGTCTAAGTCCCACAAGCTTTAGCCTTCTGCTCTTTTGGCTATGCTGGCAGAATCGAGGCCATCATTCACAGCCAGCCTCTGCAGCCATATCTCATGCCCGACCCTGCCCTGGTCAGGCTGTGGGGGAAGCTCTCCGGGCACTAGGCTGCAGGTCACTGGGCAAGTCCAGCCACCTCTCTCCTGCTTCCTGCTGAGATCTTATCTCCCACTTTCAGCCCCAATCCACTCTGGCCCCTGGACTTCTTTTTGCCCCCCCTCCCCACCACAGTGAGACACTCCTTCATCTCTAGTGACTCAGAGGCTCGGAAGGGAGGGTGACTAGGTGGGGACGCTGGCTGGAAAGGCAGAGCCTAAATTGCAGGGGGAAAAGAAAAGTCCTGACTCCGTCATCTGCTGTAGCAGTTCTTTGAAAAGGCTGACCTATGCCCTCTGGCGAGCACCTCTTGATCAGGGAAGCCTCTTTGGGACTGGACACCCTCACTGCTTCGGCTGTCTCAGTATTTGTCATGGCTCTCATTACAAGCTATCTGTATATACAGGGGTCTTCTTGCTGGTGGAGTTTGGTCTCACTGTGGGCTCGTGTCAATGGTGGTTTGCAAGAGGGCTCTTGTATATGACTGGAGCAAGTCTAGCTTCTCCAGGGCCGTGATTGTCTCTTCTCCCACTCCAGAGCGCGCATCGTGATGGAAACTCCTCTTGAGAAGGCCCTGACCACCATGGTCACCACTTTCCATAAATATTCAGGGAGAGAGGGGAGCAAGCTGACCCTGAGCAGGAAGGAACTGAAGGAACTGATCAAGACAGAGTTGAGTCTCGCAGAGGTAGGTGGCCGTTCTCATAGGCTTCACTACATGTTCTGAGCGCCCGTCCAGGGGATGCCCACCTACTGCAGGGCACTCCAGCCTAAGCAAGGGCCGAGGCAGAGGAAGAGGTGGGCTTCTCTGCTACCAAGGCTCTAGCCCTCTGTGCTGGAAAACAGGCAAAGGAGTGAACCTGGGGCACACCACTGCCTGTGTGAGGCTTTGCAATCAGGTAGAGGAGATTTGACCATGGCTTCTATAGCCTGTGTTAGGGATCTTGAGGCTCTGAGAGATGTGGGGTACCAGGTTTGGCTGTGCACAATTCAAGGATAGGGATCCTTCTCGAATCTCGAATCCGCCTGACACAGACAAGGTCCTAAGAGATATTGTCAGGTCAACTAACATGTTAATTTACGAACATGGGGTAGGAAGGAGAGAGCGTTGATTCCAATTCCACAGACATGATAGGAGTTGTGGCTGGCTAATCTGAAGGTCTATGAGATAGAGTAACTGAGCTTCAATACGTTGAGAACTTGTCCATTGAGGCTGAGCTGGAATTCCAGGCCAGGTCCCTGCACCAACCTCCTATGTATCTTTACAATAAAGTCCTCCATCCCATTGTTCCCTATGGAGAAGGTTCCTGGGCAGGAATGAAGCAGGTGCCACGTTCCCTAGGCCTATTTGTGGCTTCCCCAAGGCATGTGAAGATTACCATGGCATATACATTTTCTTTTCTTTTTGAGATAAGGTTTCTCTGTGTAGCCTTTGTTGTCCTGGAACTCGTTCTGCTGTTCTGGACCAGGCTGGCCTCTATCTCTCAGAGATCCACCTGCCTCTACTGCCTGAGTGCCACCACGCCTGGCCTGGCATATACATATTCAATACCAGAAGCAGCTCAGCTATCCTGGATTTAATGAAGGTAGAAGGAAGGGCCGCTGGTCCATCAGGTGCTAATTACTGGGGGGCAGGGCCCCAGGGGAGGAAGGTAATCTGGGGACCAGGATCATGGTACAGAGAGGCAGTTTCCAGCATCCTGGGTATCAACATCTGGTATCCCAGGGAGACCTGGAACTGAGTGCAGCAAAGGGAGAGAGAGCAGGGTCTGCCCACTTCCACTTCCTTGCTCCACCCTAAGGCTCTGTCTTAAACAAGAGCATCCAAGGTGCAGGGACCAAACTGAGAGGACATCTGGTACCAGGCTGGGGCTGGGGACATGCTGGCTTTTCAGCTCCAGTGTACTGATCTACAGAGAAGAATCTAGTGACGTCTGGGTTCTTTCCCAGCTTGGCCTTACAATACGGGCAGGCTAAGCCTGGGACTTGGATGAGGCTCAGGGCTAGGGAGCCAGGACTCAAGCTGTTTTTAGTAGGTATTGGTATGAATTATGATTCTAATTTCTGTGGATGGGAGGATGTCCCAGAGGCAAAGGCTAGGTAGGGAGCCATTCAGCCTCCTTTGGAATCATTGGTGTCAGGTCCTGTGGTAAGGGTGTGGGTTGGGGGCGAGCAGCTGAGCAGTCTCTGCCCCCTGGACCCTTGCAGAAGATGAAGGAGAGCAGCATCGATAACCTGATGAAGAGCCTGGACAAGAACAGTGACCAGGAGATTGACTTCAAGGAGTACTCCGTGTTCCTCACCACGCTATGCATGGCCTACAATGACTTCTTCCTAGAGGACAAGTAACCAGGCTCCTCCCTCTCCTCACCTGCAGTGCCTTGCTCTGCTCCCTGCAGCCTCTTTAGCTGCCCCTCCTACACCCTGGCTCTTCCCTTCCTCACAGATGGATTCTTCCAGTAGAGAAATAAAGCCTTTCCCCCTTTCCATGTGGTGGTCTTGAAGTGATCTGTTTCCGTTGGCGGAGGCAGGGGAGAACAGAAATTTTGAACCATTCAGCCCCAGGTCACACACAAGTGGCCTTTAGGTGTGAGTGTGTGTGTGTTGGGGGGGCTTTCACCCCACTCCACGGGCCGTCCTTGTCCTGGCTTTGTTCCGCAGTATCAAATGACAAAGCTGGCCCAGGCAATCGCGTGCTTCCCCAGGCAGCAAAGATGCAGAGGAAGCGATGAGAAAAGCACTTAGGGAGCGAGGAGGCCAGAGCAATGGTCAGTGCTGGTCGGCGGCTGTTAGAGCAGCTCAGTGATGAGCCAGTGGGTCACGTTTGGGGAGGCCGCACTGGCAGCCTCGTAAAAGGGGAGGCAGGGACTTAGCACCCTTCCCACTGAGTGACTTCAGGAGGCTAATCCCCCCCTCGCCCAACTTCCTCTTTTCAAGACTTGTCTTCAGAAAAAAAAGGTTCAAAAACTTTTCACTTAAGATGAGTAGCTAAGCACGCTCGCTGGGCCTGGCTCCATTGTGGG
Source organism: Microtus pennsylvanicus (assembly GCF_037038515.1). Taxonomy (NCBI): domain Eukaryota; kingdom Metazoa; phylum Chordata; class Mammalia; order Rodentia; family Cricetidae; genus Microtus; species Microtus pennsylvanicus. Next base: position 121,672,548 of record NC_134585.1, on the reverse strand, counting down.
CACATCAATGCCTAAGCTGCTCTAAGGATGACATTCCCGGCAGTGAGCAAGAGGAAGTGAGTGTTAGACAGAAATTAATTGGTGGTGGGGGATGGTGTTCGAAATCCTTTGCTGTGTTCCTCCCCCTTTTCTGAGCCCAAGTTGGCTCAAAATTCTGCCTCGTGGGATCAACCTATTGAACTATATCCCCTTAGACTATCAGAAAACACAGATATTTACATTACGATTCATAACAGTAGCAAAATTACAGTTATGAAGCAGCAGCGAAAATAGTTTTATGATTGAGAGAGGTCACCATAACATGAGGAACTGCATTAAAGGGTCGCAGCATTAGGAAGGTTAAGAACCACTGGTCTAGGGTATCCACCTTAGCTGTCCGCATGACTTTGAGAAAGCCGGTCTTAGTCTAGCAGACCACTGGCTGCGTCCCCCTCCTTTACCTGGAGCTGACCTTGTCACTAGAGGGCGACAGCCTCAGTGAGGTTCCCACTCCCCCTCACACGGATGCTAATTTTAGGGACGCATTGTGCTCTGGCTGGCAGAAAGCTAGCCCAGCATACCATCCAGAGTCACACGTCACGTGCCAGAAGGGCAAACTGAACTATGGAAACTCGAAGTCTCCGGTTTGCGCTGGTCTCTTGGAACAGGGTCACTAGGCTCCTTCAGGCCGCTCCCAGTCCGGGCAGAGGCGTGGAAAACTGAGGGGGACTGGGGGTGTGTTCTGCTTGCCTCAGGCACAGGGTGGGGCTCGGGGCGGGTCGGCACTCCTTGGGCGCGCCTCCCGGACGCTGGCCGCTATAAGGCCAGCCGGACCGCGACACAGTCCATCCCCCTCGGCCACTCCTTTGGCTTTTCGCTGTCTACGGTGCGGTGAGCTCTCGCTGGGGTAGCCCTAGGTCCTTCTAGGGTCGGCGTGCTCCTGGGCTGGGTGTCCAGCCACTTCCGGCCATAGTCAGCCACTACGGGCTCCGCGGGTGGTCTGCACTAGGATCTAAGTCTGTCGAGTCTGGGGGAGACAGGGAAAGCCAGGAAACCCCGAGGCTAAGGCATCCCTTTGGGGCGGCTCCCCGACACTGCTCTTCTGGGGTGCGGGAGGGTTTGTCCTGGGTGTGTCATTGTCATCGCAGTGTGTGGCCCTGTCAGGAGGTGCCCAGAGGCATCCTCCATCCCTTCCTCTGCTCAGTCATATTCTCCAGCTCTCCTGGAAGCGCTGGAGGACAGTGTTCAGACACCTCAAAGCCGGTTCCACCCTGGCACCCCTAAGCCCCAGTTGCGCTAGGCTGCCACCTGTGTTGGCCAGAGGCTAGCTGGTTCAGGCAGGTAGTTAGGTAGTCACCGGGCTTACAGGATGGTGAGAGAAGTCTTTGCTAGCAGAGGTACTGACTAGCCCCTGTTTCAAACAGCTTCTAGCCCAGTGGTCAATTATGGCGTGCCCCCTGGATCAGGCCATTGGCCTGCTCGTGGCCATCTTCCACAAGTACTCTGGCAAGGAAGGCGACAAGCAAACCTTGAGCAAGAAGGAGCTGAAGGAGCTCATCCAGAAGGAGCTCACCATCGGCTCTGTGAGTAACCCTTGCCCGGGTCCCTCCTCTCACCTCCGTACATGCTAGTGGCCTTTGCACATAGTTCCTGCCTTACTTCCCTTGGAGAGAAGCCTGCTTGCTCCCAGCCTGCTGTTCTATCCCCTGAGGGAGGAGCAGGGGCTGAGGAGAAGTAGGTTGAGGTAAACACAAGTTTGGTGACTAAGAACAGAAACACTTGCCCGAGCAAGGGCTTCCAGGGAAGGGTAAGGAGTCTAGGGCGCTGCCCACCACTGAACATGGACTTCTCCTTCTAATGTATTAGAAGCTGCAGGATGCTGAGATCGCAAGGCTGATGGATGACCTGGACCGCAACAAGGACCAGGAAGTAAACTTCCAGGAGTATGTCACCTTCCTGGGGGCCTTGGCTATGATTTACAATGAAGCTCTCAAATAAAATGGGAAGGCAGAGATGCCAATCAAATCCAGTGGTGGGGAATTGTACAATAAATATTTGTTTTTCTTATGTCTACTCATGTGTTCTGGCTCCCCACTGATTTCTAGCTGCTTCCTGGCTTGCTGCTGGGGGCTCACCATGGGCCAGCTGAGTCACAGTTAATGACCTACCTGGAGAAGGCCTGTTAGCTCACTAGGAGCCTCTATGGGCACTGAAAAGATGGCCCCTCTAGGCAAAGCCACCTTAAACAAAGGCTCAATCATTTCCAGAAGAGAGGATCTGGGGTGTGACATGGAGTTAGGGACCACTAGAAGCAGGGCAACAATGCTCCCAGTCGGCTCCTGGAAGACATGCTTTGGTCGGGTGTGGTTAGTGGGGAAGTCTTAGATGGGCCCTGACGCTGGGCAATCCACCTTTTCACAGTGTGTTTGTGTGGTATCTGTGAGGGAGGGGTGACCAAGGACACAGGATGACTGAGTTTCTGCAGACTGCCTGTGTTTCAGTTGGAGGCGAGGCACACTTTAGGAGTCTGTCCCTACTTTCACTTAGGGGGCCCTTGTTATTGGGTGGTGACCCGAGGAGCTGGCAGCTCCATGGACGTGTGACTCACGAGGTGCTCACAAACAGGGCAGAGTTGGGGTCCTTAGACATGCCAGATGCAGCTTCAGGCCTTTCTGCCAATATTGACCCAGCCTGTCCCTGCAGAATGACTCATGGGGCCACTCCCCTGGAACCCAGCTGAGCCCTCAATCCCTGTCAGAGCTATTGTCTAAAGTGTACATTAAGACTTAAATCATAGGAGGGGGGAAATCCGTGATGTGTCTGGGTGTCACGGAGACAGTATCTGCTGATGTTCCTCCCCACAAGGCCTAATCCAAGTTGGGCAACCAACACCTTGGCCAAAACTTGAGGGAAAAAGATCTTGACTTCATGTGGAGACCATAGACAGTTTCTCTTCTTATCTTCCGCCTTTTCCAGCCAACCGTACGGCATTGAGTGGACTTTCCTTGCATCCAGTGACATTTCTTGAAAACCTTCCTTCTCTAGTAGCCTCTTGGTCTCACCGTACTGTTAGGCAGTGAGAGGGTCCCAGGGCAGAGCTCGCCCTACACTGTTGGCTCTATTTGGTGGCTCTGGAAAATTACGCCTTAGGTCTTCGCCCACACCCAGTTGTTGACTCTTTGGGGTGCGGAGTGATCGCCCTCTTGTGGACAGAGAACAGATTGCCGATAGGGAAGCCGATTTGGGGTGGAGGCTGGGAAGGGGGCACCCAGAAAAGGGGAAAAGGAGTTTAGTGGGGAGCGGGAGAAAAATCTAGCTGGTATTTGAGCTCCTGAGGAAGAAGCAAGGGAGATGAGGCTGGGGATGGGAGCCAAAGCTTAGCAAGACTGGGCTGTTCGAGGGGAGACAGAATTAGTTATTCAGGGAACGCCAAGGTGGGAGCATGCTTTAGCTTCTAGCAACCAATTCGATTTCATTCGAGGCACATTTGTTACAAGCAAGTCAAGGAAGGGACGGTTTCTGTAAAAACGGGAACCCGAGGCTGTTTCTTCAGATCCCTTCCCAGGTTAGAAGACCGAGACAGCCAGGAGCCAGCGAGGCCCCTGGAGGAGGAGTTGTCTCGGGGTTCAGGGGCTGGTGGTGGAAGATGCTTGGTTCCTCAGGAGGCCAACAGTCTCTCTCTCTCTCTCTCTCTCTCTCTCTCTCTCTCTCTCTCTCTCTCTCTCTCTCTCTCTCTCTCTCTCTCTGTGTGTGTGTGTGTCAAAGCTGGAGAGAAACAGAAGGTGCAGAGTCCAAAGCTAAAGAGGAGCGGAAGGTGCAGAGTCCTTCTGCTAAATAAGACTTCACCTCCCTGGTGTGGTGGCGCACCTCTTTAATGCCAGAGATAGATGAATTGCTGTTGAGTTCAGGGCTGGCCTGGTCTACAGAGCTAACAGCAGGCCAGTCAGGGCTGCACAGTGAGATCCAGTATTAATGAAAAAAGGGGGAGGAGCTTAAACAAAACAAAACAAAGTGAAATAAAACAAATAATAAAATTTTGTCTGTGTTGGGGAGGTAGTTTGAAATTGAGAAGTGAAGAGGTATTTATGCGGGAAATTTTGGTGAGTGCGGCAGGTGGGGCGTAGAATTGGGTGTGGTCAGATGTAGACTACTTTCTTTTTCTTTTTTTTAAATTTTTTAAAATTAAATTTTTTCCCCCCCGAGACAGGGTTTCACTGTACCTTTGGAGCCTGTAGACCAGGCTGGCCCTGAACTCACAGAGAGTCTCTTGCCTCTGCCTCCTGAGTGCTGGGATTAAAGGCGTGCGCCACACTACCCAGCCTAGACCGACTACTTTCATTTGTCCGGATGATTTCAAGCTGGCCCTTGAACATGGTCTTGGTTCCTAGGAAGGGGGTGGAGCGGGGGACTCACAGATGCCCCAAGACTCCTGAAGGTTGGTCGGAGGGAGTGGCCCTGCTACCCCTCTTCCGGTGGCCAAGGCTCTGTTCTCTCCTTCCCCTTCCTACGTGGCAGCAATGCCATAATCTAGTCATCCTTACGCCCTTGAAGCTGGACCGGCAGCATTTGTTTCCACAAACTGGGCTGCCCCCCTGGTTGGAGTTTGGGGTGAGACTGACTCGGGCTGCATTATTTGTCTTCTGCCAAGCATGGCGGAGACCGGCAGGAAAGCCGCGGCTCTTCCCACAGGGTTGGTGTCCTACAACGCTCACGTTTGTACAAGGTGTGTTCCCATCTCCAGAACTGTGTGTAGTGTGTGTTACTAACCCCATTAGAATGTGAGGACAGAGCGGCGGGACAGTAGGAGTTCTGGGAGGAGCTGAGCTCTCCTGACTCCAGGCCAGCTCATTCCCACCTTTCTCTGCTGATTCCAGATTCAATTTCACTATTTTTCTCATATCTTTCTCTTAAATGTTATACATTTAATATATAAACATCTTATAGATGACACTTAAAATATAAATATTGCAACACAAAACACCCAGGTTAAGAAATACACATTTATTTGGCTGAGGTGACTCAGTGGGTAAAGGCATTTGCTGTCTAGTCTGATGACCTGGATTAAATTCCTAGGATCCATGTGGTAGAAGGAGAGTGCACACAGGCATGTGCATACAGAAATAAATAAACGTAATATAATAAAAAAAGAGAAACAGGCTCTAGAGATGCACAGCAGAGGCCTGGGACTGGGTTCCCAGCACCCACAGGGAGCAGCTCGCACCAGCCTGAGCTCCAGAGCCAAGGGATCTGATGCCCCCTTCTGGCCACTGCATGCACGTGCACTCAATTGCACATATTTTTCCTCCAACAAATAAACACATCTGATTAAAAAATAAACTTAAATATTTAAAAGAGAGAAGCACTGTAGCAGATACAGAGTTTGGTTAATTTGTTTGAGTGGCTCAGAGAGCCAGAGCAACACTATTTAGGCACTGTTCACTAGGGATATAAAAAAGAAGCAGAGCAACAGCCAGATGGAAAAGATGCGGATGCCAGGCCTGTAAGGAGGAGTAAGGCACACACCTGCCCTCCTTGGGTGCCCCACACTCACAGATTCTCTAGACATTCAGCCATCTGAGCCCTCTCATTTATTTTATTTTATTTAGAGTGTCATGTAGCCCCAGAGCCCTTAGCTTGGCTATGTAGTTGAGGTTGGCTTTGTTTGAATCCTTGATGCCCCTCCCTTTCCCTTCTAAGTGTTGGGATTACAGGTACATGTCACTATACCTGGCTTGAGCCTGATCTTTTTAGTTTATTTGTGGGAGCTTCATTAGGAAGCACGAATGATTACATCCCTAGCCACCGGCAAAGTTTGCCTGCAGTCCTGGAAGGTAGCAGGTGGGGGTGAAAGTGTCAATCATTTAACATATGGGTCTAGTGAGGGCTACTATTGCTCCAATGAAAGACCATGACCAAAAGCAAGTTGGGCAGGCGAAGGTTTATTTGGCTTCGGCTTCCGCATTGTAGTTAGTCCGCTACTGAAGGAAGCCAGGGCAACAATGCAAGCAGGGCAGGAACCTGGGGGTAGGAGCTGATGCAGAGGCCATGGAGGAGTGCTGCTTACTGGCTTGCTCATCATGACCTACACAGCCTGCTTTCTTCTAGAACCCAGGACCACCAGCCCAGGACTGGGCCCTACCCCCATCAGTCACTAATTAAAATGCCACCCTTTTGAGACAGGGTTTCTCTGTGTAACCACTCTGGGCATCATGAAACTCACTCTGTAGACCAGGCTGGCCTTGAACTCACAGAGATCCGCCTGCCTCTGCCTCCCGAGTGCTGGGATTAAAGACCTTCATCACCAATTTCTGGCTATAGCTCAGTCTTATGGGGTTATTTTCTCAGTTGAGGTTCCCTCCTCTCAGATGACTCTAGCTTGTGTCAAGTTGACATAAAACTAGCCTGTACATATACAAAAACTTCCTTATCACTCTGTAGATTCCGAGGGTTCTAGAAGCCGTGTGCCTGGAAGGAGAGGAAGAGAATATACACATTTCACAATGTCACAGTATGGCTCTTTCTGACTTTCTTTTCCTTTTTGTCAGCTGATCTATTTCAGTGCCAATACAACACATCCTGGCATACCTTACAATAATCTTTGAGATCTGCTAAAGCAAATCTCCCACTTGTTCTTTTTTTTGCAGGATATTTTATCTATTATTGGCCTCTACTTTAAGATATACCCTTTAGGGGACTGGAGAGATGGTTAAGAGTGCTTGCCATTATTACAGTGAGTTTGGGTTCTGTGCCCAGTACTACATGGTGGCTCACAAAGGCCTGAAGCTCCAGTTCCAGGAGGAGATGACGCCATCCTCTGGCCTCCGTGAGCACTGCATGCGGTGCTCTTACCCACATGCCAGCAAAACACCAATACACATAATACAAAAATAGGTAAGCCAGGTGTGGTGGCATAGCCCCTTAATCTAGCACTCAGAAGGAAGAGGCAGGCAGCTCTCTGTGAGTTCCAGTCTTTCTGAGGCTATGCAGGGAGACCTTGTCTCAAAACCAAACCAAAGCAAACCAAACCAAACCAAACCCAAACATCCTCCCTAAGTAAATAAATATGAAAAAAATAAGTATTTCAGCGTGGGATGTTAGAATTTTGATTGGCATTGCATTGATTCTGTAGAGCAAATTTTGGAGAATATTGATTCTTCAAATACATGGATGTGATTTATCTCTCTTTTTTATTTGTTTTTTGAGAGAGTGTTTCTCTGTGTAGCCCTGGCTATCTTGGAACTAGTTCTGTAGATCATGCTGGCCTCAAACTCAAGAGATCTGTCTGTCTCTGCTTTTCAAGTGCTCGAATTAAAGGTGTGTGCTACCATGCCTGACTTATCTCTTCATTTTAAAGGAATATCTTCAGTACCTTTGAATGACATGTTATCCAATCTAATCTATAAGAACTTGTATTAGCTTTTCATTACTATAACAAAAGAAGTGAGGCAGTCAACTTAAGAAGAGAGGTTTCTTTTGGTTCTCAGTTTTGAAGACTTAGATCCACGGTAGGTTGGCTCTATTGCTTCTGGGCCTGTGACAAGAGAGTGTATTGTAATGGGAGCATGTGGGGAGACCACTTGCCTCATGATTTAGATGTGAAAAGAAGAGGAGGGGGCGGGGCCTCAATATTCCCTTTAAGGGTATATTCCGATCGATGAGAAAAGCTCTCACTAGATTCTCTATTTCCCCTGTGTGTGTGTGTGTGTTAGGCAAGCATTCCACCACTGAGCTGGACCCTAAAGTGAAAATCTTGGGTTTAAAAATATTTATTTATTTATTTGTCCCCCACCAAGTTTGTCCCTGTGCACAACCTGCTCTGGGTCCCTAGGATAATCCCAAGGTCACTGCCACTGCTAGTGTTCCACCTTCCCAGGAGCCAAGCCCCACCAAGCCCTGCCATTCTTGGCTTGTGTCCAGCGAAGCCTCCAATCCTGCCTTCTTCCTGCCCCCCATTCCCCTGCAATCCACTAAGGTTATGGAGGGTCTCACCAGCAGCTGGTAGAACTTGCCTCAGCCCACCAGGGTTGTGGAGGGTCTCACCAGCAGCTGGTAGAACTTGCCTCAGCCCACCAGGGTCGTGGAGGGTCTCACCAGCAGCCGGTAGTACTTGCCTCAGCCCACCAGGGTCGTGGAGGGTCTTACCAGCAGCTGGTAGAACTTGCCTAGCCTACCCTCCTCAGGCTCCAGACGTCCTTGTTGTCACCTCCTTCAAGGTCCTACCTTTTGAAAGTCCTCCCAAGCTCTTCCTCACCCTCCGCCTGGAAACTCGGACTTTCAAACTCCATTAGAGTGTCAAGCTTTTTAAGAGGAAGCTGCTGCGTAGAGAAGCCAGAGGTGCCAGGAAAGGCTGCTCTCATTGACTGCTAATGGCGGCGTGAACTGCTGTTATGTGCGGGAAAGGACTACAGCAAGAGCTACTTCAATTAAATATACATGTACCCAGCACCCAGCAACTTCACTCCTGGGATCCATATCATCGAAATAAAAGCACCATTCCTTAAAGATGCAAATATATCAACACTTCAGTGAAATTATTAATTGCTTTCAGTGGAAAACCATGAAGCAGGCAAGGGCTCTGCAACGTTAGCAGATGAATCGTTATATTCATCTTATACTTACCTTAGGAAGCATGCAGAGTCTGGTGTGGTGGCACAAGCTTGTAGTCTCAGTACTCAAGAGGTAGAGGCAGGAGGACTCCTACAACTGTGAGGCCATTCTGGATTTTACTGTGAGTTCAAGGCCAGTCTGATAGATATCTACAACCCCCATCTCAGAAGCCAGGTGGTCCCACCCCTCCTAGGTAGACCTTGGGGAGGTACCGGCATCATCGGTACTTGTGAAGGGGGGGTGAATGTTGGGCCCAGGGCAGCTTTCTCAGGTCAACTTGGCACACACCTGCTAAGATGGGTTCTATAGATCAGCAGGAAGGTAGACCTGAGTCTCAGTTTACCCTAGGGCATTGCTAGTTCTTAGACTCCCTCCTGTTCCCATTTCACCCTGGGACCTGTTCCTTGCCTTTGCAGGAGACAGCATTAACAGCTAGATATAAACTTGTTCTGTGTTTACCCTTGGAATGACTAATTCAGTTTATTTATTAGCTTTAATACAAAATCATTACAGAGTGTGGAGTTCTAGTCTTGTGAAAGCTACTAACTTATTATAGACTTAAAAATATACAAGTTAGTCAATCATCCTTAAAGTACCAATATGATTAGTTACAGGAATAAACCTTATTTAGTTCCCTGTATATGTTTTCAAAGTCAAACTTAAAGCAAGTAATAAAAAGACAAAGTTTGTCTAATCAGACATACCTAGGCAGCCCTCATACTTCAGAGATCTGCAGAATATAGCATTTAAAATAATGACTAAAAAGCTTATTATATTAGACAGAGACTCCGAGAGCCTAGCAGTAACCCAAGGTCTCCAGAGAAGATCACGAGACACCATGATGTCTCCACCTGGGTTTTGATGATGCTGACCACTGGGCGAGATGCCCCCAGTGTAACACCAGCTGTCAGGACCCAGTCCAGACTGTGGACAAACAGCCGGACCCTGGAGAATGGATTGCATCACTTTTGCCTAGACAAAATAAGGTCAGTCTTTTCCATGTCCCTCTTCCACAGAAAAAGAAAAATGTTCACCTTGTGGCCCTGCTGTAAGACTGCTGTTCTGGATATTTCTGCCTCCAATGCTGTGGAGACCTGGGTAGGACTAACTGTATATGGACTCTGGTCCCTGTCATTTTTAATAGGTTCAGAAACAATTTGGTTTGTACTCAGATATACTTTATTTATCCTTCTGAGATCTCTGATAGTATTAATGGCTAGGGCAGTTATAATGTCAGTTTAGCAGCAAAAGTTATCCAGATGAAAGTTCTTAAGCTTTGAGGGTTTAAAAATGACTTAAGATATAAAAAATGCTTCTAATTTCTCCCCACCCCACCCCCCGCCACCATGGTAGTTCTAATAAGCTAATAGAGCAATGACTACTTACTGTGTGGATCACAAACTCAAATTTTAGACCTATTCTGGTTGCCATTTAAATATGAACTTAAAGGTGTTTCTCATTGGGCCAAAGACATCTCTGTCCAAACCATACATGGTTTTCTGGACAGCAGAAAAATATGTTTCTAACAAATCTGAAGTTTTTGCTAGGACCCAAAGGTATGAGTCTATTCCTTCTGTTTACAGATACCTGTTATCTGCTCTTTTTCAACAATATGAGTTTTTCTTTAAATAAATTTTAACTTCTGTTCCTAGTTTTTTTTTTCAAGACAGGGTTTCTCTGTGGCTTTGGAGCCCGTCCTGGAACTAGCTCTTGTAGACCAGGCTGGTCTCGAACTCACAGAGATCCGCCTGCCTCTGCCTCCCGAGTGCTGGAATTAAAGGCATGTGCCACCACTGCCCGGCTTCTGTTCCTAGTTTAAACTTATCGCAATAGGCTTCCACTTGGCTGGCAGATGCATCTTAGCATCAGTTGCTGACTCCAACCTGCTCTGGATGGTGGCGAACCCTGAACTTCCTGAACACTGATGTGGACCAGTCCAGCTGATATGAACACTCCCTGTCCCTTCAATGGAGTCTGATGAGTGCCCCATTGCCTAAATGCTCCCCCCTGTGGCTAGCCTTTCAACCTGCTTGGGTAGGCCCAAGATAACAATGCCCCAATGTCAGCTTAAAGTAGTTGCAGAAAGTAGAACACATCATCCCATGCCCTCTGCCCAAAATAGGTTGAAAGGGGAAACTCCCTGGCATGGGGGACAAGAGAACTACCCATAGTGTCGGTAAATATACTAGGTCCAGAGTTGTCAATTAATGGATTTATTATTTAAGTAGCTCCATGCCTCTTTAAAACCAGAGGCAAGCAGGACCCAAGGTTGGGTCCTGTCATCGATGCTTGTGAAGGGGGAAATGTGGGGGCGAGCCATGATAAGCTAAGAATGGGCAGGTCACCCAAAGGAAGTTCTTTACTTTACTTATCACCTGCCAGAGTAGAACTTGGTCATCAATAAATTTAATAAGAGGCCTGAGTCTCAGTAGTTTACCCCGAAGCAATACCTGTTGCAGAAAGAACCACAAGCAGAGATTACCCAACCACCACTCAAGAACAGACCATTCAAAGGAAATGCCTAACATTCCAACCACTGTAGATAGGATCACCTGCCAGCGCACATTCACCAGGACATCCCTAGACAAATGTCAGACAATCAGGGGTCTTAAATCTTAGAAACCCCTCACCCCAACCTTTACTACTATAAAACCCAATTCTAACTGAGCTCGGAGCTCTCCATTTATTCCAATATGTTGGACGTGTGGAGAGACAGATTTTGCAAACTCAATTAAAATAAAGGCTCTTTGCTCTTACATACAGGACTCAGTCTCCTTGTTGGCTTTTGGGGGGACTTTGTGGGTTTGGCATAACAAGGGGGTGTGTGAGAAACTTGCTGTGGAGCTCTTCTTGAAGGTATTGTGGATGAACTGGGAGCATGGAGGGACCTGGGAGCCACTGGCCATTGCAGGGACATGTCCAAGGAGTTTTCCTAGGGCCCACACCTAGCTGTGCCCTTTCAGAGCCTGGGCGACTCATTTCTGTGCTCAGAAGAAGGAGGAGTGGTGAAGCTGAGGGCTTTTGCTCCCATCCTTCTTCCAGAGGAAGACACGAGCAAGACCCTCTTCTGCCGGATGGGGAGGGTCTCACATGGGGCTTCTCTCAGTGCCACCTCTCCTCCGTCTTCAAACCTAAAGCTCTGCGTGCTCACATTCATTCCGGCTGCTGTCCCTGGTGTGTTAGAGTGAAGGCTAATGGGGCTTTCCCATGATGCTTTGCCTAGACCCCGAGTGGAGGATGATCGGCACACTGGTCCCGATTCTCCTTTCCTGGATGAAGGCTGTTACTGATTTCCTCTTGAACTGTCTAGAGGAAGGTCCACTCTGACTTCTACCTGCTCCATGCACTTTTCCCTGTGGGTTATTTCCTTCAGGGAAAAGAATTAGTAAGCCAAGATGTCACAATCCACTATTATAGCTTCTTTCTTTTTCTATCACATACTTATTTATTTTTGTGGATGTGTGATTGTGTGTATGTGTGTGAGACACGCACAGAGACAGAGAGGAATACAGAAAGAGGGAGGCAGGGAGTGGGAGAGAGAGAGAAAGAGAGAGAGAGAGAGAGAGAGAAACTTTGGAGAGTTGTTGCCTTCTGCCATGTGGTTCTAGGGTTGAACTCAGATCATTAAATTTGCCTGCAGGCACCTTTACCCATGGAACCATCTCTCTGGCCCCTTCTTTTAACAAATCCAAAACACCTCACGTGGGCCCCTTTCAGTGTGCACACAATGGCCAGGGATTGTCTTCTCCGTTTTCTTCCTAAGAGAAAATGAGCCGAGTTTTCCTCTTTTCTTTTTGTAAAAATATCCGTTTTCGGGTTTTACTCACCTGCCACCAAACCGCCCCTTTAAAAGTGCTCAGAAGTCAGCGCCGAGTGTGAGGCTCACACCTGTAACCCTAGCACTTGCGAGGGGAAGTGGAAGGAGTAGGGCTCAGTAGAGGCCAGCCTAGGCTACAGGGTGAGTGTCAGGCCACCCAAGGACAGGAAATGAGATCCTGCCTCAAAAAGCACCCCTAAACCTAGGCCCCCCCAAATGTTTAATTTAGGGGTCTATTTTTTAAAAAGTGTTTTGGTGTTTCGCTTGCATGTGTAACTGTGTGCTACTATGTGGGGGCTGGGAACAAATCTGTGTTCTCTGCTCTCATCTGCTGAGCCCCTCTCCAGCTCCAATTCAGAGGAGTTAATAAGCTTGGCATTCTATAACCTTTACCATGATTTGATTTCAGATCATTTTAATCCCTTTAGGAACCTGATACCCATTGGCAGTCCTTCCCTCTGGCCTCTGGAAGCCCCTAACACACTTCCGTCTCTGCATCTGTGGGCTCTGGGTATTGCGGACAAATGAGAACACCCAGGAAGTGCTCACGATGCTTCACCGTGTTCAGCTCCTCTGCAGCAGCACACAGCATATTAGGCTCAGCTAGTACCCCGTCATATGTACATACACAGGGTGTAGATATGAACAGCAGCTTATGAGCATCGGGTTATTTCTACATGAAAAAATTGCACATCGTGGAAGCAGGACAAAGCGTGAATGTTCACAGAGGTTTTGTGCAGACGCCTTTTTAATGCTTCCGTTCAGGGATGCACACAGGCATGGGTGAGCTCCTTCTTGCTCGTAGAAAGCAAGTTGCATGATTTTTTAAAAGTTAGTATATTTTTAAAATTTATTTATTTATTAATTATGTATACAGCATTCCTTCCATGTATGCTTGCAGGCCAGAAGAGCCACCATGTGGTTGTGGGAATTGAACTCAGGACCTTTGGAAGAGCAGGCAAGGCTCTTAACTTCTGAGCCATCTCTCCAGCCCAAACTGCATGGCTTTTCACATCACTGTGAGGTAGCAACATGGGCAACACTGTGGCCCTTGGTTTCCTGTGAGCTTCTTACCAGGATCAACCTCATTAATGCTGTACAATTCTGCCTCCACTAATAGGGTATTTGGCTCCATCTCCAAATACCATGTCCAGTTGCCATTTCTTCTGAGCAGAGGAGGGAAGACCTGTTTCTCTGTGACTCAGGAAAATCCAGCTGTCTGGTCTATGGGTAGAGCTGAGAAGCACAGCTCACCAGGCCTGGGGTCCTCGGCTCACACCGCCACAACATGGAAATGGTTGGTTAGCTCACGTCCTTGGGGCATCTTCCCCTAGCACAGTGGTCCTTGCCAGGCTTGGCGCAAGTGTTATGTAGGTGTCGCAACCACGTGCCTAGAGCTTTTGAAGCTGGGAGGGCAAAGGAGCCCCCAGCTTTGCTGTGTTAATATTGTCACAGAAGCTGCAAAAAGAAACAAAAGTCCCATGAAACAAAAAACACCTGCTGAGTGAAATCCCCTAGTGAACCCAGCAGCTCGGAGGTTGCAGGCAGTCTTCCAAGATCACCATAGCAACCAGAAACAGAGCCTTTCATACAGTTTGCCAGCCTCTTCAGAGACAAAGACCTGTGGACCTCTTGGTGAACTTTGGGCAACCCTTGGCTGCTCAGGTTGCTTCCCCTCCCTTCCCAGGTTTGGCATCTCTTTTCTGATTGGAGCTACTTTTTTTTCACTTATTCGCACACCCATATGCAGCTTGCGAGGCCTAGCTGGCCACCTGGCACAGCTCTGATTCCTTGCATCCAGGTGCTGCAGGAGCCCACCAAGGAAGAAGGGAAGGGGGACTTCAAAGCCTGCCCTCTGGCCCTGGCCTGACTTCAGATGTTCCTGCTTGCTTCTGAGATCTTCACTGCAGACTTTAGGGTCTGGCTCATAGCTGGCTTGCTCATTGGAGAAGGAAGAGTGCCTTCCAGAATCACCAGGGACAGAGAGTTGAAGGTCCTTGGGTCCAAGGCTTCTGCCCTGGGCAGGAAGCTTGCTGGATTCCACAATCTGATGAGCAGCCACAGGTGAGGGCCTTGCGCTTGTCTCAGCCACCAAGACTCTTGTCACGTGGTGGGCTCCAGAGAGGAATTCCCTCTGCAGCGGCTTTTACTCTCTGAGAACTGGCGTCAGAGCTCGGCAGTTCCAAACTTCCAGACCGGCTTTGGAGACCCATTGCTCCAGACAGGCTTTGAAAACCCGTTGCTCTGGAGACCTTCGACGCCAGCCTTCTTTGAGGTCTGCTTCTGTTATTGCGATGCTGCTCTGCACGACACCGGTGTTGGCACCCGAAGGCCTCCAGCCTTTGGGGTTTAGCAGTCCCCAGAGTTAGCACCCCAGTGCTACTGAGAGTTTAAAACTCTCCCATTTAAATCCTTCATGAACATATTTTCCAACTTTTATCCCATTTAAAGGGAAATAACAATAAAGTACCCACCAGTCTGTGCTTGTGCTGTCTGCCCCAAGAGCCGGGGTGGAGAAGACGGTGGTCTCCCGACCGCTCCAGAAGGGCTACGGTGGGTGGAGTGCAGTGGTTAGGGCAGAGGTTTGGAATAGGCAGAACCAAGTTCAACCCTCATCGTGAGCCTGGTGTGGTGCTCATGCCTGCCATCCAGCACCCAGAAGTCAAGGTAGGAGAATTAGCCGGAGGTCTAGGCCAGGATGGACACAGTGAGTTCCAGGCAAGACAGGGCTACAGTGAGACCCTGTCTCAACCAAACCAAACCAACCAAAACTACCTCAACACGTGCAAACAAAATAAAAGAAAGCGTTCGTACACCAAGCCCACAGAAACAAAACAACCCCAGATTTCAACCAAACCATACCAAACCCTCCCTTTGCCTAAGCTATGGGCATAGCAGCGTGGAGGCTGAGAAAATCCACAAGCCTAGTTTGGTCATCATTAAACCGAGATGCACAGAGCTTCCTGTTAGAGATGTTTTGAGACTGAAAGGAAAGAATGCCTTTGCAGGCCTTAGCATTGCAGTGGAGTTAATGGTGATAACTATTATTAGCGTGGTAAACATGTTACTAGTTAGTACGGTAAATACTTATTAGGAAGTGCTTAGAGTAGATCGAAAGACAATAGCAGTGTTATTCCACAGTTAGATCCCTCAAAGCTTGGGGTGGGTGGGGGGCATAGGCAGCTGGGAGCTAAGCAGCCATCGCTTCTGCGGAGGAGAAAGATACAGGTTGGTGACTGGCAGAGAAGCTACCAGGGTTCTGGTGACCGTCAGGCTGAGACCAGAAGGGCTGAAGTGGAACTAGGAGCCAGGGTGAAGAAAGCCATTTTCTATAGGACACTGGATTCCTTGTGAACACAACACCAACACCACAAAGCTGATGGATGGAGTAGCAGAGGAGTAGACACAAATAGAAGTTGTCCCCAGAAGAATGTCATTCGGAAACAGTTCAGAGAGTCAGCCACAGGGCCCACAGAGCGGGAGGCCACTCCGTCTGTCACCGGCTGTCGTTTCTTTCTGCTGTAAACAATAAGAGCAAAAATCAACACCCGAGTGGAGCCAGCCACCTCCTGCCGAGGTGGGGCTGTGAGCCCACTGTACCAGGGGCTCCTGCACAGTGCTCCTTTTCTGGTTTTCTCCTGACAACCCCTGATTCCTTTTCCTCCACCACAGAAAGCAATGGAAAAGCCGATCGAGTCTGGAAGGCCTCATTCTTAGTGACTGTTACATTGGGCAAAAGGTCAACACTTGTATGTTTATATTTCATATGGTAGCAATATATGGATGGATATTTGTATTTTATGTAGAAGTTTACAGAACCTATTAAGTGTCTGGAACAACATACTTAATACATTATGGAAAAAAATTAGAAAGATACTATAAAACATCACATAAAAGGCAAGAAAGAATCCTCCATCTTCAACTAAGCAAGAAGTCCATGTACTACTTTCTCTTGCTCAGGTGAGAGGTGCTCCCTCTGCCCTTGTACTGCAGCCTGTCCTCCCGACCCAGAAGACAGCACTCTTGTTTCCTCATTAAGTCTTCCTAGGAAAGTATAATTGCCATTTTATCGCCAGAAAGAGCTGTTGCTGCTCTGCAGTGTTTGCCAGTGCCCCTTCCTTCTGGACACTTGGGCCTGTGTCCGGCTGCGCATCTCTGAATCTCCGAGGGCTTGTGGAGAAGGTATTAACGGAAGCAGCTTCACTGCAGCAGCGGCCTTCTGGGCGGCATCATTGGCTCTTTCACTTCTGTGGCTTATACTGAGTCCTGGTTTGTCATTTTGTTTTGACAAGCCATTTCTGCAACCCAGAGCCACAGAGTTAGTTTAGGGACACTCATGTCTAACTGTTTGAATCTTGACTACTTGTTGATTTACAAATTTGGAGTACAAACTACTCCAAGGTAGAGCGAGGGGACCACTCAGGTGGGATCCCCAAAACCCGCTTAAAAAGCTGGGTGTGGTGGTGAGTGTTTAGAATCCTAGAATTGGGGAGGTGACAAGCTGCAGGGATTCCCTGGTACTCCCTGTCCCGTCACCTGAGCCTACTTAACAAGCCCCAGGCCATTGAGAAACCCATCTAAAAAAAGGGTTTCCCAGTCGGAACAGATTCACATCTACAATACAACTCCTAAGGTTTAGGGATCATTTCGGAAGAGGGGGTGGAAAAATTATAAGAGCCAGAGGGACAGGAAGTTTGCTCTGAGACTGTGGGGGACATCAGCTGAGCGGCAACAAATCTCTTGTGACTTTCAGATGCTATTTGACCGTGCGCTTAGCTTTGGGTTGGTAGGAACTAGTGTCTGTCACTAGGTTTCCAAAGGGCTTATGTGACAGTCATAAGGAAGTTCAGCCAAACACAGGGGTGGAAGTGAATGCCTATCCAGGGAACTGGCAGGACACTTGGGCTCTAGATCTGCAGAGTTCCAGGGCTTTAATCACAAAGGTCTGAGCAGCCAGTCCATCTTGTAGATCTGTAACATAGGGGTGGCTTCTCTCCTGGGTGAAAGATGCCCCTTTCTGCTTTGCACCCCATCTGAGCTCAGAGCCCGAGGGCAGCAATGATGGACCACAGGGTCCGCACAGGCTAGGAAGCTGCCTTCCTCTTTTCTACAAGACAGGGGAAGCCGATGGACTGAAGGTGTCTCATTACCCATCCTTTGGCGCCTCCTGCTGGCCATTCCATTCCCATTCCTTGTGGTCCTTCCAGGAGGGTGGTCAGAGGAGGTTAGGTAGCTAAGGGATTGCTGGGGGAGCCTAGTGGCCAGCTAGCTTTGGACAACAGCTGTCTGGAGCAGAGGCCAGACCAGTGAGCTCCTCTTAGGGCTAAGTCACTGGGTACAGTAGAACGTCGGCTCCCACAGCCAAGAGCTGAGCTAAGCTTTTCTGTGCCACTGAATGTGCTTTTGTTTTCGCAAACCAAACTCATCCTATAATGCAATCCCTGTATGGGCTTTGGTCAGGGGCCGTGTGCTGAGTCTGCACAGCAAGCCCCCGGCGGCTGTGTCTCTGCCTCTTCTGGTTCATTTGCTGCAGCTTGTTTTTTTTTTTCTCCTCTCTGGGCCAAAGTTTACAGTTGGGCAGAAATATTCCTGGGCACACACATAAACCAAACCAAAGACTCCCAAACACACCCCCAACCCCCAAACACCCCCAACAAAAAAACCCATTTTTTTCCTGTCAGTTATCATGGTGGGATGGATGGGCACGGCGCCTTTGCCTGATGGTGCAGGCAGAGGCGTCGCAGTCCTCTGAGAGATTAACTGTTGAAAACAAGTAAAAACTGCACCTGGACGTAATAAAGCCAGTGCAAATACTTTACAAAGAGGAGGCTGGTGGCATATTAATGGGAGAATGTATCTTTCATGTAGAAAATTTTGTTGCAATTTGTTGCAATGTAGCAACAGGTGTTTTAGGAGAAAACTGAGCCACGAGAGCACTAAACTGGAGCCCAGGCATCGGCTGACCTCACTCCCTAGAACCCAGCCTACGCTGCACTGCTGCTGGCAATGGAGCCCGGCTCATGCCGCCTTAGGGACTGCCCTCTTCTGATCCTGCATCCTTCCGCCTCCATGGTTCAGGCATGCAGCTTTTCATGTTTCATGTTTCAACTCTCCCAATCTTCTATACCCAGCTACATGTCGTCTACTGAGTGACATCCTGGTCCTGGGCTCTCTGCTGTCTCTCCTGCTGTCCTCTGTAACAGTCTGACGCTGGTTTGCACGACTGTTCCCCCTTCTTCCTCCATACATCTCCCTTGAATCTGAACTGAGATACTTCTCACCCTCCTCTTCATTTAGTGTAAGTCCTGCCATATAGTGGGTGCTCAGTAAATCTTTGTTCACACTGAGGAGGGATGTGGGGTAAAGGACTCAGGGAAGGAGAGCCTATGGGAGGGGGCTTTTAGGTAGAAACATGATCATGAACATCCTGGAGGATGAGCCCAAAAGGTGAAGCTTGTGAGACTAGCCGCCAGGGTGTGTCTCTGAGACTGGGGTCACGGGGCAGCGGTGCCTGTGAGTCATCGTCTCGTGGATACCTGGGGCCTTGGTCCTGAATGCTGTATTCATTGCTGTGTTCCCAAGTCAGGTAGAGCAGGTGCCTGTGAGTCACGACCCCTGACTAATGAGGAGCAAACGCATAGGAATCCTTGTTCTCTTCACACAGTAGCCTTCCAGCCGTCATTCCTTACCCTGGATGAAATCATGGCTGGCCCCATAGTCTTTTTAGCGTCTCTGAGGTCATGACTTCCAGGTGGTGGGAAGTCTATCTGAAGGTCCTCATTCCAGCTCCAGTCTAAGGGTTTCTACTGCTCCAGCTGGGCCTGCCCTGCAGTGGGGAGGGGCACGTGGGAAGCCTCTTCACTCTCATCCAGTTGCCCCCATCACTACGTGTCCACTTGCTCTTCTAGGTAGGGGGAGTGGAGACACAAGCCATTCCAGGTTTTCTGACCATCACCCTTATAATCCTCAAGGTGGTTGACTGCTGAGGGCTTTTCCAGTTCTACTCACGGCCTCTCAGTGGAGAGGACACCTCTTTCACTGACCCCTTGTGACAGTCCCCACCAGGATCCAGCTGATGTCTCCATGCAGACTCTGCTGGGGTTAAGTTGTCCTATAGGTAGCCCCTATTTTTCAGGGAGTTTTTGTTTGCTTGTTTGTTTTTATTTTTCAAGACAGAGTTTCTCTGTGTAACAGTCCTGGCTGTCCTGGAACTCACTTTGTAACCAGGCTGGCCTCGAACTCACAGAGATTCTCCTGTCTCTGCCTCCCAAAATGCCTGGCACCCTTTAGGAAATCTTTATCTGACCCTGGGGTTTCAAAAATTGCTTCCAACATCACGTGGCAGTGCAGCTGACTCCTGTACGGCCATTTCTCCTCATTGGCTTCTGGCAGGCAACCTCTCATTTTCAGAGATGTTTTACACACTACTCAGGAACTATTTCCTGTATTTTTCCCTTACATGAACCAGTTCAAGTCAGTTGAGAGGTTCTCTTGTGAGCCTCTCACTTGGTCTGCGGGATAGTACCTGCTCTCCTCCTCTGTGGGGGTGAGGTGGAAACAAATGCCGTCCTCGAAACACACAACTCCCTCTCTCTCTCTCTCTGAACAATCCCAGAATGTCTTTTTCTTGAGGCGAGGATAGGTTTATTGTTTGCTTTGGGGCTAACCTCCTGCCTAGAAAATTCCTCATAGAGGACCAAAAGCCCCTCTAGAAAGCTTAGAAATGTATTCCCTTTACCTTCCACTGTAATGGAAGCAGTGAAAATATTTAGCTTCCAGTGGCATTGAGGTCTGGAGAATGAGTGAACGGATGGAATTACCATTGGGAGGTCTCAGGGTTGTTTCCTCCAGGGGCCTTCCTGGGTGAGAAATTAGGTTAGTAGGAGGAGAGAAGGCTGGCAAGGGGGCAGCAAGGGGCTCGGCTCTGGATGCCCACCCCCTGGGGCAGACTCAGAGACTTGGGCTTGAACCCCTGCTGTCTCGCTAGCTGTGTGCTCTTGGTAAATGTTCTTGTTTTTCCCCTCATCTGGAAAACTCAGACAGTGGCAGAAACTGCTACACAGGGCTAGTGCATTTGAAATAATGTCTCAGGGGACACTTTGTGTCACAGTGTCAGCATCCTTGAAGGCCAGGGCTAGGTGTGCCAGCAGGAAAGAGAGTGGCTGGGAGGTGGGTCCTGGAGTGAGGAGAAGCTGGTGTCAGGCTCATGGCGGACTGGCTGCTGGAGAAGTCGGTTGAAGCTGAGCCCTGTCCAGGCTTCCTTGAATATGGGCCCCAGCCTGTCCTCTGCATGTCAGCTCTTCCTCTGTCTGTGTGGCCTTCCACTCAGCCTCAGGCCTGGAGAGGGTCCTAGTGACCAGTGTCTGTACACTCTGAGGCTAAGTCTGTCCCCCCTCCCCCCCTCATCCTCCCCCAGGGCCAGCTTTCATCCCAGGCCCACTGTCATAGAGCCTGGCCTGGGCTCAGGGGAGCTGACTCATGTCTCTGGCCTCTCCGGCAATAGAGCCCCCTACTTCCCTTGCCTGACTGTTCACGGAGCTAGTGGAGGAGGCCAGCTGCATGAAGCTGGTGAGTCCAGCAGGACTGGGGGTAGTTACAAAGGGGCTGTAAGTCCCGAGTGCCCAGAGGAGGGTTGGGAGGCCAGTTGGTCCTTGCACCCTCTTGCCTTTCTGCTGCTGTGCCCCTCATTTCCAGGGCAACTGTCTTTCTCGTTTCCATGGGCTCCTGGCGGTGCTTCAAAATCTCATACCTACGCTCCACAGTGTGGCTGTGTGACTATGGACCTGCATGGTCCTTGTCTCTTCATGCCATGAGCCTCTTGTGTGCAGTTCTCCAAAGCTCTGAACCACAGGAGGCTCTTACAGGGCCGCGATTGCAGTGTGGCTTAGCTCACAGGGGTGATGGACAAGACCCGGGGGACTGGCATGAGAGGGTGTGGTTACTGGGCAGGTTTGGAACCCCGGGAGAATTCCAGTGAGACAAGGTCGAGGACATGAGGGAAAGGGAGACTGGCCTGTGACCGTCCCGTAAGTGACACCCTCTGAAATGTTCGGAGGAAGTGGAGTCCTCTGACTAAGTCACACAAACACCGACTAACTCCTCAGAATCGACGTGTCAGAGGGTTCTTTGCTTTAAGCTTTTAATCTAGTTCTTGTGGATGAGGTCACCCTGGACACAGTGACTGTTGAAAGAGGTGGACATGTGACCGGAAGCAGGCCAGTCAGAGCTGCAGATGAACCTGGTCTTTTATTCCTAAGGTGATAAACTCACCACAGTATGAGGACTATTCCTAGTGTGAAAGAGGAGGAAGAAAAGAACTTGCAGAATAACCACTGACCTTAGAAAAGGAAGGAGCATTCAGGAGCCTGAATACTGTATCTTTAGAGAGGCAGGGGCGGTGGGGCAGGGTGGGGTGTGTGCTCAGGAAAGGATTTTTGTGGAGATCATTGCACAGGAAGCTGGGTTATATAGTGGTATGCGCACCCTTGCATTGCAAATTGAATATATATAGCTTTCCATCACCTAGTGATGTTAACCCCACAGGCTTCTTTGCTTAGAAGAGAAACTCCACAAGGCAACTGGAAACCAGAGGAGACGGCAACTGGGAAGTCACGGCCCAGGAAAAAAAGCACACTGGCAACATGCTCTCGGGCAGATGACATTTAGTGTCTTAATGGTTTTAGTTTACCAGATGGTGACAACTAAGTACCTTAGACTTGGTGACTACCCCATGCTGGAAGCTGGGAAGTTTAAGGTCAAAGGACCAGCAGATTCAGTGTTTGGTGAGGGCGTGTTTCTTGGTTCTTAGATGGCCGCCTTGTTTGATAGTTTGACATACTTACGTAGTCCTCTCTCTCGCCTCTCTCCCTCTCCTACTGAATCCCTCCTCCAGCAAGTCCCCCTCCTATATTTATTTATTTATTTAGTGACCAACTGAGCTTCGAGTTCTTGCCAGAGAGTAAGCGGGAGGTTATTTGCTAGAGAACAGACACCCCTTTGGCTACACCAATAAAGAAAATGGATACCGTCTACCGTAATAGCTGTTAACTGACAAGAATCCCTCAGGGAGGGGCGTCGTTGGATCACTCTCTAACCCATGGTGAAATGCTGAAGAGTCCAGTCACGTGCAGGTCTTGTCCAGGCGACCACAGCTGTGTTGAGTCCATGTCTGGAAGAGGCTGTTATGGATGTGTTCTTACATCGTGGGATCCAGTCATGGGGTCTGTACCTGCACAGCCTAACTGCCCAGTAATGTTGGGGACTAAGCTTTGACACAAGGAACTTGGAGGTGGGGGGCATAGATATCAGTTTATAGCAAAATGAAGGGAAAAAGTGTTCATTTTGCTTAAGCTATGAAAGCTCTGCGGTTGAGATCCTAGGTCCCTGGACAAGGAGTGAAGAGCCACCTGTGCGATTTCTGGCTGTGTGGCAAGTAGTAATGATGCTACAATTTGTAGCTCCACCGCCTCATAGATGGAGGTTTGGGTTTCATCTGCATATAATAAACCTAAAACAAAGTCTGAAACTGTAACGGCGAGTCCGAGTGTGTGCGCTGATTTGCCTGAAGATGTAAGGACAGAGGTCTGATGGAAGTGGGTGGAGAGAGGTGTATGGAAGCTGGAGGGAGTCAGGAGCACACAGGGACAGTCTGAGACACACAGGACCCTTGAGTCACAAAGGTGGGCATGGAGAGATGGCTCATCAGTTGAGAGCACTGTCTGTTCTTACAGAGAACCTGAATTTGGTCCCAGCATCGTAACGCTGCTCCCAAGATACTCAATGCCCTTTTCTGGTCTCCACAGGCACCACACATGCAAATGGTACATATACATACATACAGGCAAAGCACCCTTACACACAAAATAAAAATTTGTCTTAAAAAATAGTCAAAGAGGTTGCTAAGAGGAAGCTGAAAGAATAGCACTGTATCCACTGACGCTGTGTCTGCTGACACTGCGTCCACCGACACTGTATCCCCTAAACTCAGGAGGGAGACAAGGAGAGAAAGGTCAAAACGTTGTCCACCCCTTTCATTTCAGAGAGTTAGTGGTAATGCCCTCATTGTCAGTTAAATAAACAGAAGCTTAAGCCTCCTTGCCAAAGTGGTGGCATATGCAGAGTAAGGGAAAGGGAAGTCACTAAAGTGGCCGTCGCCAGGAGAGGGACTGCAGTGAGACAGGGCGGCTTTTCTAGTATAAATATCTAAATTACTTAACTTTAAAAAAGGGCATATGCATGTATGGTTTGCTAAAAAATAAAAAGGGAAGGAAGAAATAGTACCAAAGAAAGGATAAATCATAATGGCGGTCACATTTCCTTTCCTGTGATGAGGATGAGTCACTTTTATAATTCAAAAAGGGAAAAAAAAGCACGAAAAATAAGTTGAAATTGACATCTTGGGATTTACCATTAGTGGTAAAGTGCTGTGCAAGTCCAAGAACCCGAGTTCGAGTCTCACTGAGTCTCAGCACCCGTGTAAAAAGCTGGTACTCTCGTGAGAGCACATGGCGGTACTCCTGTAACCCGAGTGCTGGGGAGGTGGATGGAGGCAAACCCTGGGGTTTGATGGCCAACCCACCTAGTCTAACCAGCAAGGCCCGAGTGTTGGGAGAGAAGAAACAAAAGCGTACCATGCTCGAGGAGGGACAGAGCCTGAAGCCACCCTCTGGCCCCGCATGCACACAAATACAGTATCTTACACAGTCATCATATCATTAACACAGCTATAATAACTACACATGCCAATAAAACCCCTTAGTTTGCAGCCTATAATCAGAGAGAGAGAGAGAGAGAGAGAGAGAGAGAGAGAGAGAGAGAGAGAGAGAGAGAGAAAGAGAGAATCTTATCTGTTTTGCTTGTTTTCCCTTCTCCAGTGCTCACGGCAGCCTGGGAGAGGAGGCTTTGAGAGAAAGGGAGGCAAAGGTGATCTAACCTTGGGTCAGTTGAGGACTTGGACACTTACTTCCCTGAGTCTCTCAAAACTTTACTGTACAAAGCTGCCATGAGATGACTGGCTGCTCCAAGCACGGTTTGGTCCCTGCCTTGAGATGGCCGACTTCTCCAAACAGGATTGTGGTCCCTGCTTTTGCTGAAGATCCTTAAGGGTTCTTAGTGTCTGTCATGGCCCATGCACTGGCTCTTGACATTGTTTAGAGCCTAGAGGGCACAGCAGAGTGTAGGCTATTGGGTGGCACATGGATGCTGGGGAAATAAACGCCATAAGTCCTTGAAAGAGCCAGGTCATGGCCACTTGCTGTCTCGGGAAGCTAATATGGAAGCCGTGTCAGCAGGCGGGGAACAGCTCATGTATTCTGAACTTCCTTCCTCCTTTCCTTCCTTCCCTCCCTCCCTCTTTCTCTTCCTCCCTTCCTCTGCCTCCTCCTCCTCCTTTTTTTTTTGTTTTTTTTAGACACAAGTTTCTCTGTGTAGCTCTGGCTACTCTGGAACTCACCCTGTAGACTAGGCTGGCCTCAAACTCAGAGATCTGCCTGCTTTTGCCTCCCAGGTGCTGGGATTGAAGCTGTGTGACGCCACCGCCAGGCCTGTTCTGCACTTTTCTACTGGAGTTAAACACACCTTACGAGTGTATCCTTCGCCCCACTGCGGATCAGAGCAGGTGTGAGCCAGCCCTCCTGAGCTCTGGGCAGTCAGTCTGTCCTAGCTGGGGGTCCACTACTGTTTCCATCCTGGCTGGAGGTTGGCTGGTTTTATGCCACAGGCACTTCCTCAGTTGCCACAGAAACTGCAGATCGAATGCTCAAGAGTGAGCATCACGGAACTTCTCTCTGACTGGGCCAGGATGATCCAGTATTGATTCTTTTTCCACTCTTGTGGGTAATGTGTTACAATGTGAAGAATTTTCTTTAACCTTAGGAAAGTCTTTTTGTTGTTGTTTTCCCCTTGATGGAAATACCGCTACAGAAACTCTTCCTTTGTAATGTTTAGGAACCTCAGCATCAGTGAATCAGTGAATGCTTGTGTTTTTCTCATTTCTTTGTTTTGTACCAAGGCTTGTGTTTCTCTACCATGTCTTCATTACATTTGCTGCTGTTGCGATGAAATACTCCACAAAAGCAGCTGACCAGCCACCTCAAGCTCCCGCCACCAGATGTCCTTGGCCGAAAGAACAATATTTGAAAACTGTGAGCCAAAGCAAGCCCTTTCTCCCTTATTTTGATTTGGTTAAATGGGCTGAACACTAGCATTCAGCAAATGCTAATGTTCAGCCATTGTCACAGTTTTCCTCAATGTAGGACCCCAGCACATGGAATGGGGCCACCCACCACAGGCAAGTGTTCTCGGCTCAGTTAACCAAAGCATGGGAATGACCCACAGCATGCCAGAGGCATGTTTCTCAGGCATTCTGGGTCTTATCAAGTTGACAGTTGAAATTAAGCATTACACATCAGTGCAAAACCCAGGATGGTTCTTTCTCCCCTCTCCTTTCCCCTCTCTCTCTCCTTCCTTCCTTCCTTCCTTCCTTCCTTCCTTCCTTCCTTCCTTCCTTCCTTCCTTCCTCCTCCCCCTCCCTCCCTCCCTCCCTCCCTCCCTCCCTCCCTCCCTCCCTCCCTCCCCCTTTCCCTCCCTTCCTTCCTTTTTTTTTCTGAGACACAGTCTTATGTATCCAAGGCTGACCTCAAACTTGCTCTGTAGCTGAGGGTAGCCTTGTACTCTTGATCCTCCTGCCTATACCTCCCAAATGCTGGTATTATAGGTGCATGGCACTAAATTTGGCTATTTCTCTTTACTACTCCATCTTCCCTCCAGGATCTCATCTGGTCCTGTGTTTGTATTTCTACATATTTACTGTCTCTTCTTTCCCTAGAGATCTAAGCAGGAGGCAGGAGTTAGCCTAAGTGGCCCCTTGCGTTCTTGGGATTTACAGATGATGTCTGATTTCTGGGCAGCAACAAGGAAGGGACCTGGAGATCGAGTGCTGCTACTGTCGGCCTGGAAACAAGAGGACCTTTGTACCAGATGGGGTCTTTTGGTTGCAAAACATCAGAAGAACGAATTCAAGGTGGGTTATAAACTAGAGGTGTATCTCCTACAACGAACATCTGTATTCAAGAGACTGCAGATGAGGGTGGTTGTATCAATCAGTCATGCCAATTTCTTTGCAAGGATTTCCTTTCCCTTCAAGAAGCCATAAGCATGCCTCCTTCCATGATGACAACCTATAGTGGTATATTATTTGTCTTTTAATAAATAAAGCTTGCCTGAAGATCAGTTCAAAGCAGCCACACTAGTCATCCACACAGGCCAGGCAGTGGTAGCACACACCTTTAATCCCAATAGCCACACTAGTTAGCCATAGAGGCCGGGCGGTGGTGGTGCACGCCTTTAATCCCAGCGAGGAATGAAATATGCGAGGAGACAGGTCTCTCTCAGTATCAGTCTGAGGATTCATGGAGTTAGGATTGCCTATTTTCAGTTTGAGGGAGAGATAAGAGTTAGTGGTTGGCTGCTTTGCTTTTCTGATCTTCAGGTTGGATCCCAGTATCTGTCTCTGGGCTTTCATTATTTATTCTACAACAACCAGAGCAGGAAGAGAGGCAGGGAACCTGTTCTTTTATACACACACACACACACACACACACACACACAGACACACACACACAGACACACACACACAGACACACACACGCACAGACACACGCACAGACACACACACACACACACACACACACACACACACACACACACACACACACACTTTTTTCTTGCCAAAGCAGAAAACTTTCCTCTCAGTTCTTCTGAAGACTTCTTCCTCTCACTAGCCAGAACTGGGTCCTATTTGGTAAAAAAAATACACAACCAAAAATAAAGGTTAAGAGAAACTTGCAGGGAACAAAATGAAAGCATCGGAGCTGACCGAATGCTATGCATCATGTAATTCAAGAGTTTCTGAAAACACACGCTCCATACATGAAGAATACACTGAGTATGTGCAAATAACAACCAAGAACGCCACACACACACACACACACACACATGCAGACTCTAATAAATGAGTAGACCAGGAAGCAAGGGAGTAGGGGGGCAGGCAGGGAGGGACAGACTGATGGGAGAGCACTACTGATCTGTCTCTGGCTTCAGAATGACCATGAACAAGAACGCTGCATACTAGAGTCATTAGCAGAGTACAGACAATCATAGAGTAAAGGAGTAAATATAACAAAATAAAAATTAAAAAGTAATAGAGTAAAAATAAATAAGCCACGTAAAGATGGACTGTACACAGAGAGTCTGGATTATGTATATTATTGTGTTGTCTTTGAATTTTTTGACTGTGAATGAGCTAAATACAGAGAGACATTTTATTGTATGGGCTACTAAGGTAAACCAGCATATATATTTTAAAGGTATCTTGAATTCAAAATATGAGTCTAAGGATATGTTGCTTCTTTTGTTTCCACAGAAGATGAGAACCTGTGGTTTGCTTCTGGACTAATATGATCTGATGGACCAAGACCCCATGAAAGGTTTCTGTGAACACACCCAAAAATTACTTCACTCAATAAACAGCAAGAAGCAGTTTGGAGAAGAACTACATCCATATTCCCAAATACTGTTTGTAAATGTTTGTTTACATTTAAAGAGTGATATGCTATAAAGATTTGCATGGGTATGGATCTTGGTTTATTGATACAAATTTAAGGTCAATTTTGTTATACTGTATATATGTATTTCTACTCATAATTAAGGTAATGTGTTTGTTCAGCTCATTTAAAAATATAATGTATAATTAAGAAATATAGGTTAATAGATAATCATCTATAATAGTCAAGCTTGTAGTAATGTTAGTTAGGTTTTCTAGATATATAGTGATAGATCTCATTTAGTAGGCATTCTTCAAACCTTTCAAAGACTATAGAATATGGCATTTAAAATGTTTTAAGAACTTAGGACTTTTCATGACAGTGAGACACATCTGCTCCTGGTAGCACCAATCTACTTCAAGAGGAAGATAGGCATCAAAGAGGCTCCTTATGGAGTTGGTTAGCCACTTGGGCAAGAAACTGCTCTTGCCTGGACTGCTTGATGAACTGGACATTCAGGACCCACAGGGTCCTGATGAACTTGCCTAAAGGTGAGACAATCCTTCAGGGTTCTTGCTTCATGAAAGAGTCTGCTAGACATTCTGCAGGACACAGAAAAAAGTGACTGACAAACTGCCAATATAGGCGGAACTGTCTTTGAAATTTCTTGCTTCATGAAAAAGTGTGCTGGATACCATGGGTCTGTAGGCCAAAGATGGACAGAAGAACTTTGGGTGACTGTCCAAGCAGCAAGATGTCTCTGTTAATTCTGGAGTTTTGGAAGTTGCTTACAATGCACCTCCTGTTTACTTAGGTAATATTATATCTTTCTGTAGTCTTTGATGGAGTTGAAGAATTTATAGTTATAGTTTTAGTTAGTTATGATAAAAGATAAAGTAGATATAAATATTGTAACTATAATTATTGCTTGATACCTGCTTTGTTATATGTAATTATACCATGTTAAAGTTAAAACCTTCCTTTTCATTTAAACAGAAAAGGGGAGATGATGTGGGATTCCACATACCATTGGTGAATAAAGAAACTGCCTTGGCCTGTTGATGGGGCAGAACTTAGATAAGCGAGGAAAACTAAACTGAATGCTGGGAGAAAGAAGGCATAGTGAGAGAGAAGCCATGTAACCCCACCAGAGAAAGATGCCAGAACCTTACCCGGTAAGCCAGTGCCATGTGGCGATACACAGATTACTAGAAATGGGTTAAATTAAGATGTAAGAGTTAGCCAATAAGAAGCTAGAGCTAATGGGCTAAGCAGTGAGTTAATTAATACTGTGTGATTATTAAAGTTCTGGGCAGCTGGGATGAACAAGTGGCCTCCTTGCTATAATTTTTTTCTTCTTTCTAGCCTGTTGATGACAGGGCGGTGGCTAGCCTCAGATCCCACAAGGTTTTCTATCCTGCAGGTAGCAGAATGGGCTAATGTAACATGGACGGGCCTGGCTTGTTTGTTGTGGTTTTTGTCCCGTCTGGTAGCCCACAACTGTTTAGCCCCAAAGAAAAATCACACAAAAATCTCTTCTCTATAAGTTAAAAGCTGATTGGCCCATTAGCTCTAGCCTCTCATTGGCTAATTCTCACATCTTGATTAACCCATTTTTCTGATCTATGTTAGCCATGTGGCTCAGTACCTTTTTTCAGTGGAGCAGATCACATCCTGCTGCTTCAGTGGTCTGGGCAGGAGTAGGAGGAATCAACTTCCTCCTTTCCAGAATTCTCCTGTTCTCATTACATCATTTCTACTTCCTGTCTGCTTTTCCTGCCTGGCCAATCAGCGTTTATTTATAACATGATTGACAGAATACAGACAATTCTCTTGCACCAGGCTAAGAGAAGGGCCAATGACCCTGAGATACAAGAGGCAATTGCTGACTTACTTGAGCCAAGGAAGGTTCTATGGAGAGGACAGGTGAGCTGTATACACCTGGACACAAAGTAAGTCCCTTTATAAGTATGGGCCTTGTTGGGGGGCTAGGAACCATAGGGCTACTGATGCAGTTGGCTTTCTGCAGCTTTGCCGTACTTCATGTGGGTAAGACACACTTACCACGCTGTGCTCGGCATGTCCAGTGACCGGGTTCTGCACCTCCAAATAAGCAGAACTTATTTGGAGCCCACAAGACTCTACAGTGAATGCACAGCTGACAGATCAATAGGTAGATCCAGGGGAAGTGTATCTGTCCATGTCCACAGGGAACAACCCATTTTACAGAGCTGCAGGGACACTTGTCTTTTGGAAAAGTCACTGTCATATCTGTGGAAACCTTGTGAAGCCATGATTCTTCCCTTCAAAATGGGATTCATTCCCAGGACACCTTGACAGTGTAACCTCTGCTTGGGCAATGAAATGACCTTGCTCCATTCCCCCCACCATGAGGCCTTGGAGCGGTGGCATTCACTCTTTGTTCTAATAATCAAATTTACAAAGAGTCAATCCCACACAATTACCTGCTAACAGACCACATAGAAATTTCTACATGCCCCACCTTTGCTAACAAACAAATCTGGGCATCCCCACAGCTGGTTATCACCAAAGAGATTAGATGAGGAGAATGGGTGAATTCAGGATTCAGGGGTTTTAGTAACTTTATCTAATGGTTTGGAATGTCAGGTACTTCCTCTTGAATGCTGGCTCTTCCCTGGTCGGGTCACCTGTTCTGGGGTCCTGCTTTATCAGGTTCTACCTGCCCCTCTTTGTGATTTTGATATGCATATTTTCATTGTCCTTGCCTATGGAGTTTTCCAACTATGTCTGTGAAAACTAGAAACCTCATGGAGATCATCCCTTACTCGTCTCCTTTCTTCCTCTTCCTCTTCCCCTTATTCTTCCCCTTACTCTTCCTCCTCCTCTCCTCTGTGCCCCCTTCACTCCATTTTTCCCCCTTGCACGAAAAATAAAGAAGATGCAGAGCTAGTGTACTTAAGTTAATTTTTCACCCTCAGATCCTCGCCTGCCATAGACGTCCAATTCTGAACGCTGAGGGGGTACTGAGGCTGGTACTTATGGCCCCCGATACAGAAGACTCTTGTCTCAACTCAATTTGGCACTTGGATGGCCAGCAGATGGGCAAATGGGAGAGAAACTCTGGATTGCTAGGGTCTTTGAGCCTGTGAGGCAGCATTGATTGTTTGATTGTCCACCCGACCGTCTACACATCTCTACAGATTTGTTCTCACAGTTAGTCAACCCCACGTTGATGTTCTGAGTCCCAGCTTACTTCCATTCCTCTTTAATTCTCATAATCCTAACAGCTAGGCTGTGTTTTCATTTTAGCTAAAGAGCCCCTGGCATGTGCAGAGTTAGGCAAACATCACAAGTTTACTCAGCAAACAAACAGCAGAAAATCCTACTTCAAAGCCATACTCTGGAGAAGCTCCCAGGGCTCGTCAGCACCTGCTCTCTGGGAACCCGTGGTCCAGGGAGAGGCAGGGTCACTTCAGAGCATCGTATGGCCAGATGCTTGCAAGGTCTGGTGAAGAGGACAAAACAACACCCGTGCCACTGTCCTCTGCTCCCCACCGTCTGGAGTCTGGAGCAGGGCGTTAGGTAGTTCAAACCTATGCAAAGCAGCCCGTGTAGGAGTTGGCTGTCATGCTGCTAACCCTGATGTGTCCCCACCATGCAGAAAAGGCTTTTTTTTCCTGGTTAGGTTGACTTCAAGCTGTTTTTGAGGCCATTAGTATTCAGAATTATTATTGAAGGAAGTGACCTGAGTGGATGGGGCCAGCAAGGAAGAGCAGGTAGAATAACTTGGGTGTCTAAGTCATAGCAAGTCCCTGCTGGGGTGGGCTGTGATCAGGGAGGGGACAGGAGTCCCTGCTGGGGTGGGCTGTGATCAGGGAGGGGACAGGAGTCCCTGCTGGGGTGGGCTGTGATCAGGGACGGGGACAGGAGTCCCTGCTGGGGTGGGCTGTGATCAGGGACGGGGACAGGTCTCTGGCAAGCAACCATTTGGTTTTTAGATCATCATTCCACATGTGATGTCTAGAGCTTAAAAAATATTATAGATATTTGTATAAATAGTGAGAGTGTGAATTACATGATTTTAAGGGTTTCATTTACCTGTGTTTCTAAACTATAGATATTGCAGTGGGAAATATTTTCTGAATTATTGCTTAAAGCCTTTAGTTAGTCAACTTCATACAATAAATTCCCGGGAATGATAGATGAACCAAAGATATTTAATAATTTTTTTAATACTTCTAGCTAGGCACTTCCAACAAGTTGAGAAAACTGAGTTGTGTTTTTAGCATGGAAACACTATAGGGGCTCGATAAGCCTCTTGTCTGGTGAGGAGATTTTTGTTAGGTGAACACAAACTGGGAGAGGCACTGGCTTAAGTCCTTCTATGACTAAGCATGCTATTGATGTCGTGGTTCCGGTGCTGGTTCTGAATCTGGGTGCCCTAGTCCGCTCACCCTGTACCGGTGAGCAGGTGAGCAACGCTGCAGCGTCTCCCTTCAGTGTGGAATCTTCGGAGATGCAGGCGCCGAAACTGTTACTTGTTCTTTGGCGCCACCTTCTGGGAGAAACACTCATCAGCCTGTGTGGGCCCAGGTGTGCTACACAGGTTGAGAAGGCCCAGAGGCTTGTACTGGGGTGTGACAGAGAAGAGAGCTCACTTGTCCCCTGAGAGCTAAGTGGCACTTGTGAAGAGGCCAGCTCTAAGGACTGGACTTCTCCGTGGAGTTACTTCCAGGCTGTAGCTGGCTGTTTCCTGGTGGTCAAACTGGTCCTAGCACTTTGACCTCCGTGCATCACCCGGGCCACGAACGCAACCTCTCAGCTCTTTCCACACAGAAAGTCAGACTTCAGCAAAGGCAGGTGCACAGGGCCTTCACCCTTATCTGTCTGCTGCCGGGAGCTTTGATCTTCTCAGCAATCACGGCATCCTGTGAACTCCATGCCCGGAGCAGGCTGTGTTGCTCCACACCAAGCCTATGCCCAGGCAGTCCCCTCTGCCTAGAACTCCTCCATTCCTGCAACAAATTAAGATTTCTCTTTGAGACACTACTCAAAAAGCACCTCCCTAAGTAAAACTTCCTTAATTTTTCTGGGAGAAGGCAGCCCTTGTTGAGTGTCCTGATTGCCCTGTAGTTGCCCGGAGTCCATGGTAAGTAACCATGTCTAACTGTTAGCGCCGCCCCTTGAATTAGCTGGCCCAGTGTCTTATTCACAGGGCCTAGTAGAGGGACTGGCATGCGGCAAGTACTCATGGAATACTTGTTGAGTGAGAGGGTGAATGTGGTTCATCACTGGAGACTTGGGAGGTTCATTGCTTGGGGTAGGCTGTCCAAGGAAGGTATTTTTAAGTGTGGCCTTGGAGCCTGGGGGGCGTGGTGGGGATGAGTCCTAATAGGAGGTAGTGGATGGATAATGAAACCTTTTGTGTTTCTTAGGTGTTTCAGATCCTGGAGGTAGCTCCCTAAAACCAGTTGAGTTTATCTTAGCAAGGAGTGTGATGATGTCACCCCAGGAATGCAGTTAAGGTTTGGTCCTGCTGCAGAAGAACCTGTGGAGAGTCACACACTGGCTCATAAATGAGTGGACCAGCAATGGGCAGGATGTCCTGCACGGTGGGAGTTCCCCTGCTCAGAAGGCTGCCTTTTGTCTGATTTCCAGGATCACGCAGAGACTAAGCTGTGGATGCCGAACAGCCCGACACCAAGAGCACCAGGTCAGTTCCTCTTCCGAGAGCATCCCGGGGACTGTGTGGGCTGTGCTGGGTGTGCACAGATCCTAGAGAGCAGAGCTCCTCAGTTTGACTGTTCTGGAAACATGCGCAGTGTGGATGAACATCCCAACAACGTGGTCTAGAATTCCAGAGGACAAGGAAGTCTTTGGACTTGTCCACAAAGACAAAGATTTGAGGATGAATCTAGGTGTAGTGATTGTGTAATCTTGGTAAATTCCCTAACCTCTTTGGATTTCCTTTTCTCTTCTGGAGAACAGGGCAGTGATGCTCAACTCCTCGGGGCCCTGTGAGGATTAAAGGGGATAATGCACAAGATGCCTTGCCTGTCATCTAGCTGGCACAGAAGTGGGACGCGGGGCTGTTATGATAGCTGTTTGCACAGGGCAGATGGAGGCAACAGCTGCCTGTGACCCTGCCTCTGTAGGAAGTCTGGAGTACGCAGCCGTGGGCATCAGATAGGCAGTGCACAGAGCTGTGGGAAGGCTCCGGGGCTATGGAGACCTTGCTGGGGATGGGATGTCAACTCCTAGAAACCGCATACCAGGTGCTGTGGGGACAAAGGTGTCAATGCCTATGCTGCCTGGATACTCCAGAAAGAAAGAAAGCACAAGAACAGTACAATGCCCGGCCTGATTCTCCTGTGCGGTTTAATTATTTTATACTGTACTTTATACTGGTAATTTATACTAGTGTTCTGCTGGTCCCATAAAGTGGTTTACTGTAGGGGAAGGGATCTTGCCTTTTCAAGGACGTCAACATTTTCACTGAAAACAACAAAAACAGTGCCTTGCTTCAAATCATCTTTTGCTTGTTTGTTTCTTGACTATTAGGAGAAAGGATGCTCCTTCTGGACACAGGAGGCCCTCAGTCCCAGTGTCTCAGTCTGAGGTCAGGCAGGAAAGTCAAGTTCACAGGGGGCCAGTGAGAGCATGAGGAGCCCCCCTTTCTGACACAGCACGGGACCGTGGGCAGGAGGGCAGACGTTGGCAGGAGGAAGAGTCCATCCTGTTCTGGACCTCTGCAGACCAGGGCCTGCCCCCTCCCCACAGACTTCACTGACCAGTGCCTCCTCTCTGCCCTGCAGATTTGCCCACACCCTGCTGGGCCCAGCAGTCATGCCAGACACACCGGTGGAGGACTCCCTCTTCCAAATCATACACTGCTTCCACCACTATGCCGCCCGGGAGGGGGACGTGGAGACCTTGTCCCTAGAGGAGCTGAAAGCCCTGCTCCTGGAGAGCGTGCCGCGCTTCATGGACACCCTGGTATGTCAGGTCTGGGGTTGGAGCGGGGGGTGGGAGAGGACCGAAGTGTCCAGGCTGTGATGTTTGTAGGACGGGAATGAGTGCTGAGGTGTTGAGGTGCTGAGGTGGCAGAAGGAGCTGACTGTCACAAGAACCTCCTGATCCTGGAAGGAGAATGGAAGAGGGAAGGTGTGAGGAGGGCAGAATTTGCTTCATTTCCTGTCCTTCCTTCCTCTGAAGTCACCTGCTTGGTTTCACTCCAGTCCATGAAGAGCTAGTCTCTGAGACTCAGTCTGACACCACACCTGCTGATTCTGCTGTCTCGTGTGTCCTGTGAGCACGGGCTCAAACGTGTTCTCTGTTCATAGCCTCTTTAGCCAGTAACACTGCCCTAAACTCAGACTCTCTCTGTAAGCCTTGGAGCCTAAGTTCCTTCGCCAGTGTCTCTGCTGCGAGTCTGGTGGGCACGGGAAATATAACCTCTTCCACTTCCCATGCCTGAGACTTCTTAGAGCTGGACAGGGCCAGCCTAAGATCCTAGGCTTACAGAGCCTGCTCGTCCAGGCTGTCATTCATCGGTCCTAATCCCCAGCACTGTGTTCTTAGGATCTGCAGCACCAAAGAAAACACCATGTTGTTTTCTGAACCCTGTCGTGTCCCCGGCTCTCTGCCCTACCCTCTCTAAAGGAAGTGAGACTCAGCTCGTTCCTGTGAAATAGTTTCTTCGCTCACATCCTCTCGAGAAAAAAATGTATGCTCTCTGGAATGTTCCTCTGAGAGTTCAGAAGACAGGGTGGAAGTTCCTTGCTATTTATTTTTAGGAAATTCTTTCCCTTCTGGGAACCTTCCTTGGCGGCTCTCCTGGATTGC
This sequence comes from Microtus pennsylvanicus, assembly GCF_037038515.1. NCBI lineage: Eukaryota > Metazoa > Chordata > Mammalia > Rodentia > Cricetidae > Microtus > Microtus pennsylvanicus. The sequence goes on along the minus strand of NC_134585.1, from coordinate 121,636,776 downwards.
CCAGGTCTGCGATCATGATCTGCCTTTGCTGCAGGGCTCTTGAGGATAGGGGCATGGCTGGCAGACTTGATAGGGATGGGCACCTATGAGGGTGCTTGTCTTCTCTGGGTAGGAACTCCGTGGATGTGATGGGGTATAGGATGGTGGGCTTGCTACCTGGAGAGAAGCTGCCGGCCCTCCCCCAGGGGTTAGCAACTGCACTCCAGGTCTGCAGCTACTCATACGTCACCTTCCTTCCCTCAAACGTTCCCAGATGTTCCATTCGTCCACGTACACCAGGAACATCCTGCCGAAACCTGCTTTTCCTCTCACTCCCCAGTTTTCTTCCACATCCTCCTGACCCCATCTGTCACATATCTTCTCTCAAAACAAGAACTCCCAGCTGTCCTCATGCTTGCCTCCCCGTCTCAAAGAGCCCCTTCCTGTGCATTCTGATCTTCAGCCTCAGGGTCCTCTGCTTGGACATCCTGGACAGCTCCAGTGGCCATTTCTCTGTCCTCCCCTGCTTTCTGTACTCTAGGTGTGCCAGTAGACTTTCATAAACAATGCCTAGGCGGGTGGCACGCGGAGATATGCCCTGCTTGGAGATGGTTCTGCAGTCACACAGGGGATGGTGTATGCATGCAGACAGGCTGACCTTCCCTTTATGGAGCTCTCAGTGCGGAGAAGGAGGCAGTGTCTTGCCCTCAGGAAGCCCGTACAGGTGTCTCCCTACGAGAGCTTGTATTGTAGCTGCGAAGACAGGGCACAGCCACTGCGTGTATGTGAAGTGAACCCAGGGACTCCAGGCTGCCAAGTACTGTCCAGGAACTGCTTATAGTCCTTCTGTGAAAGGGACGTTTCAGTCTCTTGTTTGGGCCCGTGCCACTCTAGGTCCAGTGACCCACGTTAGCCACCAACACCTGTACCTCTTCAGCCTGGTTTTGTAGCATGTGGTGATCGTGCCGCAGACATCTGTGTGAGGACTTGTTTTCTGAATGCCCCTTGTAGGGGGACAGTACTCCTGGGCTCTTCCCATGTCCAGTGGGAGGAGGGGTCTGGAGGACAGGCATTCCAGATTCTCAGTGGGTGTTGATCGTCTTTGTATCCCCCAGGGCCGCAGGCAGCCATACTACATAACGGAGCTGTTCCGGGCAGCCGACAAAAACAAGGACAACCAGATCTGCTTTGACGAGTTCCTGTACATCCTGGGCAAACTGGTGAAGGACTATCACCTGCAGTTCCACCGGCAGCTCTGCACACACTACTGTTCCCAGCATAACCTCTACTAGAGGAGGACACGCAGTCTCTCACCACGAAGTCGGTCCCGGGAGGCATGAACGGCTTTCGGAGCTCAGCCATGTGTGTCCAAATAATATCACAGATATTTCTGGGAAGTACTTGGGGCATGGTTCTGGGTTTCCACCAATGTTCAGTAAAAGTTTAGTCTTTACTTTGTGGAACGCGATTGGGTGGTCCCTTGCTTGATTGGAACACGATTGGGTGGTCCCTTGCTTGGTTGGGGAATACTGGCCTTGAATCCAAGGTGCTTTTATCTGCTGCAAGAGACACAACCTTGCTATCAGAAATCTTATGTGAAATGTGAAATGGCCCTCTGGTCTGGCATCAGTTTATAGGCAAGGGAAGGAGTTTTCTGGGGCAGGCCACCGCCTGAAAAGGAAGTAAGGTCTCCCAGGGTTGTTATTGACCACACACTCACTGTACATGCAGAACAGGAGGGGAGCCGCAGGGATAATGGTATACAGATGGAGCCCTCCCAGGAGTCTGCAGGCACAGGACACGGTCCAGTCCTGGGAAGGACCAAGAGGGAGGTGATGATTCAAGAAGACACAATAGCAGCGGAGACTTGGGTGGCATGTCTGGGACTAGCCGAGAGCTGTCCGGAAATAAATAGGTGAACACCGAGATTTGAATTTTATCCTTGGAAATGGGGTAGTGAAATTTGGGTATCTTAGAGAATGCATCAGGTGGGGAGAACTTGGAGACTCAATAAGGGGTTCCTGCTTATTGTGGAAGGGTCAGTAGCTACACAGAGGGATAAGAGGAAAGGAAGAGAGAAGAAGAGACGTGTAAACGTCAAAGTTCCAGTCCTCAAGGACAGATTGAGGGAGAGGAGATGCCCGGGTGCAACCCAGGTATCTGTCACTGGTGATCCTGAAAAGAAGATGCTGGTTGTTGACCTGGGCGTGACCTGCGTCAGCATGGGTGTTGCCAGTGTGCCAGGGAGCGCTGTGCACTTGGTTTTGTGTATGTTGAGAAGGGCAAGGCAAGTGCTGGCAAAGTCAGTCATCCAGCCCAACAAAGCAGCAGACGCCTGCCACAGGAAGAGTGATGAGCAGAAGCTGGGAGTTGTCAGCCAGGGAAGGCTTCCTGGAGGAAAGAGGGGTTGGGTGTGGGGATGACTGGCGTTTCTCTCGACTCTGAGCTATTCGTGACTCAGTGGGCCAAGTCCTCCCGTGGCCCCTGCCCTCCTTGCTGCCCGGCTGTGTCATTTTACTCTTTCTTCCCAGAAGCTCAGAGATCTGGAGGAAAATTCCAGGAAAGATTTTTTTTTTGCCTCTGGACATTTTTCGTGCCCATCTTGGTGGCCTGTCTCTGCTGAAGACTCTGGGTCCTGAGTTTTCTGAGAGCAGGGACTCATCCCATTGATCTTTCCTCTGTACGAGTGTCTGCCTCTGTTTCCCCTCAATGTCTAGTTCCACAGGGGAACGTACTTCCCTCTCTCTGCAGCTGGCCTAGTGTCCTCTCATAATTGGTTCAGCTTCTTTGAGGAAAGAAATCGGGAAGGGGAGCCGTGGAACTGTAATCTAGTGACTTAGGCCTATGGTCCTCCAGTGACAACTCTTGACTAGTTCTTGGTTATATCGAAGAGCCAACAGTATCCTGGTTAATCAGCTGCCCTTCCTCAGGGCCCAGGCAGGCCATGTTTGTTCTCTTGAGAGGTGGTGGGTCATATGACCTTTCAAGGTCACCAAAGCTCTGACAGCCCAAGCATGCGGCAGGCAGGCGCTTACCCCAACCCTTCCTGGCAGTTTCCCCACCAGTCTTGCTTCCTCTGCCCTCATTTCTCCAGACACTGGCTATTGAGACACAAACTGGGGACCCAGTCTTTTCCTGTAAACACAGCCATGTAGCTCTCCCTCGAGATTGCTCCACATTGTCAGGTCATTACAAACTCTGCCTTCCCTTCAACGTGTTTACTTCCTATTTTAATTGAACTCGGAGGCCACCTATCCCCAACAAAGTCGATTAAAAGATCACAAGTGGAAAGCAGAAAAAGGAGATTTATTCATGTGGCCACACTGGAAGTGCAAAGGGACCGGGGGAAGATCAAAATTTAAATGGTGGCCCAAGAATATGCACGTGGAAGTAGCCCTAGTCTAGGTGTGGAGCTCCCTACTACTGCTCTGGGCTTCAGTCCTGCAGGGCACTCTGGGAAGTGATTGGACTGGTGTGAGACCCCTTTTCTAGAGTCAGGTCCCTCTGGCTAGTGCCTTTGTTTCTCCTACCGTGAGCTCCTTGCGGGGACTTCCCATTTCTTTGGGGTCCACCGTTCCAATAGTCTGATAGGTTGAGGGACTCAAAGTGTTTCTTTAGGATGTCTTCGTTTCTGCCCAGCACACACATGTGGCTCCTGCTGTCGACAGCCCCGCTGCCCCCTTAGAGGGATTATCATTGGGTGGCGAGAGCTCACGGACCTACTAATCACCCTACTGAAAGCTCTGGCAGGAAGTTTTCCCTCATGAACACCTGCAGGTTCAAGGAACCCTAGGAAAGATGCAGTTTCCCTAGATGAAAGATAATTTTACCTATAAAGTTCACTCTACTAGGTTTCCAGGAATATCAAAGGAATCAGCAGATATAAACACACTTTGAAAAGATATGTGTTGTTTTAGGGGAAGGTGGCATCTGCCAAATCATCTAAAACAGCACCTGGTAGGGAATAGGTTTGAACTATGGGCTGATTATTGCTTGAAAACTTGTGATTTATTGCATTGAGGCCATCTTACCTCTTGTGGTGGACGTATACCAGTCTTTCTAATAAAAAAGACATAATGTGGTGAATGTGATAGTTATTGTGTTGGACAATGGATAAAGGCTGGGGTAGACAAAGGGAAGAGGATTACCTGTACCGTTGGGGAGGACGGAGGGCCAGGATGGATAGAGCAGGTGCCACTGAGCTGGGTGGTTAAAATAGGGAAGTAGTCAGGACAGAGGCAGTCCAGGCTGTGGAGGAAACAGATGCTGTCATGGCGTTCTAAGCCACCTCAATCCCATTGTCTCATGGAAGGCCTCACTTTCCTTTGTACAATGGGATTGTAACAGCTTGTGCCTCTTAGGATTGAGAGTTAAGTGGGCTGATGGAAATAAAGCACCAGAGCCGTCCTCACAGCGGCGCACACCCAGTAATTGTGGGCTATTAGTCTGCATTATTGGCTGCGATTACAGTTGTGGCTGCCGCACGTCAGTCACTGTGCTGGGCTGTGGGACAAGAAGGCCTCTCCTTGTCCTCCTAGAACAACAGGCTGACTAACACAGGACCTGTATCTATGACACTAACAAGAGGTGACCAGGAGCCCTACATCCAGATCTCAGCCACACAGCCCCTCTTTCTGCGGTATTTCCTGCAGCTCATGATGAGCCTAAGGTGGCACTGAGCCAGGTTCAGAGACTTGGTTCATTGATTCAGATATTACCAATCTTACTCTGGTGGTCCATTGTCAGTCAGGCTCAGCCAGGGATTCCTGACACGCTCACAGCTGCTCTTCCTCCCAGTTTTCTCGCCTCTAGGAGCGTTTTGTACATTTTATTGTATATGTGTGAAGGCTGTCTCTTCCCTTCCCTTCCCTCTCTTTTTAAATATTTATTTATTTATTTATTATGTATACAGTATTCTGTCTGTGTGTATGCCGGCAGGCCAGAAGAAGGCACCAGACCTTACTACATGTTGTTGCTGGGAACTGAACTCAGGACCTTTGGAAGAGCAGGCAATGCTCTTAACCATCTGAGCCATCTCTCCAGCCACCCTTTTCTCTTCTCTTCTCTTCTCTTCTCTTCTCTTCTCTTCTCTTCTCTTCTCTTCTCTTCTCTTCTCTTCTCTTCTCTTCTCTTCTCTTCTCTTCTTTCTCTTCTTCTTTTCTCTTCTCTTCTCTTCTCTTCTTTTCTCGTCTCTCCTCTTCCCACCTCTCCCCTCCCCTCCCCTCCCTTCCCTCTTCTTCTCTTCTCTCCTCTCTTTCTTCTTCTTTTTCTCCTCCTCCTTCTCCTCCTCCTCCTTCTCCTCTCTCTCTCCTCTGTTTGGGATTTTGAGACAGTATCTCATTATACAGCCCAGGATCACCTTGAATTCATGGGAATCCTCCTGTTTCCGTCTTTCCGAATCCTGGAATCAGACACATTGGTAACTATACCAAGGTGTGTGTGTGTGTGTGTGTGAACTTTTTGTTGGAACATGGCTCACATTAATAATAAGGTATCATAACAACAGTAGGCTCTCCCCTGGGGCCTGTGAGCTCCCCAGCCATGAGCTTTTGAGCATGGTTACAATACCAGACATGGCATTCGTTCTGTGGAGCAGGCTTTAAAATCCAGTCAGAAAATGGTTAGCCACCAATAACAGTAGTGCCCAGAGAGACTTCCTTTTGCAGAGAGCAGCAGCCAATGCAGTAGATGCTTAACTGTCAGAATTCTGGCAATAAGAGGCTAAGTGCCCGTAATTATCAATCTCACCCCTGCCTGCGCTCAGGAAGAGAAGGCAGAAAGGAAGGAAGAGCTAAAATGTGCGGGCTACTTTTACGTCGGTTTGGCATAGCTGGAGTCATTTTGGAAGGGGGAATACTGAGTTGGGAGAATAGTGAGTGGACTATGGGCAAACTTGAGAGTCATCTTCTTTTCCTTTTTTCCCTCCCTCCCTCCCTCCCTCCCTCCCTCCCTCCCTCCCTCCCTCCCTCCCTCCCTCTCTCTCTCTCTCTCTCTCTCTCTCTCTCTCTCTCTCTCTTTCTTGATTTAAAATTATTTCTATTTTGCGTACGTCTGTGTGCCTGTGTGAGTTTACATTCACCGTGTGTGCAGGTCCTTGTGGAGTCCAGAGCAGGGTGTCAGATCTCTGGAGCTTGAGTTACAGGCAGTTGTAATCTACCCAGGGTGGGTGCTAAGAAAATAACCCTGATCGTCTGCAAGGATAGCAAGTTCTCTTAACCTGAGCCATCTCTTCAGTCAGGAGACAAACTTAGACATGGCAAATTAGTGGGTCCCGTTGTCCATAGCTGAGAACCATTTCCTTGATTGATGAATGATGTGGGAGGGCCCAGCTCACTGGGTGCCACCCTGGGGAAGGTGGTCCTGGGTGCTACAAGAAAGCATGCTGAGAAGGAGAAAGAGCACGAGCAAGGAACTCAGGACAGCGAGGGGTGCACCCACACACTGAGACAATGGGGATGTTCTATCGGGAACTCACCAAGGCCAGCTGGCCTGGGTCTGAAAAAGCATGGAATAAAACCGGACTTGCTGCACATAGCGGACAATGAGGACTACTGAGAACTCAAGAACAATGGCACTGGGTTTTGATCCTACTGCACGTACTGGCTTTGTGGAAGCCTAGGCAGTTTGGATGCTCACCTTACTAGACCTGGATGGAGGTGGGTGGTCCTTATACTTCCCACGGGGCAGGGAACCCTGATTGCTCTTTGGGCAGACAAGGGAGGGGGACTTGATTGGGGGAGGGGGAGGGAAATGGGAGGCAGTGGAGGGGAGGAGGCAGAAATCTTTAATAAATAAATAAATAAATAAATAAATAAATAAATAAATAAATAAATAAAGCATGCTGAGAAGGGCACCGAGAGCAAGCCAGTAAGCAACAATTCTCCATGGCATCTGCTTCAGTTCCTGCCTCCAGGCTCCTGCCTTGAGTTCTGGCCCCAGCTTCCCTGAATGGTGTACTGCAAGTCGTGAGATGAAATGAACCCTTTCCTTCTCCAGTTGCTTTTGGCTGACAAAGGCACGGAGGGTGGAGAACTGTGCTGTGACAATGCTGCCTTCCAGACTTGATGTGGATGTCACATTCATGAGCTGTTATAAGCTGTGGTCACCTCCTTAAGACCCACACAAGATCAAGCCAGCTGAAGTTCCTGGATGGGTAGAGGGGACACTTTCTTTGGAAGGGAAGCATCCTGATCTGAGGGTGTGGCCCTGATGGCTTTGCAGGCCTCACATTCTTGGCGGCACTGGTTGGACTTATTTTAAAAAAGACAGTGTGAAGCTTGGAGGGAGCGGGTTTGAGGTAGGGGGAGGCTGGAGGGGTAAAATGAAGCGTGTATATGATATTTTGTTGTGTGTGTGTGTATGAAATTCCCACAGAATAAAATGGAAAGCATTTACTCTCTGGTAGGTTGACCACTCACACCCACGTGTGTATGAGCAGCACTAATTGGCCTTAGTGTCCTATATGAAAAGGACATGGAGCTGGGAGGAGGTCACGGAAAGATACAGGAGGAGCTGGGGTGGGGAGTAGGGAAAGGACATGGCCAAGGTACATTGTATGGGTAGAAGACATTCTTCAATTGAAAGAAATCATGAGTCATATATTCATCTGCTATTCATTCTCATGAAAAAAATTTGCTTTATTTTTCATTTACTATTTTTTTAAATTAAAATTTTATAGAGTATAATCATGATCATGATCACCCCCACCCCACAATTCCTTCTTATCCACCAAACTTTATGTGAGATTCCATCTTACACCTGTGACAATGGCAAAGAGCCGCAACACAAATGATGTGAAGCAAGAGGAGCACTCCTCCATTGCTGGTGGGAGCACAGACTCAGGAAACCACTATGGAGCACTCCTCCATTGCTGGTGGGAAGCTCAAACTCAGGAAACCACCATGGAGCACTCCTCCATTGCTGGTGGGAGCACAAACTCAAGGAACCACTGTGGACATCAATATGGTGGTTCCTCAGAAAATTAGGAATTGATTACCTTAAGACCCAGCTATACCACTCCTAAACATATACCACAAGGACACTTCATCCTACCACAAGGACACTTGCTCAACTATGTTCATAGCAGCATTATTCATAATAATCAGAAACTGGAAACAACCTAGATGTCCCTCAACTGAGGGAGGGATAAAGAAATTGTGGTATATTTACACGATAGAGTATTATTCAGCTATTGGAAAAAATAACAGGGGGCTGGAGATATAGCTCAGTGGTTAAGACCACTGACTGTTCTTCCAGAGGTCCTGTGTTCATTTCCCAGCACCTTTATGGCAGCTAACAGCTGTCTGTAACTCCAAGATCTGACACCCTCAAAAGACATACATGCAGAAAAAAAATGCCAAACAAATAAATTGTTAAAAAAATGAAAATGACATTATGAAATTTTCAGACAAATGGATGGAACTAAAAAAAATCATCCTGAACAAGGCACCCCAGACCCAGAAGACAAACACGGCATGTGCTCACTTATAAGTGGATGTTAGCTGTTAAGTAAAGGATAATCAAGCTACAATTCATAGTCCCAGAGAAGTTAGATGAAGAAGTGAGGCCTTGGGGGGGGCACTGCATGGGTCTCCCTGGGAAGGGGAAATAGAATAGATTTTGTGGGTGGACAAGGGTGGGGGCAGGTTGGGTGGGAACAGGAGGAATCAGGTGGAGGAGGGAGGGACAACTGCGATTGGGGTCATTTAGGAGATGATATGGGAACCTAGTGTAGTGCAAACTTTCTGGAACCTATGAGGTTAACCCTTGTGAAGATGCCTAGCAATGGAGGATATGCAGCCTGAACAGCCATCTTCTGTAATCAGGCAAGTCATCCAGGGCTGGGACTGGGACACCAAGCCTGGGACAAAAATCTATGATCCAAAGAAAAACCAAAAGTAAATAAATAAATAAATCTATGATCCAAGACTGATGTGGGATTCCCCTCTGCATGCTATGAATACCATTGGATAATAAAGAAACTGTCCTGGGCCTGTGCAGGAAATAGAGGTAGGTGGGGAAAACTAAACTGAATGCTGGGAGAAAGGAGGCAGAATCAGAGAGAAGCCATGTATCCCTGCGGGAGACAGATGCTGGAACTTTAGCCGGTAAGCCACAGCCATGTGGCAATACACAGATTAATAGAAATGGGTTAAATTCATATGTAAAAGTTAGCCAATAAGAAGCTAGAGCTAATGGGCTGAGCAGTGATTTAATTAATACAGTTTCTGTGTGATTATTTCTGGTCTGAGCTGCTGAGTGGCCGGAACAACCAAATGACCTCCTTACAACACAAGACCTGCTCTGCCTGCAAAATGTACTGGGGCAGTGGTGGCTCAGAGTTTGTGGGAGTGGCCAACCAATGACTGGTCTAACTTGAGTCCAGGTCGGACATGGCCTAGATGGCCAGAATCGAGAACCTGGATGGCTCAGAGACCAGGTTTTAATCAACAACTCATCAAAAGTAAAAAAAAAAGTCAATGAAATTATTCTTAATGATATTCTGTGGTACTCATAGGATTGGTGCCTAGCCCAACTGTAATCAGAGAAGCCTCTTCCAGCAGCTGATGGAAACAGATGCAGAGACCTTTGGCCAAACATTAAGCAGGGCTCAGGAAACTCTGCAGAAGAGAAGGAGGAAGGGGTGGATGACACCAGCAGAACATGGCCCACAGAATCAACTATGCAGGGCTTGTAGTGACTCATAGAGACTGAAGTGACAATCATGGACCCTGCGTGGGTCTGCGCTAGGTCTTTGGCATATATGTGATGTTTGTGCAGCTTGGTGTTTTTGTGGGACTCCTAACTGTGGAGGAGGGGCGTCTGTGACTTGTTTGCCTGCTCTTGGGACCCTTTCCCTTCTACTGGGTTGTCTCATCCAGCCTTGATATGAGGGTTTGTTCCTAATCTTATTGCGTCTTGTTCTGCCATGTTTGGTTAATAGCCCTGGGAGACCTGTTCTTTTCTGAAGGGAAATGGAGGGGAAGTGGACGTGGGGGAGAGGGGGTGAGGGAGAGAGGACTAGAAGTAGTGGAGGGTGGGGGAACTGTGTCAGGATGTATTGTATGAGAGAAGAAGAAAACAAACAAACAAACAAACAAAACAACAAAACCCCAACAACTTAAACCCAAAACAAAAACAAACAAGCAAAAGGCCAGCGGAACAAACAAAAATGCCCAAATGAAGCAAAATGAGACAAAAGTTGGCAAAAATACCAGAGAGTTCACTTTGTGTTCACCAACTCCTGGGCTTGGGGCCTGCTCTCAAGTGTGCCTGAGATACTGTGGGAGAGAACTGATTCTTCCCTTTGCTAGAAGGTGTGGACTGCAGATAGCTTCTTGGTTAGGTGTGGGAGCCTGTGCCCACTTCCCCCTCTCGCACTGCGGCCATTTGGTTTAGCCTGTGAGCTGCTGCAGTCTCTGTGAGCATCTAGAAGACACTGTGTCTTTGGTGTCCCCATCCCGTCTGGGTCTTAGAATCTTTCTGCCTCTTCTTAGGCACAGATCTTGAGCCTGAGATGCAGCTCTGTTGAAGCCCTCACTTAGGACCGTGTATGAGCAGCGGGCTCTGTTGAAGCCCTCACTTAGAATTGCGTATGAAGCATACTTTATAGGTGCAGGCCTTTGAAAACCCTGGTTGTGCTCAGTTACACGAGACAGCAGCTTTGCCACCTTTCCTTCTCCAGGTGTACACTCCAGTAAAGCTGCCTACATTCACCTTGGTGGACAGCTCACTTCTGGAAATTTCCCTCTTGCATCAAGGACAGTGCCGCCCATTAAACTCCTGTCCATTCCCCCTCTTCCCCTCTAGTGCCCATTCAACTTTGGCTCAACAAGTCTGACTGCTGGAAACTCTTGTACAAACGGAACCACATGGCTTCTCCGTTTAGATCATCCATGTTCTGTTATGTGCCAGAGCCGTCTTCCTTTACAAAGATCTTCCACGGTACTGCGAAGCAAACACACTGTTGACCCCTCATCTGTCAATGCCGACGGTTATTGGCTCCCCTCTTTGGGTCTTCTGGATGGTTTTTCTATGAGCATGAGCGAAGGAGCATCTTCATGAGCCCATGCCATCCAGCCTTTCGTCTCTACCCTCTGGGCTCTTACAGAATTCTTTGGTGACCAGGGAACCGCCACACTTTTCATTTTATTTTAATTTTTCTTTACTTTCCGTTCCAGCCGCAATTCTCCTCCCCACCCCTACGTCATGAGATTTCCACGGCAGTCTCACGTCTTCCTCTCCTGCCACAGGGCACAAGGTCTCTCTATCCTATTTCAGCTAAAAGGCCAAGGGGGCGGGCAGCCGTGCTCCCAAGCTTTCATCGCTTGTGGCCACATCTGCGATTTTCCTGCTTATATTTATGTATTTAAGTTTTGCATGGCAGCCATCTTAACCGATGTGAGGTGGCACGGGGCAGTTCGACCCACATTTCCCTAGCGATTCATGATGCTGAGCGTCTTTTCGTGTGCTTATTGGATGCTCGTAGAAAGTATGGAGACATATCTACTTAAATCTCCACATTTCACTTCCTTCTGGGGCTGGTTTTATTGTTGCTGCGGAATGGCTGCAGTTCTATTTTTTAAATATTAATCTGGTATGTGATACCAGTACTTGCAAGCAATTGCTCACTTTCTTTTTTTTTTTTTTTTGAGACAGGGTTTCTCTGTAGCTTTGAAGCCTGTCCTGGCACTAGCTCTTGTAGACCAGGCTGGCTTCGAACTCACAGAGATCTGCCTGCCTCTGCCTCCCGAGTGCTGGGATTAAAGGCGTGCGCCACCACCGCCTGGCAATTGCTCACTTTTCATGGTTGAAGATATATAGTAATTGATGTAAGTAAGGCGTGGAGGGTGATTAACTGGCTCAGTCAGAGTCCCGGAGCTGTTAAAGGAAATGGCTTTACTGGAATCCAGTGGTCAGTGGAGACCGGAAGGACAGAGGGTAATCTGTACACTTCTTCAAGACACTCTTACTTGGCTCATTGCTGTAGCAGCATCAACAATAGCAACCACCACCACCATCACCACATCAACAACCACAACCACAACAATAACATCAACAATAGCTACCCAGGCAAAAGCGATTTAAGGAAGCGTTTATTTGGGTTTCTGATTCCAGAGCATATAGTTCGTCAGAGAAGGGAATACACGGCAGAAGGAGCGGGAGGCAGCTGTCACAATGGTCCCTTGTCAGGAAGCACAGAGCTCTTCCTGGGTGTCTCCAGTGGGACCCCAGCCTATGGAAAGTACTGCCCACATTTAAGGGGACTCTCCCTCCTTTACTTAATCTGACTTAGATGATCCCTCGCAGACATGCCTAGAGATTTATTTTCATAGTTTTCTGAATCCCACTGAGCTGATAGGAAAGACCAGCTGTCACAGCCTGCTGGCCTGGGTGCTGGCGTAGCACAGGATTGGTGTCTGAGTGCTTAGAGGAAGGGAAGTGAGTTCTCCCCTGTTCTTTCAGACCATGCTAGGGGTTCTGCAACTCTGACACAGCTGTACTGGGAAACTGGGTGGTCTCCCCACTTTCTCGGCTGCAGCCTCTTCAGCTGTACATAGGCTGGCTCAGTGCACTAACTTCCTGATAGCAAGTTAATACAAGTGGCATTTTACTAGGGCTAGGAGATTGCTCCTATGAATTCCTGGAAATTGGCCCTCCTTCTTCCCTTGGGCTTGAGACAGAAACAGACTCTCCAAAATCATTCTAACCCTTCCTTACCATCCTAGAGCTGACTCCTCTCTTCATCCCAGGCTTCTGAGGCCCAAGGCACAGTGACCATTCTGAGAGGGTGAAAGGGTCTCTACTGTGATTGGAGCGTGGCTTGGCAGAGGCTGCAGGACAGAGAAAAACTAGCACTTATATCCCATGGCTCAGGACATCCCTAGCTTCCAGAACAGAATACCATGAAGGGTCATGGCAGGTTAGGAACTGGTCTAAGCCTTGGGAAGAAAGCTGTCCTCAAGACTCCACCCACCCATTCACACACAAGCCCACAGAGGTACTCCAAACTGCACTAAAATCCAGTACCTAGGAGCAGCGTTAATGCTTCTGAGGTCTTTGGTACGTGGAGAAGCTTCTCTCCTCTGTACCCACGCTCTCTCAGCACCTTCAGTTCAGTTCAGAGATGGTAGACCGGACACAAAGGTAACGGATCAGCCATGGCAACAGAGCAGAGGGCGAAGACTGGGAATCAGTCTGAACGTGGGGATGGGCTGCCAGGAGCCCGTAAAAGGACTCATTGCTATGTCCCATCTTGGTTCTTCCTGCTGGGCACTCCTGTCTGCTAAATGTCTTCTCTGTCCCAACACTCCCACTTCCTCAGACTCAGATGCCTACTGTGCTCAGTGATTGACACATGGGCCCGGTTGGGAAACCGAGGCTGTGGCAACTCTGGAAGGGAAGAGTGCTGTCTCCATAGCCCGAGGCTGTGGGCAGCTGGCCAAGCTTTCTGCTATAAAAGCAGCGGACACTTAGCTTCACGAGTCCTCCTCCGCCAGCTCTGTCTCAGGGACATCGGGTAAGCAGAGCTGTGGGAGTCTATCTCACACAGCAGGCTTCCCTTAGGGAGGGCTGGGGGATGGAGTATCCTCTGAGAGGATGAGGAAGCTTGGGAAAGTCTGCAGCACAGATCAGACGCTTGAGGATGAAGGAAGGGGAATGAGGGTGAGGAAGAAGTGGAGCCTTCTAGCAGTGTCTAGAAGAGGGCAGGGAATGTTTGGTGGGGCATTTGCTAAATTTGTGTGTGTGTGTGTGTGTGTGTGTGTGTGTGTGTGTGTACTGAAGCCCCTCCATTGCTCCATCCTATCCCTTGTCATCAAAGAGAGAGAGACATTTTCCAGCTTTAGTAATCTGGGCGGCACAGGCCAGGCCAAAGCTACTTTTTGGGTCACCAACCTTGTGACCATCCACTCAGTCCTCACTCCGCCTTGAGTAACTGCAGCGCTCATCCCTTGGGGCTCTTCCTTTCAGGTGAGCAAATCTTCAGCGATCATGCTGTCTGAACTGGAGAAGTCCTTGGAAAACATGGTTGAAGTCTACCACAAGTACTCCTTGCTGAAAGGGAACAAACACGCCCTCTACAAGGACGACTTTAAGAAACTCGTCACAACTGAATGTCCTCAGTACATACAGGTGAGGAGGTGCTGCATTCTTGGGGTTCTCTGAGGATGCTGGGGTGGCTGTTCCTCCGTGCTGCTTTCTACAGATGGTAGCCAGTGCTCATCTACAGATAGCCATTGCTGAGTTTTCCCTAAAATCTTTACGGTCTGCCTTTCTCTCTCACTGTTGACAGAAGAAGAATGTTGAAACTGTGTTCAAAGAGTTGGACATCAATCAGGACAACGCAATAAACTTCGAGGAGTACCTTGTGCTCTTGGTGAAGGTGGGCGTGGCAGCCCATGCAGACAGCCACAAGGAGTAGCAGAGCTTCTGGCCCGTTGCTGGGCCCCTGGACATGTCTACAGAATAATAAAATTGTCATACCTCAGGCCTCTCGGAGTCTGTTGCCTTTACTAGGGGTGAAGAAAGGGTTGGAAAACTGGGAGGGGGAAACCGTTGTTTTTGTCCGTACTGATTGCCATGCTTTGGTCCTGTCCCAGTGACTGTGCCTCTCCCCACCATTCTCCAAACTGTTATGAGTCTCTTTTGACCTCTGAAGTTTGAGCCACTGGTTCTAGGATTTAAAATTTTTTTTGAAATCTATAACTTAGACCTGATAGTTTTGCTGGTTGGTTCTAAATGGGAGATTTGGAAACAGGGATGCTAGGATACTGTGGGACGTAGCTTAGTTTCTAGTTAAATGTCTTAGATGTGACCTTTTGGAAATTAGTGGGATAGATATGAAGGGTGTGTGTTTGGGAGTGGAGGAGGAGCAGAGGAGAAAGGGAAGGGGAAGGCAGGAAGACAGGGAGGGAGGGAGGAAGAGAGGGAGGGAGAGAGAGAGAAAGAGAGAGAGAGGGGGGAAGGGAGGGAGGGAGGGAAGGAGGGAGGGAGGAAGAGAGGGAGAGGACTGATTTTCTGTGGCAGGTGGATAGTCTTTAGTCAGACCTTAAGCGCTAGTAGAGTCCCAGCTGGTAGCACATCTCAGTGTCTTTTCATTTTCACTCCAACATCCCAACCTCAATTAAAGATATAGAAATGAGTAAGTAGGTCAAAGGACAGTTGTGATCATCTGTGCACTGGCTAACTCCCCATCACTACATCTGTGGATTTTGCTAGGGTCTGGCCATCTGTGGATTTTGCTGGGTCTCCACCATCTGTGCACTGGCTAACTCCCCATCACTACATCTGTGGATTTTTCTGGGTCTCCGGCCTTCTGTGCACTGGCTAACTCCCCATCACTACATCTGTGGATTTTTCTGGGTCTCCGGCCATCTGTGCACTGGCTAACTCCCCATCACTACATCTGTGGATTTTGCTAGGACCTGATAAAATGAGAAAGCCAGAGACCGTTCACCAGAGCTTAGCCATTGAATTGGATTAATTTTTTAATTCAAAAATTTATTTTTATTTTTTAAATAAAAATTTAAACTTCATATGTGTTCTGTATTTACATCATTCCTTCTTCCTTCTCTCCTTGTCAGCCTCTCCCATGTCATCCCCAGACTCCCTCTCAACTCCCTCTCAAATTCATGGCCTCTTTTTCCTGAATTATACTCGTTAAATACATATATGACTACGCATTTAAATAAAACCTCTTAATCTAGTGTTGTTTTTAGGGGTGACCACTGGCATTGGCAACCAATTAGGAGGCTCATTCTTGGTAAAGACTGGTTTTCCCTCCCAGAGTGATTAGTTGCCTGTAGTTCTTCATCTAGGAGTGGGACTCTGTTCTCCTGCTCACACTGCCATGCCAGTTGGTGTCAGAGTGTCCAGGTTTTGTTTATACAGTCATCTTTGAGATTTCAGGGGACAGGTTTCCTGTCCCGTGCAGAAGACACAATCTCACAGCAGATGCTCTCGCCCTCTGGCTCACCACAGTGTTTCTGGACGCTCTGCTGTGACACTGTTGCTGGGCACCCAACCTCTGTTATTCTCTGTATGCATTTGATGGGGTACGGCTTCTGTAGTGCTCCCCGCTTCTTTAATGAGGGGTGAGAGCTGCACTTACCTCTGGGTATAAGGGTAACTATCTAGAATTAATTACATTATATACAAATTATAAAAATATATATAAAATAATTTTGGTTTATGAAAATGGCAGCTGTATGGTCTCCTCTAGGGTCCAAGAACCACAGAGAGATGGCTAGGATTGCGATATAGGCATGATTCTCCTCCTATTAAGTGGGTCAGTAGATGGCTGTTGGTTACTGCCCTGATGCTAAGGGCCACTATTGCACCTTTGGAGATATCTTGTCATACTAGTCCATGTTGGTTCACAGGCCTCACATATGGTCCCTTGCCAGCTGTCATCATCCCTTTCTGTACGATGGAAGCTAGTCTTCAGAGAAGAGGCTTCTGGGTCAAGTTCAGGTCAATTGCCCCAAATCTTAATTCGGTGTTTCCGGCAGTAAGGATTTGCCTTCAAATTCTGGGAGACAGCCAAGGGCAACAGCAGCTGTCTGTGTTGTTTTGAGATTAGCTTGAGCTCCCATGGTCCAATAATGAAAGGAGGAATCTTAGTTAGGGCTTCTAGTGCTGTGATGAAACACCATGAACAAAAGCAAGTTGGGGAGGAAAGGATTTATTTTGTTCATACTTCCAGGCAAAAGTCCGTCACCGAGAGACGTCAGGGTAAACATCTAATAGTAGAAACTAATACAGAGACCACGGGGGAGGGCTGCTTACTGGCTTGTTTCTCATGGCTTGCTCAGTCTTCTTTAGATCTTCTAGGGCTACCAGCCCAGGAGTGGCACTGCGTACATAGGGCTTGGCCTTTCCATATCAACTGTCAATCAAGAAAATGGCCTACAAACCAATATTGTGGGAAAATTCCCTCAATTGTGGGTTCTTCTTCTCAAATCACTCTAACTTGTGTTAAATTGACATGAAACTAGCCAGTACAACTGACACCTTGTCAGGTTGACACACAGACATGTAACTGTTAAACCATTACCATTTCTTTCTTGTTTATCCCCACGATCTCATATTAATATGGATATCACAATATAAATCATAAATAACTTTAAAAGCCTATGGTCTTTATGAGTTTAGTCTCTTTAAATCATCCAAAGTCTTTTTCAGTGTTCAAATCACTCTAAAATATTCAAAGTCTCTTTAAAATTCCAAAGACTGGGAGTCCCCATAAAATCAAAAAGTAAGTTAAACACTTTATTACTTTAAGAAGGAAGACCTAAGGCATAGTTGAAATCAAATCAGAGCAAACCCCAAATCCAACAGTGTAAAGAATCATTGCTTACTGTTTGGGAGTCACTCACAGCCCCCTGGGCTCCACAGGGCCTGAGTTACTCCCCTGGCTCTGCCCACTGCAGCACACAAAGCTCATCTCCTAGGCTCAGCCTGGCTCCACAGCTGCTGCTGTCCTTGGTGGTTGTCCCATAGTGCCAGCATCTCTAAAATGTTGGGGTCTCTATTGCAGTGAGGCTGTTTCTTCCACAGTGTCCCTTTCTTGGTTCACCTCAGGGACTATGACCCTGACACATGGTGCCAAATCTCATCTTCTTTCTCTGACCCCTTTAGTCCTGGAGCCTCTACTTCAACTGAGGCTGCATAATTCACCAATGACCTTCCCTGGCCTCTCACAGCGTCAGGTCTTGGCTGCTCTTCATGATCTCTTCATGCCTTCAAAAAAAAAAATACCACCCGAGAAATTCTTTCACTTCAGAGATTGCTTCCTCCAGGCTAGGGCAGAGCTAAAGCAAGGCCTGGGGGTTCGGAACAGAGCCGGTGGGACTGATGAAACCAAGCTGATGTACAGAATGTGCCACCTAGAATACATTTTAGGATTAGGGAGCGCGCAGAAAGCCTAGCATTTGAGGAACTCACCAGACTGTGCCTGAGCAAAGAGTGAGTACACTACCTAAGGCCTAGAGGTGGTGAAGGAAGGTTATTGCCAGGTAAGCTGACCAGACTGGGCTGGCATACAGGATGTGTGACCAGGGACAAGCATGAGGGTTGCAAAAGGTACAGGAAAGACTAAAATAATAATAATAATAATAATAATAATAATTGTGTGTGTGTGGTGACATACATGAGGTTCAGAGGCCAACTTGGTGGATCAGTACTCTCCACCTTCCACCTTTATGTGAGACCAGGGATTAGGCTCAGGTTCTCAGGCTTGAGCACCAAGCACTTTACCAGTTGAGCCCTTGGTCTGGATTTCTGATCTGTGGCTTGGGAAACTTTCTGTTGTCCTTACTTGTGTGTTAATGATGCGGGAGATAGAGAACTGTTACTAGAATCATCAAACTAGGGTTGGTGACGTAGCCAGTGGTTATGGTGAAGTCTCCTGAAGTAGGGTTGGTGACGTAGTCAGTGGTTATGGTGTATACCCCTGAAGTAGGGTTGGTGACGTAGTCAGTGGTTATGGTGTAGTCTCCTGAAGTAGGGTTGGTGACGTAGTCAGTGGTCATGGTGTATACCCCTGAAGTAGGGTTGGTGACATAGCCAAGTGGTTATGGTGAAGTCTCCTGAAGTAGGGTTGGTGACGTAGTCAGTGGTTATGGTGAAGTCTCCTGAAGTAGGGTTGGTGACGTAGCCAGTGGTTATGGTGAAGTCTCCTGAAGTAGGGTTGGTGACGTAGTCAGTGGTTATGGTGTATACCCCTGAAGTAGGGTTGGTGACGTAGCCAGTGGTTATGGTGTATACCCCTGAAGTAGGGTTGGTGACGTAGACAGTGGTTATGGTGTAGTCTCCTGAAGTAGGGTTGGTGACGTAGCCAGTGGTTATGGTGAAGTCTCCTGAAGTAGGGTTGGTGACGTAGTCAGTGGTTATGGTGTATACCCCTGAAGTAGGGTTGGTGACGTAGTCAGTGGTTATGGTGTAGTCTCCTGAAGTAGGGTTGGTGACGTAGTCAGTGGTCATGGTGTATACCCCTGAAGTAGGGTTGGTGACATAGCCAAGTGGTCATGGTGAAGTCTCCTGAAGTAGGGTTGGTGACGTAGTCAGTGGTCATGGTGTATACCCCTGAAGTAGGGTTGGTGACGTAGACAGTGGTTATGGTGAAGTCTCCTGAAGTAGGGTTGGTGACGTAGTCAGTGGTCATGGTGTATACCCCTGAAGTAGGGTTGGTGACGTAGACAGTGTTTATGGTGTAGTCTCCTGAAGTAGGGTTGGTGACGTAGTCAGTGGTTATGGTGAAGTCTCCTGAAGTAGGGTTGGTGACGTAGACAGTGGTTATGGTGAAGTCTCCTGAAGTAGGGTTGGTGACGTAGTCAGTGGTTATGGTGAAGTCTCCTGAAGTAGGGTTGGTGACGGAGCCAGTGGTTATGGTGTAGTCTCCTGAAGTAGGGTTGGTGACGTAGTCAGTGGTTATGGTGTATATCCCTGAAGTAGGGTTGGTGACGGAGCCTGTGGTTATGGTGTAGTCTCCTGAAGTAGGGTTGGTGACGTAGCCAGTGGTTATGGTGTATACCCCTGAAGTAGGGTTGGTGACGTAGTCAGTGGTTATGGTGAAGTCTCCTGAAGTAGGGTTGGTGACGTAGACAGTGGTTATGGTGAAGTCTCCTGAAGTAGGGTTGGTGACGTAGACAGTGGTTATGGTGAAGTCTCCTGAAGTAGGGTTGGTGACGTAGACAGTGGTTATGGTGTAGTCTCCTGAAGTAGGGTTGGTGACGTAGCCAGTGGTTATGGTGTATATCCCTGAAGTAGGGTTGGTGACGTAGCCAGTGGTTATGGTGTATACCCCTGAAGTAGGGTTGGTGACGTAGCCAGTGGTCATGGTGTAGTCTCCTGAAGTAGGGTTGGTGACGTAGACAGTGGTTATGGTGAAGTCTCCTGAAGTAGGGTTGGTGACGTAGTCAGTGGTTATGGTGAAGTCTCCTGAAGTAGGGTTGGTGACGTAGACAGTGGTTATGGTGAAGTCTCCTGAAGTAGGGTTGGTGACGTAGACAGTGGTTATGGTGTAGTCTCCTGAAGTAGGGTTGGTGACGTAGACAGTGGTTATGGTGTAGTCTCCTGAAGTAGGGTTGGTGACGTAGCCAGTGGTTATGGTGAAGTCTTCTGAAGTAGGGTTGGTGACGTAGTCAGTGGTTATGGTGTATACCCCTGAAGTAGGGTTGGTGACGTAGTCAGTGGTTATGGTGTAGTCTCCTGAAGTAGGGTTGGTGACGTAGTCAGTGGTCATGGTGTATACCCCTGAAGTAGAGTTGGTGACATAGCCAAGTGGTCATGGTGAAGTCTCCTGAAGTAGGGTTGGTGACGTAGTCAGTGGTTATGGTGTATACCCCTGAAGTAGGGTTGGTGACGTAGCCAGTGGTCATGGTGTAGTCTCCTGAAGTAGGGTTGGTGACGTAGACAGTGGTTATGGTGAAGTCTCCTGAAGTAGGGTTGGTGACGTAGTCAGTGGTTATGGTGAAGTCTCCTGAAGTAGGGTTGGTGACGTAGACAGTGGTTATGGTGAAGTCTCCTGAAGTAGGGTTGGTGACGTAGACAGTGGTTATGGTGTAGTCTCCTGAAGTAGGGTTGGTGACGTAGCCAGTGGTTATGGTGAAGTCTTCTGAAGTAGGGTTGGTGACGTAGTCAGTGGTTATGGTGTATACCCCTGAAGTAGGGTTGGTGACGTAGTCAGTGGTTATGGTGTAGTCTCCTGAAGTAGGGTTGGTGACGTAGTCAGTGGTCATGGTGTATACCCCTGAAGTAGAGTTGGTGACATAGCCAAGTGGTCATGGTGAAGTCTCCTGAAGTAGGGTTGGTGACGTAGTCAGTGGTTATGGTGTATACCCCTGAAGTAGGGTTGGTGACGTAGCCAGTGGTCATGGTGTAGTCTCCTGAAGTAGGGTTGGTGACGTAGACAGTGGTTATGGTGAAGTCTCCTGAAGTAGGGTTGGTGACGTAGTCAGTGGTTATGGTGAAGTCTCCTGAAGTAGGGTTGGTGACGTAGACAGTGGTTATGGTGAAGTCTCCTGAAGTAGGGTTGGTGACGTAGACAGTGGTTATGGTGTAGTCTCCTGAAGTAGGGTTGGTGACGTAGACAGTGGTTATGGTGTAGTCTCCTGAAGTAGGGTTGGTGACGTAGCCAGTGGTTATGGTGAAGTCTTCTGAAGTAGGGTTGGTGACGTAGTCAGTGGTTATGGTGTATACCCCTGAAGTAGGGTTGGTGACGTAGTCAGTGGTTATGGTGTAGTCTCCTGAAGTAGGGTTGGTGACGTAGTCAGTGGTCATGGTGTATACCCCTGAAGTAGAGTTGGTGACATAGCCAAGTGGTCATGGTGAAGTCTCCTGAAGTAGGGTTGGTGACGTAGTCAGTGGTTATGGTGTATACCCCTGAAGTAGGGTTGGTGACGTAGCCAGTGTTTATGGTGTATACCCCTGAAGTAGGGTCTGTGACATAATTCTCAAAAGTGTGAAA
This sequence comes from Microtus pennsylvanicus, assembly GCF_037038515.1. Lineage (NCBI taxonomy): Eukaryota > Metazoa > Chordata > Mammalia > Rodentia > Cricetidae > Microtus > Microtus pennsylvanicus. The sequence continues at coordinate 121,615,328 of NC_134585.1, read as the reverse complement.
GATGGATCTGTACCAAACCTGAGAAGCTGAGTTGGCCCCTAGAAGCCATGCAAAGGTGGACGGAGAGAACAGACTCCCCAGAGTTGGTCTCTACATGCTCACAGTGGCTCATGCAGGCACACACTCTCATAACAATGAAGTTAGCCAAGAGTCAAAGACTTGACAAGCTTGAGAACATCAGTCCTAGCTCTTGGCTTTTTGTCGTCCAAGGTGGACTGTTGTGGACTGTATTTTGCATAGGTGGGTAGAGCCTTTGGGAAGAACTGTGTTCCCAAGGGTTGCCTCAGTTTCCGATTGCTGCCCACAGCCCTTTGATCTTACCTTGAAAGCTAAAGGTGTCCTGATCCCTGGGTGGTGGACACCGGCTTGAAGTTTGTCTGCCCTGAAATGGCCACCTAGCCACTGTATGATTGCAGCAGGGACCCTTCTTGGGCCTTTACCCTGCTCAAATTGTCATTATACCCTGGGTCCCTTAGCGGAGCTGAAGAAAGGAGCTGACCCTGATATGACCAGGTGAGGGTTCTTTGGAAAATATGGATGCGTTTCATGCCCAATAGTAGGAGAGGAGGGACTAATTACACCAGAATTCACAAGAACGTGCTGTTCCCGAAAGGCAGGTAAAGTACTGTTAGGTACCGAACTGGCTGCCAGTAAGATGACTTGTTTCTGAGCACGAGACTTGCTGTTTGTTTTAGACACAAAATGCAAATGGAGAGAGATCTGTGCCACCTTCCTGTTTACCCTGTTCTTTATCAGCAGCATATCTGTGCAGATAGTGGGCAGCCAGTCTGCTAAGAGCAAAGACCGGGACTCCATAGGTACGGGAGTGTGGTCACAGAGGAGGAAGTGGGCATGCTGTGTCACACAGGTAGAGAAACAGGCCTTCCAGATAGCTAGACCCTTAACAGAGGGGCTGACAGGGCCAGCCTCTTTGCCACCCAGGTCAGAGGCAGCCCGACTGCTGCCATGCCTCACTGTCAGGCATTGACCAGTCCTGTCCACCCCACGTGCCGCATTAACCATGCCCAGTGCTCTGTGAACACTTACTCCTGGATGTGCCCTGGATGGTCTAGGCACTTGCTGCTGCCCACATCACAGGGTGAACAGGCTCCTTCCATCTGATTTGTCACACAAGGGACTTCGCCTGTTTCCTTGTAGCATAGCACCTGCTCTCTCTCTACTTCCTCCTTTTCTTAAGAACCTTAAAAGAAGACACCTTGCTTTGTTTGGTGGGGTGAGGAGTTAAGATTTTTCTTCAGATCCCCTCTATACTGTTGGCATTAATAAATTCTCTTGCATGAAGGAGGAGCCAATTAGAATCCATGCCTTTCTCTCCAACCTTCTCTCTGCTCCCTCCTTAAAAGCTAACAGGGAATTGAGAGTTATGGAGTAAAGTGCCTTCTTCAGTTTTATGAATGGGTATATCCTTTCACCGTCCTCTCAGGCAGGAGCAGTGAGGACACTGTGCAGTCTTATGAATGGGTATATCCTTTCACCGTCCTCTCAGGCAGGAGCAGGGAAGGCACTGTGTAATGCAGAGACAAGGATAAGCCAACTTGGAGATGGACTCCTCTTATCATGCTGTATGTTTTTCTCATGCATGATTCAAAAGTGAGTAGCTAGTGTCAAAGTGGCCCAGGGAAAAGAGGAGGCTCTGGGTTCACCAAGACACGTCCCAGGTCCCACTTAGTACTGAGAGAGTTGATGTATGGAGAACAGCTCTGGAATACACAGAAGAGCACAACCTATCTACTCGGGTGGTGGAGGTGGTGGTGGTGGAGGTGGTGGTGGTGGTGGTGGTGTGTGTGTATGTGTGTGTGTATGTGTGTGTGTGTGTGTGTATGATGGGGTGGGAGGACTTGTCTCAGTGTTTTGGATTCCTCTTGAAATTCCCTTTTGGACTTGCAGTCACTAGATATCTGAGGGCATGATATGCTTGCCTTTAGCTGAAATTTAGTGAGTTAGCTTTCTCTAAGCACACCTAGATGAAGCATTGGGAAGGTGGTCCAGATTGCCCTGCGAATGGGACACTGATTAGGAAGAATTAGATGAACACAAAGCTACCAACAACTGATTCCAAACTCATGGTTGGACAGGGAAAGATGAAGTAAGGGAGACAGGCCCCTGATGCTCCATGAAGGAGTGGGCTGGGATTATCATAACAGAACCCATCATAGAGTCAGATAGGACCTGTGGCCTAGAGCACGGTGATTTGGCCTCCTGTTTCCTCATTTGCAGAAGAAGAAGACAGTGGGAAGTTGAGAAAAAGTGGTTTGGCAGGAAACCTCATGCAACACTTGAACCACAGAGGAGACCTTGGCTCACCGATTGAGGCAGATCCGGCCACTAAGATTTCCGGGGTCTGCAATTTTCCTGTCTGTCCAGGTTCTCCACCCAAGGCCAAGTTCAGCCAAGATCCCTCTGATTGTAATCATGGTGTAAAAGGGAGAGGGGCTGGAATCGGACAGCTAGTCCCTAGCAGCTGAGCACAGAGTGTGGGGCACTTCTGCACATGATCCATTTTGGTTGGGTCTGGACCTCATCCCATCTGCTGGCCTCCAAATTTAAGTGGTAAAGAGGGCTAGGCAAGCCACCAGTGTTCCTTGAGTTCAGGCTGCACAGTGATGCGAAGGAAAAAAAAATAATTTCCACCCGAGAAAAGACAAATGGCAGCTGCTTATTTCCTGCCATCATCTGTCTGGAAGAAAGTGGGCCTTGTTCCTCATTGCCCTTTAGTACTTGAGGAAAGGGTTCTGTGAGGTATGTCTGATTGCAAAGTTTCAGCACATAAACAGGGATGATTTGCTATTTGCTGGTCAGGGCAGGGTAGTTTGCATCTTGATCAAGATGGTAAACCCCGGACTACCATGACCATCACCTTGTTCAAAGCTCAGTGACTTGCTTAAGAATCTGAGCGTTCGCTTCTCATCCTCACATACGTTTGAATATTTGTCCAGCCATCTTTTTAGAATAAAGATATTTGAAGATTCTTTTACTAAAAAATTAAAGAACATTCTGACATAGCCCTACTATGCTTGTGGTAGGTTTTCCCCTTTGCTTGAGACACTAAGGCAGTATAACTTATGTGTTTCTCATAGCCACCTTGTGTGAGAAGGAATTCTGATGTCTGTTTTGCTTATGAAGAGACCAAAGGGGTCAAGAAATTTGAACAACTGCTAACTAGTCCGGCAAGTGCAGAGCGAGGCCCAGATACATGCTCGTCCCGGGTGGAAGAGACTGTCTACCATGTGCAGGGCTGGAGAGCATCTCCAGTTGACTGACAGAGTCACGCTTCCATCCCTCCCTTTGCTTCTCTAGCCCTTTTCTGTCTTCTCCCTTCAGTGCCTCTGCTGCCCAGGGCACCAGGCAGATGCCAATGAACTTGTCTCTGGGGCCTTCTCTTCTGCCCAGGACTCCATCCAAGACGCCTCAGGGCCTGAAGTCCTGGTAAGTCTTTCCTAGTGTAAGCAATCTTCCAGACTAGGATAATTTCCTCCACACGGAACAAGAAAATTGGCATTTCGATTTCCCTAAATTCTTGGGGGTTTCTCCACTCTCCCCCAGGGTGAGGAACCTTCCTTCCGGTCTTCTCTGTGATCCAAAGCATTGCTGGCTTAGCCTCTCTCCACTGTAGCGCCTCCCACATCCCAACAGCACACACGCAGCCCACCTTCAGTCTGGTGGGAATCCCGACAGCTATTCACAACCTGATTGGAAAAAGGACAGCTCAGTACAGTTTACCTGGAACATAGACATACAGTTAGACAGGGTTACACATTGCTAATGGTGTGTGAGGTAAGTATGTTGTTCAGTCTTACCCCACTATCCAAACATGGCTTTGGACCAGAGACTCCTAGAAATGAGCATTCCCTGGCTGAAGTTCCATGTGCTAGACTGACTTATGTATTCTCTGTGGGGCGCCTGTCACACTCAGGTAGAACATGTTGTTTGGGATTTTTGCATTTGGAGGCATTTGTGCGAAATGATCAGAACTAGGAAGGCTGATAGTTGGCTGTCACATGGTTGCCGGGGGCACCCTTCCAGGAACAAACCAGCAGCTGACTTCCTCTGTTCTGCTGTGTGTGCCCTCATACCTGGCATAGCCACATGTACCCTGGGAAAGCAGTGTCCAGCCTGTCACTGACTCTAGAGGAGACATCTATACTACAACCTTGCCCGTTAGGACCATCAAGACTCACACAACTTGGCAGGTATCTGAACACTCTGAGTCTCTGCTGCAGAATGTGGTTGCATTTTGTTACTGTGACATTTCCTGCTGTCCATGGGTAAATTTCTTAGGCATTGAAGAGAAACAGTGTGAGAAATCCAGAAGCAGGTGCCCCTCATGGTTCCAAGCAATGGGATTGCTAAAGGGCCCTCCTTGACTTCTTGTGGTAATTTCCTAACGGGACAGATGGAATTTTGGAAGAGGTCATCGCTCTAGGCCCAGGTAGCCTGTCTGTTGTTGGAACTTCCTGGCTAGTGAACTGTGTTCTGGCCTTGGCTCCACAGTCAGGCCCCGAGAGCTCTGTTGGTCCAGGTGTACAGTAGATCTGAGAGACAAACCTTGGTCATCAGATCCAAGGATGTCTGAGGGCACATGGAATTAACCTGCTTTGCTTTGAGTAGGGGGATCGGTCCCCACATGACGTCCTGACCTAGTGATCTCAGTGTGCTTGGTGTACAAAACACAAGGAATGCTTTTGGAGACTCTTGGTTCCTATAATCATGGGGCACATGCAGATGAAACTCCATCTGCTTTGGGTGGTTCTGAGCGACTGGATTGCCACAAATTCTAATTTCCCACTGTTGGTTCAAGCTCTCCTTAAACCTGCGTGAGTCCTCCTATAAGTGGCAAAGTAGCTAGAGCTTCAGAGATGCCCAACAAATGTCTAGCTCCAAATTAGTCCCAAATACATGCTCATGGCTTCTCATCAATAGAGCATGTGTTTTGGTGAGTACCCCTGGCCCCAGAATGGAGCCATGCAGTTTCATGGCTGACTTCAGTACCTTGCTCTTCTTCACCATGGTGACCTCAGTGTTATTGCGGAGAAAAGTGTATGGCCTCATCCAGTTCTAAAGTCTCAGAGGGCAGCCATTAGACTAATTTGTTCTGGAAATTGGCATAGTGGTTTTCACACAGTGACCTATAGATTTTTTTTTGTTTGGTCAGTTGATTTGCAGTTTAAAAGTATTTCAGAGCACCATGCAATTATGTGTCCTCATTTTCTAATCTGCAAACAGATACCTTAAACGGAAATTAAAAAAATTAAATTAGGTATGTGCAAAATGCAATAATTGTGCATGCCATTTAATTTATGAGATGCAATTTGCTGGAACATAGTCTAAGGATTTAGAATGGGCAGCCAGAAGACTTGCGAGTGAATTCAGAAGTCAACTCTTACACAACTACAGAGAGAAAGGACTCACTCCTGTCTAGGAGGACAGGGTTTTTAAAAGGAAAATTGGAAATTAATAGTATTAAGATAAAGACTGGGGGAGAAATAAAGATTGGGTCTGAGAGAAGAAAGTCTATGCCTTACAAAAACCGTTAAATACGAAGGCTGAGCTGGTATTATTTTCTGAAATAAAAACTTACCCTGGCTTGGGGAGTTTTGCACAGCAGAGGTTTGGACACAGGTGAGTTTGACACTTGGAAAAGTTACTCCACTTCTCCAAACTCATTCTTCATTGTGAAAGAGGCACCTGAGCAGCCCCAACCCAAGGCTGATTCATGGCTGAAGAAAGTCTTTTTGCAAGCTGGTGTCTGGCATGTTGTCAGTGCCCCAAACCGCCTTACTTCTTCTTTTTCCACATGCTTCCCACATATAATGGCACAGATATACATTTCCTTTCCAAAACATAGGGTAAGGGAGCACAGGGAGGAAACACTGGACCAAAGCAAGACCTAGAACCAGCTGGACAAATTCCACACTCTGCATCTCCATGTCTGATGTCAAATGCACTTTAGATCCCCAACACCTTTCACCCTTGTTGACGGCAGCACACTTCTTTCTCTTGGGTTGTTAGCAGTAAGCAGCTCTCCTCAGCAGGTATCCCACTGCCCTGGCATCTCCAACATCTTGGGGTCTCCAAGGCAATCCAGGTTTCAACTTCACAGCTTCATGAAATGGCCTCTCTGGGCTTCCGTTCAGGGACACCACTGACATATGCTTGCCTCAGCGGCTTTCCTTGGGCACAGAGACAATTCCATGACCCCTTTCTTCTGTCCTTGACTCTACAGCCAGAACCATGTGGGCAAAGTTGCCGAGTTCTGTTGCTTGCTGAAACTGGAACGTGGTCTCCTTTGCAATTACATCTTCACCACCTTTCTGTTTTTGATAATTTCCTTCACTGTCTAAATATGGCGGTTCTAGAAACTTGCTCAGTACACCAGGCTGGTCTTGAACTCACAGAGATCCACCAGCCTCTGCCTCCTGAGTGCTGGGATTGAAAGTGCGCACCACCACCTGGCTCTAAATTGTTATTCATTGCCTTTTCACAAGTTGGGAATTTAGCTGGATGGGATCTTGTCCTTAGGTCACCACTTCTTTTAATTCATTTCTTAGTCTGTTTATCTCCTTAAACACAGGATTTAGCTTTTATTCCACTTCCTGGGCCCTTCCCCCCCTCAATCTCTGATTATATATATAGAAATATATTTTCCTACCTTTTGGTCTTTCGAGACAGGGTTTCTTTGTGTAACAGCCCTGGTTGTCCTGGAACTATGTGGACCAGATTGGTCTCAAACTCACAGAGATCTGCCTGCTTCTACCTAACGAATATTGGGATTAAAGGTGTGTGCCACCACTGCCAGGTGCATTTTATATTTTTATTTGCTCAGCTTGTTCCTTTTCATTATAAATCTTCATCAGTATTACCACTAATAAACACACGAAAGAGTCTATACTAGACTGCTTTGAGATTTCCTCTGCCAACAGAATTAATCCAAAACTCCTCCCTTTAGCCTCAGGCAGACAGGGGGAAAAAGCAGACACATTCTTCACCACAGTATCACAGGAATGATCTCTACACAACACACTAAAATTCTTCCCCTCTGAACCCTCTTGAGCCAACTCCTATAGCTCAAATCACTCTCATCTCCACTGTCCTCCGCGCTTCTCCTGGTATGGCCCGGTAAGCAGCACTTGAAGCGTTCAACTTGTACCAAATGTTTGGCCAGGGGCTTCACCCCAGCTCCTGGCATTCATTTTGGAATGTTGGGTGGAAAGTTTCATCTCAAGTTTCCTCCCCTGGGAGTTGCCTCAGTCCAAACTCCACCTCTGAGAAAGCCTGCCAAACAGTGACCCCTCCCCAGAGAGGGTGAAGATCACTCCCACAGGGTATTTAAACTGCCCCCAGATAACACAAGGTCTTTCTGGTCCCCCCACCCCCCTTCGTGTTATCCTGAAGGGCCACCCGGGAGCACTGACATCCATTAGACCTGGGCTTTTTCTAATTTGGTTTGATTTGGCCTGATTTGAATTATTGTGTTGGCAGAGAGGCTTGTCAGCCGAAAAAACTTAACACCAAAGTTCAAATTCCTCCAAACAAAAACATGGTCAGTTCAATCACAACAGTACCCCAGTCCTTGGTACCAACTTTTGTCTTACTTATGGTTTCTTTGCTGTGAAGAGACATCATGACCACAGCAACTCTTATAAATAAAATAATTAAAAAATAAATTAATTAACATAGTTAACTGGGGTGGCTTGTTTATAGTTCAGAGATTCAGTCCATTATCATCATGGCAGGACGTGGCGCTGTGCAGACAGACATGGTGCTGGAAAAGTAACTGAGAGTCCTACATCTTCCTGGCGATAGGAAGTGGTCTCCCTCCTCACTTCTTAACAAACGGGGATCCTTGTAGATTTATACAAAAATTAAGGAGGTACCACAGACAGTTCCCACAAACCTGTGCTTCGTTTCTTATGTCATTTAACATATATTACTGTTACGCCCAGATCCTCAAAGTCCCCCCAAAACCAACAAGGAGACCAAGTCCCATATGTAAAAGCAAAGAGCTTTTATTTTATGCAAGTTTACAAACTCAGTCTCTCTGCATGTCCAACCTATTAAAATAAACGGAGAGCCCCGAGCTCAGATAGAGTTGGGTTTCTATAGTACTAAGGGTGGGGGTGACAGGTTTCTGGCTTCAGGACTCCTGATTGGATGACATTTGTCTAGGGGTGTCCTGGTGAGTGTGTGCTGGCAGGTGATCCTATGTACAACGGTTGGAACACCTTAGGCATTTCCTTTGGATGGTCTGTTCTTGGGTGGCGCTCAGGTAATCTCAGTTTGTGGTTCTTCCTGAAACCAGGCATTGCTTCAGGGTAAACTACTGAGACTCAGGTCACCATTAAACTATTGATGTCCGAGTCCTACTCTGGCAGGTGAAAATGGCTGGAAGTAAAGAACTTCCTTCGGGTGGTCTGTGTCTATTTAGCTTATCAAGGGTGGCTCCTACAATTACATTTGTTAAAACTGGTCGATCACCACTAATACATTATTTAATTTTTTTTACCCAGATTTCCTTAGGTTTCAGCTGAAGCCTCTGCCCTCCCAGGATTCCAAGTTCACTTTGATTGTTTTTAATGTCACCATCGTTTTTTTTTTTTTTTTTTGCAATAAACATTCTGCAAGTGCCTCTTCCTGTCCTTCGCTTCCCTGCTGCGAGACTCGCTGTCTTGGCCTATGATAGGGTGGGGCTGTTGTCTGAGAACTTGGGTATAGGTGAGTGGCAGGGCACGAGGTTTCAGACAGGCACCACGGTGAGAAGTAAGTGAGTAAAACCTGGGCAGCGATTGTTGAGTCAAAGCCCCAGATTTGGAGGTTGTTCTTGAGCATTGGCCTTCAGTCATTTCCAAATGAATCAGAGGGTGTGGAAGTCACAGTTTGTCACTGACTTAGCACTTTGGGCTGAAGTAGCTCTGCTACTGCATTGCCATCCCTGTCATCCTCTGGGCTGAGTATTTAGTCTCCTGCCTGTTAGGGGGACAATTCCGGCAGGTTTTTTGTTTGTACAGTACGGGTCAAGGCGACCAACCTACCACAGCCTTGGAAGTCAGCAAAGAGATCTGGAGTCAACTGAACAGTAGCCGTCGGCCCTTGATGAAAATGCTTGGGAACCACCATCACTTTGACCTGGTCAACACAAGAAGCCTTCACAGTTGAAAAAAAGTAAACTGAACTCTAGAAATCAGAAGGCTTTGACTTCTCACTCCGCCTATCATGGCACTGGGCATGCAGAAACGCAGCTTCTATCCCTCCAGAACCCAGTATGAGGAAACCACTCTTCACCTTGCCCCACCCCAGTCAAGAAGACAGAAAAGGTGTTCCTCTTGGCTTTTCTGGGCCATCTTGTGCTTACCACCCAGTTCTCCTTATGTTTGCCCACAGTCAGTGCTGAGGATGTATATTTGGCTGTTTGTCACCCCACCCCCATTAGATAGAGGCCTTCTAGACGGTGTGGGTCTAGCAGTGTCTGACAAATGACCAGGCCCAGTGAGCCTCTACAGTACCTCCCGCAGTACTCTCCAAGTTTCTGCTCCAGAGTTCCCAAATCTGTCTGTCATGAAGCAGCCCCCATGATCACTACTCAAAAACTCAAGTCATGTCACCAACCTAGAAAAACCCTCCCCCTTCTCTAATGTATTTGAGTACATTCTCACGGAGAGAGTTCTCACTCAGGTCCACACCAGTTGGTCTCTCTGTAGCAGTCTCCCTCGCAGTCACTCCATTCTATCGTCCTCTTTGTCTTCTTGGCAGAACTCATAACCTTCTGAAATGGTCCAGCTACTTAGTTCTCCTCTTGGGTGACCTTTTACTTTCCCCGAGAGACAAGTTCTAGGAGAGCAGGGACCTTATGTGCTCTGTTGACAGTCACTGTCAATAGCAGCATCTTGCATTGGTGGCTGACTCAGCAGAATGGGGAATGGAGTCACTATGCCTGACGGAAGGCAGGGACAGGAGCGCTGGACAGACGCTGTTGGTAGTGCTGGGGAGTGTGGGAGACAGTCAGCAGGTGACTCACACCACGGAAGGGCCTGCGGGCCTCAGCATTCATTAGGAACTCCCCACTTCTCCAAGTCTTTTCAGAAGTTTACTATTTTCAGAATGACGCTTGCTCAATGGCAGACAGCGTATAGGACAGTGGTCCCATAAGACCATGATGGAGCTAAAAACTCATTCTTTAAAGATGAGTAATGTGTATAAGGCACAAGGCCTCACTTGTGTGTGCTTCTGGTGATGCTGGGATAAGCAGGATCACCACGCTGCCTGTCATATAAAAGTATAACACACCCAACTATATAGTGCACATAATACTTCGTCATTTAACAAATGACTATGTTACTGGTTGATGTATTTATTATTACTCAGTATTTTAAACTGTGTTCCTCCTATTTATAAAAATTGTTTACTGAGGGGCTGAAGAGGTGGCTCTGTGGTTGTTCTTCCAGAAGGCACAAGTTTGACTCCCAGCATCCACACGGCAGCTCACAACTCCCTGTGACTCCAGTTACGGAAACTCTCTTCTAGTGTTCAACAGCACCAGGCGCACACATGCAAGAAAAACACTCATACACACAAAAAAAATTAGAATGAGATAAAAACCCCATTTGATGAAAAACAGCACAGTGTTTTACCAGCAAGAACTGCACATATTTCATGTTGGGGAAACTTCTCAACTGCAGGACGAGGCCACATCGAGTGACTGGCATGTGCCGCCTAGCTCTGTGCCACCATGCTATAGAAATAATCCGCCTTCCCCGTGAGAAGTCACTTCACACACCCGGAGATTAATACATGAAAAGCTTCTTACTTAAAAAACAAAACAAGTCACAGTCGATCGGAAGAGCCGAGCCCTGAGTAGAAGATATTTCTAGCTTATGCTTACCTGAGGTTTATGCTCTTTTAAAGCATAATCTCTTTATTCTTTGAGTATTTTACATCATGCACCCAATCCCACTCACCTCCCAGCCCCCACATATTCGCTCCTCATTCCTGCAGCACTCCCTAAAAGAAATTTTAAAAGAAGTCAAAACAAAGCAAGTGAGCAAACAGACAACAAACCCTCTTTGCCTCTCCGTGTCCCTCGTCTCCAGCGCCTCCTTATCCATCCTGTGCACTGGGAGCAATGTGTCACGCGGTAAACCCTTCCGTCTAATGAGAGTTTCTAGCCAATGTTCACTGCAGTGAGTCACTGGTCTGGTTCAAGGCCTCTGGTTTCTGGTACACCCGAGGCTCATGCATTTTACATGTACTGCCATCTGTAAGTCTCCATTAGGCCCCAGCCCCAGGTCACACTTTGGACAATTTGTACAGACACAGGAGACTGCAAGTCTGGCTACTTGGGCAGGTGAGAAATTTGCATAGCAAAGCTGTTGCTAGAATCCTCCGTAAGCACCCTGGTGTTGTTCTTTCTGGACAGTTGTTACACAGGTCCAACCCCCCCAAAGGGCAGAATTATACTTTTTCTGAGAAGAGCGTGGGGGAACTTAATGACAGACCAGGACCCGATGGTAGCTGTGACTCTGTGGGTGCCCACCGAGCTGCCTGTGAGCGGTGTGCTCTTTGGGGATGGGTCTAATGGATGGTCAATCCGGTGAACAAACGTTTACATCCTAGCATCGTAAAGTTTGCTTAACTGTAACAGGCCTGGTGGGAAGACTGTTTACCTTTGGGGCATTTTGGAAGCAGTGCTCCTTCAACTAAATTCTATGTTGTGTGATTTAATGTCGCCTAAGCAAATATATCATACAATTCTATTACTTTGAGTTTCTTCTATGTCAAACACACTCTATAATGTTTATACAATAGCAAATCATCCAATGCTGTTAAGTGACCCCAACTGTGTTTCCCCCTGGTGATTTGCCCTTTTCTATACTATGAGGAGACTTGGGAGCTAAATACTGTGCTTGGAGTTGTTCATGGTTAGATTTGATCATAATTACTTTGCAAGGCTCAGACACTGGCACCCCAGCAGTATAGGATTGTCTCACCAGGGAGTGTGGGAGGCCGGAGAGCGGGGAGTGAGAGAGTGTTTAGAGAAACACAGGAGGAGAAAGAGGGGAAAAGAGGGGTGCCATTCGAGGAAGAGGGGGAGGAAGAGAGAGACACACATACAGAAACACACACAGAGAAAGAGAGACAGAGAGAGAGAAGAGGAGAGAGGAAGAGACACTGAAGTGGGCTGCCCTGGGCTATGTGCCGTGTGGGTCCTGCACCCTGTTCTATCTGCCGGTGCTGCCCCGTTCTCTGAGCCCCGCTGTAAGGTCTACACCTGCAGTTTTCAGTTGCAAAGACAAACACTGGAGAACGTGCAATCGAAGAGGGGAAAATCTGTAAGGGGTCCGTGGGTCTCTCCTGTCTCTTGAGGGAGTATCTCTCATAGGGCCAGGAAGTTAACCTGGTCTTGAGACAATCATGAGCTTAAGAAATTTGAGCAGCAGTTACATCATTCCTACTATTGTCTTGGCAATTGAAATGTCAAAATTCGTAACACAGCACTTTCTAAAATATACATTTTAGGCAACTCTGGGAGGCGGGGTGAGCAGGACTCTGAAGCTAGGTTCTGGGGTTGTGTAAGATTGCCTCACTGGGCTGCTCGCCCCAGAGGCCTCTTCCCAGTAAGGTCTTGGCAAACAGGACAAAATTACAGTCATTTATTTATGCAGGGTATCAAACTTAGGGTTATCATCTGAGCCTGAGCCAGGTTCTGCCACGTCCCCTGGGCAAACCAACTAAAAGGGTCAAGTCGAAATTGGAAAGCAGAAAGTGGAGATTTGCTCAATGTGGCCACATTGCAAGAGAAATAAGGGGCCCCAGCAAACTCCCGAGTTCATGTTCTGGGCTCTGAAGTGAGGTTGACATTTATATAAAGGGAGGGGGATGTGCGTATCTCGGCGGCACAGGTCTCAATGTGGTCCCACCTGAGGTTTCAGTCTCATTCTGTAAGGCAGTTTGACAAGTTGTCAGAAATCTTTCCTAGACACAAAGTCCCCCTGTGGTGGGGACAGCTTCCTTTTCCAAGCATGAGATTCCCGGGAAATCTCCCATTTTAGGGTGCATCCTTTCAGCAGTGCGACAGTCTGGCTGAGAGACGCAACTGTCCTTTCGTGTCATTGCTGCCAGGCTCCTTACAACAGGAGCTTTGTGCTGTGCCTTCTCTAGCCAGGGACCTTTTATGTTCTGACCACAGAGGCGGTTTTGAGTGGCACCTGGCAGGCTCTGCTGAGCTCTCAGCTGGACTACGATGCTGTTGTCACTGCCTCCTAACGAGCTATGTGCCTGTGTCTCCTTCTCCCTCGAGTCTATCCCATAACCCTTGAACTGATGTGTCCAAAGCACAAATATGATGCTAGACTTTCCCTTCCCGCATCCGTTGCTGTGTCTGCCCTTGGCTCTCCCACCTGAGGGGTGAGCTCCTTGGCTCCTTACCCATCCTTTTCACCTCCCCTCGTCTGTCCCTGCTCCTCATTCCCACACAGCCGTGCACCCGCCACACCCCAGACTTTTTCTGAAGCATATTTCTGTCTGTCTTGAGATGTCTGCAGTCTCAGCTTCAAGACATTTCAATTTTCACTCCTTATAGCTAGGCTTGGTGCTTACGTGTCTAAATCCTGGTGCTCAGGAAGCTAAGGTGGGAGAATCACTCCAAGCTTGAGGCTAGCCTGGGTTACATTACAAGATACTTTTTTTTAAAAGAAAGAAGGTAGGAAAAAGAAAAAAGAAAAAAAAAAATGAAAACAGTCCTCAGATACATTCAAGTGCACTTCACCAGCTAAGACTGACTGTTTCAGGTTGCAATTCAGAATTTTAAGGATACTGGTAGATACATCAGCAAATTCTGATACTGGAGAAAAGCCACCTCCCTTCTGGGTAGACAGCTTTACAGATTCCAGCCTCAAGGTTTCACCTAGTGTTAGCTTGACTTTCCCTTTTCATATTAGAATGACCCAAGGACCTGTCTGGTCTTCCCTGCAGGTCTGTGGCTCCTGGCCACGCCTCCCTCAGTGCAGTGGTTCCTTGGAGCAGTCTGGAGGGCCTAGCAGTTAGTGAGTGTCCCATTAATGTATCCTGAAAGAACCAGTGGCCAAAAAGCAAACAAATAAGGAAATTAGTTTTTTTTCCCCAAAATTCTAGAGTCTTCCTGATCCACACAAGGTGCTGTGGTCACTGCCTTGATCAGATTCAGACGTGGCTATCTATGACTTCCTTTTATAAAGCTAAAGCTTCTGGGAACTGCTTCCACTTTGGAATATGGAATTTGGGGTAGCCCAAGTCTGTGTTCCCAGCCATGGCCATTCACCATGACTCCAGGACAAACTATTTCTTATTTCGTTTGATGAGAGCTGGGATTTTGTGTTGAAATACTACCATGTGTCATAGCACACCTAGATCTAAGAGGGACTTCTCCCTTTGCTAAACAGACCAGTTTCTTCCTAACGGGAAGGAGGGGGGCTCAGTCACCATGACTGCCTCTGTTTAGCTATTTACAGAAAATCCTGGGACTCTGCAAAATGATTGCTCTGAGATATTTGCCTGGATTCTAGAATGGCCACCACCCTCAGGGTTCACAGAGACACGAGACAAGGAGAAGTGCTCTTGACACCCGGGAATATCCATCCCCCCTGTTTTTCACTAGAGGCCAAGTCTCTAAGTAGCTAGCGTGGCCTTAAGGCTTCCCTAACTGGTCACTTGCCTCAGTGGCCCTGCTCCCTCTGTGTGTGAGCCTCTGCTTCCAACTTCTTACAGCTCTAGGCTTTCTACGTTTCTGTTTAGCCATCACCAAGACTTTGTCTTTCAGGTGGGATGCAGAGGCTGCAGGACAGTGACAGCAGCTCCGAGGGCGGTGGAACAGGACACACAGATTGGAGCAAATGTCCTTGCTGGGCTGAGCTCTTGGCCACTGACGAGGGACTGCAAGAGTGTCTTCCGTCCTGTGAGGTCATCTGGTCCTCGTTGCTCACGGTCCCAATCCTCAGGCTCCACAGGCTCTGTAAACAAAGTCCTATCTCTCTACAGCACCCAGGGAATTTGAGATGCAGAGCCAAGTCAGAGCTCATCTCCTTCACTGGGCAAGTGAGTGTGTTCACCCCACCATCCTGCTGCGGTCACGGTGGACTTGGGGGTAACTGCGCTTCCATCCATGTGAGAACCACAGCGGCCCATCAGCACGTACGTTTGGGATTCTATGTCTATTGGGAGATCTGCCTGCCTTCTTGCATCCTGTGTGGGCCTATTCTCCATATATCCTTACTCAGTACACCTCCCCGGACATGGGTGAGAGAGGGGGGGGGGATACAAGAATAAGAGAAGTTGCGCAACGCCAAGGTAGGAGACTGTGGTCTGAGAAGTGAGGCCCAACATCAGAGATAGAGACATGGAGAGGGAGGTAAGCTTAGGGACTCGTTGTGGACATAGGTTGTTGGCTCTTTTATTATTATTGTTGTTGTTGTGACTGGAATGGAGGACTGGAGCCTCAGACTAGGGCAGGACTGTTCAGTACTCAGACCCCTAGGAAAGACAAGTGTGAAGGCGGCAGAAACAGCACGCAGATCACTGGAATGGATAAAGACTTTATTTTTATCATTTCCCAGCCCCACAACCAAGACCATCTGGTAAGACATTTCATTTTCCCTTGGTTGGGCAGATGCAAAGTGGCTGGTCTCCTCATTACTTCCCGAAGCCGGAGCCGTGGCTGTGATCATTCCCACGTGGGTGGTTCCCCTCATGCATCTTCTCATGGGAGGCATAGACCAGCTTTGCCACCAGCATGACAAACTCCTCAAAGCTCAGCTGCTTGTCCTGGTTTGTGTCCAGGTCCTCCATGATGTCATTTATGATTGTGTCGCGCCTTTTCTCCTTCTGTGGGTGAAACAGAGGAGACTTTTAGGGCTGAGTGTACCCAGGGAAGAGGACTTGGAGCACAGCGAGGGGCTAGTTGGTAAATGCAAAGGGAAACCTGGCCCCTGGCATTAGATTGAAAAATGAGAATAATGTTCTGAGTGTTCATGGAGGAGCAGATGCTAAACATGCACTAAACACTTTCTAGTTTGTTCCCCAGATGGCCCTCTGCCTTGGACACCGGGACTTTGCTCTATAGAAGGTCATGCCATTAGTAAGTCTAGAACTGTCTGTCATTTACCTGTATAACTACTTGAACATAAAGAAATGGAAACTGGCCTTCTGAGAGGCCCATCATTTCTACAGGATGTAGAGGCCGGGAGGAGAGGAGGTGTACACTTGGATCTGACTTGGAGGATTATGCACCCCCTCCCTTTCCTCAGCCTCTCAGTCACCCCCACTCTCGCCCTTTCCTTGGAGGTAAATACCTGGTAAAGCTTATTTAGGCTACTAAGTCGGGAGGCACCCCAGAAATCATGGGATCTTAGGAGCAAACCAAGCTCTGCTGACCCCAAAGGGTGTGGTAAAGTGTAGGGAAGACTCAGATAAAAAGGAAAGATCAAGATGTGGCAGCGGCTTCATCAGCTGACTGCACTCACTTGCTGGGACACCTTGGCCAAGCACCACCCTGTCCCACACCCCGAGCAGTCCATGCTTGAGGTCCCAGTTTCCACTGGCTCATCACCCTGCTTCAAGACGGCCTGTAGAACCCATGAAGAGATCCCAGAGAAGATATCTTGCAGTATAGCCTCATGTGTGCCCTTGGTCTGCCCTGAGTCAGTGCCTTGTTTGCCCAATATGCCTACTTATGAGGAAATGTCTGTGTCCCTAATACCTCCCATAACCACAATTCTCCAGTTTTCCTTTGCCGGGGGGGGGGGGGGGAGGAGACCAGCCTATAGGAGCTGGCCTTAATATGAGCAGGCTCCTCACTCCCCTAGGGAAAAGATATAATATATAAAGTGAAGGTTTTCTCTGGCTCTGAGGCACATGCATGCTCCTCTCTCCCTTTCAGCGGCCCCTCCCACATTGTCCGTGGTAGCCTTTTCTCTTTTCTTTCACTTTATGCTATTTTCTTCAGTGTCCTCATAATGCATTTAATGCTCTCTTCCCTAAAGACTGGATCGTGGCCTGCATCATCTTGAATTTCTCTCTCCTCATAAAGCCCATGTTGAAGGGTAACTGGTCTCAGCTTCCTTCTCTAGGAGCCCACAAACCTGCCGTGCCACCTCATTGCTTTAGCAACCTATGAGTCCTTTACCAGGGACTCAGCTGAAGTGTTGCCCCTCAAAGGGGAGGACCTTTTTACTTTTTTAAACCATAGCCAGTCACCCCACCCTGCTGCAGCAAGCACAGACTACCCACAGAACTTTTATGTTTCTCCTGACTTCCAGGCCATTGAAGTTGCCTGTGTTCTTAAGGTTGTATGTCACCAACACTGGGATAATGGAGTCCCATATCATCTCTACATCCCTCTGCACAGAATAGAGTACCACACATTGCAGGTGTTCAACGAAACAATTTCCTGACTTATGTCTAACTTTGAGTACCTCTAGTGACAGAACCCCACTGTCCCTGGTGGAAGGTGATGGCGTTGTCTCCCTGAATCCTACAGACTGCACCTCTTCCCTTACTAACCAAGCCTCACCTTCATAAAGTTTGCCAGATCTTTCTTCACCATCTGTTTGAATTCCTTCTGGCTCAGGGTGTCTGGGTCTCCTTCCTTCTTCGAGTTCGTGTGGAAGACGTCGATGACGGTGTTTATGCTGCGCTCCATCAGAGATGGGTTTTGGTTGGCCATCTTCTTACTCCTCTTTGAAAACAGGACACACAAAGGTTACAAATGAGCGGATAGGGTGCTGAGCGTCCCTTGCCTGGTCTGTGGCCACTGTCAGGCAGGAAAGGGAGGAGAAACACAAAGCAAAAAGAGTGACGGAACGTAAAAAAGCGAGCTATTTTACAACACAGCACTTAGAGAAAGTGAAGGAAGATGTCAAGAGGACAGGGTCAACCAAGGAGCCCTTCTTCTAGAGGAGGACTTGGAAGAAAATTGGCTAAAGGAAGGAATGAAAGATCTAGCAGGCAGGCTCCCCGCCAGAGAAGACGAAGCTCACTTACCAAAGCTAAAGAGCTACCGAGGGTTTGGCAGGAGCAGCGTGAGTCCTGCTTTTATAGGCAGCCCCTTGCTAGACACATGGCTGTCCCTGGGAAAGATTGCTTCACAGGTGAGCAGTGTGCTAACCCAGGCAGGGAGGGAGCCGGGTGGAGCAGGAAATGGTCACACAACTCATTTTGCTTTTTTGTGAAATTCCTAGCCCTGGGCTTGGAGCTTGTTTGGGAGGAAACTGGTTAGTTGGCCCACTTCCTTTCCATCCAACACCCCTCACCTCCATCTTAAGCAAGACAGCCTGCCTGCCACACCTCTGATACCCTTCGTTTTCCTGTCCCAACTTGTAATATACAAAGGGTGTCAGGGGATCCATAGTGACCATCTCATTCCGTCTTTGTTTGTTATGTGGACACTCTGTTCCCTGAGTTTACAGACTGAGCCTTTCCCAGTGTTTTCATGGTTCCTTTGGGAAGGGTGAGGGGTTGTCATAGAATTCTTGAGAGGAATTAGTGTTAGGAGATACTCAGAGGTGACAACGCTTTCCCACGGTACGTAAATCTGATGTCCAGAAGGGGACCTGAGCAAGATCTCTTTTAGCTGGTGTGTGACCTAGCAGGGGCTGAACTCAGACACAGTCCTTGCTTTAAGGGCATTTACTGCTCAGTACATTCCCTCTTGCATCCGAGCGAGGATCTGTCTTTGGTACAAATGCAACTCCACTGGCTTTCAGCGCCACTCTTCCAAATCCTGTTCCCAGCTCTCTTTCCCCCAGTAGCTCGCATCCTAGAAGATAGCTGTTTCGGAAATGATTATTAACCTATGTTAACTACACAAAGCAATGGGTTCCCAGCTGTCATTCCTCCAGGAGCTTACGTCCTAGAAGATAGCTGTTTTAAAAATGACTGTTGGCTTATATTAATTGTATACAAAGAGCCGGGTTTCATTTTAACATTTTCATAATGCATGTAATGTACTTTCATCAGAAATTTTCCCTCTATTACCTTATCATTTCCCCCTTTCTCTCTTCCTTTTCCCTCCTTCTACCTTTCTATAGTCCTCTTTCATATTCTTTTCTGGGGGCAGTGGTTCATCAAGTCATTCTTTAGACACGAGTCAGTAAACAAGGTTTCTTTAGTAGTCTGCCAGGGGCATCAGGCTGGGCAGCAGCAAGGATTCCACCCACAGTCCTTTGCTTTGCTTTCATGTCCTGTTTCTCTCATCCTTAATTCACATGTGGGAGAGACCACGCAACGCTCGGCTTGTGAGTCTGGTTTGCTTAGCATGGCAATCTCTATTCCAACCATCTTTCTTGCAAATGGTACAATTAGTTCTTTATGGTTGAATAAAGCTTGCTTGTGTGTGTATAGCACATTCTTTTTAGCCATTTATCTCGATGGGCACCCAGCCTTCTTGTGTGTGTTGGCTCTAGCGAATAGTTCCACAGTGAGCATAGATGTGCAGGCATGTTATTGTGCGATGACTTTGATTCCTCCATGCTGATTTCTATAGTGACTGGATTAAGTTACATTCCCAACAAGTTCCCTTTTGTTGATATTCATTCCAGCATTGTTTGCTTCTTTCCTTTATTTTCTTCCTTCCTTCCTTCCTTCCTTCCTTCCTTCCTTCCTTCTTTCCTTTCTTTTTTCTTTCTTTAGACAGGGTTTTTCTCTGTAACTTTGGCTGGCCTGAAACTTGCTATGTAGACCAAGCTGACCTTGAACTCACAGAGATTCACCTGCCTCTGCCTCCAGAGTGCTGGATTAAAGGTATGCACCACCATGCCTGGCTGTTGCTTATTTTCTTGATGGTATCTACGGTGATTCGAGTGAGGTGGATTTATGAGTTTTGACTTACATTTCTGAAATGGCAGTGATATGAATATCTGTCATACATTTGGTGCCTGTTTGTACTTGCTCAAACGGAAAAATGTCTGGTCAGTTTATGACTGGATTATCTGTTCTTTTGATATTTAATTGTTCTAGTTTTTGTATACCTCCTGTTAGATGAATGGCTGACAAACATTTTCTCTCATTATGCAGACTGTTATTTCGCCGCTGTCTCCTTTGCTGCTCAGAAGCATCTAATTTAGTGTAATCTCACTGATATTTCCTCAGCCTTTGACATTCTATTACATTAAGGCATTTGATTAATGTTGAGCTGACATTTGTCAATGTTAAAGAGAGGAATCTAATTCCTGTCTTTGATGTTGTTTGCTTGAGAAAAGTCTCACATAGCCAAGGCTGGCCGTAAACTTGCTGTGTAGCTCAGGACGATCATGGACATCTGATCCTCTTGACTCTGCATCCCAAGTTCTGGCATTACAGGCAAGTGACACAATTCCCTGTTTGTGTGAAGCTGGGGTAGGGCTGCGTGAGTGCCAGGCAAGCATTCTGCCAAGCGAACCCTGTTCCCGGGTTTCAGTCATCTACATGTGCCGTCCAGTTCTCCTGGTGCCGTTTGTTAAAAAGGCTATTTTCCTCCTCCAACATCTCTGTTGAGAGTCGGGTAGATGGCTGCAACTGTGACTCTCGTGTCACACGCGTTCCATAGCCTCTCTCCAGTTCCTCAACACCTCTTTCATGGTCCCCTTTCCAGCTTCCAGACCTCCCCCTGCGCTCACACCCTCATCTGTACGTCTACGTGTTTATCCATCCACCGCTCTGTGCAGGAAGCCTTGGGAGCTAGGATCTCCACTGTGCGCATGCGCCACGTTTTCATCATCCTCTCATCCCCTTTCCAGCTTCCAGACCTCCCCCTGCGCTCACACCCTCATCTGTACATCTACGTGTTTATCCATCCACCGCTCTGTGCAGGAAGTCTTGGGAGCTAGGATCTCCACTGCGCGCATGCGCCACGTTTTCATCATCCTCTCCCTGGTGGATGGGAATCTAGGCTGTTCCCACTCCCTTGCTATTGTGCAGGTGTCTCTATCTAGACTATGGACTCCTTTGAGTACGTGCCCAGGAGTGGCCTAGCCGGGTCATACAGTAGTATTATTTTTTAACTTTTGACCAAACCTCCAGGATGATTTCCATACTGACTGTACCAGTTTCCAGCCCCACAACAGTGACTTACACAATCCTTGTCATTATAGCTATAATGTAAGCTGAGGCCGGGGATCAAGACATCTCCAGCAGTGTTCTTTAAGCTCAGAATGGCTTTGACTGTCTGTGGTCTTTGTGTTCACATAAATTTTTGGATTGCTTTTTCTAGTTCTGTAAAAAATTTCGTTGGGCTTTTGGTGGTAATTGCATTGAATTTGTAAACCTCTTTTGATAATATAACATATTCACAATTTAATTGTGTCAGTGCAGGAAGACTGTTTCTTTCCATTATTTACCATCTTCTATTTTTTCCTTCCTTTCTTCCCTTTTTTTCTACTGTAGAGAGACTTCACCCTCTTGCTTAGGTTTACGTCTAGGTTTCTTCCTATCTTTGAGGTACAGCGATTGTGATATAATTTTATTCTCATAAAGCTGATGCTTGGTGCATGTAGAGAAGCTATTGATTTTTATATGATGATTTTGTATATTGCGGTCCTTGCAACTTCACTGGAAGTGTTTATCAGATCTAACGGTTTTCTGGTGGAGGGCTGTGTGAGTGTGTGTGCATATGTGTGCGTATGAGTGTGTGTATGCGTGCTTCTGTGTGTGTGTCTGTCTGTGTGTGTTGGCTAGAGATTGATGCCAGGTGTCTTTCTTTATAGCTCTCCACCTTTCATCTTGAGACAGGGTCTTTCCTGGGTTCAGGTAGGCTGGGCAGCCAGAGCCTGAGGGCTCCACCTTCCCAGGACTGGGATTGCAGACATGAAGATACACTTGAGATTTATGTGAGTGTGGAGGATCTAAATTCAGGTCTGCATGCTTTCATGGCAAGCTCTTTACCAGCTAGGCCATCTTCCCAGCCTTCGGGACCTTCTGTCTGTTTTATAGTGTCTTCTGTGTTAGTGCCATGGTGGTTTTGTGGTTCCTGTGGCTTAGTCTGAAGTTAGGTGTTGTCATTCCTCCGGCATCATTCATTTTGCTTAGGTCTTCCTTATATCCTGCAGGGAAGGGTAGGAGAGCCAATAGGATTGGTTCGGCTCTTTGGGGGTCTTTTGTGCCTCCAAAGGGAATTTAGGATTGATGATAACTGTTCTTCTATAGCTTCCCCATGGGTAGCCTGTGTCCTTCCCTAAGGTAAATGCTGCCCGTTGTCCACAGAAGCC
Organism: Microtus pennsylvanicus; assembly: GCF_037038515.1. Classification (NCBI taxonomy): domain Eukaryota; kingdom Metazoa; phylum Chordata; class Mammalia; order Rodentia; family Cricetidae; genus Microtus; species Microtus pennsylvanicus. The sequence goes on along the minus strand of NC_134585.1, from coordinate 121,593,102 downwards.
AAGGTGGCATAGCCCAGTACATAAGCTCTCTCTATATATACAGACCCTACCATTTTCTCAAGCTTCTTTTTTACTGTGGCCTCAGAAGACCCATCTCTTATCCCCTCACCTCAGGAGTACCCTTCCTCAACCCTCAGTGTGGACTCCTACCCGGATCTCATGGTTCAGTTCAAATGCTGCTCTAGTCTTCCCATTGGGAGATAATCTCCTCCTTGGGGACCTTTCCCTACAACACTCTGGCTTTCAACATGTATTTTTTTGGAGTAAAGTTATATGAATATTTGCATCTGACTAATAATTGCTTATAGATTTTCTTGTTAATGGTTTTCTCTCATGCATTTAGCTCAGGTGTGACTCTCAGAAAACCCTTGCATTTGCTGAATCATCCTGCTTCCTTACTGGCAGCCCTCACCCTCTCAGAACGCAGGGAGGAACTACTTGCTTTGGGCAATTCCTTGGTACTTTTGTTTGTCCTGGACCCTACTTGCCATCAGGAAAAACATCTCCCCTTCCTGTAGTTGAAGACCGTTTGTTTCCCAGCTGTGCAGACCCAAAATAATCACACTGAAACTATATTAATTACAACACTGTTTGACCAATAGTTTATGCATATTTCTAGCTAACTCTTACATTTTAAATTAACCCATTTCTATTAATCTTTGAATCACCATGAGGCTGTGGCCTACAGGTAAGATTCTCTTTCAGTGCTACATGACATCTCACTGACTTTGCCTTTTTTCTCCCAGCATTCAGTTTAGTTTTCTGACCTAGCTCTATTCTGCCCTGCCACAGGCCAAAGTATCCTCTTTACTAACAAATAATAATAAAACATATTCATTGCATAGAAAGGGGAGTCCCACATCACCCTTCCCATCTCCACTAGCCCTTTACCCTGCCTTCTTAGGGACCTCTCTCACTGTCCACAGCCCTCCTGCCTGCTTTCCCATCTGAAGGTCCAGATGGGCTCCTGTAGGTGCTAATCCTTGGCCCCAAGACCTCCTGCTTTGCACAGCATATGTAGTTGTGGTTAAGAGCTCAGAGCTTCTACCTGAAAGTTCTTTTTATTAATATTTCCATCTCCTCATTTGTTGTGATCTGTTTAGGTTGTTGACTCTTATTGTTTTAATTTTAGTTTCAGCTTGGCTGAAACTAGAGATTCACCCATTTATTTTAGATTTTCCAGATTAATGGGGTACAAGTTTTAAAAATATTCCTTTATCATCTGAATTTCTTTGGTGTCTGTGGCAATGTTTCCCTGTTCAGTTCTGATTCTGATAGTTTGGGTCCTCTCCTTCCTTCTCTTGGTTAACTGGGCCAAAGATCTGTCCATCTTGTTCATCCTCTCCAAATCCAGCTATTAGGTTCACCGATTCTTCTGCTGTCTTCTATATTCAGATAGGATACAAAGAGAGATTTTGTCCTTTTTGAATTTATAAATATTTATTTTGAGACCCAGGATGTGGCATATTTTCGAAAAGCTTCCTGTGTTGCTGAGTGGGTTGTGCATTTGGCTCTGGGTGGAATACTCCGTAGATATCTGTTAAGCCCATTTGGTGCATGTTGCTGAGTGGGTTGTGCATTTGGCTCTGGGTGGAATACTCTGCAGATATCTGTTAAGTTCATTTGGTGCATGTTGCTGAGTGGGTTGTGCATTTGGCTCTGGGTGGAATACTCCGTAGATATCTGTTAAGTTCATTTGGTGCATGTTGCTGAGTGGGTTGTGCATTTGGCTCTGGGTGGAATACTCCGTAGATATCTGTTAAGCCCATTTGGTGCAAGGTGTGAACTAATTCTGGTGATTCTCTGTTAATTTTTCCCAGACCTGTCTATTAAAGAAAGTGGGATACTAAATCACTTACTATTACTGAATTGATGTTAATCTGTGTCTTTAAATTCAGTAGTACATTTTATGACATTGGGTGCTCCAGAGTTTGATACATGTGTGCTTGGGACAGCAATTTCTTCGTTAAGTGATCCCTTCATTAGAATGAAGTGTCCCTTTATCTCTTCTGATTAGTTTTAGTTTGAAGTCCTTTGTCAGACAGTAGGACAGTGATGCCTGCTTGCTTCCTGGTCCCATTTGATTGGAGCACTTTCATTCATCCCTTTACTCTATGGTGGCATTTATCTTTAAAGCCTTAGCTTCATATGTTTCTTGTAGATTACAGATAGATAGATAGATTGTGTTTTCTGATCCATTTAGTCAGCTTGTGTGTTTTGGCTGAAGACTTGAAACCACTGATATTACAGCTATTGTTTATATTAAGGTTATTATTTAATATGGATGGTGGTCTTCCTGCTGCTGAGTTTTGGTTTTGTCATTTGTGTCCTCGGTGCCGCTTTGGGTTGTAATAATAATGGGCTCATATTTCTCTCCTCAGTTTTTCTGCTGTGCTCAGTCCTCTCTTCAGCCCAAAATGCCATTTCCTGTGTTTTTTTTTGATTTACTGGATATAAATTTTTAAAGGTTGTTAATACTATAAAAAATTTTCTTTTTCCTTCAATTATGGTAGATACTTCAGGAACAGACCCAGTGGGAGGGACCAGAATTTCCACCTTCCCTGGTGAACTCGCACACATTGCCATGACCTAAGACAGTACTGCCTGCAGTTTTGTTGGCTTCAGATTGCATGGTAAAATCACCACCTGATTTGCATCTGCCCTAGAGAAGTGTGATTCACCAGTCCACCGACAGCTGTCTTTGGGGATGCTCCTCCCACATCTTCTTGTACATACAACGCCTCTGCACCTTTCTGTTATAGCAGCATTGGTTGCCATTTTTGCCTGGAACCAGCAGAAAATCGTGCAGCAGCCGAGCACTGCTCTGGAGCGGCCCCAGCAGGCGCCGATCCACTGTCTTTGCTATGTCTACTTAATGCTTTAACTATGATATGCGGCAGGGACTTTTTTTTTCTGGTGTTGATTATGTTCTGTGTGCCTTTTGCACCTGTATGGGTGAGTCTTTCCTTACTTTGGAAGTTATCTGCTATGACCTTGTTAATCATCTGATGCATGCCATTGGCTTCTCTTTCATCTATGCCCATAATTTGAAGGCTTGGCTTTCTCTATGGTGTTCTACATTTCCTGTGTGTCCCTTTTCTGTATGTTTAAAGCTTATCATGGTCCTTGTTTTCATGACTTAGATCTCCTACTTTATCTTTGAGTCCTGGTACTCTGTCTTCAGCCTGACTCATTTGCCTTTGAGTTTTCTGGCTGAGTTATCAGGGTTTTCAATTCAATCTTCATTTTAGCTCGAGTGCTTTCCTTACTGAATCCCTTCGTCAAGTTCTGTGTTGTCTTTGTCATTTGCTTCTGTTTTGCATTTGTGTTTTCTTGGGCATCACTTAGGTGCTTATTCTCCTAAATCCTCTCCCCTTAATTCCACTGAGCTGTTGCTTTGGGTTTTCTTTAAACTCCTCATGATTTAAACTCCTCAGATTCTTTGATGAAAATTAAAATTCTTTAATTCTGTTCTTTTAAATTCTGTGTCCTGACATTCAGTGATTTTCACTGGTGAACATTTTGACAGGCTGGCAGGTTCTGGAGAGAAGGTATGAGCTTGTTGTCTCACATTGCTGGTATTTTTGCAAGGTTGCCAGGAAGTTCAGATCCAGAGAATTCCCAGCTGGTGGCTAAGGAGCTACAGACCTTGTTCTGTAATCTCTGGGCTCTGTCCACACCAAGTCTTTGCTGACTGGCCACCCTGAAGGCCACCTCCAGACCTGCCTGCACCTTGGGCTTCTCCTGCATGCCTGTGGAGGACCCGTCAGTCACCTGGCTCCTGAACTCTCATCCTGAAGCCGTCCCAAGTCTGCACCCTTCTCTCTTGTCTACTTGGACATCTTTGCTGAGAATCTTGGTTGCTGGGAAACTTGACCTTCCTAGTCAACAAAGCTGCCATTCCCTTTCTTGTCCCTAACTGCTGTTTTCCACGTCCTCACCTCCCCTGGGTGTTGCCTCATTTCACTTCCTACCAAAATTCCAGCTCTCATCTTGGTGGCTCGGAGGCGTCGTATCTCCGCACCTTCCTGCTGTTGACTCTACCTCACAGGAATCTCCTTGAAGGCTACAACCCTTTGTAGAAAATAACAGGCTTTCCCCAGCAGCACACTGCGGGCATTGTAATTATTGGCCATTCTGTCTGTCTCCCTACTGCTCCATTCATCTGTTAACTCGTCACTAGATAAGTTTTGCGTAGAGGAGACTGATAAACATTTGCTAAATATGATGGTGGTTGTGTTGGTTTTGATAGGTTATGTTTAGAAGGTTATTTTCTATAATTAAGAAGTTGTGCAACACAGGAGACAGCAGGAAGAAGACAGGAAGTGGAGTGGAGTCATGGAGAAATTGGACCTGGGGCAGATTCCTGCTGTGAGGGTAGAAGAGCATCATCAGAAAGATCAAAGTGCATATGCTGCCACCCTGTGGCCCGCCTGGGTCATGACAGCCTGGGTACTCTTAGGAGTACTCTTATTTTTGTCAGCTTTATTTTTCTTGTATAAATCCCCTTACAAGGTACTCACAGATGGAGCCTGGGTCATCTGAACTGTGACTCTGTTGTGGGTTTTCACAAGCTGCTCAATGAATTCCTGGTAAGGAGCCTTGGTGAATACAGTTTCCTTCTAGAGGTTGGGGATCAAGAAGCTGTAGGTCTTGAAGGTGGCATCGAAGGTGGCCTTGGCAAAGCTACCTAGGATGGCAGTGCACCCCTTGGTTGATGTGGAGGAGTCTTTAATAGCGGCCATCAGCAGCGGCTGCTTGGGCACAGGAGCAGAGACAATGCCAGTGTCTCTGGGGATAGGGACGAGGCACACGACAACAAGTCACAGCCACTTGTCAGTTTGCAGTCTTGTTCTCTCAGTAGCCTCTCTTCACAGGGACAATGCAGAGCTAGCCCGAGATGATGGCGCCTTGCATGGCAGCGGCTACCTCCGTGAGCACGTAACACCAAGATCAACATGATGATTGTTGTAGCCCGCAGTAGTGACAAAAGCCTTGAACCTGGTCTGCTGGCCAGCCTGAGTCGGCTTCTGCACCGGCAGGATCTTTAGAACCCCATCCTTTAGGGATGCACCCAGAGAAAAGTTAACAATCTCAGATTCCTTCACGGTCAGGGAGGACAGGTAGATCTCCTCCAGGGACTTGATCTTCATGTCCTTGAGCAGGCGGCTCAGCTTGGTGATGGAAATCTACTCCTTGTCTATTTTTACCTCCATGGGTGCCATGTCCTTGAGCAATGACCATGGCCTCCAAACCTCCAAACCTCTGTGGAAACCACGGGCATCCTATTGGTCACTTGTTGTTTTCCAGAAAAAGAAGGGAGATCTGGTTTTGTAAATTTAAAGTTTGAGAATAATTCTTCTTATGGTTTGATATTCTATTTAATACTCATACGTGCATATGTGTTTCCATCAAATCCACCCCTCATTCCAGTTACTTCCCTGCTCCTCACCTTCCTCTTCCAACTTCATTGTTCTTTTAGTTTTTAAAAAATACTCATTGTGGATGCAGATTAAGCATTTTTAAAAATTCTTCTCTCATATGTCTGGAGCTCAGTTTCTACTCCCTCCACTCCTCCCAATCCCTCCCTCCCATCCACTCCTCTTCTGTTTCCCTTCAGAAAAGAGCAGGCCTTCCAAGGATCTCAGTAGAATGCAACATAACAAGTTATAATGAAACTAGCACAAACCCTCACATCAAGGCTGGATGAGGCAACCCAGTAGGAGGAGAAGGGTCCCAAGAGCAGGCAAAAACACTTTGCTTTTAGCATTCTTAGTGCTTGGGAGAATTATTGAGTATCTCAGATGGCTTTTATGGGCTACATTTCTAAATATTTATTATACTAGAATTTGAAAAACACCAAACTATTTAAACCAGATTATTTAAAGTAGCATTAAGAGCCCACTAATATTAACCTATTAAAACAAAATAATTATTTATTTTACAAAGCTATTGAAAAATATGTCTTCAAAATAATGTTCACAAAACTCTTTGTATCTCAGGGGAAGAAAGATGAGGTTTTCTTTCTATTTCTACATTCAATATGTTGCTGTATTCTGTTTGGGTTGAAGATGGGAAGAAAAAAATCCTTCTTCTCAGATAAGTGGCTGGAAGGTAGAGGAACACGCTAGTAACTTTAATATAGTTATAGATATTATTCTTTATAGGTATTATACTAAACCATAATTACCAGATAGTAAATTCTTAGAATATGAAACCACATGAATAAATTCTTTGCACGTAGTCTCATTACCATCCTCACACTTGAAGGACTCTTCTATTTAGTTGTGATTGTGTAACATTTTGTATTAGTCATTTGGAAAGTAGTGATTTCCTGACTCATGAGTGTCGTCTAAATTCTGACACATCTCATTACCCATCTATGACATACATGTTCATGTGTGTTTACATATGTGTGTGTTTCATGACCCCTGAGTGTCATATAAATGCTGGCACATCTCATTGCCCATCTATGACATGTTTACATGTGTGTATTTACATATGTGTGTTTGTTTACATATGTGTGCATATAAAACATTTGAAATACCACCACTGATCTCATCAATACATACCTGTTGGAAAAATACCAGATCATGAGTGCAAACAGAAACTCCCCCAAATACTGAGTTTTGCTTGAAAGATTCAATTTTATTATCCTGACAAATTCTATGTTGTTTTCCTTGAAGTGAAAAGTTCAATTTGTTCATTTTCAAGAAATGGATGTCATGAAGTCAATTAGGAGGCTCTATATAATTTGCCAGTTTTTTTTTTTTGAGAAGAAAATAGTTCAATAAAAAGTGTGGCTAGTTCAGCTCATAAATTGACCATTCTAGGACTTTTTCTACAAAGAACCAGGATTGACCTAGGTGGTGTTGGCGCACGCCTTTAATCCCAGCACTCGGGAGGCAGAGGCAGGTGGATCTCTGTGAGTTCGAGGCCAGCCTGGTCTATAAGAGCTAGTTCCAGGACAGGCCCCAAAGCAACAAAGAAACCCTGTCTCAAAACAAACAAACAAACAAACAAACAACCCCTAAGAACCAGGATTGAAATTTAATAAAACAAGTGATTGTTTCTGTTCCATCAAGAACATTCTTAAGGTAAAGTGACCTCACCAGAGCTGGGTCTCCTTCATACTGTCTTGTATCTTCAGGGCCAGTACTAACTGGGGAAGGTGAGGAACTGGGGATTATTGGTTTGCAGGGGTCTTCCTGCTGAGTGGCACCCATGTTTGACTTCATGAACATAGAAATGGATTTGGAGGTCCCCCAGGTTTCCCTGAGGTGGTTTTGAGAACCGTTACCTTAGGCCACGCTACCTGAATCTTGCTTGGTAGAGTCTGCCTGCTAGCTTCCTTCCCTGGACTTCTTTTCAGGCCTTTCAAAAGCTTGCTCTGCTGTCCTAGGGCCAGACAAGAGACAGACTCTGGAGCCATTTTCACGAGACAATAATTACAATGTGTGACGACCCCCGTGAAGGACAGTCTCCGGGATCTAGAAGGCCCCACTAGGGCTGAGTAGACCTCTGGGAAGAAGCCAGGCTGAGGCAATAAGAGAGGTAGGAGAACATTGGAAGGGTCCTGTGGTGGTGGGAGCCTGGGAGAGATGGCAGACATGAGGGTTGGGGAAGTAGACAGGGCTCTGTCACCCAGGAGATAGGAAGCCCTATCAAGGTTTTAGTACTAAATTTTTAAACCCACAGAGTCAGTTCCGATCATCTTGATGGCCTCATAGAGGAGACTTTTTTTTTTTGAGGGCATCTTCAGCCTGTTAGGCCTTGGGTATTTGTAGATCTCTGAATAGGCCAGAACATTTCCTGACTTTAGGCAGTCATTGCTTAGTCTCTTCTTGGGCTTTCTGTCCCCCTAGTTTTCTGCCAAGAGAAACCCCTTAGCTCTTTCTCTTGGTGCTTCATTCTGGGTCGCTGTAAAACAAAGTGTTCCCAGGGCACAGTCCCATTGTGCTGGGATTCTGGATCTCCATTGCCTTAGTCACCCTCTCTGACCCGTCTTATCCTGGCCCTGGCTGAGCACAGTACCCTGCTGACTGCATGGCTCAATCCTGGGCTTGGGTGCGTGCCTCTGAGAGAACAGCGAGTAAACCTGGCACGTATTCAAGGGGCCCTTTGCTATCAGGGAAAATGGGGTCCCCTTTTGTGATTTTCAGTCTCATTAAAAACGTAATTCTAGAGCGGACTCAACCCGGGGGAGCAAGGACAATATTATACAGAGTTAAAAAGAAAAAATCCAGGACAGACAAGCTGTAAATCCTGGCAGCTACCTGGAAGAGGAAGCTCAAGCAGAGAGAGAGAAAAAGCCGTGAGCTAAAGCAACATGGAGGTGAACAACATGGCCGACAAGGAGTCACGTGGTAGCGAGGGCCCATTAGGGGAAGAGTAAAAAGGCCCAAAGCATACTGAGGCTCTAGCCAACACCCTAATCAAAGAGACAATAAAGAAGAGAAAGGAAAAGTTATGCCTTTCTGAGTCAGGAAGGCAAAGCTAACAACCCAGGGGCAACTTGTAGGGACTGCACCAGGGGGCGGGTCCTCTGGGAAGGAACAGGAACTATCTCACTGAGTGGAAAATTGTTCCTCTTCTCTCTCTAGCACATCTAAGGTGAACCCACTTTTGTGAGGTGTGATTGATCTGCCCGACTGGAATAATCGGTTTTTAAGGGTAGGAGACAATGCCATGTCTCCACGTCGAGCGCTATTCTTTTTGGCTAGGAGGTGACAGCATTTCCTTGGTGGGCGTCAGCGCTGTTGTAACACTCAGTGCAGCTGTGACACTCAGTGCAGCTGTGACACTCTGCAGCTGTGACACTCAGTGCAGCTGTGACACTCTGCAGCTGTGACACTCAGTGCAGCTGTGACACTCAGTGCAGCTGTGACACTCAGTGCAGCTGTGACAGTGCAGCTGTGACACTCTGCAGCTGTGACACTCAGTGCAGCTGTGACACTCAGTGCAGCTGTGACACTCAGTGCAGCTGTGACACTCAGTGCAGCTGTGACACTCTGCAGCTGTGACACAATGCAGCTGTGACACTCAGCAGCTGTGACACTCAATGCAGCTGTGACACTCAGTGCAGCTGTGACACTCAGTGCAGCTGTGACACTCTGCAGCTGTGACACTCAGTGCAGCTGTGACACTCTGCAGCTGTGACACTCTGCAGCTGTGACACTCTGCAGCTGTGACACTCAGTGCAGCTGTGACACTCAGTGCAGCTGTGACACTCTGCAGCTGTGACACTCTGCAGCTGTGACACTCAGCAGCTGTGACACTCAGCTCTGCGGTGACACTCAGTGCAGCTGTGACACTCTGCAGCTGTGACAGTCAGTGCAGCTGTGACACTCTGCAGCTGTGACACTCAGTGCAGCTGTGACACTCAGTGCAGCTGTGACACTGCAGCTGTGACACTCAGTGCAGCTGTGACACTCAGCTCTGCTGTGACACTGCAGCTGTGACACTGCAGCTGTAACAGTGCAGCTGTGACACTCAGTGCAGCTGTGACACTGCAGCTGTGACACTCAGTGCAGCTGTGACACTCAGTGCAGCTGTGACACTGCAGCTGTGACACTGCAGCTGTAACAGTGCAGCTGTGACACTCAGTGCAGCTGTGACACTCTGCAGCTGTGACACTCAGTGCAGCTGTGACAGTGCAGCTGTGACACTCAGTGCAGCTGTGACACTCAGTGCAGCTGTGACACTCAGCTCTGCTGTGACACTTTCCAGGGAGTTTTTTTTGGGACAATCTTTCTGCATAAGGCCATTTCTAAGGGGTCTCTGAAGGCTGCCCTGCCTGCTGGGAGCTGAGAGGCTAAATATCCCCTGTGAAGATGCCAGAGTCTCACAGCCAAGTGGAGCTTCCTCTATGAGGATCCACAGCTCTGAAAGCCCAGGCTTTAGACTACGGAACCTGCTCAGAGATGATATAGCCAGGCCCCAGGGCAGAAGTGGGTGAGGACTGCTTCCTCCGTGGGTCACAGTGTGATACCGATGGTGGGTGTAGCAGCACAGAGGGCAGGTGATGCATTCGTACGTCACAGGGTTAGAATTAGGCGCAGTGAACCTCCTTCTGGGAATGTGGTTTCTATTTCCTTCCGCGCTACCTCTGTGGGTGACCTTGGTGGGAATAGCTGGTAAATGACCTTAGTCGACAGCCTTCAGATCTGTGGAGCAGATGCTATTGACAATAAGTTCACTGATGTCAGAGATCGCCACCAGGCAAGCAGGCCGGGTCAGCCGGGCCTGTTGAAGGCTGAGCTGAAGAAAGAGGTCAGGGAGGAGGAACCTGGCTTATTCACAGGGCGGGTCCCTGTCTCTCAACCCAGCAGGTCTCACCTGAGTTCCTTTCCGGGCTCTCAAGTGAGTTGACGCTGAGTCTCAGGCCTCTGTCCTCCATCTTTTTTGGGGGGGGTCCCTCACTTCCTCTTTTGAGGAAGCTATAGCCTGGATGCTTCATTCCTAGAGACCACCCCCCTCCCCAGAGCCAGGGAAAACTGGAAGAGACGCCTGTTAGAGGAGGTACAAGGCCGGGAAGCCAAGGCTGGAGGAGGAAACTACCAGCAATGAGTGGCGAGCTGGCTGGACTCTGATCTGCTGGGCTGGAACGGGGCAGAGGGCCCAGGTAATTCTACTTTGTGTAGTGTGAGAACATGATAGATAGGTAACATGTAGCTAGTATGTGTCTCCCCTCCCCTTCCTCTCCTCTGTGTGTGTGTGTGTGTGTGTGTGTACGTGTGTGCCTGTGGGTCCATACTTGTATGTATGCATGTGGAAGTGAGAGTTCAATACTGGGTCTTTGTCTACCGTGTTCTACCTATTTTATGAGACAGGGTCTCTCAGTGGATGAGTCATGGATTTGGTAAGGCTGGCTAGACAGTGGGATCCAGGGATTCGCCTGCCTCTGCCTCCCAGTCTTGGAATTACAGACTTGTCCAGCCACACTCACGCTCAGCTGTTTTCTGCATGGCTGCTGGAGTTTCAGACTCGTATCATTGGTCTCGTATGGCAAACACTTTAGCCACTGAGTCATCCCCCAGTTTCAATTGTTTCTGTTCGAGTGTGATGTTTAAAAACCATCTCCAGAAGGGGCTAGACTCTCTCAAATTAGTCTTAAGGTCAGGTGTCCTCTGCCCCATAACCATATCTGATCTGTCCCAACTCCTGCACCCTAGGTACCTCATGTGGTTTTATCCCTAGTTTGAAAGGGAATGTCTGCTTTAGACCCTTCCATGTGAGCTTGAGTTTCTTAGACTATTCTTAGATTTTGTTTCTGTATATACAGGGTGATGGGGGTGGGATGTATTCGAGATTTACTGTGCAAGTACCTTCATAAACCACACACAGTAGGCAGCAGTAAATAGAGTTTCTGGGTGTGTGTTCTGGGATGTTGGGCACCAGCTGTGTACACGGCACTCAGAGGAGTCTTAGCCAGATGCTGGCCCTCAGGAGGCCCACAACAAGGCAGTAGGTAGACAGTTGCTGTCACTGGCAGCTGGCACAGCCATGTTAACTGTCTGTGTCCTCCCAGGGCTGCTGAGCCTACTTTGTGTCAGTGTCCTGGGACCACCTGAGGATGCCTCCCTGGCTTCTTATCACCTCTACCCTGATTCTCCTAGTATGGGGTAAGTTTTCCTTCTCTGGGCCAAATGCGTACTCTTCCCTGACATGGAAGAAGAGCTTTATGGTGTCTGTAGACATTACCCCAAACAATAGTTTTCAGTAAATGTCTGAATTCTTTAAATCTTAAGTTTCTCCATCTGAAGACTGAGAAAAGGCTCCTTCCCTGTTAAACTGGAGGATTCAGCGAGGTAGTGTACAGGACTGACTTAGCTCTTTGTGGTGCGAGGGGAGCAATGGTTAGAACTGTTAATAGTGTGCCAACCAGCATTTAAACTCTCTTAGATTTGTGCCTGTCAACAAAACAAGGTTTCTTTGGAGCAATAATGTAAACCCGTGCCCAGGGACATTCTATTCTCACAGTCCGTCAAGGTGGAGTGGGCTTGACCGATGCCCCAACACTGAACAGGAGCAGACCCGATTCATGAAGGGCAATTCTAACTATTTCTTCTTATTGCACCAGATACACAAAATGTACACAAGAGAGAACATTGTGGTTTTGGGTGCCTGCATACATTTCCAGGCTGTTTTCGCCAACTATATGCTTAGATATGCTCACAGTTGTTCACTATGCCGGACTCCCTGCCTCTAGCAATACATCATCGCCCTGGGGGATTCCCTGAAGTCAGTATCACAGAAAACCATGCCAGCATCTGTTAGAGGTGGTTCCCTGGGCAGCCCAGAGGGGCTTGTTGGAGGCCTGGGGACTCAGGGAGGCAGAGAGTTGGTGGAGAGGAGCAGCCGTGTCTGGCTAGAGCGTCATTATCCCTTCATTATCAAAGGGTTCTGGAACTCTTTGAAGACAGATGAAAACAGGGATGTTTTTTGCAGGTGTTTCTTCCTGGGAAAAGGCACAAACTCAACAGATATCAGATGGGCTGCAGCATCTGCTTGGCAACATCTCCCAGCTTCTGGAGGAAGGGAAAGTGCACCATGATGGTGAGGAGGCTTAGCTATCTGCCAGGGTTCTCGTGTGTCCAGAGATGCAGCTCATGTCTGCGCAGCCTGCTGGGACAGGGTGGAGAGCATCAGTTGTAGAGAGCTCTGACCAGGCAGCTGAGTGCTTTTTTTAGGCTTTTGGGGTATAAGGATGCTATCAAAAGGGAGACAGAGCATATGCAGGGTAGAGACCCAATCCCTGAGTTCAATGGGTCAAAGATGAAGACCCTGCCCAGTGAGAGCCCTGAGATTGAGGAGGGGGTGTGACCCCTTACAGAGAGTGGAAAACTCACAGAGGAAATTGCCAGTGCGTGCACAATGAGGCTACGAGGGCTGGATGGGGACAAGTGGCTGGCATGGGCATTTTCCTAATGTAGTGCAGTGATGGTGAGGACTTCAGAGGTCGGGGAGCAAAATACCCAGTTCAGCTGCCTTGGGAACGAGAGTCTGCAAGGAGTATGTACAGCAGTGAGCAGGGGGTGTGAGCTCCTCCTGATACCCTTGGGAACGAGAGTCTGCAAGGTGTGCATACAGCAGTGAGCTCCTCCTGATACCCTTGGGAACGAGAGTGTGCAAGGTGTGCGTACAGCAGTGAGCAGGAGGTGTGAGCTCCTCCTGATACCCTTGGGAACGAGAGTCTGCAAGGTGTGCGTACAGCAGTGAGCTCCTCCTGATACCCTTGGGAACGAGAGTCTGCCAGGTGTGCGTACGGCAGTGAGCAGGGGGTGTGAGCTCCTCCTGATACCCTCCCAGGGCATCTTCACCAGCACAGGCCAGACCAAATTCAGAGCAGCAGGTGCAGCTCAGGTGGCAAATGTCGGATGCACTGACTGACATGCCATCTCCTCACAGACGTCTTCATCATGGTCTCTCGTAAGGAATGGGGGGCAAGAGCAACGGGCTGCAGCTCTAAGCTGAGCAGGCCAGCGGATGTCCTTGTTGTGCACCATGTCCCTGGGCTAGAGTGCCACAACCAGACCATCTGTACTCGGAAGCTTCAGGAACTGCAGGCCTATCACATCCACAACAGCCGGTGTGATGTGGCCTACAAGTAAGTGGTGGACCTGGGCGTCCAGACATACGGTCCAGCCTGTAATGATCTTTATGGTTCTTTCTGACCTATTTCCTCATTTTTTTGGCTGTGGTTCTATCAGTTTTGTAATAAATACAGTTTTCAAAAATCTTCATGAATTCCGATATAATTCTCTGTGAAGTCCGTGCCTCTGAGATGCAGGGGAAAATCCAAGACATAACTGCCCCTTTAAATGCCACTGGGAATGCTTTGTTTGCCCGACAGGTAGTTTACAGAGTCCTTCCTTACACCCGAGTGTTTCTTATCATCTACTGGTCTGAACAGGGCAGAACAATAATCACCATTTTCTTAAGGTAGGGAGGCTGTTTGATTTCCACTGTGCCATAGACTAGCTCGACCAGCCTCTGTCCATGGTACTCTCCACTGCACGGCTCGTGCGGGCTCTTATCTGACTGGGGCAACCATCCCACCTAGGACACCAACAGCTAGTCTAGGAGACTCCTATCTGACTTTGGCCACTTGTTAATAGTTTGGCCATGGTAATGGCAATGGCTTCTGGCCTCAAGCACCTGCAGCATCTCCACTTTCCCACATGGGGCTTCTCCAAGGCCTCTGTGATTCAGAGGATTGGCCCCTGGGGGACAAGAGTTGGAGGGTAACTTCACCAGCCCAGCCCTTCCAAAGGAGGGTTCTAAAGCTATATACACAGCTCTTCAGAGAGACATGGTGTGGGAGAGGCAGGCAGTCAGGGTCCATTGTTGGGTGTTTACTCTTCAGTTAACTCCAAGGTAAAGGTTGTTGGATGTCTCTCTTCAGTTTTTTCTCCCTGCTCTATCTCTCTGGCTTCTGGGATCCCTCCCTAAACACACTGCCTGCCACTGTGTGAGTGTGTCACACGCTGCGTTTATGTAGGAAGTTACCCGACAGGGAGAAAGCAAGCGAACAGCCTTCCACGCGAGGTAGGGGAGCCGTTGTGAGGATGTGGGGAGTCCATGGAGAATAACATTGTGTTTAGGTCAACTGTAGCTTCTGCAGCTAGCCCAAGGCCCCTCTCCCTTTTCAGTGTTCAGGATGATTTATATACAGATTTTGTGTCTGGGCAAGGAGGTGCATGGAGTGTGGGTGTGGGTCCTTTTCAGTGTTAAAGACGAGGGTACGTGACTTGGTCTTTCTATTGTCTCAGAGAAATCCATGCAAACACTTTCTTAGTGAACCTGCCCTGAGCTCTTTTCAGCCTGTGAGCCTGGGGGGGGGGGGGGGGGCGGGGTAGCTTTGCCTCTTAGGAATGTGAGTTGGTACCAGTCAGTAATTTGTTTCCTTGCTCACAGCTTCCTGGTTGGGGATGACGGTAGAGTATATGAAGGTGTCGGCTGGAATATCCAAGGATCACATGACCAAGGCTACAATAACATCTCCTTAGGCATTGCCTTTTTTGGCGCCCAGGAAGGTAATGGCACCTCAGCTGACTGTCCTTCAAAGGATTCTCTGCTCCTTTCTCTTGAAGCTCTACTGCCCTCTCAGGCATCTCCACAGAGCCAGTTTCTTTTGCATTTCTTCTCCCTTGGTTTCCAGGACACACGATGCGATTGCTGAGGCTTCCTTCTCTGGCTCTGCCGCATTTCTTCCTCAGATTCCCAGGCTTCTCTGGGCAAGTCATGTCCCCCTCTTCTTCCCAATTTCTATCTGCAGGTCATTGTTCTGCTTTTCTTAAGGCCTTGCCCCTGTTAGTGACTGTCAGACCTTCCCTCCAGGACAGACAGCTCGGTGGCTGTAGGTCAGGTGTTCCCACTGCCTTTCTATCTCTCACTCCTAGACTTTTCTGTCTATTGCTCTAAAAAGCCGCCTTGATGCCTCTGTAGTAGGTCTTTTCTTGCTGCTGTGACCAAATGCCAGATGAAACCAGCTTAAGGAAGGAAGAGTTTATTCAGGCTCTTAGTGTGAGGGGATAAGGCATCGCAACAGTCATCACGTGAGGGACACAAAGTGGCTGGTTACATCGCATCGCCATTAGGAAATGGAGGATTGGCGCTCACCCCATTCTCTCTTGTGTTTAGCCCAGGATTCCATCCATGGAATGGTGCTGTCTGAATTTAGGGTGGGCCATCCCACCTCAGTGAGCCCGCTCAGAAAATACATCCATAGGTTTGTCTCCTAGATCTGCTCAAGTTGACAGTTAATTTCATTCATTTTTTAATATAATCTATTTTGACCATGTTTTCCCCTCTCCAACTCCTCCCAGATATCCTCACCTCCCTACCCATCCAACTTCATGTTCTCTTTCTTAAAAAAGTCTAAGCAAAATAAAATGAAACAAAAAATCTCAAAGCAGGGTGGAAGCCGTGAACTTTGTTCTGTGTTGGGCTCCTCCCAGGACATCATAGCGTTCGCGAGCTTTTCATTTTCTTCCAAGTCTGTTGATTCCAATTCCCTGCACCCCGTATCCTGACATCCAGTTTTCTGCACCTGGCATCTTGATGTCCAGCTCCCTGCACTCTGATGTCTATTTCCTGTACCCTGCATCCTGATATATAGTCAAGGCCATAACCATGAGTCTGTGAGGTGATTTTTTCTTTTTTATTAAATTTTTTTCATTTATTTTGCACACCAACCAGTCTCTCCTCCCTCCTCTTTCCTCCTCCCCTCCCCCTACCTCCTGTCTAATCCTCCCCCCTTTATCCAGCCCTTCTTCTTTCAGAAAGGGGTAGCCACCCATGGGAGTCAACAAAGCCCCTCCTCCTGCATCAAGGCTGGCTGAGGCATCCCTTGATGGGGAATCAGTTCCAAAAGGCCAACCTGTGAGCTGATTTCTGTTGTCGAATTTTGGATAGCTAGTTTCTCATTTCGTATTCCATACCCTTTGGGATAGTGCAGGTAGATTTTACCCTTCTGCTTACTACAGTATGCAGCCTAAGTTTTAGAGAAGCAAAATAACCCAAAGGTTATTTAGCCCAAATGACTCTGGGGAAGGAAGGAACACGAGCCTGCATTTTCCGTTCTAAGAGGAGGGCTGTTTTCACAGAGTACCAGGACCAGAGTGCCTGCTTAATTTATAGATTTATTTCTTGTTTTGGGATTTGAAGCATGTACTTTTTAGATTCCAAATTCTTTTTCATGAGCAGAGGGGCCCTAGCAATATTTGATTCAGGGTTTGAGCTGGGAAGATGGCAGTGCTAGCTGGTGGGGCTCACTGGGCACCTTGAAGCCCTCCTGTGGATGGGGCTTGTGGGCATATGTGAAGTCACTGGGATCTTGGCACTTCAGCCCGAGCCACTCAGAGCCCTGTTATTGCAGGTCCTCGATTCTCGCCCCTCTGACTTGAGGGAGGAACCTGTCCCCATCGCTTCCTCTAGCAGGTGTAGGTTTGGTGGGGATGCTCAACCTCTTCCCGCTGTACCCTGACCCTAAGTCAGACAGGGACTCCCTATAAATCTACTCTTTTCCAGGCCACAGTCCCAGCCCTGTTGCTCTCTCAGCTCTGAAGGGCCTGATTTCCCACGCTGTGAAGAAGGGCCACTTGTCACCCAGGTACACCCAGCCACTTCTTGTGAAAAGCGAAAACTGCCTGGCCCCTCCACAGAAGGGGAGACAGAAGAGAGGTGAGGCCCTGTCCCCTTCTGGTCCTTCCAGTCCGCCATCTAGCATGCATTCACAAATGCAGCAGCAGGGACCTCTCCCGGCTTCCCTCACATTGTCCCCCGTAGCCACGTACTCACCAGCTTTCTGAAATGTGGGTGCTGGCAGACCTCAAGAGGAACCCCTCAGGCCGCCTCTTTCCTATTAGCCGCAGTGACAGTAGCAGCCACATCGGTGTGAGTGGTGTTGTGTGAACAGTCTTTCTCACCTGCCTCTTCAGCAAAAGCTGGATCTAAGGAACACTGCACAAGAACCTTTGAGTCCTAGAGCTTCTTGCGGGGGGAGAGGTTGGGGGAGACAATGAACAATAAACAGATAAAATATTCAGCATGAGCAGGGTGGTGGTGCACACCTTTAATCCCTGTACTTGGGAGACAGAGGCTGGTGGATCTCTTGAGTTTGAGGCCAGCCTCGTCTATAGAGTGAGTTCCAGGACAGTTAGAGTTATACAGAGGAATCCTGTCTTGAGAGACCAAACTACAACAATAACAAACCCCCCAAACTCAAATTTTTCGAGAAGAAAATAGGCATAGAAAATGAGAGGGTACATTTATGCATAATTCTTATTCACAAAGACACGTTTAGAAATAAAGAAAGTACCGTAACTTGATGTTGTCACATTGACATTAAAGGAGGAATTTAAAAACAATTCAGACAACAAGTTAGGTACTGTTTTGGGTTAACAAGCAGTGACAACGAGTCTTTAGATTTATTTTATTTTATTGTTTTATGTGTGTGAGTGACTTGCGGGCACACACACACACACACACACACATATGTTTACCATGTGTGAGTCTCATACTCAGAGAAGACAGAAGAGGTCATCAGATCCCCTGGGAACTGGAATCACATGTACTTGTGAGCCACCGTGTGTGTACTGGAAATTGAACCTAGTCCTCTGCAAGAGCAACAGATGCTCTTAACCACTGAGCCAGTTCTCCAGCCCCCAACACTGCCCTCTCTCTCTCTCCCTCTCTCTGATCCAGTGAGGTTTACTGGGGTTTATTACAGGAGTATGCATGAGAGGTTACTATGACACAGCTTTATCACCAAAAGCCCACTCCAGCCTGGGTGGCCACTCACACCTGGAGCTCACTGCACAACCCGCAGGTAGTTCAATAGTCGGGGTGTCTTCTCCAGGCGGTTCAGCCAGGCTCAGCTTCTCCCAAGCAGCTCTGGTGGTCTCAGATCTCAGAATTCCTTACTGCTTATATATGTGTGTGGACAGGCGAGGTCTAGGGAACCTGATCAGTGTCAGGGACTTCCTGAAGCTTTTGAGAAAACAAAACAAAACAAAACAGTAAGAACTTTCAGCCTGTTTTTGGGCTTAGTGAAGTTTGGAGAAACTTGTTCTTATTGTCTGAGCCCCGAATCAGTTTGATCTCTTCCTTGAACTTGCTGCCATTCGTTCATATGGAGGATTGCTTAAGGGTTTTAAGTGTTTGTCAGACAGACTTCCGGAGTACAGCTCCTGTATTTGCGGCTTGGACCAGTCCAAGAGTACTCTAGAGCAGAGCCCCGCAGTCAGGATTGGGAGGGACTCTGAGGGTGACAGGGAAATCTCAGCACACTGAGGGTCACGGCAGCCTTCAGCAGCCACGTAGTTGGCATAATGTGGTAAAAAGAATCCCTTATGTCTTGCTGTTTGTTTTTGTTGTTTTTACCCAACAACAGGTTGTCCCCGCATTGTTCCACGGTCTGCTTGGGGCGCAAGAGCGGTACACTGCTCCAAGATGGCTCTCCCTGCAAAGTACGTCATCATCCTCCACTCCGCCGGGAGAACCTGCAGTCAGCCGGATGAGTGCCGCCTGCTGGTCCGAGATCTCCAGTCCTTGTTCCTGGACAGGCTAAAAGCGTGTGACATTGGGTATAAGTAAGTGATCTCAAGGATAGGGGCTGCTTTCCTTTGGTCAGGGAACCTGAATCTCTCAACAGGAGAGAAAAGGGAGCTAATTTTGACTGATAATTCACCATATGAAAAACCTATGGGTACTTACATTGACTTTTTACCCAACCCGAGAGTGCTCTTATTCAGGAGACAGATAAGGGGCAGTCATAGCTCCAAGCATATTCCAAAAATGTGTGCTATTAAAGGCAGTATATGGATATTTTGGATTCCAAGGCTTCTGACGAGATATTAGAGGAAGGGACAGGGTGAGAGATTGAACTCTGTAGAAGAGATCACTCCAGGGCCACTGTTTTAACGCAGCTGCTTCTCATTACACTGCGGCTCAGGTGTTGTCCTCTGTTCGGTTTGCTTCTTCCGGCGTTATCGTGACAGTTCTTCACATTTAAGAGTCCGAACACTCAGAGGGAGAGTATCTCCTACATGGAGAGACTGGACGACATCCATTAATTTCAGTGCCAAGGTCGGCAATTCTATAATAGAGAATGTGAAACCAGCGAGAGGACATTTTTTCTCTCCCTACATTTCTACTCCGTCTTCTCTTTGTGTTTGTCTGTCTGTCTTTTTCCTCACACATTTCTTTTTCTCCTCCTATCCCATTCCTTTCCTTCCTCCTTCCCTCCTTTCCTTCTCATTTAGTGTAATCTAAATGAATATCAAGATTCTATGACTGAGTTTTGTTGGTAGAGAACACTTATGTTTAAAGACAGCCACTTAAGACTGGGGTACATAGAAAACAAAATGGCCACGAAGCAGGCAAAACACCAGAGGATGTTTCCAGAGCTTGAAGATAAGACGCCGGAATATCTCACTCATTTCTCATCACAAACAATCAAACTAAATTTGAAGCCTAAGGATAAGCCAGCACTAGCTCATGTGGTATGTTTGTATGTGCCAGTGAAAAGAGTCGCCATTTTAGGGAATTTGTGGATTAACCTCTGGCGCTGTATTTTTGTCTTGACTGCTCCTGCCAGGCAGCAGTGCGCAATGTGCTTCGGCTGGATTTGTCACATGGCATATTCTTCTAAGGTGACTGGTCCTCTCCTCTGTCTCCATGTTAGTGAAGTGCTTTAAAGATAGGAGAAAATATTGTCGCTAGTTAGCTATTAGGACCTACCAAATGATTGCAGGTCCTTCCACTCAGGATAATCCGATGTTGTTCTCCTTAACTGCTGTGGAGATGTGAACATCAAATATGAATTTGGGAATCTCATACTGAGGATGGAAGTTTCTTTTTCCTACTCAGGCTCCAGAAAACAGCTACCTTATCTAAGGCTTTTGATTTGTATTGTGCATCCTGTCAGCATCCTGGAGAGGGACTGAACTCAGGACCAAACACTCATTTCCCCCTCCCAGCTCTAGGCTGTGCTCTGGGGATGCTTCCTGCGGGAGCACAGGTGACTCTTACCCTCCTGGAGCTAAGACTTCAGTGACAGGGGATGGGGGGAGAACTTACAAAGTAGGTTTCAGCAAGGTGAGTCAAGTGCGACTATGAAGGTCACGTGAAGGACGAGCAGGCTGCAGGGACTCATTCCTTGGAGGAGTAACTTGTTAGTTGGAGTCCAAGAAGGGAGTTGGACAAACTAGAGGAGGAAGCAGCAAAAGTGTTTCAAACACAGGGAAAGGCCTGGGTTCCAGCAGAACAGTGTCTCTCGGAGGAGGGAGCTGAGAAATTACTTATGGTCATATAAATGCCAATACTGGATGTGATGAGAGGTGAGGCTGAGAGGCAGAAGAACATGTCCTGAAGAATAGTGTGTCTTCAGCTGGGGAGTTTGGGTTCTGTGCAAAGGACGAAGAGCAGGGTTTTGCACAATAAGATTTGTATTTAGGAAGATGCCTTGACTGACGCCTTGGGAACAGATGGGTGTGGGTGAACCTGAAGGCAGAGAGATTTGAAGATCTGACAATTCAGGCAGGGTGAGACGCTGACAGGGGGAAGAGGGTGCAGATGTCCCAGAAGTGGAGGCACTTAAAGTTCATAAAAGTGAGTGGCTCATGACTAAGGTGCAGGACTATGTCAGGGAAGTGGCCGCGAGACATCGCGCCAGCCTTGGCTGTCCAGTGGATGGAATGGGTGGATGAGGCCTGGGCTGGAGCCAGCGGGTGATGATTTTTTCTACAATGCTAATCCAGAGAAGAACAGGTGGGAGGTGGCTCCATTGTGAGTTGTGTGCTTTCATGGATGATGAAGAAGCCAAGGAAATGAATAGGTCAGTTTTGAGAGTGTGTGGGGTGAGGCACAGAGACCAGTCTGCCAGATAAGAGGGGGAGTGGACCATCACAGTGGCAGTCCCAAGAAGAGGATGTCTGGAGAAGGAAGAGAAAGGTTGACAGGTTCAGCTTCACGGAAACCAGTGGGAAATCGGGGTGAGTTGTTGAATAGTCTACTTTATCAAGGCAGCTACTGTGACAATTTGCTCCCCAGAAATCTGCAACGGTTTTAACTCTGGGTCCCTCTTGAGTCCCTCTCCTCCAGATGGTGTCAGCAGCAAGGCCCTCACAAGGACGATGGCTCACACCAGGTGCTGGAACCTGGGGAGCAGTTGAGTAAATGAATGAACCCATGGAGGAAGGCAAATGTCAAACCAAGAATGCTCCCTCTTTCATGCTAATCTCCATATCTCTTGTGGTTCTCCAGCTTCCTCGTGGGCCAGGATGGTGGTGTTTATGAAGGAGTGGGCTGGAATAGTCAAGGCTCCTGCACGGAAGGGTACAATGACATTGCTTTGAGCATCACCTTCATGGGCGTCTTCACAGGTAAGTGGAGGCTTTGGTAGTTGAGATCCTTGTGTGATGTTTGAGGAGAGAAAGACTTCAGACTTGGGCATCATCTAAAGCATCATATGGTGAAGTTTTATATTTATATGAGTGTGGCTGGAGGTGACCCTCAGATCCTAGAGAGAATAGGTACTCAAAAAACACGTTTCATACTCACAGATAAATCTCTCTCCCTCCCTCCCTCCCTCCCTCTCTCCCTCCCTCCCTCCCTCCCTCCCTCCCTCCCTCCCTCCCTCCCTCCCTCCTTCCCTCTCTCCCTCCCTCCCTCCCTCCCTTCTTCTATCCCTCTCTCCCTCCCTCCCTCCCTCCCTTCTTCTATCCCTCCCTCCTTCCATCCCTCCCTTCCTTGCCCCTTCCTTTGGTATGAATGGGTGAAGCCAGGGGAAATGCCTGCATGAGTGATTTTAGTTCCTCTTTGTAACCTATCCTATTTGGTTCTTAGGGTACCAACTCTAGATGGTTCAACAGGGATTTAGAGATCTGCCTGGGCTGCACTGAAAAATGTTCATTTCTTTACTCAGTGCTTCTGCCTAGAGCTAGGGTGCTATTGAATCTCTGGGACGGTGAGGTACTATTACTGCTACTCATTCGGGCTGGTTTGAAAATGAGCATTAGCTGAGGTAAGGGCAGTGAGGAATGCTGAGCACCGAATCTGTGGGGAAGTCCTGTAAACCTCGCTGCTCCTGATGTTCTGGATGAGATCACTCACTGTCACAGATCCAAAGCCGGTGGGCACTGTTATTTCCTTCTCCCAACTCTACAGTAAGAGTGTCATTACTTCCTTCACTTCTGTCAACCAAGAATTGGCATTGCCAAATGTTCCTTAGGGGACAAACATGTTCTCACTAGAGAACTAACAGGACAGACGTCTGCAGTAGGAGAACCTTCAGAGTCCTTCAGATCTGTATTTGTAATTCCAGGACCAGCAACTCAGAGTCAGGAAGACTTTGGAGTTGAGACCCATGAAATGTTGATCTGACATTCTGTCTGTCTGTAAGACTGGCTGCCAACAGCCAAATATGCTACTTTAGTGGTAGGCTGGGCAGGTTTGAAATCATGTTCTGTTCTGGTCTGGGCACCCTAGGATCCTACAAACAATGGTCTGGCTGTGTTTTGCAGGTTCCTCACCCAATGAAGCTGCTCTGGAAGCAGCCCAGGATCTGATCCAGTGTGCTGTCGACAAGGGGTACCTGACCCCCAACTACTTGCTAATGGGCCACAGTGATGTGTCCAATACTCTGTCCCCTGGACAGGCATTATACAACATCATCAAGACATGGCCTCACTTCAAGCACTGAAGGAGGGTCCTAGCCCATTCTGAGGATGCTGTTCCTCCTGCTGGGTATTCGTCCTCACCTTCCACCTTAGATTAGCATCATTGTTCTCTCATTTCAAAGCTTCACTTTGTTTATTTCCTGGGTTAGGATGACCATATCTTTTCTTGGTGACATCCACCACTGTCCCCCAAGTTTTGTACACATAGTCCTGTACTTGTCTTCTCAGACAAGTGAGGTTTCCTAGTTATCTGCCCATCTGTGATTTGTCTGGCAGCTTCCCTTGCTAGTGCACAGCCCAGACAGGGTGTCCTCCCCTCCTCTGCTCACACACCCATGTGTGCATGTGTGAGTACTCCTTTTATTTAAGGGTTTAGTTGCCTGCAGGCCTATCTATTCTCTTCTGGTTTGTGAAGTTCTTCCAGGGCAGCAGCTGAGTTTCCTCACCACCAGGTAGCCTAAGTCAGCTCTGTGATCTGTGTTTAAATGCTAGTAGATATTATAGACTTTTGTTGGAGAAATGGATAAACAAGTTAAAGACCCCAGTCCTTCTCCAAGAGTGTGCCATCATCCCTCTGTGGAAACCCTGTGGCCCAGTGCCCCCTCCTCCCATTGTTCTCTGCACTGGCACTTCTTGGTTGGAGACTCGGAACTGGCTGTGGTGACATGTCCATAGTAGATGCTGCGTCTCCACGGTTCCATGCCACTGTATCCAGAGTACTCTGCGTGCCAGAACCACACGCTCCTCCAAGGCCAAGGCAGACCTGTGACAACACTTGCTACCCCGTGCTGTGGTCTGCCTGTGCCTGGATTGGTCCCGCTGGGCTGATCCTGGGGTTCTGCAACTCTTCCTACCCTCGTTCTTTGTTGTGTTTATTGGAAACACACGAAGCATTGTTTTTCTCTGTGTTATTCTGCAAAACGGAAGGGAGAGTAAGAGGGAAACAGGAGAGATGAATAAAGGAATATAATGTAGAGAGTGTCTTGTTCGTTTGATTAAATAATGTTTAGTCTTGTTTTATATGCTTTTGTTGCTCTTATTTTTAATAAAAATAAATACAAAAGCTCTCACTCTTTCTTCCCCTTCTCATTTTTGCTGGGGATTGAACCTGGAGCCTCTCACAAGCTATACACTGAACCATTTTCCTCACCTTGAAGCTCATACTTTAAGGCAGGAGTTTTGTGCTTTTTCCAAACAATCAGTGACCTTGGTTTCCTTGTCTGCATTTGCTATCAGCCCATTTGTGTAGTGTGTGGGGTCTCCCTATTCTTCAGGGGCAGGGCAGCCATTTGTATAGAGTGAGAAAGGTCTCCCCATTCTTCAGGGGCAGGGCAATCATTTGTGTAGAGTGCAGGGGTCTCCCCATTCTTCAGGGGCAGAGCAGCCATTTGTTTAGAGTGCAGGGGTCTCCCCATTCTTCAGGGGCAGGGCAGCATGGTCAGATTTGAGGTTTCCCCTTGTCTCCTTCAGCAGGAGGACCTGGTTCCAGGCCAGAGCCTCCCAGATACTCTCTCTGCAAGCATCCTGCCAGTTATAAACCCTCCACTGTGGAGACTGAGGGCAGGTTCACGTGTTCTATCTCTCCTCTGCTCTGCTGAAGGAGGTAAGTACACAAAGGGAGACACGGGACTTCTGGAAAAATGAGATGAATCTCTCCAGATTCCCAGAGCTGAGGCAAAGTGCTGCTGTTCTTGGGGAAGCAGGAGGCAGGAGTCCCTTTGTTTCCCACCTTTTTGGGAGTGGGACCAGTCTCTCTCCCTCCCATCACTGTCTCCATCTCTTTAAGTTCTTCCCCAATCCACATGAAACATAATTATAGAACTGAGTTGCTGACAATTTAAAGGAGTAAGTCACAAAACAATCCCACACCAGTTTGGAATTATGATTAATAAAAGGGTTATTTATTTAAAGGGAAAAACTTACAGATCACTGTCCTAGACAACAGCCCCCTGCATGACCAGGAAAAGCGTCTGATAGCCAGAAGTGGAGGAGTCCAAAGCAAGAGAGGGAGCGGCTACTTTTTCAAGCCAGAGAGACCACACCCAAGTGGGCTGGTATCTTAAAGGCTATTGGCTGAAGGAGCGGAAGGAGCTCCCGCAGCAACATTTTCTATGAGTTCATGTTATTCCTTCATATACCATCTAATTAAAAATAAGTTATTGATTGTTAGACGATTGTAGTTTTGGAGTCATTTTCCAGCTCTATAGATAGATTCTCTCCTCTACATCTGCAGTAGAGAAGGAGCTCTCTGTGTCTCAGCTCTTCCCTGAACATCTGCTTTAGGGACGGCAGCATTATGCATCTCCTAGGTTGTGGAGTTGACCCTGCTGCCTCGTGTGAAGTATTTCAGCCAGGGCCCGGCCGGTGAGCCCTCGCTGTTGCTGTGTTGTTATCCTGGTCTTTCCCTCTCCTGTCTGACTCTGCTTCTTTTTGACCAGCAGCTTCAATTTCCCTGTAAGAGTTTACTGTTGTCTGTGTTGGTGACTCAGCTGCAGCCATATGTGGCAGCAAGGCCTGGTCACACAAGAGAGCAGGTGTGAAGACCCATGATGACAGGTGCAGTGAAGGCTGAGTCTCCCTCTTCATGGACATTAGTGCTGGCAGATTAATAAGTATTTATATATCCTCATTGTGTAGTCTTGAACCTGCGGTAGGTGCTGCAGGCGGCATTCACTGGAGTCACATGTGGTGACAAGTTCAGAGCAACTCTGTACACTCTGACTCAAGAGCCCAGCCCACAGAGAGAGACCTCCAAGTGCAACACCTGTGAGCCCTGCCAGAACTGCCTCCGTGAAGTTCATCACACACTTGATGCCGAATGAACTGGAACAAGATGCCTCTGACTCTAAGGAGGAGGAGGCGGTGCTTAGAGCTGACTGACAGTGCGCAGCTCCAAAGCCAACAGGTGCTGCAGCATGGGGAATCTGCCTTCCCAATGATGTACTTAAATTTTCTGTGCATTTGTTCATTCATTGATAAATGGTGATTGTATGCCCCCGAATGTTGTCATAAAAAGTGAAAGGCATGTGAAAAAAGTATTTATAGATCCCGTAGTTATCAATTTCCAATAAAAACATGGACTTAGGTTGAACATGACAGGTTTGTTTCAATTCATTCTAAAGAGGGCAAGCCAAAGCCGTCAAGGTGGCCTGTGAGTCAGGCACTGTAGATGACACTGGACTCCTACAGTAAGCTTCTGAACCTGTCGCTTCTTTGGCAAGATACCCTCTTTTATGACACGATGCAGAAAATTGCCCCAGAGCGGCAACAGACATCTTCTGCTGGTCCCTGTTTCCTCCCCTCATTTATCCACCAGCTAGCCGAGCATCTCTGCTCTCCAGTCACCCTGTGTGCTTCTTGACCTTCACAGACTTTCTTCCACCACCCCTGAGTGATGCTCTTATTTCTTCCTTTCCAAAGTGCAGAGCTTCAAGCAGTGTGTTTATATCTTGCTTTGATGGGGGTAGTTATACGTCTGAAGGTACAGCCTGCTAGCTACAGAATGTGGCCAGTATATTCCCTATGGACGTCATTACTAGAGAGACTCTGCTACCACTTGTGAGCAGCGCTTACCACAGATTTCTGCCATCATCATGGGCAGTGCCATCATCATGAGCAGTGCCATCATCATGGGCAGCACCATTGTGGGCAGTGCCATCATCATGGGCAGTGCCATCATCATGGGCAGTGCCATCATCATGGGCAGTGCCATCATCATGGGCAGTGCCATCATCATGGGCAGTGCCATCATCACGGGCAGTGCCATCATCATGGGCAGTGCCATCATCATGAGCAGTGCCATTGTGGGCAGTGCCATCATCATGAGCAGTGTCATCATCATGGGCAGTGCCATCATCATGAGCAGTGCCATAGTCATGGGCAGTGCCATCATCGTGGGCAGTGCCATCATCATGGGCAGTGCCATCATCATGAGCAGTGCCATCATCATGAGCAGTGTCATCATCATGGGCAGTGCCATCATCATGGGCAGTGCCATCATCATGGGCAGTGCCACCATCATGGGCAGTGCCATCATCATGGGCAGTGCCATCATCATGGGCAGTGCCACCATCATGGGCAGTGCCATCATCATGAGCAGTGCCATCATCATGAGCAGTGCCATTGTGGGCAGTGCCATTGTGGGCAGTGCCATCATCATGGGCGGTGCCATTGTGGGCAGTGCCATCATCATGGGCAGTGCCATTGTGGGCAGTGCCACCATCATGGGCAGTGCCATCATCATGGGCAATGCCATCATCATGGGCAGTGCCATCATCATGGGCAGTGCCATCATCATGAGCAGTGCCATCATCATGAGCAGTGCCATCATCATGGGCAGTGCCATCATCATGAGCAGTGCCATCATCATGGGCAGTGCCATCATCATGGGCAATGCCATCATCATGAGCAGTGCCATCATCATGGGCAATGCCATCATCATGGGCAGTGTCATCGTGGGCAGTGCCATCATCATGGGCAGTGCCATCATCATGGGCAATGCCATCATCATGGCCAATGCCATCATCATGGGCAGTGCCATCATCATGGGCAGTGTCATCGTGGGCAGTGCCATCATCATGGGCAGTGCCATCATCATGAGCAGTGCCATCATCATGGGCAATGCCATCATCATGGCCAATGCCATCATCATAAGCAGTGCCATCATCATGGGCAGTGCCATCATCATGGCCAATGCCATCATCATGGGCAGTGCCATCATCATGGGCAGTGTCATCGTGGGCAGTGCCATCATCATGGGCAGTGCCATCATCATGGGCAATGCCATCATCATGGCCAATGCCATCATCATGGGCAGTGCCATCATCATGGGCAGTGTCATCGTGGGCAGTGCCATCATCATGAGCAGTGCCATCATCATGGGCAGTGCCATCATCATGAGCAGTGCCATTGTGGGCAGTGTCATCATCATGGGCAGTGTCATCATGAGCAGTGCCATTGTGGGCAGTGCCATCATCATGGCCAATGCCATCATCATGGGCAGTGCCATCATCATGGGCAGTGCCATCATCATGGGCAGTGCCATCATCATGGGCAGTGCCATCATCATGGGCAGTGCCATCATCATGGGCAATGCCATCATCATGGGCAGTGTCATCGTGGGCAGTGCCATCATCATGGGCAGTGCCATCATCATGAGCAGTGCCATCATCATGGGCAGTGCCATCATCATGGGCAGTGCCATCATCATGAGCAGTGCCATTGTGGGCAGTGTCATCATCATGGGCAGTGCCATCATCATGGGCAGTGCCATCATCACGAGCAGTGCCATCATCATGGGGAGTGCCATCATCATGGGCAGTGCCATCATCACGAGCAGTGCCATCATCATGGGCAGTGCCATCATCATGGGCAGTGCCATCATCATGGGCAGTGTCATCATGAGCAGTGCCATTGTGGGCAGTGCCATCATCATGGGCAATGCCATCATCATGGGCAGTGTCATCATCATGGGCAGTGCCATCATCATGGGCAGTGCCATCATCATGGGCAATGCCATCATCATGGCCAATGCCATCATCATGGGCAGTGCCATCATCATGGGCAGTGTCATCGTGGGCAGTGCCATCATCATGGGCAGTGCCATCATCATGAGCAGTGCCATCATCATGGGCAGTGTCATCGTGGGCAGTGCCATCATCGTGGGCAGTGCCATCATCATGAGCAGTGCCATCATCATGGGCAGTGCCATCATCATGGGCAATGCCATCATCATGGCCAATGCCATCATCATGGGCAGTGCCATCATCATGGGCAGTGTCATCGTGGGCAGTGCCATCATCATGGGCAGTGTCATCATCATGAGCAGTGCCATCATCATGGGCAGTGCCATCATCATGAGCAGTGCCATCATCATGGGCAGTGCCATCATCATGGGCAGTGCCATCATCATGGGCAGTGCCATCATCGTGGGCAGTGCCATCATCATGGGCAGTGCCATCATCATGGGCAGTGCCATCATCGTGGGCAGTGCCATCATCATGGGCAGTGCCATCATCACGAGCAGTGCCATCATCACGGGCAGTGCCATCATCATGAACAGTGCCATCATCATGGGCAATGCCATCATCATGAACAGTGCCATCATCATGAACAGTGCCATCATCATGGGCAGTGCCATCATCATGAACAGTGCCATCATCATGGGCAGTGCCATCATCATGGGCTGTGCCATCATCATGGGCAGTGCCATCATCATGGGCAGTGCCATCATCATGAGCAGTGCCATCATCATGGGCAATGCCATCATCATGGGCAGTGCCATCATCATGTGCAGTGCCATCATCATGGGCAGTGTCATCGTGGGCAGTGCCATCATCGTGGGCAATGCCATCATCATGGCCAATGCCATCATCATGGGCAGTGCCATCATCATGTGCAGTGCCATCATCATGGGCAGTGTCATCGTGGGCAGTGCCATCATCGTGGGCAGTGCCATCATCATGGGCAGTGCCATCATCATGGGCAGTGCCATCATCACGGGCAGTGTCATCGTGGGCAGTGCCATCATCATGGGCAGTGCCATCATCACGAGCAGTGCCATTGTGGGCAGTGCCATCATCATGGGCAGTGTCATTATCATGGGCAGTGCCATCATCGTGGGCAGTGTCATAGTCATGAGCAGTGCCATCATCATGAGCAGTGCCATTGTGGGCAGTGCCATCATCATGAGCAGTGCCATCATCATGAGCAGTGCCATCATCATGAGCAGTGCCATCATCGTGGGCAGTGTCATAGTCATGAGCAGTGCCATCATCATGAGCAGTGCCATTGTGGGCAGTGCCATCATCATGAGCAGTGCCATCATCATGGGCAGTGCCATCATCGTGGGCAGTGCCATCATCATGAGCAGTGCCATCATCATGGGCAGCGCCATCATCGTGGGCAGTGCCATCATCATGGGCAGTGCCATCATCATGGGCAGTGCCATCATCATGGGCAGTGCCATCATCGTGGGCAGTGCCATCATCATGGGCAGTGCCATCATCATGGGCAGTGTCATCATCATGGGCAGTGCCATCATCATGGGCAGTGTCATCATCATGGGCAGTGCCATCATCATGGGCAGTGCCATCATCATGGGCAGTGTCATCATCATGGGCAGTGCCATCATCATGGGCAGTGCCATCATCATGGGCAGTGTCATCATCATGGGCAGTGCCATCATCTTGGGCAGTGCCATCATCGTGGGCAGTGTCATCATCATGGACAGTGCCATCATCATGGGCAGTGCCATCATCATGGGCAGTGCCATCATCATGAGCAGTGCCATCATCATGGGCAGTGCCATCATCATGGGCAGTGTCATCATGAGCAGTGCCATTGTGGGCAGTGCCATCATCATGGGCAGTGTCATCATCATGGGCAGTGTCATCGTGGGCAGTGCCATCATTTGCGCTCCTCTCAATGGGTATCTGGCACAGTTCTGCAGTGTCCCTACTGGTACCTCTCACGATGACCTGATTCTTCACCATGATGCTCCGTTGAGCACTGTTTTCTGTAGAGAATGCACGTTTGACAGGAAGGAAGTATGGAGAAGTCTGCCAGCAGCATGGAAACCGAAACTCCATTTCCCTCACGGCATAAAGACATAACACACATGTGGTATGAGACTGAGGGGACAGTGACATGGAGAAAGACAGACAGAGACAGAGAGGCTCAGTGGTAAAATCTGTAATTGTGTTAGATGATGTCACAGTCAGAGCTGAACCCCTGAAGAATACAATACAAAGACGCTGGTTAAGATCTTCCCTGGTAAGCCTGATGCTACACAGTTTATTAGAGATGGGTTGATTGGGATATCAGAATTAGCCAGTAAGTGTTGCGGGAGGTCCTTCTGCTCCTCCAGCCTATAGCCGCTGAGATACCAGCCCATTGGGGCATGGTCTCTCTCCCTTTAAAAAAGCAGACACTTCCCTCTCCTCTCTCTCTTCACTTCCTGCTCCGCCAGCAACTAGACTCCCTTCCTGGTTGTGCAGAGGGCTGTTGTCTGGGACGGTGATCTGTAAGTTTTTCCCCCTTTAAATAAATACCACCCTATTAATCATAATTCCAAACTGGTGTGGCATTGTTTGTGACCTACGCCTTCAATTGGCACCCGACAGGAAAACACTCATTTTTGAAAAATTCAAGGGACCCTGGATGTTTGGATACCGACAGATGGAAAAATACCTGCCCAATAGGAAATATCAAGAAAACTGAATGGCTTATGTAAGTAAAATATATTAAACCACATTTCTAAATTTATAAAGCTGGTTTTGAAGTTGGACTCTGGCTCAGCCCCTTTCCAATTTCAAGCCTGTTAGTAAGAGAAAAACCCAGAGTTTCTGGAGTTTCTGTCTCATGTCAAGAGCCATGATATGGGACAGAAAGAAATATGAGTTTAGAAAACGTCTTTGCTTTTCTTCATATCTATCATACTTTTCATTGAATATATCTATCATGCCTTTCAGTGAATATATATATATATAATTAATGTTTACGTTTTTCACAATGAACAATGAGTTTTTCCTGAAGTGACATTTGAAGTTTCCAGGAAGAAGATGGGGCCCCATAACAACAACTCCACCTGTTTGATATGACGTCATGATACTGATAGCGCTACTATAAGACCTGTTTTGGATACCAGCTGCACAAGACGATCCCAACTTGGTTAGCCGAAATGGTGCACATCTCGTACAACATTCTGGCCAGACCTCCACAAAATACTCAGAGACTATTTGCAATTTTAAAAGACATTGATCTTGAAATTTAACCATCATTTTACTTTCACAGGATCCCCCAGAAAGAACGTCGCCTCCATGACAGCTGGAAGTAATTCTAGAGGACGACGTCCCCTCTCCCAGTAAAGTTTGCCTTTGGGTTTAGGGACATCATTTAGGGGTTGATTATAATTAGTATACGATTGAGGGTTGGGGGAGGAATTTTATAAGCTCAGGGATCATTTTGGAAAAAGAAAAAAGAGGGATGATGGGATAATAGATTTATAACTGTGAGTTACTGTTTTTAGACAAATATATCGGTATTGATTCTTGTATATTGATACAAAGTTAAATTATATTGACTATTGTATGCATGCATGTTTCTACCTCTGTTTAAAATATTTTTTATGTATTGACATATATTATATTGATATATATTGTATATATTTACCATATTGCAGTGTGCATTTCTACCTCTGATTAAGATACTTATATAATGTTTGTGTATTGATATAATTTACCTACTGCAATGTATATTTGTACATTGTTTATATTTGGAGGTCATTGTCCCCATTTGTTTCATAGTCGTTTATTGTCTTAATCTTTAAGTTAGATAGATATTGAGAATTATATAGATTAATAGTCATCTAAGTTTGTCATTTATAATTAGACTAATCAGGTTCTTTAGATATATAGAGATTATACTCAGTATAGATAGATAATCTTCAACTTCTTCAAAGAGCTGTAGAAAATGGCCTTTAATCTAACTCAGAGTTTTGTGGTAGTGAGACACAATTGCTCCTGGCAACACCACTCTATTCCCGAGAGAATGTTGAGCACCAAAGACACTCCACCTGGAGCCTTTCTTTTTGGCAGAACTGGCCTTTGGGCAAAGAAATGCCCATACCTCAACCACTGACAGAGATACAGAGCGTGCATCAATGGATAAAACAGGACTGTCATATGCTGCCAAGACAGGGTAATATAGTTTTGAAAAGTTGCTTGCCTTTGAAAATGGTATGTCAGTTATGTTAGGCCTTAGCCAAAGTTGGTCGCTTCAACGCTGCTAACGTGACTTTGGGTGATTGCCCAGGTAGCTAGTTGTCTCTGTGATTTGTTGCATGTTTTGGAAGTTGTTTTACTGAACTTCCTAATTACTCAGGTAACATTATTTCCCTTCTCAGATCTTCGATGGGGTTGAAGACTATATAAATGTAGTTACTTTTCTCTCTTGACTTGGCCAAGTTATTTATTATACAAGGCCTAAGCTAGTTAGAATAGGATATTTGTACTTATTGTATATAATTTCATAGTAGGTTTAGGACTCTCTTACTTAAACAAAAGGGGGAGGTGTTGCGGGAGGTCCTTCTGCTCCTCCAGCCTATAGCCGCTGAGATACCAGCCCATTGGGGCATGGTCTCTCTCCTTTTAAAAAAGCAGCCACTTCCCTCTTCTCTCTCTCTCTTCACTTCCTGCTCCGCTGGCAACTAGACTCCCTTCCTGGTTGCGCAGAGGGCTGTTGTCTGGGATGGTGATCTGTAAGTTTTTTCCCCTTGAAATAAATACCACCCTATTAATCATAATTCCAAACTGGTGTGGCATTGTTTGTGACCTACGCCTTCAAGTAAGGGCTAAAGCTAATGGGCCAAGCAGTTGTTTAAAAGAATACAATTTGTGTGTTGTTATTTCGGATCATAAGTTAGCAGGCGGCCGGGGTGCTGGGGACGCAGCCCTGTCGCTCCAATTACAATAATACAAAGTAAAAGGAACACTCAATGAAGGTACAAGCACTTATGAGGAACATAATAGAACTGAGAAGATAACAATAAATAAGGGAATCTGTGGTTCAGAAATGACCATTAATAAGGAAATTGTTCTTATTATTTATTTATTTGGAGATTATAATTTTCTTACAATATTTCTCCTTTTTGTTTCCTCTCTCCAAATGTTGTGAGGAGCTGCAGGCAGGCCTGCTTTTCGTCCCGCCCGGCTCCCGCATGGTTAGCTTTACATCCAAAATAACAACACACAAATTGTATTCTTTTAAACACTGCTTGGCCCATTAGTTCTAGCCTCTTAATGACCAATTCTCACATCTTGCCTAACCCGTATTTAGTAATCTGTGTAGCACCAGTCTTACCGGGAAAGATTTAGCATGTCTGACCTGGCGGCTTGCTTCATCGTGTCTGCCCTGGAGAGGAGAGGCATCTGCCTCACTTCCTCTTCCTCCCAGCATTCTGTTCTGTTTATTCCACCCACCTATGTTCTAACCTATCAGGCCAAGCAGTTTCTTTATTAATTAACCAATGAAAGCAACAGACTGATATATGACACTCCCACATCATCCAAATTCTCCCATATACCTCTCCCTGCTCTTTCTCAAATTCATGGTGTCTTCTTTTCTTTCTAAGCTAATTGTTATTGCATGATCATACATACATACATACATACATACATACATACATACATACATACATACATACATATTCCTAAACATAAACCACTCAGTCCATAAATGTTGACTGTATGCATGTTTTCAGGGCTGACTCTTTGGCATGGGACAACCAATTGTTTGTGTTCTTCTCTAGGAAAGTCACCTCTCCCCTTTCAAACTTTATTCAGTTACTATAGTTTCTGATTTTTTTTTTTGATATTTGGGACAGAACCCAAGACAAATGGACTACATTCTTTACCAATTTAATTTATTGTAACTTAATTTTATGATAGGATTGCACTGTGCTATCCAGGTTGCCCTAGAACTCATGATCTTGTCTCATCCCTTTATGCTGCTGAAGCTGCAGGCTTCTACCATAGCTAGCTAAAATTGAAGTTAAAATGGATAGTATCATCCCTTTATGCTGCTGAAGCTGCAGGCTTCTACCATAGCTAGCTAAAATGAAGTTAAAATATATAGTATCATAGATGAAAATGTAAATAAAACTAAGAAAGTCCAAATATTAAAACAAGAGTAAAATTACATTAAAGTATCAGATATAAGGATATTGCCATATATTTTAAAAGGTAAAAGGTGAATCTGTCACCAGTGATTCCTAACCCCCCTGATACTTCTCTTTCCAAGAACTTTAATCCAAAATTCCCTACACTTGTGGAAGCTGGACCTCACTAAGTGTTCCCTCTGATAAGGACATCAGGATGTGAGTGTGCAGGTCCTGAGAGAGACGTACCTTGAAATATGCTGTAGCCCATCAGTGAGCAGCACACTCAGTGAGCAGCACACTCAGTGAGCAGCACACTCAGTGAGCACACACTCAGTGAGCAGCACACTCAGTGAGCAGCACAATCAGTGAGTACACACTCAGTGAGCAGCACACTCAGTGAGCAGCACAATCAGTGAGTACACACTCAGTGAGCAGCACACTCAGTGAGCACACACAGTGAGCACACTCAGTGAGCAGCACATTCAGTGAGCACACACACAGTGAGTGCACACACAGTGAGTGCACACACAGGGAGCACACTCAGTGAGCACACACAGTGAGCACACTCAGTGAGCAGCACATTCAGTGAGCACACACACAGTGAGCACACACTCAGTGAGCACACACTCAGTGAGTACACACACAGTGAGCACACACACAGTGAGCACACTCAGTGAGCACACACTCAGGGAGCACACACTCAGTGAGCACACAC
Organism: Microtus pennsylvanicus; assembly: GCF_037038515.1. Lineage (NCBI taxonomy): Eukaryota > Metazoa > Chordata > Mammalia > Rodentia > Cricetidae > Microtus > Microtus pennsylvanicus. The sequence continues at coordinate 121,557,542 of NC_134585.1, read as the reverse complement.
ACAGGGAGCACACTCAGTAAGCACACACTCAGTGAGCAGCACACTCAGTGAGCACACACTCAGTGAGCACACACACAGTGAGTGCACACACAGTGAGCAGCACAATCAGTGAGCACACACTCAGTGAGCACACACACAGTGAGTACACACTCAGTGAGCAGCACACTCAGTGAGCAGCACAATCAGTGAGTACACACTCAGTGAGCAGCACACTCAGTGAGCACACACAGTGAGCACACTCAGTGAGCAGCACATTCAGTGAGCACACACACAGTGAGCACACACTCAGTGAGCACACACTCAGTGAGTACACACACAGTGAGCACACACACAGTGAGCACACTCAGTGAGCACACACTCAGGGAGCACACACTCAGTGAGCACACACACAGGGAGCACACTCAGTAAGCACACACTCAGTGAGCAGCACACTCAGTGAGCACACACTCAGTGAGCACACACACAGTGAGTGCACACACAGTGAGCAGCACAATCAGTGAGCACACACTCAGTGAGCACACACACAGTGAGCAGCACACACAGTGAGCACACACACAGTGAGTACACACTCAGTGAGCAGCACACTCAGTGAGCAGCACAATCAGTGAGTACACACTCAGTGAGCAGCACACTCAGTGAGCACACACAGTGAGCACACTCAGTGAGCAGCACATTCAGTGAGCACACACACAGTGAGCACACACTCAGTGAGCACACACTCAGTGAGTACACACACAGTGAGCACACACACAGTGAGCACACTCAGTGAGCACACACTCAGGGAGCACACACTCAGTGAGCACACACACAGGGAGCACACTCAGTGAGCACACACTCAGTGAGCAGCACACTCAGTGAGCACACACTCAGTGAGCACACACAGTGAGTGCACACTCAGTGAGCAGCACAATCAGTGAGCACACACTCAGTGAGCACACACACAGTGAGTGCACACACAGGGAGCACACACACAGTGAGCACACACTCAGTGAGCACACACACAGTGAGTGCACACACAGGGAGCACACTCAGTGAGCAGCATACAAGTGTCCTAGCTGGGGACAGGGTCCTCAAGGATGCTTGGTCTGGTTGTGCACCTCAAGGGACTGCACTTCGGGTACCTTTGGAAAGCACTGCTGGAAAGCACATGTCTGAGCACCCGCCCCCCACTTCCCCGAGAAGTGCAGAGAGGCAGTAACAGGTTTTGTGCTGGTTTTTCTTGCTCTCATCTTGACTACATCAGAAATTAACTAAAGTCCCAAACTGAGGTAACACCAGCTAAAGCTTTGTTGAAGTGGGAAGGTCCACTTCTAATCCAGATCTCTGAGGTATGAAGACATATCTTTAATCTGGATCCTGGACTGGGAAATATACCTTTAACCAGGGCTGCACCTTCTGCTGGAAGTTTATATGAGGACATGGAAGAAGGAAGTTTTTACTCCTGCTTGGTCTCACTGTGCAGCAAGTCCAGTCCTTTACCAGCATTAGAGTCAATTCTTTGGGATTTCAGAGTCTACTGATGTCCAGCGGAGACATCCAGCCTGGTGGACTGAGCAACTACTGGATTCAGAGACTTTTGGTTCATAAGCAGCAACTGTTAGACTAATTGGACTGCAATGTATAAGTTATTATAATAAATCCACCCTCTCTCCACACACACGCATGTGCGTGCATACACACACACACACACACACACACACACAGAGAATTAAGGAATGATTTTATATAGAATTATATAATTATTCTTTAAGCTCTGTTATTCTAGAGAACCATGACTAATACAGGGCTGAGACCGAAGGAAGCAGTGTGATGTTTGGGAAGGTACCGATGGGTAATGAACACAATGGCTGGAGGGTCTGAAGCTCTAATGAGAACATATACTGAACTATTTCCTGGGATTATAATCTTTTCTTTCCCACAAGTCAGCTGTGTAATAAGAAAGTGGGGACAGCAGTTGAGAGTGACCTGGCACCACAGCCCTCAGACAAGTGGAGCAGACCCATCTCCACAGATGTGACATTCCTGATGTCAGGGACACAGTCTACTGACCCCTCCAGAGTGATGAATGTTCTCCTACCTCCCTGTTTTAAGACAACAAAAACCCAGAGTTCCCTAGGGGTGATTAGTGGAGACAATTCTGAACTCCTTAAAGGAAGCACAGGAAGCTCCTTGGGGAGCCTTCTGGATTCACAGGCCACCAAGGTCTTCACAGATATTGCCCTAATAATGTCAAGAGACAGTCATGACTATTGCAGGCCATGATGCAGTTACTGCTTATGACAATTGATTCAATGTCAACCCACCAGAAGAAATGTTCCCTGATGGGTAGCCTGTGAGCAAGTCTTGAGGACCACGGACTCTGAAGACTGTTGTTTTCATCTGTAATTTCATATGTGCAATAAAAGCTATGATATCTCCCTATTAACATGCATTTTTATGTAATGTTTGTATGTAATCTCATGATTACCTCTCAGTCTTATGGGTATATATATCTGTGGGTGGTCAGGAAGATGACTTTTCATTTATGGTGTAATTTTGATATATAGAATATATACTGGGGCACGCTTCATGACTGGATCTATTTGTCCCACAAGGACTGTGGATACTTAAGAGCCTCCTTGTACTTTTGCTCAGACTAACTGCACACAATTAGCTCACTTTCACCTCAAAGAAAGTTCAAACTAGACTGAGGACTTTTTGTAAATCTATAAAAGGTTTAAAACCTTACAGCTGTACACAAGGCCAGAGTCACAGATGTCCAACCAAGTGACTGAAGCCTTTGAACTTGACTCCGTTTCGATCAACTAGGACTACATTCTTCCCACAAGGTGGCCTTACAGAAATAATTACAAAAAGTATGATAAATAAAGGCACTTGAAAGTGAGAACATGAAAGGAATGCCCTGGCATGACCACGTTATTTCTGTGTGAAAGGCAAAGGCCTGGGAGGAATATTCTTGGCTCTCTTCACATGACCAAAGATGATAAGACATAAGACCAGGTGAATTCCTTTGCTGTTTTTGTATTCACTTAAGCTAACTGAAACATGGCCCTACGTTTTGTTTGCTTTCATAATAAAAATGAGAATTGCTCTGTTTGTGCTACCCTTGGGCTCTACTGCTTGGGCTCCCCTGGCTGCCCCGTGCAGATCTTTGGTCCTTCCTTTAATCTGCAGAGACGTAGCCTCACTGGCTAGGGTGGGTCAACACTGACGAAAACTTAGACTAAAATCATGCTAGAAATGAACAATGTCATACATCAAATAAAAACACCAGAGGCGAGCCTTCTCAATGAGATAGGTCAGATGGAAAACAGTATGTCAGGCAGGAAGATGAAGAAGAGGAATTACTCTAAAACAGGAAACACAATCAAAACATGGAGACTTTAGGCACACCTAAAAAAACACATAAACCATTGAATTATGGCCATAGAAGTAGAAGAATAAGACACAAAGGCATAGAGAATATTTTCAATAAAATTATAGCAGAAAAGCTTCCTAACCTAACGAAAGAGATGCCCATCCAGGTACCACAGGCCTAAAGAGCGCCAAGTGGACAGGGCCAGACTAGACCTCTTCATTACACTTTAAAACTAAAACAGTAAAAAAGATTTTTTTCCAACATTTCCCTGCCTATCTTCTTTTGATGCTTCCTTTTGGAGGTTAAATATGCATGTATTTAATTATATGGCCATGTATTTTTCATTATACTTGGAGATGGGGCAGCACTTGGAGGCCGTGGCTGATGGAGGAACTTATCAAACAATAAGGGAGAGGCGATTGCACTCTGACCTGCTGGCCTAGGGAGGCCCAGGGTCCTCAGGTGTTTCTGGACAGGGTTCTGTTTGTTCTCCATCTGCGCAGAAACTCTATCGGGTTAAAAGGGAAGCACACTGGAGGAAGCTCCTGGTGTACTTTCTCTTGAAGATGTATTCCAAAGATGAACAAGTTCCTTTCCATTTTGTGAACTGGGTACCAGCACTCCTTTGCCTGTTGGTCTGAGCTGTTGCTTTAGGATTTCCTACTACACCATTTTTCCCATCTCTGCCAGGCCTTGTGACTTGTTGTTCCCACTTTCCTTCTGCACAGACATCTACTTATGTGTACAAGCACATAGCCATGTGTCCTGGCAGCTCAGCATTTGGAGCTGGGGTGAGAGAGAGATGCCATCAGCTCAGCAGTCTGCAAGACTAGGCCTGTTTTCATCTCTCAAGGCTCAGGTGTCGAGTGTGGCAAGACCGGGGCACGGCTTGTATCATGGTCATACATATTTGTGGAAGTATCATGAAATTAAAACATCCCGTTGACCAGGACTTACATGGATTCCACGAGTTTTTAGGAGGCAGCTTGATTTATTGACCTTGATCTAAGGAGGTTATTTGTCAGGGCTTCTGTCTTGGGCAAGCTGGTACTTGCCTCTCATTTGGTTGATGATGAAATTGAATTCTTTCCTACCTACTTATATTAGGAGGTGACTGCCCCATGTGATGAGCTGGCTTTTACTGGGTGTGGGAGACAGAGTTTTCCTGAATGAATAAGATCTGGTATGTTATTTGATATGAAAGGCCTTGTGTTGATCCATAAGGTTTCCATAGGTTCAAATTTTAAGCTGTGGTGCTAAAATTTTCCATCTGGAAATGCCCATGTGTCAAAACTCAGGAGGGTGGTTCCTATCCCATAGGATCTCAATGGGCCCTGAAGAGTTTCTGAACTGGGGAAAACTGATGATTTGGTTGGCAGCACGGGGGAGTTTCTATTTCATACTGTCCATATATAAGTAGTTCGTTTCTGCCTGTACAGGCTGGCAAGATTCCTGGATCTGGAGTAGTCCTGTACTTTGTCCCTTGCTTCAATGTTGGGAAGCTCCATCAAGGAAGCTGAGCCAGAATTAGGGCTCCAGGAATAGGTTGAGGAGTCTGGCAGGTCTAGAGGGTAGGAGGGATAACCTCCACTCCTAGGCAGTGGGGGAATTTCAGGAATGTGACTTCAACTTTTGGAGGGATGATCTCAGGGGTCACTTTGAGGCGTCCTGAGGAGTCCTCACAAAAGACCTGGAAAGAGGATGAGGCCAGTGAGTGGAAAAGCTGATTGTTATCCACATTTTCATTGGAGAACAGATGAACTCAGAGATCTCAAGGGTCTTTGAAGAAGAAGGGACCGAGTTGGATGTGTCATGTGCTTCTGACAGAACTGGTGAAGGGAACGATGCCCAACCTGCCTCTTCCTGTCACCCAGGCTGTCTGAGGCCCGGTATTGTCAGCTGGGAAGATGGGGTCAGGATATTTATCTTCCAGGGAGCGTATGAAGGCTAACTGCAACACTTCAGCACCAGAAATGAAAATGTCTATAGAGTTTGCCCATAGCTGCTCCTTGTGGATTTCAGAAATTGCTACTTTTGCCAACTGTGGACGGTCTACCACCAGCCCAGAGCTCCTACGAGAGACCAGGAGTTCCTTCCGGTTGTAGAGAGTGGCTGTTCAGAAGGCTGGCTAGACATGGGCATCACCTTCTTTGTATCTATAGAGCACTTGACCATGGGATTTCTTAGTCAGGTGCTGGCCCTTGGGAGGAATACAAGCTGCCATGCAGTCCTGGGTGCCCCTTTTACAGAGTAAGCAGTGTCCTGTTGACATTGCCCACCTGGGTTGCTCCCAGTGCCCATGTTGCTTGAGGCTGGAGCAGCTTTGTTATTTTGTGTCATTGCTCTGGAGTAGACAAGTTGCTATTCAGACTTGCTGCCTACCAATGTCTATCACACGCCACGTGTCAGGGTAGGGTTGTTTGATTCAGCGCCATCATCTATAACTTGTCTGTGATTTAAATTGACTGTGATACTAGTGACCATTTTCACGCTTGCAACAAAACCTGATAGCGTGCCTTGTGAAGGACTTTCGGCTCAGACTTCCAGGGTAACATCATGAACACCTTTGTGACCTGCTGTGCTGAGAGACTCACACAAAAGGCTACCATTGGTTCATAGTCTTCTGTGCTTCCTCAGAAATGCCCAGAGTAAAGACCACTTGAGGAAGTGACTCAGGGCTTTCCCTCCTCATGACTTCTGAAGTTCTGTGGACTTGAGTAGAGTCATTCTTAAAACTTTTCTTTCCTCATAAAAGCAATGTCAATGAAATATAAACAACTGAAAAAGAAAGGCCATGCAGGAAGCACTGTAAGTGGCGACCTGGGTATGAGGATACGGTACCTGACCAACCTCCTAATTCAAAGCCACATTACATGACGTTGTGTTGTAGACAGAATGGAACTCTAAAAAATTCCTAATTAAGACAAATCAAAACAAGGCAAATTAAGAAATATCCAGGTTTAATGGGAGATCTGCGCTCTCAGGTGCCCCCCGAGGGGGAACCGGGAAGCCGCAGGAATGCAACCCCCGGGAGGAAGAAAGGGAGACCACTTGTTCCTCTTTCGGGAGATCACTTAAGTACCCTGGGGAGTGGTCCTGACCCCGTCCCCAGGGAGGGGTCAAGATCTGGCCTGCTGGGATTTGGAGTCCAAACCAGGCCTGGGGGGCTGGGATAGATGCTAGAGACTGGGACCTACACTCCCAACTTGACAATTTGGATCTGGTTACAGGCAATCTTTTTTTAAATTTTTTTCCATTTATTTATTTATTAAAGAATTTTGTCTCTTCCCCGCCACCGCCTCCCATTTCCCTCCCCCTTCCCCAATCAAGTTCCCCTTCCTTGTCAGCCCATAGAGCTATCAGGGTTCCCTGCCCTGTGGGAAGTCCAAGGACCACCCACCTCCATCCAGGTCTAGTAAGGTGAGCATCCAAACTGCCTAGGCTCACAGGCAATCTTTTTTAGTTGGAATATCCGTTGGGTCATCAACCAGCTTTCAAATAATAACAGGGAGTCTTATTATTAATTATGAATGCTTGGCCTTAGTTTAGACTTGTTCAACTAGCTAATTTAACTTAACTTAATTTGTTTCTATTTATCTATGGTTTGGCTCGGGCCATTTTACCTTTCTTTCATTCTGTAGGTACTATTTTCATGTTTCCTCCATGTTGACTGGCTGGCCACTGGTATCTCCCAGACATGTTTTTTTTTTTCCTCTGAAGTCTAAATTCCTCCTCCTACTTACTCTCCCTGCCCAGAAGTCCCACCTATACCTCCTCACTTACTATTGGCCATCCAGCCTTTTTTTTTTTTTTTGATTTTTGAGACAGAGTTTCTCCGTAGCTTTTGGTTCCTGTCCTGTAACTAGCTCTTGTAGACCAGGCTGGCCTCGAACTCACAGAGATCCACCTGCCTCTGCCTCCTGAGTGCTGGGATTAAAGGCGTGCGTCACCACCGCCCGGCAATCCAGCCTTTCTTAGAGGAATCAGGTGCCTTGGGAAGGCGAGGTAAAACAGCAACACATCTTCATACCATTAAACAATGAAAACACATCTTTACACAGTTCCATAAATGCAAGCCATCTTTGCATAGTTAAGCCAATAGTCTACAACAGTCACTTGCTGCTATTACTTGTTGGCCAGCTCTCACTTGAGAGAGCTTGATCTTAATTGGTCTCAACAGAGCTCTGTAGGTGAGTGGGCTTTTCCTTTACTTATTTGAGTTAACTGTTCGGAGTGTTGTGTGAGAATCCACAGAATTTCTACCCAAGGCTCTGCCTCTCCCAATGTAAATGGTGTTCAGTCTCTGACTGCCTTAGGTCTCAGACTTGTGACTCACTGAAGGAAGTCCCACTAGGCCTATTACTAGGGACCACAGAATCACCAGGAAGCTACTTGAATATAGTGTGTAGGTGTCTCTTTTCCAGACGCAGTCTCACCCAGAGCAGAATTGTCAGAGGTCCTTACAAGAATGTAGACACTAAAGGCCCCCCCCTTCTCTTAAGAAGTTCAGAAGCTTTCTGAAGAACAGGGTGCCTCCATTCTCACACAGGAGTTGGTCTGATAGATGGGCATGTGCCTGTTCTTCTCGGTTTTCTCTCTTCTTCATTTTCTCTAAGATTTTCATTCATCTACTTTCCTCCTTAGCCAAAAGAGCTCTCCAATGCCTAAGGACTCAGAGCAGCTCATGGAAGTCACTGCAAGGGAGCCTCTTGGTGCCACCTTTTCATACTTTCATACACTCCTAGACCAGATCTAAGTAAAACCAAAGAAACCTAGGCAAATCCACACAATGCTCACATTGTGACTCCTGAGAATGAGCTTAGATGAGATGCAGCAAACAGACCCCAGAGCTCGGCAAAGATGCCTCTGGCTTGGGGTTCAGTCCCTATAGCTGAGGTACGGCCCTGCAAAGGCGCATTGGTGCTGGTCCTGGGAGAACATCTAATAAGTATGACCAGTGACAGTGACCTGAGCCACTTGCACCTACCCTAGAGCCTACCGACTCTTGAATTTTCAAGTCCCCACATGTTCTCTGACAAGTGACAGAGGAGAACCACAGACATCTCTGGTCTGGCCTCCCACATCTTCTCTAATAAATCCTTCATCGTCCCTTCTAACCAAATCCACCCTCAGTGATCACTATAGCCCCCCTGAAGATCTAGATGCAAGCATTGCTGCCTCTCCTGAGTCACTTGCATACCTACAACAGGCCCATAGTGCCCACGCTGGGAAGGTATTTACTGTCTTGAGCAAACGTCCAGTACACATATTAAGCAGATACTGGTGCAACAGAAAGTTCTTGAAGCAAAAATATGAACTCCCTGTGGCTCAGGAAACAGCCAATTTCTCTACAGGATCTACATTCCATGCAGTAGGATATGATTCTGACCAGGCTTCCTGACCTTTGACACTGAGTTCAAATCTACCAGCCTCTGCAGCTTCTAAAACGTTTTAGATAAACTGAAAATGAAACTTCCCCCTTGGGGCCAGTTACTCTATGTCTCTATGACAAAGTCACCCAGGGTGACATGCTACATACGGGATTCTCCCGTTTGAGCACATGGGTCCCTGACCCTGAGATTCTGGTGTCCAGAGAAACAGGAGAGATTTCTGAGGACGGGAGCCCACACATTTCTTTAGATGTTATGCCTGAGGTGTAGGAGGAACACGGGTGAGGTGATGATCCTGAAGAAGCTGAGGGAGAGAACAAAGCCGCAGTCTCAGAACCGAAGCTATAACTCAGAGTCAATGGCGTGTGAGCCCTCAAGTGCAAAGCAGAGCCAGGCCACAGGCTGAAGACAGATCCCAACCCACTGCCTCACTTGGTCGAGTCACTTCTGGGCAGTGTCACTGCTTACAGAGTGAACACAGGTCATGTGTTCCCTGACCCGTGCATTTCCCCAACACCAATCCCATGTAATCCCATTAACATGCCTGTCTAAAGGGCACAGGGCAGAAAGAAGGGAAGGTGTTTTCTCCTCTTCAGACAATAATTATGTGTGCCAGGCAACATGAAAACACACTCAGTCTTTGAAAGTTGTCATGTTCAAGGGACTGGAGAGCTGACACAGTGGCTAAGAGGGAATACTGCACTTATGAGAGAGGGACCAAGTCCCCAAGTTCAGTTCCCAGCATCCACATTCGTGAGCTCCAGCTGTGCTCATGTGCATATCCACAGGGAATTCAGATAATTATGGTGATAAAAAGTACAGATAATTAATCAAGTTCTACATATTAACTACCATTGATATATAAATATTATTCTAAATATTTTGCATTTGGTATACAGGATGGCTAATCTTTTTATTCCAGTTTGACAGAATTAAGAATCATTGAATATACAAGCCTGAAAGGGATAATCTAGTTTAGGTAAACTGAGGTGGGAATACCACCCTAAATTGTGGAGCCTATTTCTGTGCTACAATTTGATAAAAAGAAAAATCTACCTGATCACTAGCATTCCTTCATCTCTCTTTCAGGACCACAAACAAAGTCACCAAATGTCTCATACTCCTGCCGCCTGTGCCCTGGAAGTCTGAGCCGAAAGTCTTTCCACAAGGCACGCTATCAGGTTTTGTTGCAAGAGTGAAAATGGTCACTAGTATCACAGTCAATTTAAATCACAGACAAGTTATAGATGATGGCGCTGAATCAAACAACCCTACCCTGACACGTGGCGTGTGATAGACATTGGTAGGCAGCAAGTATGAATAGAGACTTGTCTACTCCAGAGCAATGACACAAAATAATAAAGCTGCTCCAGCCTCAAGCAACATGGGCACTGGGAGCAACCCAGGTGGGCAATGTCAACAGGACACTGCTTACTCTGTAAAAGGGGCACCCAGGACTGCATGGCAGCTTGTATTCCTCCCAAGGGCCAGCACCTGACTAAGAAATACCATGATCAAGTGCTCTATAGATACAAAGAAGGTGATGCCCAAGTCTAGCCAGCCTTCTGCACAGCCACTCTCTACAACCGGAAGGAACTCCTGGTCTCTCGTAGGAGCTCTGGGCTGGTGGTAGACCGTCCACAGTTGGCAAAAGTAGCAATTTCTGAAATCCACAAGGAGCAGCTATGGGCAAACTCTATAGACATTTTCATTTCTGGTGCTGAAGTGTTGCAGTTAGCCTTCATACAGTCCCTGGAAGATAAATATCCTGACCCCATCTTCCCAGCTGACAATACCGGGCCTCAGACAGCCTGGGTGACGGGAAGAGGCAGCTGGGTATCGTTCCCTTCACCAGTTCTGTCAGAAGCACATGACACATCCAACTCGGTCCCTTCTTCTTCAAAGACCCTTGAGATCTCTGAGTTCATCTGTTCTCCAACAAACATGTGGATAGCAATCAGCTTTTCCACTCACTGGCCTCATCCTCTTTCCAGGTCTTTTGTGATGATTCCTCAGGACGCCTCAAAGTGACCCCTGAGATCATCCCTCCAAAAGTTGAAGTCACATTCCTGAAATTCCCCCACTGCCTAGGAGTGGAGGCTACCCCTCCTACCTGCTAGACCTACCAGACTCCCGATCCTGCTCCTGGAGCCCAAATTCTGACTCAGTTCCTTGATGGAGCTTCCCAACATTTTATTGATGGAATATAGGTCAAGGTTAAAGGTTTGTGAACAGTGATAAGTCTCTTGGATTTTAGTAGAAGAATTCACTATCCAGAAGGTACCTGGTCAAGGCTACATAGGTGGTAGGTTACCCAACAGGAACAGGTCTCAGATGTCCAGGTTGTTGGTTAAGTGAAGTTCCGAGCATCTCCTCTCTCTTGGGGAGTGAGTGATAATCCCCAGCACAAATGTAGTTCCAGGACTCCCAGTGTCACTTCCTAATCCTAGTCCCAATTGTTCCAGGACTCCCAGGGTCACTTCCTAACCCTGTCTCAGTTGTTCCAGGACTCCTGGGATCACTTCCTAATCCTAGTCCCAGTTTAGGCCAACTCTCCCAGATTTGTTTTGTTTTTAAACTATTATTGTTGGAGTTATTGACTTACAAAGTAAGAGTTTCTTTATGGCATTTCATATTCATACGTGCACTGGTGTCCTACACACTCACTATATCACCCTTCCTTATCCTCCCTCTCTTTCCATTCTTCCACATCCATAGCAGTGTGACTTTTACTCTCGAGACCTTTTCTCCTGCAGACAGCATACAATACTCATCTTCATTAGACTGGTCTTTTCTCCTTAACATGACAGTCTTTACATGTTCCATTTCTTTTCCTGCAAAAGTCATATTTTGACATTATTATGACTGAATAAAACTTCACTGTGTATATTGAATACCAAACAGAGGAATCCTCATCTGTTTCTGACTGCAAACTGCAATGCACCCAGCTGCCACAAGCTCCTGCCACCAGCACGTCTCCATTATGGCAGACTGCGCTCTCGCACAGTGAGCCAAACTCAACCCTTTGTCCTTCAAGCTGCCCCTCTTATGGCATTTTGTCACAGCAATAGGAAAAGTAACTAAACATAGATCACCCATTCGTGTGTGTGTGTGTGTGTGTGTGTGTGTGTGTGTGTGTGTGATTTAATGTAGGAGTGACCATCTGTTGGCATGATCCATTGGAGGTGAACAAGATTTTTCATGGAGAGGAGTGTGGAAGGTACTTGTATGTATCTAAGGAGGGTGGAGGAGGCGATACCGGGGGTAGAATGGCTTTTGTGTGGGAAGGAGGGAAATAAAGAATGAGAGGAAGGTGGGGAGGGGGAACTGAAACCAAGCCTTTGTGGTAGTTAATACTGGTTTTTCACTTAAGTACATCTGTCAACTTGACTTCATCCACTTATGGGATAAAGAGTTGAGTTTGGCTCATAGTTCCTGAACACAGTCCACCATGATAGGGGACATCCTTGTGGCAAGAGCTTGAGGTGATGTGCCATATCACAATTCACAGTAAAAACTCAAGAGTAGCTACATACATATACAGGTATTTTCTCTATTGAATCAGTAGTAGCAAGATCGGTCCTAAATCTGGGCCTTACCTTCTGGTACCAGACCGCATGTAAGGACCACCTTGCCCTCACTCTTGCTGGCAAGTTCATCTATCCTGTTCCCATACCTTAGCGGGTATTAGAAACTACTTCTTCAGGATTACAAAGTAGACTGAAGACTGGCAGCTCTCTGGGAATTATCCAGGACTCCATCACTGGATGGGGACTGCTGAGACATCCAGGCTTGTGAAGCAGACATTACTGAATTCTTGACCTTTCAGTTAAGAGACAGCTATTGTTGGACTACCTGGGCCACAGCTTGTAAACTTCTCTAATAACACTGTATCTTTATTCTATCAGCCCTGATCCTTTAGAACCCTTACTAATGCAGCATATATTAAAGGCATTAAAATGCCTTCTTCATCTTATTGTGCCTGCCTCTCTGATGTAGCAATGCATTTCAAACTCACCTTGATCTATGACTGTCTTTGTTCTGGAAAACTATAAAGCTTCATGAAACTGCTTCCACATTAAAACATGGAATTCAACCTATGTATGTGTCCCTGTGCCATGGTCACTCAAAATGGCTCAAGATTAAACTCTCATGCTCTTTAAGATGAGAGAGCTGTGTTTTGTATTAGCAGAATTTGTACAAAATTTCAGATTAAAAGAGAAAACCGTAGTCAAGATCAGTAGGAAAATAATGTCGGGCAGAAACGAAGAAGGACACATAAATGACTGGATGTGCCTTAGGAGCTGTGGCAAGTGAGGGTGGAGAAGGAGGGTGGAGAGCGGTGAACAGGCCAGGCTCACATGACAGGGAATTTGAGATGTTAGGTTAAGCAATTGGAGCCAAGCTCTAAGCAGTAACACGTGAATGTAGTAAAAGGCTGCTTATTCATTTCCCAGCCACCCAGACTCCAGAAATAACCACACAGAAACTGTATTAATTAAATCACTGCTTGACCTATTAGCTCTAACTTCTTATTGGCTAGCTTTTACATCTTAATTTAACCCATTTCCATTATTTTATATTTTATCACCAGGGTCGTGGCCTACTGGCAAGGTTTCAACATGTTTGTCTCCAGCAGCACTTCCATGGTTTCTCCTTGACTCAGCCTCCTTTCTTCCAGCATTCAGATTAGTTTTTCCCACCTAGCTTTACTCCACCCTATCACAGGCCTAAAACAGTTTCTTTATTAACTAATGGTATTCACAGAATACAGAGGGGAATCCCACATCAAGTGAATGTTTTCAACAGAGAATGGTAAAAAATCTAGAATATTGGCGAGTATTGGTTGGAAACTAACGGGGTGATCATTGCAGTGCATAAGAGCAAAGTTAAGGTCACAAGTTAGTCAGCAATGAACGCTGAAAGTAGGAGGGTCTTGTAAAATGCAGCGTGAAATGCAGTCCAGATCAGAACAGGGAGACACAGCTGTGAGTGCTCTCATTGTCTTACACCTCTACACAGCTCTTCTTCCGTTTGCAGCTATTGCTTGCCAATGACTGTCCTATCTTCTGGCTCCTCCCTAAACAGCTATTTCATTAGTAGGTTGCTATAGCAGGTCAACACTGTCATCTACTGTTCATGTTTTGTACTCTCTTCTTTTCCTTTTTTTTTCTCCCTTCCTTTCTCTTTTCCTAAACCTATGTTTCCTACTGTTAATCTCCCAAAGCCCGGAGGCTGACTTTGTTTATGATTGATGGGTGAATATTTTTATCTCCTCTTTTTGGTTTTTAATGGACAAATCCTTCCCATGTATCTACCATTTTTTCCCCTTGTCTTTACTATTCTAACTCCTAGGTGTGTCTGTCTTCTCTGATCCAACCTAACAATGTTAGCTGTAATGTAATAATGATAAGTCATTATGCTCACTTTTATCGTTTTCCTCTTCCTTTTCTTTGTACTTATACCAACATCATATTAGTGTGCATATCCATACCCAGTACTTCTGGAGTCTCTTCACTCCAGAAACCCGTTGGCTTTAAACATGTGTCTGTTTTGTAGTCTTTGCTACTCTAGTATCAGGGTGAGTTAGCTATTAGATAGTGACTGTTGCTAGAGACGATATTTAACCCACAGGGCAGACTGAAGATAGAGACTTGCCTGGCACACAAGTGTGGCAATGAAAACATCACTGTAACCTCATCTCTCCTGAACACTGTAAACACACCCTGTCAGGGGCCATGAGAGTCTCAGCAGGTGACAACTAGTGCTCAGGGTCAGTCCACCAGAGGAGTGGTTATCTGATGGAGGTTAATCCTGTCCTGGCAAGGCCTGCAGGGCCATTGACTCTGGAAATTGTTGCTCACATTAGCAGGTTGGTGTCTCCCCAGTACCTGCATTGTAGTGTATAATCTCATGTGATTTAATCTCATGATTGCATCTCAATCTTATGGGTGGTCAGGAAGATGACTTTTCATTTAGATATATATTTTTGATATACAGAATATGTACCAAGACACACTTCATAACTGGATCTATTTGTCCCACAATGACTATTTGTTTACACTTAGAAGCCTGCTCTATTTGTCTTTTTTCAGACTAATATAAAAAATAACAATTTCGCCTCAGTATAGCAGAAACTACACACAATTGGCTCATGTTTACCTCAGAGCAAGTTCAAATTAGACTAAAGGTTTTTTGTAAATAAATCACAAGTTTAAAACCTTATAGTTATATACAAGTCAGAGCTGCAGATGTCCAACGAAGGATACTAAGAAAAGCATGCCATTTCTTTGCTTGCCAAGTCTGTTAACAATAGACCTATGTCTCAAAGCTGTTACTGGACACTGTGCCCTCACCCTGGTCTGGTTACAGTTTTACTCCCGAAACCTTGAAAACCTTGTGTTGCCATGGCAATGGCTCAGCTTCCTATCTCTTGCCCAGGAATGTGCTTTTGACCAATGAGAGGCAACTATTACAATTTCTTTATTTCAAGGCTGGAGAAGAGAAGAAGGTAGGAGAAGTAGGAAGTAGGACAGGAGAATTGGGAAAGAAGCAGAACAATAAGGAAACTGATTGGAAAAGCACGGAATGAGAGTTTGTTCATTCGCCCTCACATCATCAGAGAAAGGTTCTTCTTGTTTGCTGTAGCATCTGATTCTGAATCCTGAAGAGTGCCTTGGGGCTGGATCCCAAAAGCTGTCTTTGATATCCACAAAAGAAGAGAGAGAACCTAAAATAAAAGAACAGCAGTAGCAACAAAATCTTAACTAATGACAATCTCAGATAGACAGATCCCAATCTGAACACACAAGAGGCAGGAAACCCCAGGACAGCTTGTCTCATCCTAAAACCTCCAGTCCCATGAAAGTGATCCCAGGTAAAATTACTTATATAAAATTCCAGATGCAGAATTCAAAGACTGATTACAAATGTGTCAAAAAACTAAAAAGAGAACACCATAATTTTCCAAGACTATACAATGAGCTGAATGAAATAAAGAAGTCAATTTATGATATAAAAATAGAATTTAATGGAGAGATAGGAATCCTGAAAAAAATCCAAGCCAGAATGATGATGATAGAAATGAAAAACACGATCACAAATTACAAACCTCCGTGGAGCGCCTCAGCCATAGGATGATCCTGTGGGAGATGAGGGGGATTGTTCAGCTAAGGCCACTGGCAGCTTCTTAAAACATGTGATGGGAATGTGCCAGAAATTAGAGAAGCCATACAAGGGCCAAACCTCCAAATTCTAAACAGACAGAAAGGAAAAGAAAATCACAGAAGCTGGGTGGTAGCAGTGCATACCTTTAATCCCAGCACTTGGGAGGCAGAGGCAGGTGCAACTCTGTGAGTTCAAGGCCAGCCTGGTCTAAAATTGAGTTTCAGGACAAACAGGAGTGTTATACAGAGAAACCCTGTCCTGAAAAAAGTAAATTCATAAAAAATAAAATCATAGAAGAAAAGTTCCCAAATCTAGGAAAAGATGAATTCTTTAGACAGAGGCACAGAGAACACCAGAGAGACAGGATCAGGAAAGAAACACATCATATTCTAGTTAAATAACCAAATGGACAGAATAAGCTAATTTGAAAGCTGAAAAAGAGAAGTACTAAGTCATATAGAAAGGACAGCCAACTAAAATAATTGCTGATTTTTCTTTTTTATTGATTTTATTTAGTTATATATTTTTCTCTGCTCTCCTCCCTTCCTCCCTCTCCCCTTCTACTCTCTTCCATGATCCCCATGCTCCCAATTTACTCAGGATATCTTGCCTTTTTTTACTTCTCATGCAGATTAGATCTATGTATGTCTCTCTTAGGGTCCTCTTTGTTGTCTAAATTCTCTGGGATTGTGAATTGTAGGCTGGCTGTTTTTGTTATTTGTTTGTTTTATGTCTAAAAGCCACTTATGAGTGAGTACATATTCTATTTGTCTTTCTAGATCTGGGTTACCTCACTCAATATGATGTTTTCTAGATCCATCCATTTGCCCGCAAATTTCAAGATATCATTATTTTTTTCTGCTGTATAGTACTCCATTGCATAAATGTACCACATTTTCTTTTTTAAAAAAGATTTATTATGTAACAACATTCTGCCTCCATGTATGCCCACACGCCAGGAAGGCGCCAGATCTCATTACAGATGGTTGAGAGCCACTATGTGGGTGCTGGGAATTGAACTCAGGACCTCTGGAAGAGCAGCCAGTACTCTTAACTATTGAGCTATCTCTTCAGCCCTAAATGTACCACATCTTCTTTATCCATTCTTTGGTCGAAGGACATTTAGGTTGTTCCGAGATTCTGGCTATTACAAATAGTGCTGCTATGAACATAGTTGAACACATGTCCTTGTGGTATGATTGAGCATCCAAAAGTGGTATTGCTGGATCTTGAGGAAGGTTGTTTCCTAATTTTCTGAGAAATCGCCATACTGATATCCAAAGGTGCTGTACCAGTTTGCACTCCCACCAGCAATGCAGAAGTGTTCCCTTTTCCCCACAACCTCTACAGCATAAGTTGTCATCAGTGTTTTTGATCTTGGCCATTCTTACAGGTGTTAGATAGAATCTCAGAGTTGTTTTGATTTGCATTTCTCTGATGACTAAGGATATTGAGCATCTCTTTAAGAGTCTTTCAGCCATTTTAGAATCCTGTGTTGAGAGTTCTCTGCTTAGGTCTGTACCCCATTTTACAACTGAAACCATGAAAGCAGTAAGGGAATAGACTGGTGTCCCTCAAACTTTGATAGACCACAATTGCCAAATCAACAAAACTATCCGTCATAACCAAAGGTGAAAGAAAAAAAAGACAGACCTAAAGAAAAGTTATGACCAGTTATGATCCAGTTCTATAGAAGATACTAGAAAGAATATTTCAGTCTGTGAGAAAGGTGAAAATATCAAGAGACGACAGGAGGAAAACACAGGTGAAGCTAAAGCACTTACCAAACAAAAGAAGACTAGGGCCTGAATACCATGTCAACAAAATGATGGGGAGTAGGAGACACCTCTCAGTAGTAAATCTCAACACCAGTGTGTAGATGGAGTGGTGGGCTGCTTCCCACCACCCGGGAAACTGTATTCTTTTAAACACTGCCTGGCCCATTAGTTCTAGTCTCTTATTGGCTAATTCTCACATCTTGATGAACCCATTTCTAATAATCTGTGTACCACCAGCATGTCTGGTGTACCATTCAGCATGTCTGACGGGGCGGCTGGCTCCATGGCGACTGACCAACCATGCTTTCTTTCTCCCAGCATTCTGTTCTGTCTACTTCACCTATCTAAATCCTACCCTATCAAAAAGCTAAGGCAGTTTCTTTATTAACCAATGAGAGTAACACATAGACAGATGACCCTCCTCCATAATTTCCCCTTTTTCTGTTTAAACAAAAAAGAAAAGCTTTAACTTTAACATAGTAAGATTACATATAACAAAAACAGTTATCAAGTAAGAATTACAGTTACAATATTTATATCTACTTTATCTTTTATCTTAACTAAGGAAAACAGTAACTATCTATATATTCTTCAACTCCATCAAAGACTCCAGAAGGATATAATATTACCTAAGCAAACAAGAAATAAGCAACTTCCAAACTCTAGAAATAACAGAGACATCTCGCTGCCTGTACAGTCACCCAAAGTTCTTTTGTACCATTGGGGCATCCATCTTCAGCCTACAGGCCCATAGTATCCAGCAGACATTTCCATGAAGGAGAAAATTTCAAAGACAGTTCAGTCACTATCTGTTGTGTCCTGCAGAATGTCTCGCAGACTCTTTCATGAATCAGGAACCCCGAAAGATCATCTCACCTTTAGGCATGATGTGGGAGTGATTTTTTATTAATAAAGAAACTGCCTAGACCCATTTGATAGGCCAACCCTTAGGTAGGTGGAGTAAACAGAACAGAATGCTGGGAGAAAGAAGCTGAGTCAAGGAGTCGCCGTGACTCTCCCACTCCAGACAGACGCAGGTTAAGATCATTCCTGGTAAGCCAGCTCGTGGGCTACACAGATTAATAGAAATGGGTTAGATCGATATGTAAGAGCTAGCCAATAAGAAACTGAAACTAATGGATCAGGCAGTGTTTAAAAGAATACAGTTTCCGTGTAATTATTTCGGGTAAAGCTAGCCGTGCTGGCGGCCGGGTGCTGGGGACGCAGCCCCGCCGCTCCTAATACAACATTAGGCAAGTTCAGCAGTCCTCTCTCTGTGGGTTCTTTGTGTCCAGTTTATGCAACAGTCCAGGCAGGAGCAGTTTCTTGCCCAAATGGCTATCAAACTCCATAAGGAGCCTCTTCGATGCCCATCTTCCTCTTGAAGTAAATTGGTGCTGCCAGGAGCAGACATGTCTCATTGTCATGAAAAGCCCTAAGTTATTAAAACATTAAATGTCATATTCTGTAGTCTTTGAAAGATATGAAGAATGCCTATCTAACTGAAATATATCTCTATATACCTAGAAAATCTAACTAACATGACTACAAGCTTGATTATTATTGATGATTATCCATTAACAACCTATATTTCCTAATTATACATTACATTTTTAAATGAACTACGTAATTATAATACCTTAATCAATATCAGAAATACATATACATATAACAAATTGACCTTAAACTTGTATAAATAAGTCAAGATTTATACCAATGCAAATTATTCATATCTATATCACCAATGATCTCAATTCACCCATGGAAGAGCGTAGACAGGTAGAGTGACCAGGGACAGAACCCTGCCTGCCCGTGCAAGCCTCCCATTCCTGGACCTAGCGCTGGACTCTCTCTCACACAGGCCTAACCCGATGAGTTCCCTGCTAACCTGTCCATGCCAAGGTCACACTCCTAGACTAGCCCTGTACCAGCACAGCACACTAGCCCCACATTGCTACAGCAATGAGACAGTGAAATCAAAGTTTTACTTAGTGATTTCTGTTTGTTGAAAATTATATTAAATCCATTAATATTTTTATAATAAAGAAAAATAAAGATCAGAATCGAAAAGCTCCACAAAATAAAGTTTTATTTTATTTTTAAAGATTTATTTATTAGGTATACAGTGTTCTACCTGCATGTCTGCCTGCAGGCCAGAAGAGGGCACCAGAGCAGCCAGTGTTCTTAGCCACTGAGCCATTTCTCCAGTCCCAAAATAAAAATTTTAAAACTTTGATTCTCAATGATTTACTTCATACCTGAATAGACTGGTTCAAACTGATAGCTGTCGAGAGCATTCTTAGCATCAAATAAACACTCTTAGTACCGGATTTATGACCACTGGGTATCACCTTCCAGCAGTCAGTGTTTCTTGGAGAAATGGCTGATTTCAGGAGTGGAGCAGGTAACAGAGAAGCTGAAACATTTTATATATTAGGTAGCAATAAGGGCCTTATTGTGGTTCTCAACCTTCCTAATGTTGGGACCCTTTAATTTAGTTCCTCATGCTGTGTTGACCCCAAACCACAAGATTCTTTTCGTTCCCACTTCATAACTATAATTCTGCTACTGTTAATGAATCGTAGTGCAAATATTTTTGGAGATAGAGGTTTGTCAAAGAGGTCATGGGCCACAGGTTGAGAATAACCGAATAAGGCTGGCAACTATTTCTCAAGTTCCATAAAAAACAATTGGGAGATTTGTGCTGTCTAATTAGAAAATTTTGGCACCAATTCTAATGGAATAATTCTTACATCAACAACAATAACTTCAGTGGGTCTGATCATTAGCTTTAAGTCTGTTCGTTCAAAAGGACCCAAAAACCCCAAACTTAGGGGGTAGGAAAATACTAGGAGGCCCCTTGAATTCACTTCTTTGGGTAAAAACTTGGAAGTAAACAACGAAGAAAAACCTATTCTGCCTTTCCTAGAAAAGGAATATAACTGGAAAAAATGCTGGAGAAACTTCCTCTAACACAGCATTATACTAAATGCATGAAAAATAATAGTAGCCCTGGCATAGCACCACTCTGAAGATGCTAAGAAGTGAGGGATGGAGATTCCAGTAACTCAGCACCACACACACATCCCAGTAGACCAGCTCCTTGCAGACTCAGGACCCTCACCTGCTCTTCCATACAGAACACCCAGTTCCTCCTTTGTGTAATTTCCACTAAGTGTTAAATGGATGCATATTGAATCCCAGGAGCCCAAGGAATGAACTCGTTGGTATTTTCTATTGCTTTATTGGAATATCTAAAGTGTCATTTTGACTGAATGGGTCTCCCCTAAGAGCCCCCAGATTGCTCAGGCAAGTTGGTGCTGGGCTGGATGAAGAGCAGGTGAGGGGATGGCAGAAGGAAGTGTACCTGGGTTTGAAATCAACAAGAGCAGAGCTGCAGAGGCAGCGTCCCACCTTGCCAGCCTTTGTGGACTCCTTCCTTTGCGCACACACTTTCAGCACTCATGAAACTTCACGACAGTTGTGTAAACATTGTATTTCCACCTGGCAGCTGAGGAAACAGGCCCAGAGAAGGAAATAGGGGTGTCTAACGTCTGGTGAGTTCAGTGCCATGATGAGACTTCCACCTTTGCTGCTGGCTCCAAATATTTCGGATATTAAGTCATGGCAAGCTTTCTCTAGATTTCAGGTTCCTTAAATGGGATCAGAAATTAGGGCTGGAGAGATGGCTCAGAGGTTAAGAGCACTGGCTGCTCTTTCAGAGGTCCTGAGTTCAGTTCCCAGTAACCGCATGGTAGCTCACAACCATATGTAATGAGATCTGGTGCCCTCTTCGGGTGTGTATGCAGGCTAAATAAATAAATTTTAAAAATGTGACCAGAAATGAACACAGTTACTCTAGATTCCCCTTGTGCAGGTAGAAGGCGGAGCCACTATGTACCCTAATGACACCTGGTGATGTTTGTGGAAATGCTTTGCAAATGATACAGCCCTTAATAAATAGATGGTGTCATTACAAGGTTGAAAGGTGTATATCCCCTTTTAGTGAATATACTCTACCAATCACATGCAAAATTGAGGAAAACTCTTGTCTTCCAATGTAATGTCTATACGTTCAGGCCACACAAAGGGAGGGATTCTTTTAAAAGGGCCTTTTTTGTTAAGGAGTTATCTCTGCTGGTGCATACTGAAACAACTGTCTTGATGTGTTTGCGGTGCTGTGCTGTGGTCACGGGAGAGGAGCCATTTAAGCACAAGAAAAGGCAAAGCAAAAGCAGAATATGCATCCAATCAAATTAGGACTAGATCCTGGTCCCAGGACAGCAAGTGCACCTGTCCTTTCCCATCTCTACAACTAGAAGATGTCACCGAGAACTATTGTCTAGATAACAATCAATGGTCTTTGAGACCTCGTTTCCCCAGAGTGTGGTAGGGTTATTGAGGGGAGCTATAAGGAAGACACTCTAAAGTATGTGTCAATCCAGGTCTTGCCCAGGGAGGAGGAACCTGGGTTATTCACGGGGTTTTCCCCAGGTGCTGTAAGCCCCAGCCTTATTTCATTGCTTCCACTCAGAGCAGCGAGGAAGCCACGAGCCCCAGGCCTCCGTCTAGCTTTTGTTAGGGGACTTCTCACTGTCGGCTCTATTTTGTGAAGCCAGTGCTGTATTCCCAGGGAGGGAGTGTCTGTCCAGAGGTACAGAAAGCAAAGGCTGGAGGAGGAGACACCTGCAGAAGAAGGGGCAGGGACTGGAGGCCTCGGCTAAAGAAGGAAACAAACAGCCAATAAGAGGAGACTGCACTCTGCTCTGCTGGGCTGGGACGACAGGAGGTCAGGTATTTCCGAATGTGAGCTTCTACAGATGCCCTGATTTCCTTACGAGGCTACACTCAGAGGCTGTCTAAACATGGTGAAGAAGTTCTATCTCTCTTGTTTAAGCTGTCCTCCAAACAGGGACACTTTCTCTTCTTTTCTACGTGAATTAGGCACTAGCAGTCCTTTATCTATTTGCATGGACATTTGATTGCAGATTTACCTCTGCACAATTTCTTCCTTGAGACTTTACTACTGTTTCTTTTATGTATAGAGGATGCATAGCAATGTGAGCCAGTCAGAGAGTAGGCAGAGCCCATCAGTTCAGCGGCCTGCAAGGTCAGGCGTGAAAGATGTTTCAGAGTTCAGGTGTATAGTTCAACAAGGCTGAGGTATGGCTTGTGACATTAGAAGTCATGGTTAGGGAAGTAAAAAGGTTACATGAACAGAATCCAAACTTCCTTTGGCATCGTTTTCTAGTAGTTTTCTGGGAGGCTAGCTGGCAGGGGTTCTGCCATTCGCAAGCTGGTTCTTGTCTCTGTTGGTTAATGAAGACACTGGTTTTCTCTCCCATGCATACGAGCTGCTGCCCTGTTATGATAGGCTCATCTGAGGTGGGCTGGTGGCCGTAGGAGAGTTTCCTGATGGAATGGGAGTTTGTATGTTATTTGATGTTTTTGTGTTGCTCGAGAATCCTTCATATGCTCAATCCTTAGGCTGTAACATTAAACATTTCCATCTGGAGTGTCAACTGTAGCGTCAAGATAGTGCAGGGTGAGGCCTATGACGTTTTCCTCCACGCCCCCTGCATTGTTTCTCAACCGGGGAAAGCTGAAGACTTGGTTGGCAACAAAGTGAGTGAATATGTCACACTGAGCATGAGTAAGAAGTTCATTTCTGCCTACAAACGCAAACAAGATTCGTGGGTCTGGGCACACCAAAGTCATCCTCACTTTATCTCCAGTTCTGAGACTCTCCACCAATAGAAACAACGGCAAGACTGGGGTTTCCACTAGAGGCCCTGGAGAGAGGCAGATCTGGCTGGGAGGGGTAGTCTCTGTCCCTACTCACCTGAGAATTTTGGACATGTGATTTAAGACATACGCTCTCCCAGGTGACTGTGAGACTTACTGAAGTGTCTAAAGATCCTCACACAGCATCTGGACCACAGGATGTATTCAGTGAGTGGGAACAGCTGGTTTTTATCTCCATGTTAGAGCAGAGATTGACTGCTCATTCCTCTGAAATCTTGGGATAGGAAACTTAACTATATGACTTTCCCTACTTGTGATTGTCCAATAGGTCATGTGATAGAGATCGTTCCTGCCTCTACTTGTCACTCAGTGCTGTGTATTCTCTGTTTTAAAAAATAGTCTTCATGATAATTGTCTTACAGGGATTTCATAAGGGCCAAATATAAAACTGCCACACTAGAAATGAAAATATCTATACAGGGTCCTTACTACTGCTACCAAAGGACTTTAGAAATTGTATTTGTCTGCCTTGGAAGACTCAATATCAGCCACGTTGACTGCAAGGAGCAGGTGTCTCCTGGGCTGTAGAAAGTGACTGTGGAGAACTGCTAGCTACGGTCATTAGGCTCCTCGTATCTGTGGAACAGCTGGGGTGTGCGGGTGACCCCGAGAAGCCTGAGCCAAGTGCTAGCCCTCAGGAGGCACTCGGAGAGTAGGGAACAGACAGGGTGCTGTGCAGTTAGCACAGTCATGGTAACTGTCTGTGCTCTCCAGGGCCAGTACCCCAGGACTGTTGGTAAGACTCGCTGAGGGTATCCCGGGACCACTTGAAGATGCTGCCCAGGCTCCTTGTTTTCTCTGCTCTCGGTCTCCTGGTGTGCGGTAAGTTTTCTTTCTTCTTATCAGAAGTGGAGAAACAGAAACGCTCCCGGTGTGTTGCCTTTACTAGAACATGCCTTCGTCACTTGTCGAATTGCTCTGGAACTGACAGATTGGCATTGGTGCCCTGCAAGCTGTTGTTATCCTCTGCAGGTTAGCATGCGACCTTAACCACACTAGTGAAATGAGAAGGATGTCAGCCACTTCTTAGCATTGTTTTTAATTACTTAATTAATTTTTACTTATTCTTTGTGTCTTTCATATCATGCCACCTGATCCCACCCATCTCCCTCCCCACCCCAAAATAAAACAAAATAAAATTTAAGAGAAAAAGAAGAAAAAAAGAAAAAATAGGAAGGGGAAAATATCTCATTATGGAAGCTGCAGGGTGACAGCAAGTCACAGAGTAAGCCTCTTTATCTGTATTTTTACATGTAGGCATTTATCAAAAAGAATCACTGATCTGTTACTGGGGATTTAATTAGGTATTGTACTGATTGCTTTTCTGTGACAAAATATTTGAGAAAAGGATTTACTTGGGCTTGCAGTTTTAGGACACACACATGCGCACATGTGGTGTGCGTGTGTGTGTGTGTGTGTGTGTGTGTGTGTGCGCGCGCGCGCGCACACGCACACGTGTGGGAAGATACAGTGGCAGGAACTTAAGGCTTTTGGTTTCTACAGCTGTGAGCTGGGTGGCGGTGGAGGTAGTGCACACCTTTAATTCTGGGATTTAGGAGGCAGAGGCAGAAGCAGGCAGATCTCTGTGAGTTCGAGGCCAGCCTAATCTACAGAGTGAGTTCCAGGACATCCAGAGATACACAGAGAAACCCTGTCTCAAAACAAAACAACTGCATTCCACATCTGTGAAGCCGAGAGCAGTGAATTCCTCTCATTCAGCTGCTACCCCAGCTCATGGAATGTGTTGCTTTCAATAAGGGCAGAGCTTCCCAGTCAACTAACCTAATCTGGACAATTCCCTGCGGACATGCCTAAAGACTGGTCTCGTCAATGATTCCAAGTCTATTCAAGCTGACTGTAAAGGTTTAGCACATCGTTCAGATCGTGACGGTGAGGTAATTTGTAGCTCTAACCGCTGTACCATTCCTATCATCACCACCATCATCAAGTTAACCCCGCCCAGAGTTTATGTTTGTAAATAAATACCAATTGTGTCGGCACAGGGTTGCCTTTATGGCACTGCAATATGTTTTATAATTTTATAAAGTGATTGGGCCTCAAGTAAATATATGTGAATTCCGTTGAGTTACATGAATTTGAGTTTGGTACTTCTTAAATGCCGGACAAATTTTCATGTTGTCTGACACAATTTAGCTAGCTCTCTGCCTTCTACCCTTAGGTAGACATGTTACTGGGTTACATACAGAGTTAGTGTTGAAGAACTCGCAGATCAAAGAGTGCATGGTTGATCTTTTCATGGTGTGCATGAGGACACTAAGGTCTGATGGGGAACTGGCTTGCCCGAGGGTAGCAGTGAGTTGAATTAGCCCCCAGTTAGTTGCCTGGTTCTGCTTTGTGTCTGCCATACTCACTGGCTGATGGCTCTTCTTTACCTCTGAGGGTCCTGTAGGATTTATGGTCCTTGTCTCCTGCCGTAGTGAGGCTTTCATTACATCCGCCTTCACTCAATCCAACCCTAGGGTCACTGAAGCCTTCCCTGGTCCCTA
This sequence comes from Microtus pennsylvanicus, assembly GCF_037038515.1. NCBI lineage: Eukaryota > Metazoa > Chordata > Mammalia > Rodentia > Cricetidae > Microtus > Microtus pennsylvanicus. The sequence goes on along the minus strand of NC_134585.1, from coordinate 121,531,537 downwards.
ATCAGAACAATGTTGCTTTCTATGGATCACCTGCATACTTACCAACAGACCCATGGATGCCACATACCAAGATGGCTCTCATTATCTTGAGTAAACTTAATTTATGAAGTATATACCAGTTCTTGGACAGAAATATATGGATCACTGTGATTGTCCTCAGAGACATTTAATAAAGATCATTTTCTATTGTCTCATTCATGGGTCCTTGGACCCCTTATTGCTCAAGCTACACCCTTGCAGCTACAAATAGGTTCCCAACATCAGCAGTTACCTCCACTAACCGGGCCACTTGACAAGGCTGAGGACAGGTCCAGGTGAGTACTGAGCCCAAGGTGGGCTATAGAGATGAGAATGGGCAGCGGTGGCTGATGAAGCCCCCCCCTCCAGGGCTTCCAGATGTCCCAGTGGGGGAGCTAGTTCTTGGGCATGGTCTGCTGCAGGCTCATCTGTGGTTTCTCTTACAGGCAGTCCTACCATAGTTTCCCGGAAGGAGTGGGGGGCGAGCTCCCTCACCTGCAGTGTGCCGCTGAGCTTGCCCGTGGCCTACCTCATCACAGAGCAGCTCAGCAGAATGGAGTGCCGAGATTGGGCCAGCTGCAGCCGGATGGTGCGAGTCCTACAGTCCCATTCCGTCTATAACAAAGGCTGGTGTGATGTGGCCTTCAAGTAAGAGGCCGCCCGGGTCTCCAAACCCACACTCAAGGCCATCCCTCATAGAGTTCTCCTTATTCTGTATCCTTATTCTGTATTCCTTATTCTGTATCTCCCATCTCCTGGGCTTCATTTGTGTTGTGTTTTTGATGACTGAAAAGTGTTAGAAAAAAAAGAACTCAAACAAAATCCAGAAGCCATGAGGAGGAACAGCCCTGTGGGTGCTTTTATGCTGGGTGATCTTGAAAGAACACACAGACGGTTACAAAACCACTGCAGCCACCCCGGGAGCCCCCAGCATGACGGCTCACAAGGGCTTCATTGCTATCAACCAGTTAGGAGCAGAAGGAGAAGAGAGTCTGTCTTTCTCCTATTGCTATCTTTATTACATAAATGAGAATGCCATAGTCTATGGACACCAAAGAATTTCTTTAAAGCGGCACATCAAGGGACATGGGTTCAGAATTGTGTTGAGACTGCTTGTTAATATGGCCCAGGCCCCTTCTCTTCCAGTCAGTGCTCATACCTATGATATGTTTTTCCATTTAGTACCCTGGGTATCACAAGGGGATGGATGGACAGGGGACAGGGAATGGTGGGGAGAGCCCATGTTCAAATGAGCACAAGGCATGAAGACTATCTACTCTGAAGGCTCTATGCAAGGCCCCCAAGTTTTTCTCATTAGCCTCAAGAAAGAGAAAGCTTGCAAATATATTTAGAGAAAGAACAGGGATGGGGGTTAAAAAACAAATAGAAAGAAGTTGTAAAGACTCCGTTTTGAAAAGGATGGTCTGTGCTTCCACACACTTTCAGACTGAAGCCTCAGTATGCAAGAACAGCTGGAGACAGGCCGTGTAGCCTGCATCTGTATGCTAGGGATCTCTGCTCAGTCTTCGGTGGAAGCTGTGTTGACTTTGTTAGACACAGTTTATCTGCCTGTCTCCAGAGTGTTGGGATTAAAGGTGGAGGTGACAAATTCCTTTTTCCCTTTCTTCCTTCCTTCCTTCCTTCCTTCCTTCCTTCCTTCCTTCCTTCCTTCTTTCCTTCCTTCCTTCTTTCTTTCTTTCCTTCCTTCCTTCCTTTCCTTATTTTTAAGTGAGTCTCAAAAACACCTGTAATGGAAGACAAAACCAAAATTGAAATACAATCCTATTTCTTTAGGCTGCCCAAAATTGTTTCTTTTGTCGTTCATTATTATATTATCAAAACTTCACTTTTTTATGAGCCTCTAGGACCACTTTAGGAAAGTGAACTTCCTCGATACAGAGGTTTACCACTAAACCTGCATATTTTTTTTTTTTGCTTGGCAGCTTCCTGGTTGGGGACGATGGCAATGTGTACGAAGGTGTCGGTTGGCATGTCCAAGGCTTGCATGCTCCAGGCTACAGTAATGTCTCCCTGGGCATTGCCTTCTTCGGCAGTAAAATAGGTAATGGTCATCCCTCCAGACTCAGAAGGTGCCTGCACCCTTAATTCACCTCTTGCCTCCACAGTCACATCTTTTAGCCTGCCTTGTAGGTACCATCTCTGATATCCCTGTCTCTGGAAATCCTTCCTGCGGTGGCGCTCTGTGAGATGCAGTTTGTCCTCTTCTGGTCTATTCTTGTTAATATATTGCTGCAGTTGCCTTGGGCGTTGGGTTCACAGTTATGGTCAATGGAATCTGAATCATCCTACCATTGATATTTTAGTTGCCAGAGGCAAACAGCATGGATTATTTCTTCTTCAGTATCTTTGTTGATAGAGACAAAAAAGAGGTTAGCAGGCAAAGTTGGAGTCAGGAGTTTTTGACCATCCACTTCCAACCGGAGCAGAACAGAGTGTAGGGGTGGTGTCGAAGGCTAACATCAGTGAGAGGTAGCCGCCCACAGGCTGTTCTTTATTGGGGATCTTAATAGCAAGTGTTATAGGGAGGTTCAGCAAGAATTATATGGGTTAACAGATAGAAAAGAGTTTAAGGCGTGCCTGATCCTGCAGTTACTCAGTAAATACCATCACCCTTTCCCACAGGTTAGGGTCCGTCTGACTTGGTCAAGCAAGTCTCTCCCCACGTATCTTTCAGCTGATTTTTAACCTTTATTTAAAGGCAGAATAAATAGTCTCAGTTTGGCCCTTAGAAGAGGTTCCTAGTTTTGGTTCCCTGGAGTTCTGACCAAGTAGTTTTTCTCTCTCAGGCTTTCTGTATGTCTTTTCTCTTCCCGTCTACCAGTCACTCACAGGAGGTGTCTCGGCCCTCCCTGTTGCTGCTGTCCGGGTTGGAGTTTCTCCTGACAGGTTTTCTTTCATGTTACTCTCACGAAGGCAACAGCCCCACTCCTGCCGCGTTATCAGCTGCAGAGGACCTGATCAACCATGCCGTCCAGAATGGCTACCTGTCACCCCAGTACATCCAGCCACTGCTCTTAAAAGAAGAAACCTGCTTGATTCCTCAACATTCAGAGATGCCCAAGAAAGGTAAGGCCTTCAGCCCAGTCCACATGTCTCTACACTGCCCCCGACTGCATTTGGGAGAATTTTCCTGATAGGCTCCCAAGGGTTTCTTGGGCCAAGAACATTTCACATGTCACAGCTATGAAATCAGGGAAGTTATTAGTACTTTTTTGTCAGTGAGGATTTGATCAGGGCTTGGACATGCTGGGCGAGCACTCCACTACTGAATGACATCCCTAGTAGTCAGAGAAGTTAAGGACCATGTTTTCCTTGGCCTCCCCATCCTTCCAGACAATGTGGTGTTGTCACAGACCCATTCTTGCCACAAATATATGTGTACTCATGTTTCTTCTGAGTCTACAAGAAGTACGAAGCCTTCAGATTTATTGTACATCTGTGAAAAAAGTCAGACAAAACTCTCTCCATGAAGGAACCCGTGCTTCAGTGAGGAAAGTAAGAGCATGAACAAGATGAAGTGTGTTAGAAAGTGTGGAAGGGAGAGGGGGAAGTAGGGTGTGCAATGGAGTATACACACCCCCACACCCACTCATCCCCACCCACCCACATACACTCACCCACCCACACACACACCCACATACCCCCACCATCCCCATACTCACCCACACAATTCACCTACACAATCACACACCCACACCCATACATCCCCACACCCACATACACACACACACACAACCCACTCACCCACACACACTCACACACTCAATACACCCCCACCCTCCCACCCACTCATCCACCCACACCCACACACTCACACACACCCAGACCCCCATACCCCCCCACTCACCCCCACACCTCCACACACTTACCCACACACACTCACCACCACACACCCACACACACCTGCACACATTCACTCTGACACCCCCTACACCCACACCCACCCACACTCATTCGCCACACACCTACAGCCACACACACACACACACACACACACACACTCACCCCCACCTTTCCAAAACCAGCCACCTTTTCCATGACTGTGGTGCTTAGAAAAATTTGAATATACAGGCAGTGCTGATACGAGAATGACTATTCTAAGAAACCAAATAATGAAAATAATGTACTAGCTTAGAATGAATGTTCAGTAAATTAAAACCAATCAAATTAATTAGGACTTTTAGCAGCTTAGCTTTCTGCTAACACAGCCTTTCTCTCTGATCCAGTGATATTTTAAAAATTTTTTTTTGAAATTATAAATCTCTAAATAAAAATTTTCTTACTTTTGAGCTGGTAGTATTTTTCTTTTTTATATTTCCACCTTAATCATTTATTTATTTTAAGACAATATTTTTCTCATTTTACATACCAAGCCCAGTTCCCATTTCCTCCCCTCCTCCCCCTACCCAACCTCACACCCACCTCACCACCATCCTCTCCTCAGAGGGGGTAAGGCTTTCTTCCCATGGAGAGTCAAGAAAGTCTGACACATCACTTTGAGACAGGACTAAGCGGCCCCCCTCCCCCCAATATTTAGGCTGAGCAAGGTATTTGTTCAAAGAGAATGAGCTTCAAAAAGTCAGTTCAAGTCCTCGGGATAAATCCTGGTCCACTGTCAGTGGCCCCACAGACTGTCCCAGCCACACAATTGTCACCCACATTCAGAAGGCCTAGTTTGGGCCTATGCGGGTTCCCTGGCTGTCAGTCAGGAGTCAGTGAACTCCCACTAGCTCAGGTCAGCTGTTTCCATGGGTTTCCCCATCGTGGGCTTGACCCTTTTTGCTCACAATGATAGTTCATTAACATTGTGAGTTCTTTGTAGACTATTATTTCCACATCAGCTGAGTTGATTTGCACAGACCCACCTTATTGTATGGCACACTTGTAAGCATGTAGACATCCTGTGTTGGGAAGAAAACAGTCATGCCTCTGTCTGACCAGTCTATCTCTTTCTGATCTCATATTGGTTCTTACATCATTAGAATCCATGCTTTTTACTCGAGTGTCCTGATCCGGGTGCCTGGCCTTTCCAAACTCCTACCAAGTCACACGCAGAGCACTGGTGAGAGAGAGACTGGTGCGAACTGGCCTTTGGCTGTTTCTTGGTTCACAAGCGTACCAAGCAAATTTACATCCCCTTGGTTTTTTATTTTACCACAGCATGCCCCAGTATCACCCCACGGTCTGCGTGGGAAGCCAGAGAGACACACTGCTCTCAGATGAACCTGCCAGCCAAATTCGTCATCATCATCCACACCGCGGGGAGAAGCTGCAATGAGTCCGTGGACTGCTTGACTCGAGTCAGAGACATACAGTCTTTTCACATAGACCATCAAGACTTCTGCGACATTGCATATCAGTAAGTGGGAGATGGCCCTGTGGCTTCAGCGCAGTGGAGGGCAAAGCTGCGGGAGCCCAGGTGTCTTACACGGGCCCCACACCTTATTCTCGTGAGAATCTGAGCTGGGTAACATTCAGGTCACCGTTTGGGCTACCTGACCTCTCAGGCATGTTCTCCAGTCCTTCCAGATCAGAAAGACTGAAAATACTGCAGAAGGGGTGGTGGGAAAGCATGGTGGGCAGAGTAGGGGTGTGCCGTCTTAGGTACCCTGTCCTAACCAATAAGGGGTGATGGTCCTGGCCAGCTCCAGCTTGTTCTCTCTGATATTAGAGCCTTGCTAATCTTCTGCTGCTCACCACACAGCACCTTTAACCAAGCCCTGTGGGCTCCTGTCTCATCTCTACAGTAGGGAGTACATTTCCTGTTTGAAGACAGGGAGTGAGATTATTCTTTCATGGTTCCTTTCGTGCCAGGATTAAATTAAAGAAACATTATTAATCTAATGAGATACAGAAGACATTTGGGAGATGCCTGTGCTGTCACAGATGGGACTCAGGGTTAGAATACAAGGGACCTCAGTTATTTGTCCAGGACTTACACAATGAATCTTGTGACTGGTCTCAGATGGGTTTGCTTCTGCAGTGTGCCACAGATATTCTAGCCGTATCGGCCCCCATCTCTTCGTAAGGGCAGCCTCTGTATGTAGGAGAGAACATGCTTCATTCTCCAGGACTTTTTGTAGTCTTGCTATGGTCACAGCAGGTAATAGGGAACTGACTACACACTTGGAAATCACAAACTGGAAAACACCAGGTGAGCTGATTCTTGTTCCTCAACTTGTAAACCTACGGTGGAATCTGCCCACCTCCGTGTGTGCTGTGCTGTTACCAACACTGACACGGCTGTAACTGGGTGAGGCTCCCACTCATGTCTCAACTAACTTTGTAAGTAGCATTTATTGGGTGCCTACTCTGTCTAACACTAGGCAAGATTGATATGGTCCCTTCTCTTGTGGGCTTGAGAGAAACAATAAACAGATAATTACAATGCAGAATGTCAAGCTCAGTGTTGGAAGAAGATCAGGGCACAGGGAAGATGAGCCCGGAAGTCTTTGGAGGAAAGAAAGGTGTCAGAGAAGAACTAATAAAGAGGGGCATCTTTACTGGCGCATGAAAAAGGTGTGGGGGTTGGTTGGCAAAGAGGAAGAAGTCTAGTTAAAGAAGAATAACATATTCAAAAGCTTGGGCTATAGATAGGGCATGTGTCTTTGAGGAAACAGAACATGCCCCACTCAAACCTGAAACTGGATTTCCAAGAGAAGGGTAGTGAGGTAGGGTCTGTAGGAACCCAACTATTATGTGGATCTTGTAAGTAAAACTGAAAACTGTCTTTGTGTGAAGGTGGACTGGAGAGTGTTTGGAAAGTCACACCCTTTCATGTTGTGATGTACGTGTGTGTGTGCCACATGCATGCCTGGTGCCTGCAAAGGTCAGGAGAGGGTGTTAGACCCCCTGTTACTGGAGTTACAGATGGTTGTGAGCCACTATGTGGGTGCTGGTAACCAAACCTGTGTCTGGTCAAGAGCATCAAACACTCTCAAGTGTGAAACCCTCACCCCAGCCTCCTGGCTATGACTTTAAGAGTGTGTTGGAAGGAGGGAAAACTCTAAACAGGGTGCTGTTATAGTAATCCCAGGCGGAGCTGGGTAGCGACAGTTGTACAGGAGCAGTGGAGAAGTAAGAAACTTTGCTAAAAAAACATAATTGATGAGTGATGGGTAGTAGTTGAACGGGGCCAGGAGAGGGAAATCTTGGATTTAGGATGACACCTCATTTTCTGGCTGCAGAAAATGCAAAAGGCAACTAGTCTCTTCGACATGTTGGCTTTTATAGCTAGTAGTTTAAGCTGTGGGAGGGGATGATGGTTTAGTCTGGGTGAATGCACTCAGTGGAAGGAGAGAAGAGCTAGGTCGGGGTCCTAAGGAGGAAGCACAGGGCTCTGAGAAGCACAATGGCTAAGGAAGGTAGGCGAGATGCGCCGGGACGGAGGCGCAGTTCGGAGCCGTGCTTTTGCTCCTGACTCCTGCGCACTGGCACATACAGGACATGCAGCAGCAGTATGCGATAAATGAATGCATGGAAGGACGGATTAGTGTCGGAAGGGATGACTGGAGAAACTTGTGCTCCTCAGACTTTCTTGTTTCCTTTTGTCCAATCCTAGCTTTCTAGTGGGCCAGGATGGTGGAGTGTATGAAGGAGTTGGCTGGAATATCGAAGGCTCTCACACCTATGGATACAATGACATTGCTTTAGGAATTGCCTTCATGGGAAACTTTGTAGGTAAGGAATAAACGGGGCAGAGGGTTCTGCCTAATGAGATACCATGTGGAACATTCAGGAAACACCAGGCAGATGGGGACAGCTTTGTGACACCGGAAGTACCTGGTAGCATCAACAGGATATTTTATAAAACCCTCAGTAAAGAATGTCTGCTACCAGGAGCATCTCCCAAATAGAATATTTGCCTCCAACTCGCCCATATTTGCCCAGACTATCCCACTTTATGTCCGTACCCAAGGCAAGCCCAGAGCAAAGGAGAAAATAATGTCTTTTGAAAACTTTGGGATCTTTATGTCTCATGTGGGAAATGTGTGTCCTTCCTCCGTAACCATGGCAATGATGTTAGGATGCAGCATTGCCAGTGATGGCAAAGCAGAGGATAATCCCACGGGCTGTATCTGTTCTGGACATACTGAGAAACTGTGCCATCCTATATGTTATATTCCAGGGCACTTCTGAATTTTCTAAAGAAATTTTGGCCAGATGGAATTAGGAAACCAAATAGTTTTGCCTTGCTTTATGCCTAATTAATTGCTGGTAATTGTGGGACAGGCTAGGGTGGGAGATGGGGAGATTGGCATCTGGGTGCCTTTCACTGCCACAGCCAAACCGCTCTGAGATCTTAATGATTATGGGTAAATGTGTTTTGCAGAACAGCCACCAAATGCAGCTGCCCTGAAAGCTGCCCAGGACTTGATCCAGTGTGCCGTGGCAGAGGGGTACCTGATTCCCGACTATCTGCTAATGGGCCACAGTGATGTGTCCAACATCCTGTCCCCTGGACAGGCACTGTATGACATCATCAGGAAATGGCCTCACTTCAAGCACTAAGAGAGGCCTCAGTCCCATCTGAGGATGCTCTTGGTCCTGATGGGTACCCGTCCTTACCTCCCACCTTGGCTCGGCACCTCTGTCACCTCCTCTTTTCACTGTTTCTCTTAGTTCCCCCTTCTTGCATCGCAATCACAGATCTTCTCTTATTGACATCCTCTAATGTCTCCCAAGCTTTGCACTTACCGTTCTCAGGGTCTGGGTGCTGCTTCCTCTGTTCAACTTCCTCTCCAAAGGACTTCCACCTGCTCAGCCAATGAGGCTCTTTCCCTTGTTATCTGTCCCTTGTCTTGTATGCAGTCATCCATGGTCTGTCTGGCAGCTCCAATGCTCATCCATAGCCCAGCCCTCCTGCACATCCCCGACTTGTACATGTTTGAATACGCATTGAAGGGCTGAGATTCCCCTCAGACATATCTATTTTCCCCTGAGTTGTCGTATTTCCCAGGACAGCAGCTGACATTTCTTTGTTACTACATATCCCACGACAGTTCCTGAGCTGAGACTGATACATTGCATGCTACAGATGTTTGATGTAAAAACAAAAACAAACAAAAAACACAAAAAACCTGGATGAAAGAGCTGATCCCAGTCCCTTCCCGCCTGCCCACTTTCTTCATCACTGCCCTGCTTGACAGGTCCAGCAGTCTACTGGCCCCTCCGGGAGACACAAGCTGGCTGCGGTCTCCTGTCTCCAGTCTTCTATGCCTTGTCCACAAAGTACTCCAAAGACCAACCAAGCAGAGCTGCTTTCAGAGGTGCTGCTATTCAGTGTCTGTGGTTGCCTGGGCCTGGCTGGGCCCTGCTGAGCTGAGAGAGGGCTCAGAGCATTTGTATCCTGCAGCACTCCATCCAGCTCCTCCCTCCCAGAGGACAGCCCCTCTTCCCCATTGCTGTTCCAAGGATGTACACAGGCTGGTTCTTGCTGTATTGGACACAAAGAGAATGATGCATGAGCATGTTTCCCCATCTGTGAAGGCTCCTTTGGTGCCCAGGTTAGGCACTCTAAAGTGTTTACGCATCTCTTGCAGCACGGTGAGCCTTTCCAACCTCACGTTTACTCAGGCCTTTGCTTTTCACGAACTGTTGCCCTTGAATGTCATTAGATTGTCTCTGTTCAATCTAATTGTCCTTTTTCCAAAGGCCTCCTGGGCATGTTATCAGGAGAAGGAATGATTTGTTCAGTGGTTCAGGCTGTTTCTGATTTACACACAGTCTCTGTCAGAGACTTTTGACAGTACAGTCTTTTCTGGGTGGATAGAGGCTGGGGACAGACTTCTCAGAAAGGGTGAATTTTAACACCTCCCATACAGGAAGTAGTCTTAGGGGCAGTCATGAGATGCTAAGAAGTAGCTCACCCAATCCACCTGCCACAGTTTGAATGAACCTTGAGACATTCACATATTAGAAGTTCAATCCCTGACAGGCCGTAGTGCTGAGAGATGGGCTCTTTTGGAGGTAATCAATGCATTCATGTTGCTGCTGTGAAAATGAGTTCGTTATGAAAACGAGTGTGCCCCCTCCCACCCTCTTGTGCTTTCCCACTCTGCCGGGGGTGCTACAGCAAGAAGGCCTTGACCGGATGCCGACCTCACAGTGTTCACACTACACAGAATAAATCTGTTCTTTTTGTAAATTACCCAGTCTCGAGTATTCTGTTAAAGAAGCACAAAATGGACTAAGACATCAATTTTGGTTTATTGACTTTTCTTACTAGCCTTCAAAGTAGAGGTCCCTTCTCTTCAATTTAATCCCCAATTCTAGGACATGAGCTTTGGATGTCAGTATGCCGATTTCTCAGAAAACTAAGAAACAACCTATCTCAAGACCCAGCAATACCACTTTTGGGTATACACCCAAAGGATGCTCAATCATACCACAAGGACATGTGCTCAACTATGTTCATAGCAGCTTTGTTTATCATAGCCAGAACCTGGAAACAACCTAAATGCTCCTTGCGACCAAAGTATACATAAGGAAAATGTGGTACATTTACACAATGGAGTACTACACAGCAGAAAAATATAATAACATCTTGAAATTTGCAGGCAAATGGATGATGGATCTAGAAAACATCATATTGGAGGGGAATTACAGGGGTGTGTGTTCACCCCCCATCTCTGTCTCTCTCGTTTGCTGTTTACTCCAAGCTATCTTATGTTACAGATGTTAAGTATATGCTTTAACTAAACTCTCTGAGTTTAGCTAAGCCCTCAGCAGGCAAGGGCCTTTTCAAAGTCAGTTCTGAGGAAGCCATTGCAGGCAGTTTTCCCCTTTTGTATCTTTTTCTTGAGAGCTTCTTCCTAGCTCCCCATCAGTCAGGTTAGAGAGAATACTAACAGCAGCCTCCGATGGCTGAGAGGAGGGCTGAACGAATGGCTGTGAGCAGGAACCTTAGAACCCACTCTTGACGTTCAGTCACTGTTCAGGGGAGGCATGCATAGTGACAAGCATCACTGTAGTGCCGGTGCAGCTGACTCTGGGCGGGGAGAGGGTGGGATGGGGGAGGGGGAACGTGTGTGTGTGTGTGTGTGTGTGTGTGTGTGTGTGTGTGAGGGCCATGTGCTTTCCTCCGCAGGCGCCAGCCTCAGCCACACGGGGGAGCTCTGTGCGGGCTGAGTTTTGTGATGGGCAAGGAGGAGCCCACGGGCTGGCAGGCCTGAGAGAGAGCCTATGGTGCAGAAGAGCCAGTGCATCCTTCAGGACTGCTGGTCTCCTGGGGCTGGGCCCTGCTCCTGAGTTCACTGACTTGGTTTTTTTCCACGGTTTAAGCAGGCAGTAGAGGACAGTCTGTGAATTGAGCACTGCAAAGCTCAAAGCCCCTATTTTACCTGAGTCTGAACTCCAAGCAGGTACCTGGCTTGTTCCTCTCCATCCAGTGAGTTAAAGGAAGGCACTCTGGGTCTGGGGTGAGGCACGCTTCCCAGCATCCCCTGCGGAAACCACACTGCAGCCTTTTGCCTAGTCTTTCCCACCCCTCTATCTGCCTGCTTTCTACGCCCCTGTCCCCATCCTGATGCCTCCAGTTCCTCTTGCTTCTAAAGGTGCTTTTTAAAGGTTAGCTTTTCCAGAACACTCACTTCCTGGTGCCCACAGACTCACAGACCTCTTGGTGGCTCCTCCTCCTGCCTCCCCCTCAATCCTGGCCTCCCTGGGAGCTGGCCTCCCTGGCCTCCCTGGAGCTCTTTGTGGTAATGTCTCTAGGGCCCCACCCAGGGCCAGGCCTATTATTGGGGCCAGCTAAGTGTCTGTGGAATGAAGCTTGGGTGGGGTTGTCTGGGGAGGGCTGTGGCTTCCCACTCAGTCTTAGATACTTGCTGCAGAGTGGAAAATCCCACCGATTTTATGACTCAACCCAGCCCACTCGCTGTGATCTGCCAGATTAACTCCCTAATTCTAGGCCATTCATCGTCCTCACCTTGTGGTGGCTTCCTCGCCAACGGTGAGATCTGGGGAGTCATTATTCTTCAGGACCTATGTATGTCCCCTCTGGGCAGTCTGTGATCCTCTCCCTGGTGACCTCAGCCCTGAGAGCATGTGCCTGTTGCCGCTGTCCCGGGTCCCTTTCCCTGCCCTGTGTCCAGTTGCCGCTGTCCCGGGTCCCTTTCCCTGCCCTGTGTCCTGTTGCCGCTGTCCGGGTCCCTTTCCCTGCCCTGTGTCCAGTTGCCGCTGTCCCGGGTCCCTTTCCCTGTCCTGTGCCTGCCCTCATGTTTCCACACTCTTCCCCTTCCTCCCTTGGCCTGCCCTGTCTATACTTCTGTATCTTTTCTTCTTCTGTTTCTGTCTTTGCTCTTCTCCTTCCCACATCTTCACCTGTCTCTATTTCCTGTTTTTCTTTGCCTCTCAGGGTATCTCGCTTTCTGTCTCTATGTGGCCATCTGGTTACAGCTTTTGCCTTTTCTCTAGAATATGCTAGAATGGTGAGAATGTGTGGTGACATCAAACTTTAGCTCAGGAGATCCTCAGGGTTTAGCTTCACGCCCCCACCTACGCTGTGTCCCTGAGGAGACCACAGATGTCAAGAATGGGAGAAGAGGGCAGAAGGCCAGGGTGTAGTGGTTCTGGGGAATGTGAAGCTCTTTTCAGGAGCTTAGGGGCAGGCAGAGCAGGTTCAGGTGTGTTTCTGGAGCAGCAGGTTCTGCCAGGCAGGGCTGTAAAGGGCAGGAACTTACAGCTGATCTTTGAAAGGGGGAAGGCGTTAATTACATGGGAGGAGTGGTGGGAGGAAGTGCAATTCCTGGGAGGTGTGGCGTACTTTGGGAGGTCTTTCCACAGTGGACTGAAGTGAGAAATGTCGCTTCCTGAGCAGGGAGCTGGGGGCCCCTGGAAGGGAGGCTGGGCGAACCCGCGACCCAAGTGATACAGTTATTTTGCAGGAAAGCTGAGGAACTCCCTACTGACCCCCACACTCTGCTCCCACTTCTAGAAGTCTGAGTCTTAAGGTCCCCAAATTAGGAATGACTCCTGCTGTTTTTAATTCCCTCCATCTTTCCCTGAACCTCATCACTTGACTTCCCTTCTAGATTATAAACTCAGCGGCGGGGGAGGGGGTCATGTTTACAAGTGTGGGCACACAGTAGGTCCTCAGCTAGTGCCTCAGACTTGAACATGTGATCTAGGGAATGAGAGCCTGCCATTCTCAGTTGGTCTGTCATGGAGCAGGTGAGAACTGCCGTTGTTTTTTTCTGGCTCTGTATTTGCTGAGCTCTTCTGGGCAGATGTGAAGAAGGGTCCTAGCACGCAATGACGATATCAGGGGGAAACCGAGGATCAAAGTGAGCCATGTTACCCACAAAATGAATTCCCGGGAGAGTGACTGAGTGTCTTCTGTCCTTTGCTTGTCCTTCTCCATGTAGATGCTCTGTGCAGGGCGCACATCACCTGCGGTTTTGTTTAAGCTCTAATTCTGCAGAGCAGTAGATGTCTTCCCATCAGACGAGAGGAAACTGGAAAGATTTGGTGGGATTATGCCATTTTCTCAAGGTCACACAACAAGTAAATGCCGGTACTGGATTGGGTCACTATTTCTTTGTCATACCAGTGTCTTCTCGGTACTCTCAAGCCTTTGTAGCGGGTCCCTGTCAGAGTTAGATGAATTCAAATATATCCCTTGAACCAACAGTATGCTTCAGTTGGCATGATGTGCAAGACCCTAGAGTTTGGGTTCATGTCCTCCTCCTTCTCCTGCCTCTTCCCCAGCTTCTGCAGTGCAGCCCAGGACTACTTCACTTCTCTGGCCACCACACCACGGCATCAGCCCCACTTCATCACGGCTGCGGTTGGCCACCTCTCACCCCAGCACGCCTTTGCCATCCTGTTTGTCAGCCTCGCTGGAGGACTCTGGTTCGTCTTGATTTAGAGTCATGCCAACAGTTCCCCTATAATTCTAATCTGTTGAAATCCTTTTGAGTCTTGGTTCCATCATTCTCTTTGTCAGTGCTCACTTCTTTATCCTTAGATCACCATCCGCCCATCAAACACCCTTGTGTATTGGGCAACCCGCCCAGGGCGCTTTGATGGAGATCGCCCAATCTGACCTACGGGGGAACGCTTCTATGCACAGGAGGGTGATGTTGTCTCTATTTTACACGCGAGAAACAGGCTTAGCTGAGGCCCGATGTCTATTTCTCTGCTATTATTTTGTGTGGGTTTTGCAGAGATCTGCCTCCAGCTGTCTATAATTCCTAACTGCTTGCTGTGTATCCCAGGCTGGCTTCAAACTCACCGTGTAACCAGAGATGGCCTTGGCCTCCCAATTCCTCTGCTTTTGTCCCCTTAGTGAGCCATCATGCCCGCCTTGCTTCTATTTCCTGCACTGTTCACATGAACGCTAAATGAGTACTCCCCATGTCAAGCCTTGTAGGTCTGTGACTTCTGGGTGGAGAGGAATTGGGTCACAATTCCAAGCACAGGCACATGTGTTCCTGTGTGTTAAACAAGCAGAGCTGATCACTGCTGTTTGGTAGTCCACTTCTGTCACCAAGAACTCACAATGGAGTCTTCTTCAGCATTCTTACACTGGTAAAAATGTTAGTTTTTATTTTTGGCTCTCAGGCAAGGATATTCCTTAATTCTGTTCTTTTAAAAAAGGTTTGTTTTAGTCTTGTGAGTCCTTTGCCTGCCTGTATGTATATGTACTGCGTGCCTTCCTGATGTGGAAGCTGGAAGAGGGTGTTACCTCTCCTGGAACAGGATTGACTCCATTCCCATTGTCCCCTGTTGTTAGATATTTTGAATGTGTGATGATTTTTACATTTCCAAAGTATTCTTTTGGTACTATGGCCAGCTGGTCCAAGGAAGCTTCCTTTATCTTCACTTATTTCACAATCCATAGACTTCTGGTGATTTAGGAAATGCAAGATACAATGCCATTCACAGTCATGGGAAATTTTCTTTTAGATTCTAGGTGTAGGGGCAGAAGAGATGGCTGCAGCTATTGTACAAACACAAGGATCTGAGTCTGATTCCCAACACACACACACACACACACACACACAAAATCATCCCAGGGTATCTACAAATCCAGGACTAGGGCATAGAGACAGGCAGGTCCTTGAGCTCCTTGGCTAGGTAGAGGCAGGCAGGTCCCTGAGCCCAGGCAATCTGTGAGCTGCAGCTTCTGTGAGAGATCATGTCTCAAATAGTAAAGTGAATAACAATTGAGGAAGACACTTGACATTGACTTCTTTTATCTGCAAGCACATGTACCTGCACACATAAGCATATACACCCACATGGTCATAAAAACACACACACACACACACACACACACACACACACACACACAATTCTAGTTGCAATAAAGTCAAGGATGTTGATTTAATCCTGTTGATTTATTATCTTGTCAAATTTAGGAAATAATGAAACTCTCTGTTTTGCTATTTAAAGGAAAGAGAGAGGAACTTAAAATATTACAAAGACGTTTAGAATAAAATATTTATATATTCATAAGCTGGGTAAACTAAAGAGGACAATGTTGACTTCCCTAGATAGAAAGAATCACCTGGGGTGGAGGATGAAGAAGAAAGGACCAGGGATCTGATGTGCCTCAGGGGATCTTCTTCTCACTAAAGGCCCATTCACCAGCTGTAGATATCAGGGCCTTCTCAATACTGACTTCACTGTCCGCAATGTCCTGTACTGTCAGGTATTCACACGGTTGATTTACGGTTATCCTTCAGTGTTTAGCACAAATGCCACGTCTACTCTCTCCATATCTATTCAATATAGCTCTTGAGGTCCTAGATATAGCAATAAGACAACAAAAGGAGATGAAGGGGATACAAATTGGAAAAGAAGTCAAACTCTCACTATTTGGTGATGATATGATAGTTTACATAAGTAACCCCAAAAATTCTAGCAAGGAACTTCTACAACTCATAAACACCTTCATTAATGTAGCAGGACATAAGATTAACTCAAAAACATCAGTAGCCCTCCTTTACACAGATGATAAATGGGGTGAGAAAGAAATCAGAGAAACATCACCCTTCACAATAGCCACAAATAGCATAAAATATTTCAGAGTAACTCTAACCAAACAAGTGGAAGACTGGTATGACAAGAACTTTAAATCTTTGAAGAAAGAAATTGAAGAAGGTACCAGAAAGTGGAAAGATCTCCCATGCTCTTGGATAGGTAGAATTAACATAGTAAAATTGGCAATTTTACCAAAGGCAATCTACAGATTCAATGCAATGCCCATCAAAATCCCAGCAAAATTCCTCACAGACCTCAAAAGAATGTTATTCAACTTCATATGAAAAAGCAAAAATCCCCAGGGTAGCCAAAACAATCCTGTACAATAAAAGAACTTCTGGAGGCATCACAATCCCTGACTTCAAACTTTACTACATAAAGCAAAGAAAACCAGCCTACAAATCATAATCCAAGAGAACCTAGACAACAATGAAGAACCTAAGAGAGACTTACATGGATCTAATCTACATGGGAAGTAGAAAAAGACAAGATCTCTCGAGCAAATTGGGAGCATGGGGACCATGGGAGAGGACTGAAGGGGAGGGGAGAGGGAGAGAGGGGAGCAGAGAAAAATGTAGAGCTCAATAAAATCAGAAAAAAAACCCAAAAACCCCAAGCAAACCAAATGCCATGTCTAGCCCCTTCTTCATAGGTTCATTTAGTAGTTTGCTCCTTCTCAATAGCGCACCATCTAGAACTGTGGGTCTTTAATTCTGTTAACTCTGTGGGTTTTATTTTATATGTCATCCTTACTAGAAGTTCAGAAAAATGAGAACCCCCACAAGCTTTCCAAAAAACTCAGTAGAGATTTGTGGAGGGAATAATCCATGATAGTGTTATTTTCCATGCTTGGGACACTTTGGGGACCAGGGATTTTGCCCTGGCTTCCTGGCAGTGCTGCTGGAGAGCTTAGCTGGCTCAGTGGGAGGCTGGGAGAGGGAGGGGAGAAGGAGGACTTTGAGACAGCCAGCAGGTCACTGCCTGCCCCTTGCTGGATGAGAAAGCTGTGACGAGGTGGTGCAAGCAGAGCCACGGGACCATGGTAGGTGCAGACCTGAAGGGCAGTTGCTCCAGGTGTGGATGAAGTGCTGGCATCCTGAGACCTGCTGACCCCCAGCCTGCCATTAGCACCTGTGGTGCTGGTGCCAGGGCAGTGGCTTCTGAGCCTACAAGTCAGAGAAGTGATGATGCCTTGGACAAGTGGCTTTCTCAGGATAACTTGGTTACCCCTGGCCTTACCTGTAGCTATGTCTGTGGGCCACCACTGTACCCAAACCTCCTCTTGTAAGCAATGAGGAACTGGACCACTCTGTCTGTTATGTTTCTCAGGATAACTTGGTTACCCCTGGCCTTACCTGTAGCTATGTCTGTGGGCCACCACTGTACCCAAACCTCCTCTTGTAAGCAATGAGGAACTGGACCACTCTGCCTGTTATGTTGCCTCTGTCGGGACTTGGCTGGTCTTGACCTCTCTTGATGACAGCTGTCTTTCTTTGCTGTGTAACACTCTGATGCACAGAGTTTTGAAGTGGGCGAAGAGGACAGGACAAACACTGCAAGCATGGCTGTGCATTAGTTTAAACCTGTATGTAGCAGCATAGTAGCCACGGACCTTGTGTGGTTATTGAGCTACTTTGTTTTGCTTTTAAATTTTTTATTGAAACATTATTGACATATAAAATCCTGTATATATTTAGTGTAGATTGCTTTATTAGTTTGGGAACTATTACACTCACATAAAATTATCATGCTGACAAGGCTTTAAATAGGTCCATCACTTTCCAAAATCTTTCTAGGAATTTAATATGCCATATTACGAGTGGTAGAACTACTTAGCACAGGATTTACCCCTTCAAGTACTTTAAGTGTACGATAGAATACTATTAATTATACGGTAGATCTCCAGGACGTAGGATGAGTAACATAACTGAAGTGTACGCTGTCTACTACCTTTCCATTTCCTTGTTCTCCAACCCTGAAACCACCACTCTATCTTCAGCTCCCACGATCTTGGCTATTTTGGATTTTATATATATGTGAACTTCTGTGCTATCTTTCTTTGCCTGGCTACCTCATTTAACACTCTAGCTCCTGTATTAAGCTCTTGAAGTATCTACTCAGAACAGAGATGTGCTGCTAGCTGAAGTGAGACTTTGGAGTTTGAGGACTTATGAAAAATAAATATAAAACATTTAACTAATGACTTTTTATATTGGTTACATATTGAAATATATGATAATTTGGGAATGTGGTTAAATGAAATATCAAAATTAGTTTCATCTATTATATTTTATTCATTTTATGATGTTTAAAAACAACCTATAATCTAGCATAGTTTTATGTTTATAGAAAAACCACATTATTAAGTAAAATTCACGGTTTATTCAGATTTTCTTAGTTTTAAGCACATATACAATTTATTTTGATACTATTTCCCTCTCCTCCGACACCTCCCAACCATCCCCATCTCTCTCTTCACCTAGCTTCATGTATTTTCTCTCTTAGAATTCAAAACTTCCCCGAAACAAAATCAAAACAAATAGAAAAAAGGGCCAAAACTACTAAACCAAAATGCACACAAAATACATGGAGTCCATTTTGTGTTAGCTAACTACTTTTGGGCATGGGGCCTGCCTTGGGTATTTGATATACCCAGTGACACTCCACTGGAGACAGTGGTTTTTCCCTCTCCCAGAAGATGCATTGTGAATAGCTTCTTGGTTAGCAGTGGGACTTTGTGTCCAGTTCCCCTTCTCAGTGCTGAGACTTTGGTCTGAGCCTGTATAGGTCTTGTGTGCTGCCTGTCTCCATAAGCTAGTACACTAGCCCTGTGGTGTTTGGAAGTCGTGGTCTCCTGGGAGTCGCCCACAGCCTCTGGCTCTCGCAGTATCTCCATCTCCTCTTCTGGATAGATCCTTGAGCCTTGAGGATGCTTTTTAAAATCTGTCTGTTTCTCTTCTGGCGTTCCATCAGGATCCCAAACTGTCTGCAGCTGCGATGTCTCTGGAGACCCCTTGTGGCTATGAAAGTTCTGCCAGACACCCTATGTTTTTGACAACCACAATGGTTGTCAGGAGTGTTGGTCTAGCATTGGAAAAGACCCTCCCCGTGGTTTGTCTAATTCAGTTCCAGCATGTGCTCTTAATAGCTGAGTTATCTCTCCAGCCCCACATCTAGGCCTTTTGTTTGTTTTGTTTTACCATTATGAATGAAACTGTTCTAAATATTCATATGATGTTTTCTGTATGTACATAGCGTTTCATGTCTTCCAATAGGTCGCTACGGACATAATTGCTAATTTATGCACAATGCCTTACCTCCATAGGGAATTGCCAAGCTGTCTTCCTAGAGATGCATTGCACATTTTGTTCACACGAACAATGGGTGATAGCTTTTATTTCTTTTCATCTGCACCACACTTGGTGTGGTCAGTCTTCTCAATCCAGCTATTCTCAAAGATAAGTGGTGCTATGTCCTTGTTGCTTTAGTTTGAGATTCCCTAACGACAAATGTTTAACGTGTTTTAGTCTGTATATGTATGTGTACATGTGTGTGTATAAAATATGTTTTTACTTAGATTATTTGCTTACTTATCATTGACATTTTCTTTGGAAATCTCTTATATTTACACTGTGAGTTTTGGTCAAATCTGCACACATCCTCTCCTTTCGGTTCCCCCTGGTTCCCCTCAACACATCCCTTCCAAACTTCATGTTCTCTATTCCTTCTCATAACCCACTGAGTCCTCACTTTGGTGCTCATGTGCGAATGGATGTGGGGTCACCCACTGGGGCATGGACATCCTACCAGTGTCTCCCTGCTCTAAAGAAAAGTAGCCCTCCTTCCTTTCGCCATCCATTAATTGCCAATAGCTCGTCAGCTAGGGAAGCACTGAGAGACCCTCCCCTACCCAAACTGGAAATTTTATCTGGCTTTTTTTAGGTCCTGTGCAGAGAATCACAGCTGCTATGAGCTCACCAAGTCATGTCTTGTCCAGAGGCCAGCACGTCACTGTACTTCTCCTTCTCCTCTGACTCCTACATTCTTTCTGCCCCTTCTTCCTTGATGTTCCCCGGGGCTTGGGGGGTTGTTATAAATGCTCTGTATATGGCTGAGAACCCACAATCACTTATTCTCAGCCATTTGAACAGTTACACCTCTGCATTAGCCACTATCCTCTGCAATAAGAAGCTTCTCCCACTGAAGTTAAGAGCAGAAAAAACCTGTTGACAACAGTAGCTAAGGGAACAACCCTTACTATCGGTCTCTAAGAGTTGTTTGCATATTTTGAACATAGGTCCTTTATTCGATAGACATCTTCTAACATTTTCTCCCAGGCTGTTGCTTGTCTTCCTGTTTTTAAAACACTGTTTATAGACTATAAGCTTGCATATTTCAGCCAAGTTCAGCTTGTCAGTGTTTCTTCATGAACTGCAGCTCAGAACTTGTTACCATGCTCAGGAGCACCTAGGTTCTTGCCTGATTTCTCCCAGAAGGTCTGCAATTTTTCATTCAAGACTATGGTTTATTTTTAATTAATTTCTGCAATAGGTACCCGTGTTTGGGTTCATTGTGTGTGTGTGCATGTGTGTGTGTGTGCGTGTGTGAAGCACTCTAAAATCCAACACAGTTTCTTAAAAGGATTGTCTTTTCTTTTTGGAATTGCTTTTGTTTCTTTCTTAGGACAGTCTGGCTTTGCCTGCAGGGTACTGGGCTAAATTTCTGTTCTTTCACCAACACTATACAGATTGATTACTGAAGCTTTCTAACATGTCTCAAAATTAAATGATGTTAATCATTCAACTTTGTTTTTTTATTATATTGTCCCTTTTAGGTATTTTTTCTTTCCATATAAACTTTACAGTCAGTTTCTCAATATGAACAAAACAGCTTTCTGAGATCTTGACTGGGTTTGTATCAAACCTATAGATCAAGCTGGGAGGACTGATACCTTAACTACAGGGAGCCTCTCAATTCATGAATCGAGACTGTCTGTCCATTTATGTGATTTTAAAAAAATCCATAACTTCTACCATAGTCTGCATATAAGTCTCATACATGTTTAAATTTAAACTCAAGGATCTTACTGATTTTGTTATTGTTATAAATTACACTGTTGTAACTTTCAAATTTGGCTTTTATTAACCTTGGTCCTGCGGCTTGACTTTATTACTAGTTTCACAATGAATTTTGCAGTGGCAATCCTGGCTCTCATGATCTGACAGTAAGTCTTATCTAAGCTAGGAAACCCCATGTCACCCCTCCCCTCTTCTTCGCACACATGAAGAGTAGGAAGCTGCAGTGTTATGGGTTCAGTGTCTCTGCTTTGGATTCAAATGACACTGGGACCAAAACTAAGCTTTTGTTTTCAGATTTACAAGATGAGATGTACAAGTATTTCACCTAGGAGCTCACTGTGAAGAGTGAACGAGATGATGTGGATGAATGATCTAACCGAGAACATAAGAGATATCAATATGTATCGACTATTGTTCACATCTGCTAGTTGCAAGCCTTAGGGATTCGAACTTAGAAAAGGCTCCTAAGGGAGCCGCTCCCTTATTTCCTGTGCCGTGGCCCGAGTTCTGTCCTCATCACTTACTCAAGTGTCTTATTTATTATGTTACTGACTTTTCACATTGCCCATGCAGCAATTTCTCTAAAAACAAAAGGCAACTATTAAACAAAAAAAGCAAGCAAACAGCACATGCAGGTTCTCAGGGCCTAGTGTCCTTAGTGTCTGATTTTACAGAATAAAATCAGAGCTTGTGCTGGTGCGCTGGGTTCTCCACAATCTGCACTGAGCTCCCACCCACTCCCTTCTTTATCCTTGCTCTCTTCTGACTCAGCCAGACCACGTGTTTTCTGGATACAGTCGATCTCATAGGTCAGTGCCTCTGAATGTGCCTCGACAGATAGCTTCATCATTCTTGAAGCCCAATGGGCAACACCCACCCTCCATCCTGGGAACAGAGATCCCTGATTAAGGACCCTGAGAACTCTTGCTTTTCCTGATGGACTGGGATGCTGGGACATGTCTCTCACCCAGTCATTGCTTTGAAAGCTGTGTGGCACTTGGCTATGTCTCATTCTGAGATGTGCTCTCAGCCTTGGGGTGGTTAGCGATTTGGGGAATGATAACGATGGTGTCATTTCTTATCGGTTTGCCTACTGCAAGAGCCTGAACTCTCGAAGGGCTGGCACCTGTGTGCCATCCATCTTTGCATCTTCAGAGCCTGACTTAGAGTAGATGACAGTTTCTCAAGCTTGTGTGAGTTGCTTCATAGCTTGGGAAAATCAGGTGAATTTCACAATGGATACAGACAAGAGGAAGCCCTCAGGTGAAATCTACCTGGAGCTTGATTCTCTCACCCCTAAGAACCCAGCCAAGAACTGGGGATCCCTGCTAGGGGGCCCTTGCCCCAGAGCTGTCGTTTTACATCAAATGGCTTCGGGAGCCCCCTCTCGTCTTACCCTGAACCACCGTATTCTGCGGTTCAGGGTTTTCTTCGAAGTTAAAGTGATGGCTATAGGTAAAATAAGCAATGATTATAAATGGAAACACAGAATTGGTGTCTTTAGATAGATTAACCTCACGAGTCTGAATTTCTTCATCTGTACCTTTAATGTGGTTGCTGAGAAGCCCATTGTTTCCCACAATGATGGCTTTAACAAAGTATTATTTTCATCTGTTGATATTTTCTTTAAAAAAAGGCCTAAGAAGGACTGTAATGAGGCAACTCTCAATACATGCCTGCATGGAGCTGAGGTGCCCGCAGCAGAGTCTGCAAACTCAGGCTTTCTCAACTCAAAGCCAGTGCTCTTTCTCTCTCTGGCTCACTATGCGCTCATCATACTCCCGATGTCCGTAAATAAGGCAGGAACATGCTCTGTGGAATAAGTACTGAGCAAGTTAAACTCTAGTTAGAAAATCATCTCCAATCACAAGGCTCCCTGCACCTCAAGCCTGTCAAGAGAGAGGAAGGAAACTCCCCGGCTTAAAGGAACATCAAAAGAAATATGGGTGCAATTGTTCAATCAACCAGCAGAGGGCGGTAAGGTCTGCTTGGATTCACGTTGTGTAGGGTACAGGTGACCCAGGCACACCAGAGGATCAGATTGAGACTATAGTGTAATGAAGATGAATTTTATTGAAACAGGGATTAGAGATGTGTGAAGTGGTGTTTCGTACTCTTATTTTTCAGAGTTCAGGATGTTGGGTGATCTGCCCAAGGTCAGTTCCTGGAATCCCTGGTCCCCAGATCCAGCTGTTCACTTAGCATTTTAGACCCTCATCATTACACCACTCCGACTCTTTGTTAGACTTGAAACAAAAAACACACAAACTAATATTTTTGATAAAAATATTTACCCATACTTATTTCTGCCTCCTATGTAACCGAAGGATTATCCAGCCCCATTTGAGATTCTCAGCCGCAATGAAGCCGCCTCCTTCTTCAGAAACTGCTTCAGCAGTGAAAGCAGTGTTGTGGCCGAATCCTGCAGTGCTCTGAAGTCCGGAGAAGGGGCCTCCTGAGCTTGGTGAGGCTTCAGGAGCGGGTTGAGGATCTCTCGTAGGAGTGTTAGAACTGGGCTGGCTTCCACGAGGGCAGGCCATCAGGAGCCAAGGTGACTCTCTTGCTCTTCAACAAGGGTTCATTCGGCCTTTTCTTCCATGAGTGGAAACAGCATGGGCCTTCACCAGAACTGGAGTAAATGCCAGGTACTCGAGTTTTGAGCTTCAAGCCTCTAGGATAGTGGTCCAAATAAATCCCTGTTTCTGTTTTTAATCTAAATTGCCCAGTCTTGAATACTCTATTATAGTAGCAGAAAAACAGACAATGACTGACCACAGTGGATGCAGTTAGAAATTAATAATACATCATCTACAACTTCCATAATTACTCAGAAATCAGTTGTCCTATTTCCAGTAACTTATAGACTAAAGCAAACATCACAAAATACATTACAGTATTTAAGGCCAGGAGGTGGTGGCGCACGCCTTTAATCCCAGCACTCGGGAGGCAGAGGCAGGTGGATCTCTGAGTTCAAGGCCAGCCTGGTCTACAAGAGCTAGTGCCAGGACAGTTAGTGCTATTCCATAGAAAAACACTGTCTCGAAAAAAAAAAACTAAAATTAACCACAAATATAAGCAAATAAAAACATCTTTTCATCCTTTTCAAGACCCAGAAACATTGCAGGAGAAATATGCAAGAGCCAGAGGAGTTTTGCATAGCTATGCTTTCCAAACCGACACATTCCCTCCTGGAGAGAAAGGAATATCACAAGATTTGGGAAGGCAGCTTATACAAGGTGAATAAGATATGGAGACTTAGAGGGTTTGAGAAGCTGAGGAAGATACAAGATTCACAAGCCCTCTTGACAATTGCTGGGAGAAGAGGGGACTCGCATGCAGAGCTGACCGCATGTTGGAGCTCCAGGGACGCAGCTTTCACGCAGCTACACTGGCATGGGTGTTTTGATGCTGCTGCATTTGACTCACCCATGCGTCCGTAGGGAACCCCTTTTCCATTCTCCAGCAAAGAACATCAATAAAATCGTTGAAGGCCCCAGAACCCCTCGTCCCGAACATAGACTATTGGCATGCTACGGGTTCCTGTCAGAGCTGGGTGGTATTTCTCAAGATGTCACAGTCTTAAGCTGCAGGGCATAGAGAAATCAGGCTGGAACTGGGCCTGGACATTTCTTCCCCAGTGTCTGGCTTTCATAATGGCAAAAGACGTTATATGGGCTGACGTACAAAACCGTCACTAACAATCCTGGTCAGCAGTGGGCTCCGCATACGCACTATGAACGTGTGGCCACTGGTGCTACAACAGCGCAATTCTTGTGGGAAAACCAACTGTTTTCCAATTAAATTTAAGATTCCTCTCCACAGTGTCACAGACTGAGGACCAAATGGTCACATACATGAACCTATTGGGGGACATTTTTCATTTGAACCAACATATCTCTGGCCACTTATATCCCATCCCTGCAGCTAGCCATTTCTGTTTGGTGTTCCTACTTGTATCATCTACAGGGGTGGACTGTTTTTCTTCCATCAGGGTTGGCTGGTTGTTCAATTGTGTGTGTGTGTGTGTGTGTTGGGGGGTTGGTGCTTAGTGATTTGAAAGAACACTGCACCTGACACATGGCTTTGGTGAAAGGGCTTGCAAACCCCATGCAACACTGCTGTCCACAGAAGGAGCTTGGCTAAGAGTCCTTTAAACTAACCTTTTTTTTTTGGATAAACTGTTTTTGTTATTGGTGAGGCAGACTCAGTGACAGATTCCACCCATTCATTGCTTTACATACAGCCACCAATTGCTAGTTGTTCTAGTTCTGAATACTAATCTCTTTCCTCTTCCTATGACTGTAATCAAAACCCCACTGAAACCATTTGCTTGGGGTGCTTTTTATCATACATACCATAGCCCTCTGAGCATTTAGTGATGTCTAACACAAAAGGACAGTAGGGTATTGGGTTACCCATCTGTTTAACCTGTCCTACAAGGATCTTAGCCTATTCAAAAGCTTCTTGAACTGTTCTTTTCCAAACCCACATGGAACTTTTTTCCATCAAATTATACAGAGGATGTGAAACCTGGGCAAGGTGGTATATGAAAAATTGATCCAAGAATATTTACAGCTCCCTTACATTCATAGGAGCAGACTGTTGCCGAATTTTCCCAATAACCTTGCCAGTTGTCATACATGCCTTACCCTGACACATACTTGTAGTGATTTCTCACCTATGTCTGGCCTCTGCACACAATACACTTTGATCTCCAATTCTATTATCTAATTAAATCTTTCTCTGGGGGTGGGCAGGTTGGCAAAGCAAGGCCCTACACTACCATGCCATGACAAACGGTGGATGGATGTGGAATTGGTGGGGGTACTCAGGAGGTCCACTGCCAAATGTTGTATGGGCATGCAGGCTGACCTTGGGATCAGCACCTGAGGGAAAACTGAAAACGAGGGATAACACAGTGTGTTTCCATTTCATGTATGAAAGGAGGCAGTATTGAACGCAGCAGCATGGATGGGGATGCTGACTTATTTAGTTCTCTAAAATCCAGCCCCGCTGGAGCTTCCAGGCTTGTTCACAGGACACGCTAGGATGCTGAAAAGAGCTTTGGGTATGGACATAATTCATATGCTTTAAAATTTCTTGCCGATTTCTTTAATTTCATCATACCCCCTGGCAGTCTGTACTGTTTGATAGTCATAGTCCTGCTTGACTTAAGCAACTGTACACGTTCCCACCTTGCTCAATCACTGACTGTCTTTCAAGTGCACGCTCTCAGGTGAAACCAGCTAGTATGGAGGGTGTGCCGCATCAGTACCTCTCCCTTAAGAATGTTCTCTTGCAGCAGAGAAACAGGCAGTATGTTCCTGTGGTAGGGGATAGCAGGCAACCCCTAAGACAGGCTTGGTCCTTTATACCTGCACAGCACTGCCTTCTGCTGTGCCATTGCTTTAGACGGTTGTCAGGGGTTAGGGTACACTCAGCTCTAGAACTCACGCAATACTTTGTTCTGCACGTTGCTAAGTTCAACAAGATTAGCAGAGTGAATCAATTCACCCTTCATAACTAAACAAGAAAAGAGTTTGCTGAATAGTTCGGGAGTATGATGGCTGCAGCACAAGCCACTGGGAGTAGGGGAGTGGGTCTCCACCTTTGAGAAATACTTCGTTCTGGTGCAGTTTCCCCACATATAATCCTGTTATGTGAATAAGTGCGATCCAGAGTGACTGGTGTCCTTGGGGAAGACATACGAGCTACTGTTCATTACACCAAGTTATGCAACCTTTCCCCTGCCAACGAAGAGCATGGAGTTTCTGGTGGATTGAAGCTCAGTGTTTGTCATAGGCTTTGGTAACAGGGCCTGGGCAGCAGCTTTATGGTGTTGAGCTTCAGAACTGCTTGGCTCTCAGTTTGGGTGGAGGCAAGGTTTTGCCATTTGGCTGCCGTAAGTTCCCCGAGAGGAACCCATTTCATTTCTTACTTCTTACTAACGGCTTTCCCGCTGCACAGGAGGCATTTCTTATAGCCCTGCCCTACTCCTTTGGACCCTTTCGTGAACTGGTGGTCCTGCTGTAGAGCTTTCCAAAGACTCAAAACCCAAGAATTTGGCTTTCTGTCCTTCCCTCTGTGGACTCTGAGGATTTTGTTACATTTTCTTTGAGTTACCCAGACAAGTTTCATTGTCTATTTTATTTTTTTCCATCTCCTCCTGAACACCTTACCACCTTAAAAGTTAAATTTATATGTCTGCCTATTAACTCAGACTTGTTAAACCTTTCCTGGATCATAAACATGTTCCACAACATAGCCTATTAAAACTAATAAAGCTTTCTACCCAAGGTCACTGATGAATCAAATCCTTTCTTAATTATCTTACGAATGCAGTTCCTCATGGCGCCAGTGAGCTAGAAATCAAGCACCTCCTATTTGATGCCCAATTCTGTCAGAAATATCTGTCCTTCATATGTTGTCTGTCAGTCCATTTTGTCCCTGGGTACATCAACAAACGGGCAATAACAAAGTGTTCCTGCTCATTTGCTTGAATCAGTTCATTAGGGATTGCTTTCCCTCCTATTGCCTAGGGATCGTAGCTAGAGAGTAGGAGTTGAAGAAGGCGACATCAAGATTAACATAAGAAAGAAGCCAGGTAGCAGAGAAAGAATGGAAGCTCTTCTGCAGGACAAACAGAGCAGGCCCTCCCCCAAAGTCCATGCTATACAAATGCAGGTGTGAGGACTATGTAGATGACCTATAAAGGGTCAGCATCTTGAGTGTAGGGTTTTCCCGCGGCTCAGCAGCCCATTCACATCTCAGTTCTTTCCCCTTATTAGACTTTACTCTCTTCCTATCTCTTGTCCAGTTCTTTGTCCTTGTGCACGTGATACTAGAAGCTCCGGGTATCCCTGGGTCACAGACCTGTGGCTATAACAAGATCATGTGGCCTTTATGTCAAGGAAAAATTCGTAGTCATATTACCGTTCTCTGCTTCCATAACTAACTAATCTCATCAAGCAGGTTGTGAGAGGCTCTCTTACCTCCTGTTTAAAAATCTTCCTCGGTTCAGGCATTTCAGGAGCAGAGTAGCCCATAATAATTGTGACTTTCTGTGCTGGGTTGTTTTTGAAGGCCCTTGTGTACAAGTTGAAGCATGGATTTCTCCCTTCCTATTAATGGTCTGTCTTGGAGAACATCTTCTATTAGATCTCCCTATTCAGTGTTCAGGGTTCCAAGTTTGGGGATCTGAAAAAGAGCTCGTTGTCTCAGGGCTCAGATTTACCTCCAAACTGGAAGAATCAGCAAGCCAACACCTCCACGGTAGTCTTACCTTTTCCTCCCCAGCCACCACCTCTATTGTTGAATCCAAGGCTCATATGTGAAGAGTCCAAGAATAAGAAAATAAAAATGTAGATTCCAGAAATAAGAATGTAGAAATAAAGAAATATAAAGTTATAAGTCTAGGAGAATCAATCATTCACAGCAAGCTATTTTCTCAGACACTTAAGCCTCTAACAGCTTAAGTCATTTTATTTTACAACTGGCTGTTCTATTTACAAGGCCAGAGCTTCTCCCTGTAAACTGAGAGTAGTGTCCTGGCCATCCTTGATAAAGGACAGATGTGAACTGAGTTAACCTTTAGGAGACAGAGATACTGACCTCTGGGTTAGGCACTATCTCTGTTATGGGAAACTGGCACCACCAAAGGGAAGTCATGGGCTTCAGTACACCCTGCCTGGAGGTACCAGGAGAGACAGTGGACAAGGTAGAAACACGGGTTTGACTAATGAGCTCTCATAATGGAGGCTGTAAAGTATGGCAGTCTGTGTCTGAGTTTTACCTTGAGATAGTGTGAAGAACTTTTTGCTATCATTTAAGTTCCCAGCCTAAGAACCAATTATTCTAATTTATTAACCTTCTGGGATTACTAGCAGTTCCTTTTCTGACTAATTGCTAAAGACACCCGTTTTCTTGCAATTAGTGACTTTCGCTGTAATCTACTCCGAAACATATTTCATGATAGCTGCCTAGTTACCCATTGACATTAGAACTTACTCCCCTTTTTAGGGACTAGTTGACTGACCAATGGGTCGGGACAAGATCATAAAAATTCCTTTGTTCAGAGCTAATGCTTTGTCCCCTACTATAAAAAGTGGGTTCAGAACCCAGCCTTTTGCCACAGTCTAACAAATACCATCTCTGTCTATGGTTTTAGCTAGCTGATAAGCTTCTGTGCCCCATGGTGGTTTTTTATTTTTATTTTTAAGTTTGCTTCTGGTTTTCCTAGAATCTGGTTTCTGGAATAAAGTTTGTTTCTGATTTATTAGACTTTGGTGGTCTGTCCCCATCTGTTCGCCACTCCCCTGGACCCAACAATATGTAGGATAGCATCTACATTACAAATACTTTCTGGGTTGGAGAGATGCTCATCCATTAAAGGCTAAACTCACAATTAAAATACTTTCTGGCAGACACCTTAGGCTGCCTGTCTTACCACACACTGCAGGGGCCCTGCGACCAGGCCTCCCCAACTCATCAGGTGTCTATTCGTGCCAGATACAGCACTGATAACAAAACAAGGAAGTGATTCCATCCAGTCCAGCTAGGTGAGCAATGTGTTTATTGGAGCTGCTTACCAGGGGCTGTGTAAGACATACACAGGGTGACTCAAAGCAGCCGCATCTCTAAAAAGCCTGCTCCAGGCTAGGTGACAGCTCATGAAAGTTGCACTCCTGAAACACTCTGTACAACTTACGGTCAACTCCATTGATGAGAGTCTCCTCACCTCCAGCAATTGCTTGTTTTATATATACACAAACCCAGGGCGTGCCCTTGTGCACTTTATAACTTTTTTTCCTTTTTCTTTTCTTTTCCTTTTTTAAAATTTTTTTGAGACAGGGTCTCTCTATATAACCCTGGCTGTCCTAGAACTCACTCTGTATACCAGGCTGGCCTTAACTGACTGAGATCCTCCTGTCTCTGCCTCTTAAGTGCTGGGATTAAAGGCATATGCCACCGCTGCCCAGCGTTTTTTTAGCCCGTGAGACATGGTCTCTCTCTATAACCCTGACTGTCCTAGAACTCACTATGTAGACCAGACTTGTCTTGAACTCAAATGGATCTACTTGCCTCTGCCTCTTAAATACTAGGATTAAAGGTGTGTGCAGAAGAGTTATGTGTGGAAAGAAGGAAAGAAATGCAGGGTTTTTTTCCCTCCACACAATCAAAATTTGTCTACTTAAAGCAGCCTGCTAAAGTTTGTAAGCTTAATGATAAATGAGGCAAGAATTTGTACACACACAAAGAAAAGTAAGGAATCTAGCTGGACATGGTGGTCACGCCTATAATCCCAGAGCCCAAGAGACCAGAGCAGGAGGACCAAGAGTCTGAGGTCACCTGAGGTCACCTGAGATCACCTGAGGCCATGCCATGAGTTCATGGCCATCCTGAACTAGTGAGATCCTGCTGTCTCCACCACACTTTCCAAAAAGGAGATACGTGAATGAATGCATATTGCTACTGAAGAAAATAACTCAATGATGCAAAAAGATAAAAAGGAGAAAGAAAAGAATGGAGGATCTGTAATACAACTAGAAAGACAGCCAATTGACAGTGGTTGGTTCTTCTCTGTACAAATCATTCTGAGCATAAATGAGTTAAGTTTTTTGAGTCAAAGGAAAAGAACAATTCAATACGTTAATCCTCCCAGAACAAATAAAAGAAAAACCCAGACAAGCGGAATTCTTGATGCTTTAAAAGACCCACTTTACCTGAAAGTGAAGGGTTACAAAAAGAGCCTATGAAAATGCAAACACAAAGAGAGTAGGGGTAACTGTAGCTGTGTCATACAAAACAGTCTTCAAACCTGACACTGTAAAACAAGATAAAGGGGCAATCTATGACAAAGAGGTCCATTAACCAAGAGGACTGAACAACAATAAACATTTATGCCTCTAACATTTGAATACCTAAATGCTTAGAGCAACTGTTAGTAGATCTGAAGGGAGGAAGAATATATAATACAACAGTGGGTGACCTCAGTGTTAAGAAAAAATAATAAGAAAAGGGCAGCTATGCTAGCACAGAAATTCAATTAGGTCAAATCAAACCAAATCAAAGTGCCCATCGTTTTATTAAGAATAATGCTCTCGGGTGGCCTAGCGCATGGTGGGAAGACAGAAAAGCAGGGAGCACATGCAGACCCTAAAACCACGCATTTTTTCCTCTAGGCGCACACTTAAATACCCTGTGGAAGTGGTACCCTGACCACTGGGGAGGAGTCAGGACCTGGCATGCTGGGATTTGGAGTCCAGACCAAAACAACTCCCAGGCCAGGGAGGCTGGGATGGATGCCAGGGGCTGGGGGTTATGCTCCCAACTTAACACTCAGCACTCCACTTTTAACATTGGGCATATCTAGATTAAAAGCATCAACAACATCCACAACTACAAAAATACTGGGCACTACTATACTTCAGAACAAATAGACCTCACAGACATATAGAGATTAAACCATCCAACAGCAAGTACAAATTCTTTTCAAATGCCAACAGCATGTTCTCCAGAACAGATCAAATACTGGGCAACAAAACAAGTCTTAAAAAACTTAAGAAGATGGAAATTATATCAAGTGTTAATCAAGAAAAGGAGGAATTTTTGAAAATTCAAACATAAGCTAAATTGGCCGTGCTCTTGAGCAACTAATGAGTCAATGAGGAAACAAAATATGCCAGACCTTAAGGAATACAACAAAACCGTGTAAGAGGGAAGTTTGTAATAATAAATGCCTGCGTCTAAAACAAGATTCCCGAAGAAGCAGCCTGATGTCATTCATCCGTCAAGGAATTAGAACACCTGGAACTAAATCCTGGGTTAGCAGAGGGTGAAAACGGTAATGCAAGTGGCTTTTAAGGCAAAAAGAGATCAAAGAAGAAATAACCATAGATGCCGAGGAGCTAGATCACCTAGGAGTGGATGAACTTGTAGAAAGACGTGTCTACCAAGGCACAAAGCAAAAGAAAATCGGACAGACAAATAACAGAATTAAATCAGGAATAGAATCATGTCAAAGAACAGTTCTTGGATGACAGCTGTACCACTCAATGCTTGCTAACATTTAGGTAATGATACTAATTCTTATCAAACTCCTCTAGGAAAACGTGAGGCAAGAAAATGCTGCCAAATTTGTCCTGAGTCTAGCATTTTCCTGATACCAAAATCAGACAAGAACATTACAAAAAAAATTACTCTCTAGCATACCCAATGAAGAAAAGTACAAATTTCTCAACCAAATGT
Source organism: Microtus pennsylvanicus (assembly GCF_037038515.1). NCBI lineage: Eukaryota > Metazoa > Chordata > Mammalia > Rodentia > Cricetidae > Microtus > Microtus pennsylvanicus. Next base: position 121,499,183 of record NC_134585.1, on the reverse strand, counting down.
TGGTAATCAGGAGTTTGCAGGCAGTGAAAACATCATTCATCATGATTAAGAGGAGTTTACACAGGAATGATTTCAATATTAAAAAATAAATACATGATCTTATCAACCAATGTAGAACATTTATTTAACAAAATTTGACATATTTTCTTGATTAAAAACTCCCATGGAATTGCAAGATGGAACAGCAGGAAAAGGCACTTGAAGCCAAGGCTGGCAACATGAGTTCAATCCCTGGGACTCACAGAATGGAAGGAGAGACCAACCCCCATAAGTTGTCCTTTGACCTCCACACACACACTGTGGCTCTTGTACCTGCCTCATAGGCGCATAGATAAATAAGTAAATAAACGTGACAAAAGCCAAAGCTTTCATTGGATGCGGTATAGAAGGAGCATACTTCAACATAATAAAATCCACACGTGCCGCAGTTCATATCACACTCAGGTGAAAAGCTGGGAGTTTCTCTTAACGTTGAAGGAGGACTACTATAGAGAAGACCAGTGAGAAAGGGAGGAAGACTAGAGCAGAGGAGAGCAGAGGAGACTGTGGGAGACCACGAAAAGACCCGATCTGTGCACTGTGGCCAGAGAAAGAAGAGAATAATTCTAGATCAAAGGTAAAGAAAATGTTTTCAGTAAAATTATAGAAGAAAAATTGCCAGATCTTGAGAAAGAGATGTTTATGCATGTAAAAGCGGCATACAAAACATCAAAGAGACGAGATTTGAAAAGAGGCTTCATATAACATTATTACAGCTAAAATATTTAAAACACAGAAAAATGAGAACGTGTTAAAAGGAGCAAGGAACAGGGCCGAGTCACATAGAAGGGAATGTCTATCAGAATAACAGCTGATTACTTGATAGACACTTTGCAAACCAGAAGGACTTAGAAAGATTTATTGCAGGTTCTGAAATATCAAAACTGCCAACCGAAAATAGATTTTTTTAATTAAAAAAAAACAAATCTTTTAATTTACATATCAATCCCAATTCTCTTGGCCTCCTCTCCTTCTGCTTCCCCACCTTCCCCTCACCCCATCCTCCACCCACTCTCAGAGAGGGCAAAGCCTATCATGGGGAATAAACAAAGTCTGGCAAATCTACTTGAGGCAGGACCAAGCCCTCCCCACTCCGCATCCCCCCTGGTCTAGGTGGAGCAAGGTATCTGTCCATAGGGAATGGGCTCCAAAAAGCTAGTTCATTCACTAGGGATAAATACTGGTTTCAGGGCCAGTAGCCCCACAAACTGCCCAAGTCACATGACTGTCAGCTACTTTCAGAGGACCTAGTTTGATCTTGTGCAGGTTCTGCAGCTGTTAGTAAGGAGTCAGTGAACTCCCACTAGCTTGGGTCAGCATGTGTGGGTTTCCCCATCATGGTCTTGACCCCTTGGCTCATATTATTGCTCCTCCCTCTCTACAACTGGACTCCAGGAGCTCGGCCCAGTGCTTAGCTGTGGATCTCTGCATCTGCTTCCATCAGTTGCTGAGTGAAGGTTCTGTGATGACAATTAAGGTAGCCATCAATCTGATTACAGGGGAAGGGCAGTTAAGGCAACATCTCCACTACTGCTTAGATTCTTAGCTGGGGTCATCCTTGTAGATTCCTGGGAATTTCCCTAGTGCCAGGTTTCTTGCTAGCACCATAATGACTCCCTCAAGATATCTCTTTCCTTGCTCTCCCTCTCGGTCCTTCTCTCAACTTGACCTTCCCAATCCCTCCTTTTCTCTATCCCCCTCTCCTTCTCCCTTCCTCACTCCCCTTCTATCCTCCTCTCTCTCCCCTCCAAGCTCCCAATTTACTCAGGAGATCTTGTCTATTTCCCCCTCTTGGGGGATCCATGTATGTCTCTCTTAGGGTCCTCCTTGTTTCCTGGCTTCTCTCGGGTTGTAGACCGTAGGCTGCTTATTTTGTGCTTTATGTCTAATATCCACTTATGAGTGAGTACATATCATATTTGTTTTTCTGGTCTGGGTTACCTCATTCAGGAGGTTTTTTCTAGTTTCATCCATTTGCTGGCAAATTTCAAGATGTTATTGTTTTTTACTGCTGAGTAGTACTCTATTGTGAAAATGTACCACATTTTTTTTATCTGTTCTTCAGTTGAGGGGCATCTAGGTTGTTTCCAGGTTCTGGCTATTGTGAATAATGCTGCTGTGAACACAGCTGAGCAAACGTCCTTGTGGTGTGAGTGTGTATCCTTTGGATATATGCCCAAGAGTAGTATTGCCGGGTCTGAGAAACCACCACACTGATTTCCACAGCAGCTGTACAAGTTTGCATTCCCACCAGTAATGGATGAGTGTTCCCCTTACTTCGCATCTTCTCCAGTCTAATCTGTTATTAGTGTTTTTGATCTTAGCCATTCTGACAGGTATAAAATGGTATCTCAGAGTTGTTTGGATCTGCATTTCCCTGATGGCTCAGGATACTGAGCAATACTTAAGTGCCTTTCAGCCATTTGAGATTCCTCTGTTGAGAATTTTCTGTTTAGATCTGTCATTTTTATTTGGATTATTTGGTCTTTTGATGTCTAGTTTCTTGAGTTCTTTGTGTATTTTGGAGATCAGCCCTCTGTCAGATGTGGAGTTGGTGAAGATTTTTTTTCCCATCCTGTAGGCTGTCATTTTGTCTTGTTGACTATAGCCTTTGCCTTATAGAAGTTTCTCAGTTTCGGGAGGTCCCATTTATTAATTGTTGATCTCAGTGTCTGTGCTACTGGTGTTATATTCAGGAAGCTGTCTCCTGTGCCCATGCACTCAAGGCTACTTTTTCTTCTATGAGGTTCAGTGTGACTGGATTTATGTTGAGGTCTTTGATCAATTTGGACTTGAGATTTGTGCATGGGGATAGATTTGGATCTATCTGAATTCTTCTACATGTAGACATCACATCCAGTTATGCCAGCACCATTTGTTGAAGATGCTTTCTTTTTTCCATTGTATAATTTTAGCTTCTTTGTCAAAAATCAGGTGTTCATAGGTGTATAGATTAATATCAGGGTCTTTGATTCTATTCCTTTGGTCTACCTGTCTATTTATGTGCTTATACCAAACTGGTTTCATTAGTATAGCTCTATAGTAGAGCTTGAAGTCAGGGATGGTGTTATCTCTAGAAGTTCCTTTATTGCATAGGATTGTTTTGACTATTCTTGACAGACCTACAAACCCTAAGGAAATAGAAGCGGTCATCAAAAGTCTCCCAACCAAAAGGGCCAGATGATTTCAGCACAGAATTTCAAAGAAGAGCTAATATCAATATTCCTCAAATTGTTCCACACAATAGAAGCAGAAGAGACAGTGCCAAACTCTTTATGAGGCTACAGTTACCCTGATACCCAAACCACACAAAGACTCAACTAAGGAATAGAATTATAAACCAATATCCCTTATGAACACTGATGCAAAAATACGCAATAAAATACTGGCAAACCAAATTTAAGAACACATAAAAAAATCACCTTCAGTAATGTGGCAGGATACAAGATAAACATTTTTAAAAAAATCAGTATCCCTCTTGTATACAGATGATAAATAGGCTGAGAAAGAAATCAGAGAAACATCACCCTTCACAATAGCCACAAACAACATAAAATATCTTGGGGGCAACTCTAACCAGACAAGCAAAAGACTTGTATGACATGTACTTTAAGTTTTTGAAGAAAGAAATTCAAGAAGGTATCAGAAAATGGGAAGATTTCCCATGCTCTTGGATAGGTAGGATCAACGTAGTAAAAATTGCAATTTTACCAAAAGCAATCTACAGATTCAATGCAATATCCATCAAAATCCCTGTCAGGGTTCGGTGGCAGCCCGGACCCTAAATTATTTCTCTAGATCAGACCCCAACATAAACTGTCTCTTTCTGGACCGGCATGGAAGCGTGGGAATAAAGACACAGCTCACATGGCTTTATCGGGAGGGAGATTTTTAGTGATCCTTCATGAAGTCCTGAGTTAACATCCTGAAGAATTTCTCTCACTTTATTCTCCAAACAGCTTTTATACCAAAACATAAATGGAGGGGTAAATACATTAACATTCTGTCTCCTAGGTAACCAGGTGAATGGCTTTTAGTCACATTCACAACTACCTGTGTGTTCTGTATGCTAGCTGGACTGTAGGCTTGAATCAGCATCCCTATCAGGCATCCTCCAAATTACAAAGAAAGGAGCAAAACAACATCTTGACCCTTTGTTAGGGCAGTGACAATCTGTTTAAAAGGCTATGTAACCACCTCAGGTGGGACCTAGCTTTAGAGCCTGCCTGACTGCCACACCATATAGAAATATGGGCCTACAAATCCCAACACAATTCTTCACAGACCTTGAAAGAACAACTTCATATGGAAAACTCCAAAATATTACACCTAGCAAAAATATCTCTTGTAAGTGGAGAAAACATAAGTGAGTTGCATTATAAAAATATGCTAAAGGAATTTATGACCACTAAGACAGCTCTACAGAGGATACTTCAGAATGAAGAAAAGAATAAACATATTTATGAGGACATGTGGTGAGGGGTGAGGGGGTGGCCAGAAACCAACAATATTAGGACTAATTAAAATAACTCACCCCAAAACAATGCGAATTAATACTCATCATTCAATAATAAAGATGACTATTAAGAGTCTAAATACCCCAATAAAATTTATAGACTGGCAGATTGGATTAGAAAAGAAGATTCGTCCTTTTGCTGCCAAAAGAAACCTATTTTACCATCAAAGAGAGACACCATCTTAAGCCAAAAGGATGAAAAAAACATTTCAAACAGCTGTAACTGAGCAAACAGGTGTAGTTCTTCTAGTAACTGACCAAGTAGTCTTAAAACCAAAATTATCTAGAAGAGGTAAAGAAGACTACATCATAGACCTTAAGGGAAGAATTCACCAAGAGGCCATTATAATTCTAAACAAACATGCACCGAATACAGGCACACACAAACTGTAAAAAACAAACAAACAAACAAAAAAAAACAAAAAAAAAACCACTACTAGATGTAAAGTCACAGATTAATCATACCTCAGTGAGTGTGGGTGACTTTAATTTCCCACTCTCACCAGCAGACAGGTCATCCAGATAAAAAAGAAACAGAAAAACATTGCAGTTAAGTAATACTGTAAAGTAAGGGGCTTAACAGATCTCCACAGAACAGACCATGCAAGTATTAAAAACTCTCCTCATGGGTGCATTGAACCTTCTCCAAAATGATCACAAATTAGGACACAAAGCAAGCTTTTTACAAATATAGGAAAATTGAAACAACGATCTGAATTATATATATATTTGCAATGGAATAAGATAAGTTATTAACAGGAAAATAAACTGCAGAAAGTAAACAAACTTCTGGAGACTGCAGAACACACCACTGAATGAAATCAACAATCAAACACATAATTTCTATAGCTAAATCAAAACAAAACAGAACATACTGCTATCTATTTGATACAACGAAAACAGTCCCAATAGGAAAGTTTTTAGTGCTAAGTGCATATATCAAAATATAAATCAGAGAGAATACATATAAGTAACTTAATGATGCATCTTAAGGCCTTGGAAAAACAGGAACAAGACAAGCTGTTGCTTTTGGTAACCGCTCAGAGGCTGAAAGCAATCCCCTAGTTCCGAAGACACAGTAGGACATAGGCTCAGATCATATGAGCTGGATCTAATTTTACAGCCCCCTTCATGCACTCTAGATTTCACAGTATCAGAAAACGCCATGCAAACAGCCTAGGAAGAAAAGTAGTTAGAGGTCCTACCCAGATGCAACACTTATGAACCATAGCAATGAGCAACATAGCAAGATATCTGCGCAGGTGCTTTAAGTGCCACTTACATGTTGGTGGTAACCATCAGCTGCCTAACTGTAATACAGTCTACAGGAAGGAATCCATGTCTGGTGATAAAAACATAGCCAACTCCCTGGGGCTAGTGATGCTATGGTTTTTAGAAGAGAATCTACTACCGATTTGCCAAACAGCAGTATTCCTTATTTTTTGTTTGTTTTTTGCTTGTTTGTTTTTTTCAAGACAGGGTTTCTCTGTAGCTTTGGAGCCTGTCCTGGAAATAGCTCTTGTAGACCAGGCTGGCCTTGAACTCATAGAGATCCACCTGCCTCTGCCTCCTGAGTGCTGGGATTAAAGGTGTGTGCCACCATCGCCCGGTTTCTTACTGTATTCTAAATTTTATCCTTATAGTTACAGATATTTGTAGCTACCATCCCTCATTAAAGAAGCTTCTCTTTACAGTTAATGGAGACCACCACAGAAAACTGCAACTGGACGCAATACAGAGATTAATGGACTGTGGGTAGCCTAGTCCAATCCATACATCTACATCACAGTTCTTGCATTTCTGGCCCAGGAAACATCACTGAAGAAGGGGTAGAAAAATTTAAGAAGAAGAATACCAAGAAGTCTTCTGTAAAACAGTCTCTCATAGAAATGACTTTGTAAACAAGATCTGAGCAACGACAAGATCAATAGACACGCTAACATGAAAGGGGGACAATCTCATGGGCCCACAACCCTGGACAAGCAGCTACAGGCAACTGATGACTGCTGAGAGGGAGAGTTAACCTCTCCCGAGGATGAGATCCCTAGCTTGTTACCCAACACTAAAGGTCAGCTTGGGACTGAATAATTACACACAGCAAAAATGGACTCGGCAGGTCATATTCATATGTTCATACATATATACACACATACATGTAGCAATAATTTGAGAGTGGGGAAGTGGATGTGGAAGAAAGTGGAAGGAAGGTGGGGCCTTGGGAGGGTTTGAGTGGAAAAAGTGAAATGATGGAGTGATGTTCTATTTTGATAGAAATTTATGAAAAAAACTGCATAAAAACAACTTAGGATGCTGAATAATGAAACTGAGGAAAATGCTAGAAGATAAAAGACTTCCCAAGCTTATGGGTTGGAAATATTAATATTGTGAAAATGACCATCCTATCAAAAGTAATTTATGTGTTTGATATCATCCCAATCAAAATTCCAGGGCCATTTCACAGACATAGAAAAATTACTTTAAAATTTACATGGAAAAAAAGACCACAAATAGTTGAAAGCAATTTTGAAGAAAAAAAAACACTAGGGAATTATCATCATACCTGATTTCAAGCGGCACTGCAGAGCCATAGTAGTCAAAATAGTGTGATATTGGCACGAAGTCAGATACACAGATCAAAGGAATAGAGAAGACACAGACGTGAGGCCATATAACCAGACCTATTTGATTTTTGGCAAAAATGTCAGAAATAAACATTGGAGGAAAGATGAAAGCAAATTATTCTGGAGAATCTGTACATCATCCTACAGAATAAGGTACTAAATCATTATCTTCATTGTAAAATCTCAACTCCTAATGGATCAAGGACTTTAGCATAAAATTTCATACTCCAAAACTGCCAGAGGAAAACACTTCAACATACAGGCATGAGGTTCCCTTTAACAACAGGATTCTTATAGCAGAGGAAATATGACCAACAATCAACAAGTAGGGTCTCACGAAAGTAAAGAGGTACAGCAAAGAAAGCTGCCAACCAAGTGAAGAGGCCTCACACAGAAGGGGAGAAAATCCTCGCCAGCTATACATCTGCAGAGATTTAGTGTCTAAAATACACAAAGAACTCAAACTGTTAACATCAAGAAAACAATACAGTTTAAAAATGGATCATGGGACAGGCTCCAAAACCACAGAGAAACCCTGTCTCGAAAAATCAAAAAAAAAAAAAAAATGGATCATGAAACTGGGAGTTTTCAAAAGGAAAAAATTCAAATGAGTAGTGAACACTAAAAAGTGTTCAGTATCCTTAGCTATCTGGGAAATGTGGATTAAAGTACTTTAAGATTCTACCTCACCCCAGGCTAAATGGCCATTGTCAAGAAAACAAATGACAATATATTCTGACTTGGGTGTGTGGTGTAAGGAGAACCCTTATACACTCTCTTCTGGTGGGAGTGTGAAGGAGTCCGGCCATTTTGAAAAATAGTATGGTGATTACTACAAACCACTAGAAATAGAACTCCACGTGACCCAGAGAGAGATACTGCCCATGGGCATGTGCCTGAAGGACTCTATATCCTAACACAGAGATACCTGCTCGCTCAAGTTCATCGCTGTTATGTTCACAATAGAGAGAGATGAAATCCACCTAGATGTCCGTCAACTGAAGGATGGTTAATGATAATGTGATATAATTATGAAAATTTTAAGCAAACTGATGAAAATGGGTGAAATTATACTAGATGACGTAACAAAGGTCCACGAAGAGAAATATCCATTCTTACTTATATGTGGATTCTAGTTTTGAGTCTTTAGTTTTGTGTGTTTAACCTGATGTTCAAGTGAAAACTAGGCAACTGAAAAGGGGCTTTTTTTTTTAAAAAAAATAAAATCTCACTAAGTAGTCCTGGCTGGCTTGGAAGCCATTAAGTAAACAGACTAGCCTTGAACTCACAGAGATCCACCTACCTCTGCCTCAAGCACTGGGATTGAAGATGTGTGCTATTGGTAGAGGATGCCCTGGATGAGCTGAGATAGTACAATACAGGTAAGATGAAAGTAGAGAGGGGGAACACGTGGAGTTGGAGGGTTTCATCGGGGAGGGCAATGGTGTGAGGGAGGAGGTGAAGTTGGGGGTAACAGTTAACCAAAATGAAGGGTGTATGAAAAAAAACCACATGAAAATCTAGTACCTTATAAAAATGCATTTAAAAAATGTTTTAAGGGATAGTAACTACATGGTTGGATGCTGATGCTTCTGGAATCAGTGGTTACCAAACAAAATTCCCAGTAGCAGGTATGGAATACTTTCTTATGAGTTGTTGGATCAGGGAAGCCTCAGAACCCCTCAAACCAATATGGAAGATGCTGTAAGACAATGTTACTCAGTTACAAAGTATGAAGAAATCGAGGAGGTGGAAAATTTCTCTGCTGATTCGCTTTCATAGTGCTGGAAGATGCTATGCAGGCCGCTAGGGGAGAAAAGGTATCAATGATCTTACCCAGTGTACCCATAAATTACAATTTATGAAGACAATTGAAGACAAGGTGTGCTACCTGTGTAATAGCAGCACAACTGTTATTGGGTAACTGGTGTTCTCTGAACCGGAGGTCTGATCCACAGGAAGGAATTCATGCTTAGTACCATAACCTGGCTAAAAAACAATTCCTCCTGGGCCAAACAAAAGAAAACAAAACAAAAACAAATGGTGCGGTCTGCAGGGTTTTGCAGTGAGATTTCAGCTGACAAATCTGGTCAGCCCACCAGAAACATGCATTCTGATGGAGACAGACTCAGACACTGGGAATTCTGTCTTTTGAATAGTGCTGTTCTTGCTGTAAATCCCTGTGAAGCCATAGCGCTCTCCCGCTATAGTGGAACTCATTCCAAAAGACTCAGCAGTGCATTAACCAATGATTGGGCACAATTTTTTCCATATACAGGTATATTGGGTGCCTTTGCCCACGACCCTGGTGAGAAAGTTAGTTACACAGCCAAAAACCTTTGTTCCCACAGTCAAATCTCTGCTCCATTCCCTGAGGGAAGCTTAGAAGTCTGCTCCCCGCAATTATCTTTTATGGTAGGCCATTTGGCCAGAAGAGGAGTCTTGCATGTAGATCCCATTTGGGACCTTCCCGGATAGGCATTAGGAGAAAAGCAGGCACATCTGAGTCTGTTGATTCATAGCCCTCACAGATAAGGGGAACTGAGTCCCAAATTCACCTGCAGCCCATATGGGAAAGCGCAACCTCAGTTAAGCCCGCTCTAACCTTAACAGGCTATTAATATCCGCACTCACTCTCACTTCGGTGTGTTGATACAAGGTCTTAGTCTAGGAAATTAACCGTTTGCATCTTAACTCTGAGAGATAACAGGAAGAAGCTATTGATCATTTAACCAGCTCCGGAGATGGGGAAAATGTCGCCATTTGGACCCCGGGCGACTAGAAACAGTAAGACCCCAGATTTTGTACTATATAGCCATAGATTTTTCTTTGTTCTAACTTAGATCTGAAAGGTCCCCTTTAGTCAGTTAACATTGGTGAAAATACTAATGAGACTGGCAGTTTATGTCGGTTGCCATGGCTACCCTGACAGGTTCCCAGGTGCCACAGCTCCACTGACCGCAGAGAGCGCTGGTCACTGTGTTTCTTCCCTCTTCTATATTTATCGATTACAAACTTCTAGTTTAACTAATCACACTTAGGAATATAGCACACGGGCCACCCTTTTTTTTTTCTTTCTGAGAATTTAAAGCTCTTTAAGTTGGCCATTTCTCCTCTTAGAGTTGCCTGCACTTTTTGCAAGCCACGCCTCCCTTGAGCCATAAAGCAAACTGACAGTTGCTACATTTTGCAGCCCTTATTTGTTTGGTGACCCTGAGAAATGCAAGCTTTGCAATCTTGCTATTGCCAGAGAATTGCTGATTGTGTGTGTATATCAACTGGAAACTTTGCAGAATGGCAGAGCAATAAAGAAACTGATTCGGAAAAGCACATAGTGAGAGATCCATTCGCCCTTAGAATTCCTAAGTTCCTTTGCTGGCTACTGCTTCCTTCTGAACCCGGAGAGGACCCTGGGGCTGGACCCCAAAGGCTCTCATTTGAAAAAAAGAAAAAAAAACAAAGATAGCGAAGTCATAGTCCCTAGGGGAATCGAGAATGAGCAGCTGCTATGGTTACCTGAACTAGGACAACTCCTGTCAATAGTTAGCCACCGATGGAGTAGGGGCTCTGGGAGACTCACCATTCCTATTGAACTATTGTTTACTGATAGATTCTGTGTGTGGGAGTCATGCATTTCAGTTGGGCACCCAATCGTGGTCCCATCAGCATCCAATGGACACTTCAAAAATCCATGATCATACAGATGGCCCTGGTCAGTGGACCACAAAACAAACAAACAAACGACAAGAATGTAGGAAAGAGATTTGTAGGGAATGTGGGGTTGGGAGGGAGCTAGGAAAGGGTAGGGGTGAGAGTAATCAGAATGTGTTATGTGCACGCATAACCACATTAAAGAATAAATTCAGTTAACAAAAATACGGTGGTTAGACTACCATGTCACTGAGGTGCTGCTTTTTTTGCTCTCTGCGTCTCTGATGCAAAATGATGAAGGTAGTGATGACTCCAAATCGGAGAGTCACAGAAGTGAAGTCTTCTTATTTCTATCATTAACTAAACACACGAAAGGTATATTGGCTTTTTAATGCAGCACAATTAATTTGAGTAAGTCAGTAAGTTTACATTTGCCTAAAGCTGATAATATCTGACTATAAAGCAGGAACTGGCCAGGAGACTGTCTACATCTCAACCGTCTGCGCCGTAGCTCACACATCCCTTGGAGCAACTCCAGCTATGTCCTTGAAAATTAGGAAGTTTCCTGTGTTTCCAGTGACCTGGATGTATTGAAGGTACTTCTGGTACCTGTGGTACTGATGTTGAGCATCTCACACATTTATGATATGCCTTCCAAGTTGAATGAATGCTACCCCTTCAACCCTCCGAGAGGGCTGCCTTCTGTCCCTATAGATGTCCAATAGAGGGTCTCACACGCTGTAGAGGCTCTTGAGTATCTGATGTCATATTTTGTTAACAATAACACAACCAGGCTTCCTCATGCTTGGGTATCAGTATCACCAGAGACATAGCAGTTATTTTTATTGTTTGTATGTATGTATGTATGTATGTATGTAAGTATGTATGTATGTATGTATGTATGTCTCAAGGCTCTACCATGGGTCATGAGGAAGGACTCATGGAGAAGGAAAGCAGCTCCAGTCAGCAGGAAGATTACCTGGGCAGGGGTTTTCTTGTGCAGGGATCAAGTCCTTCGCTGGTCAGAGCACGTCAACGGATTTGGACCTCTGGTAGCTAGTTTGCTAAAATCTGAGCAAAGGATTCTCTTGAGCGAAAAGAATTGGGAAGGGGCAGAGAGCCAAAGTGGCAGGAGAGAACGGTTTCAAAGAGGTATTACATTTCTTTCTTCTGTAGTCCTTGTAAGCTAGTGTTGCAGGGCACAGTCACCCTGCTTCCCGAACTTGAAGAGTAACGTTCTGCGCTGTGAGAAATTGCCCGGTAGGCTGCCTTAAGAAGACCTGGCATACTCCTGGTGACTGCCCAACGACACGGGGATGCGGAGGCTGTCCGGTGAAGGCTTTCCTCTATGTTTGGAGGACAAGCTGGTTCACATCTTTGGTCATTACTTGCCAGTCCTCCCTACTACCTATTCCCTTTACCTTTGGATAGAACACTTGCTGAACGAATGTAAGTGTGAATGAATGAATGGAAGACGCAAGAACAGCATGGAGTGAGTGAATTTCCAGGCTACAAAGACCAGTGGAGACTCAAGAGATTCTCATGAATTGCAAATTTATTGACTGAGGAGGCACTGGAGTTGGGAGGTAGACATTCAGAAACCAAGATGGAAAATCTGCAGAACAAGATGCAGTTTGAGTGACTCGAAGGCTTCTTCTGGGGCAGGGGGAGTGTTAAGGCGTGAAGGGTCTGGAAACCTCAGGCAATCTCATGAGAAAGCTAAGCCCGTCGGCGCCCACGGAGAACACCTCCAGATCCTTCGTCTCCGTGGCAACCTGAGGACCTTACTTGCAGGGCCAGGTAGGCGCCTGCTTCTGCTGGGTCTGGTGACAGACCGGGACGCCCTTGCCACCTCCAGAGCCGCCCCCAGAGGAGCCGCCGCCGCAGCTGGAGCCGCCGCCGCCCCCGGAGTAGCCGCCTCCGCAGCCACCGCCGCCACCCCCGGAGGAGCCGCCGCCGCAGCCACCGGAGGAGCCGCCGCCGCAGCCGCCGCCGCCACCGGAGTAGCCTCCACCGCAGCCGCCGCCGCCGCCGCCAGAGGAGTAGCAGCCGCCGCCGCCGCCAGAGGAGCCACCTCCGCAGCTACCACCTCCGCCTGAAGAGCCCCCTCCGTAGCTCTGCTGGGGGGCGCAGGAGGACTGGGAGGTCTGCTGCGACGAGTAGTAGCCCCCGCCGCCACCGGAGGAGCCGCCGCCGCAGCTGCCGCCGCCACCACCGGAATAGCCGCCGCCTCCGCAGCTGGAGCCGCCGCCGGAGGAGCCACCTCCGCAGCTGGAGCCGCCGCCGGAGGAGCCACCTCCGCAGCTGGAGCCGCCACCACCGGAGTAGCCACCACCGCAGCTGGAGCCGCCGCCGTAGCTCTGGCTCTGATACTGTTGGGCCGACCCGGAGGAGCCACCTCCGCCGCCACCGCAGCTGCTGCCTCCGCCGCCGGAGTAGCCGCCGCCTCCGCAGCTGGATCCGCCACCGCCAGAGTAGCCGCCGCCACAGCTAGAGCCGCCGCCGCCGCAGCTGGAGCCGCCGCCGCCGGAGTATTTGCTCCCTCCGGAACCGCCGCCGCAGCCACCGCCGCCGCCTCCGGAGGAGCCTCCGCAGTAGGAACCGCCGCCTCCTGATCCGCCTCCGCAGCTGGAGCCGCCGCCCCCGCCTGAGTAGCTGCCACCGCAGCTGGAGCCGCCGCCGCCACCGGAGTACTTCACGCCCCCACCGGAGCCGCCACCGCCTCCACAACTAGAGCCGCCTCCGGACGAGCCGCCACCGCAGCTGGAGCCACCGCCGCCCCCGGAGTAGCCGCCGCCACAGCTGGAGCCACCGCCCCCGGAGTAGCCGCCCCCACAGCTGGAGCCGCCGCCTCCGGAGTACTTGACTCCTCCACCGGAGCCGCCTCCGCCGCCACAGCTGGAACCACCTCCGTAGGAGCCACCGCCACCGCCTCCGCAGCTGGAGCCACCTCCAGATGAGCCACCGCCGCAGCTGGAGCCGCCGCCGCTACCTCCGCTATAGTAGCCGCAGCCGCCGCCGCCACCGCCGCCGCCACCACCGCCTCCTCCACCGGAGGTCTTTCCACAACCAACGGGAGGACAGGGAGTGGGCTGTTTTTTCTGGTGAGACATCTTGTTTAAGGAAAAGGGGAAACCTGGAGGAAGTGCAGAAGAGCATCATTAGATCAGCCCCAAGAGGGTGCTGCGAAGAAAGCAGCCGCATCCATGGCAGCATCCTTCTGACTCCTAGCATCATGTGGACCAGGCTTCTGGGACTCCCTCCATTCAGGGGCTGCAGAGTTCTTGCTAGGACAAAGGTGCCTCCCTTCTCCCTCAATTCTGCCTGACTTCTGTGTGACTTGGAGGGCAGAGCACCGACAATTACTGTCTGCTTCTTATCTTCTATGAAGGAACACTCCATCTCTTAGGGTGCTCCCAAGTCCCAGTCCTGATTCTAAGTCCAATAGAGAATAAATCTCCACTAGCACAACAAGAAAAGATTTGTTGGGACATTAGCAAACTGTAGGACTCATTTTCTGCAAAAGCCCTTGGTTCAAAATATTGATCTATCCTACTGAGTGAGGAAATACTTCAAGGAAGCTCTCCTGTGGTTCTGCCTGCAAAAAGAGGCAAGGGTACTGAACCGTGTGGACCAGCACATCTGACCAGAAGACAGCAGGCATCTTTTTGAGGACAGGCAGAAGTCTAAGTTTGGTGGAGAACTGCAGCTAGTAGGAGCTTGCAGCCTAGCACCTCACAGGTCATTTATGGCTCGGAACAGCTCCTCCACTAACTTCCATCAGCGTCACCCTATGGCTTATCCTCCCCACTCTCTAAGAGTAGACTCAGCCTCTCCTGACAGGTTTACAAGGTTCGTCAGGTTCATGGCAGGATGCCTTGGGCACCGACTGAAAAGCCCTCCTGTGTTCTAGCCCTCAGCCCTTCAGGTGCCAGAGCTGTAGAAGGCAGTCCTCTCTTGACTGAGTTTAGCGTTCTGGCCAGAAGACCAGAAACACCACCTGCCCAAAAGCAGCTTACTGCTCTCTCAGTGCTTTCCTAAATCCCTTCTCAATTTGAATGTAGTAGCTTCTAAAGGGGGAGAGGGGTCCTGTCCCTTAACCTCTCTCTGCAAGCTGAGCAAGGCCAGCTGGAGAGATCAGAGAGCCAGGAGAGCCCACACTTACCCGAATCACCAGGGGAGCTGAGTGAGGGAAGGAGGTGATGGTGATGTGAGGAGCTTCTGAGCTGCAGAGGTTTTATACTCTTCTGCGTGCCCTGACTCATCTATTGATCAAGCACCTCCTGAGTCTGGCCCTAGTTACGTGACTAGTAACTCTTGGCCCCACCTCCTTGTGATTGCAAGCAAAGGATTGACCCATTCATGAAGATTTGGAATTCTTGGGATAGGGATAGGCGTTTAGTGCATGACTGGCCACTTCTCTGATGTAACTGTAGGCAGGTTGGCCTTGGAGACTGTCGGCCAGAGTGGATGGCAGACATTGTTTTCAAAACGTCTGATAGGGTTTGCATGCTTTAACCAGAGGATGATACTGGGGGAATAGGTTCCAGACTTGGGAAGCAGCTAAAGGGAATCTGGAGATTTCAGACATTAGTTCAAGGAGTAGCATCTTTCAAATTTTGCTGTTTGATTCCTGGTCTTGATTACTTTGGAAATTCTCAAAACCTTAGAATCCAACTCTCTTTTTGCCACAATTTTTCTACTTCGGTGCCATGAATACTTTGTTGGGGTAGTTCCATCCTGCCTATTGGTTGTGAGGGTTTATGAGTCTCCAGCTCCCAGTTCTGGACAGCATTGTAACTAACCGGCTCTAGGTTACTTTGAGTTGTTCCTAGTGATAGCAGGTATTTTGGTCGATAATGACTTTGCTTGTAGAGGTGAAAACTAGCAAGGTAGATCCTGGGGTCCTTTCCACCATGGCCTTTTGTCTCAGGTGTCCTGTGATGATGCATGGTGACTTAGGCCTCTGGGGGGCAGCCATAGAATGGAATGGACTTGAGTTTGGTGACTGGGTTTGGGTCTTTCCTTTACTGCTTGTCACCTGTGTTACCACGGGCAAAGTCACAGCAGCTCATGCAGTCCCTCCATGGGGGAGTACAGTAGCTGTTGATTGCTGAGTGTTGAGGCTTTCTGATCCTCACTTGCTTTGTCTACCGAACAGGAACCCTAATAGCTATTTCGTAGGAGCAGGAAGGAATAGTTACAAAGTGTAAATGTGCTATGTACGCCCTGCTGCTGCTCTCCCCGCCATTTTCTGACAGGACAGCACGTTCTCACCTCAAGTCAAGCCTGCCCTTGGACGCTATGGGTAAGAAGGAGTGTGCAGCCAGCTCAACTGTTCTCCTATGAGATTGACTCAAATCTTCCCTGAAGACCCTGGAGCCAAGAGCAGCCCCTTTGTGTATGAAGAACAAAGTGCTTCCCCCTTCTTTCATAATTGGAACTCAGTTGCTATTAAGATACCACAGTTGAACCTTGCTCCACCCAGCTCTGTTGAAATGACAATTCTAATCAGAAATTGACTTAATTATGGGGGAGCATTAATGATCTAAATGATCCTGATTAGACTTTGGCTTTTAGAAACTTGTGGCACTTGTTTCATTTGGACACTGTGAACTCAGGTGAACCAAGGAGGATCCTGGGTGTTTCTGTCCTTAGAGGATGCAGTAGAGCTGCATGAGCCAGGAGCTGTTTGAGAAGGCAGGTTTCTCAGCTCGAAGCTAGCACCATCGTGCTAGCATCCTCTTTGGAGAGTGGTTGCCACCGGCATAAAAGAGTGATTTTGTTTAGTCAGGATACATGGGAACAAATGGCTCTTAGCACTGCTCTGTGGACCACATTGGCCCATTACCATGTCCTCACCAGTCTGTAGGAGAAGTCTAAGTTACCATGCAGTCAGTGGGGACATTTAGGGAAAGAGAAGTCTGTGATTCTGTAATTCAGAAATCATGGTTTTCATTCCTCTTTGGTATTTAAGTGTCATTGATTATAGAATAAAATCATATATTTTATTCTCCTTTATGACTGAAAAAAATTCCACTGTGCATGTACACCACATTTTCTTATCTAGCCAACACCTATGCTGGTTCCATAACTTGGCAGTTGTGATGCAACAAGCACAGGTATACAGGCAATGCTAGAGTAAGTTGACTTGTTTCTTCTGGGTGTACACCAGAAGTGGGATAGCTGAATCATATGCAGGCTGTATTTCCCATATTCTGAGGAATCTCCACACTGATTTCTGCAGCAGCTGAACTTATTTACATTCTCATCGGCATTATCAGTATTTTCAACCCTGTCAAATTCTTACCACTTTGTCTGTCTGTTTCCTTCTCTCTTGTTGGAAGCCGCTCTGACTGGAGTGACATGGAATCTCCTCGCAGCTTTGGTTTGCATATCCATGACAGCTAAAATGTGGAATTTTTGGCCATTTGAAAGTGCCTGTTTTGTCCTTTGCCCATTTACTTATTAGATCATCTGTTCTTTTTGATGTTCAACTTTTAAAATTCTGTATATATTCTGTGTCTTGGTCGCCCACTGGGTGAGTCGCCTCCATTTGTCAGGCTGTCTCTTTATTCTCTTGTTTCCTATTACAGCAAAATCTTTTGCATTTCTTGCAAAATTAACATTTGTTAATTTTTCTCTGTAATTACTTTGTCTACTGGGGTCTTTCTGGAAGTCATTGCCTGTGTTCTATCTGGAAGTGTTCTCCCTTAGTAGTCTCAAAGGTTTGGGTCCTAAATTACAGGTTTAGTTTGTTTTGCGTTGGTTTTTTTACAGAGTGGGAGCCAGAAATGCAGTTTCAGTCTCTTACTCAGTCCCAAAGGTTTGAGGGCCACAGTGTTTCTAAATGGATTCCAAACCTTGGAAAACACAAGTATAATCCACTCCAAACAGCTAAGAATTCAAAATGACTAAAAGTTTAACTTTAGTTGACTCCCGATTGCTGTATTTTTATGGATTATAGTGTGATAATTCTTCCATTTTTACTTGACAGTTTCGTGCTCTTCATAATCAAATTTAGTCATTTTCATCCTCATTCCCCGCTCACTCCCTTCTTCTCCTATTGACCTTTCCTTTTCTTAAGAGTTACCTTTCATTTTCACGTCTTGTGTGTGTGTGTGATCCACTGCGATGAATTTTTTGAGTTTTAATATACTTTATTACTTTACTATATTCAAATAGTAACCCCGTAACAAGTAATAAATATAAAAATACAACAGAGACATTTTACATTCTTTTTCCCATACTTAGGCTCTGAAACCAACATGCTTCATGCAGAAAGCGCATCTGAATCAGGATCAGCCATGCGTCAAGTGGTGTCACTGTGGAGGCACTCATAATGACACCTGTCGCTGTCAGTGTCAACAGACCTTGATGGAAGCACACAAGACTGGGTCATAAAGGGCTACCTGTTTGATAGCATAATCAATGATTTCTCCAAATGAGATGGCTTCTAATGGCAACTGAATAAAACTAAATAAAAAGAATAATTTAAAAAAATCTACTCATGTCCCAAAGCTTTCTTAAAACATATTACTTATTAAGCTGGTTGTGAAGGAACTGTGCCTTTAATCCCAGCCCTTGTGAAGCAGAGGTAGGTGTATGTATGTGAGTTTGAGGCCAAACTGGATTGCATAACGAGCTTCAGGATAGCCAGAAACATGCAATAAGATTAGAAAATCTTGTTATTTATCATTTCGAAATGTATTCTTTGAGAATTTAATGCATATATACAAGTGCCTTGGTCATGTCCAACTTCCTCCCTCTCTGCATTTCCCCCATGACCTCTCCACACTCCTTCCCAATTTCCTACCCTCCCCCTCGAAAACTTCTGATTCCAGTTGGGCCTCCCATGCTCCAGTGGATGGCTCTACACCCATGAGTGTGATGATTTGATACATGTGAAATGATGAGAACAAAATATTTAACATTCTATTGTTCTGGAAACTTTGAGCTCCTTATGGTTATTTTGAGATATATAACACATTATTGTAAATGGTAATTGCCCTATAGTGACAGGGCACATAGGAATTTTTTCTTCTTATTCACTATGTTTTGGTACCCACCATGCATCCTTCAGCTGCTCTGTTTGCCTTCCCTTGCTAGCGTATACTAACCACTGTTCTATTCTCATCTATGAGGTAAATCTGAGACTCGAAATCTGCGTTCTTTGGTACAGGCAGCACCAGTGTACAGGACGTTATGTTAAACACCAGGGGGATTGAGAAGGCGAGTGTCTTTTGTGCAGTTAGGGAAGTGGGAGGAGAGAATAACGCTCTGTGATTGCTTTTGTCACCCCATGTATCATTTAGTAGGGAAAACCCCTTCTAAGTAGTATATCCACTCTGTCAACAGGCAGACCACGTAGGGGACGGGACCTCACAGTGGCACCAGATCTGTGGCTCTTGCTCTTAACTAATCTTGCATGTGAGTGTTCTCGAAACCTGTTGTGTAATCCCCTGCACCAAGAGCGCTCCTACTGAGATATCTGTATAAAAACCTGATTACCACTTCGTGTCACATCAGCCGGGAAATGATAGGCTTCTGTTGACTTACGACACATGCATATTTGGGGTTTTGTAAGACTTGGCATATCAAATTTTTGAGACTTATAGTCTTTGGACACTGAACCTTGAAGTACACACTCACTAGTATGTATGACCTGTGCAACATGATTGATTGGGCCATGGTCCCTGACCCCACCTGTACTTGTATTTGTAGAGGGGATGGAGCCTTAAGAGATTCTGAGTGTTGGTATTTGATGAGTCTCGCTGGAACTGAGGCCTCTCGAGACTTTCAGACAGTTAGGAGTGAGACGGTTCAGTTGCAGGTCTTGTACACAATCACGAATAAGATCTTAGAGAAATCTCAGCCTCTGTTTTATAAACCACAAATGTTGAAGATTCCTTCCTGCTAGGCTTAGCTTATCTCTGCTGGAGCCCCCGACTTCTGCAGGTATCTTCTTCCTAGCAGGTGGAGAGGAAGGAGAAAGACTGTAAGAATGTTTGGTACTGTGATGTAAAATCAGGTGGTGTTTACAAGCTCTGTTGGAAAAGAGATAGGGAAGGAAGGTTCTGGAATCTCTGAGAAGGCTCCTTCTCTGATGGGAGACACAAGGTCCCTGGCTCTTAGGGCTCAAGACTGAGGCAAGATTATATCCCTTGATTTTGGGGAGCGTTGGTTTACTATAAGATTGCTTATCACAGCTTTTAAGGATCTAGAGTTGCATACCTGTGTCCTCATGACAGAGCTTCGGCTGCTTCTCTAACTAAAGTTCAAACCACAACAAATGGTTGGTGAAGAATAAAATGCACACAGGGTGGGAGTGTGGGAGCTCAGCATCGCAGGAGCAGAGGTTGGGAGACTTTTTCCATTTTCATGGTTAAGGAGCAGTTTTCAAGTCTGGCCCAGGAAGAGTCTCAACATGCAGGCACTCCGTGAAGCTACCATTTCTGCCTCTCTTCTGACTTCCTGGCTGTGAAGGGATGGTTGTCCCTGGTTGTTAAGTGGAGAGAAGGGCTTTGAGGCTTGAGAGACTGCTTCTGTGGTAGAATTCTCTCTCTAGGGCGAGAATTTGAATGGAAATCTCCCTTCAGTTCCATACTGCGGCAGCTACCGTATACCACCTAAGAGAGTTGTTCTACGACAGTTGTTGTGAGTTGTGTACCCGCTCACGCACATCTGTTGGACTGGTTTCTCTTCTGAGTTATAGCTGTCCCTGGGGAAGGCTCTGGTAATGTCTTTGCTCTGCATCTTAAAGTCCCTATGTGCTGACTCTTAAATCAGGATGTGGACCGAGGTTGGCCTTCTTTTGGGTATTCACTTTGCTAGTGGTGGGGACTATGCTGAATCATTTAAAGGTCCTCAGAGCTTCAGGATGCAGCTAGGGCGAGCACACTGTCACCCAGGCCTGCACACTTTCCACGTGGATATATTCATAGGCTTGTCTCCTGCTGGCCCTGTTTGATTTTCCTCAACAGTCCTGTGCTCTCAGTCCCATTTTACCTTCTTTTGTAGATGGTGAAGGATCTCGGAAGGTGTTGGATTTGCTCACCTTCTCAGAGCCTTTGAAGTGTCAAGGACAGTGTTGGGTCTGGTGAGATGGCTCAGCAAGGAAGGGTGCCAGCTGCCAAGCAACCTAAGCTCGTTCCTCTGACTCTGCATATGTGCTTGTCATTCTCACCATCCCACATAGATTGGCTTTATGGATGGCAAAACTGAAGCCTGGAAGCTAATATCTTGGTGAGTTCTAAACTGCGAGGCCAGGTTTAGAGTACTCAAACTTGTGACAGCTCACGCGCTTGTTCCCGCGCCCCATCATAGTGAACAGACAAATGTAAAAGCTAAGCTGTGTGACAGCCTTGGCTGTCCTGGAACTAGCTCTTGTAGACCACGCTGGCCAGCCTGCCCTCGAACTCACAAAGATCTGCCTGTCTCTACCTCCCGAGTGCTGGGATTAAAGGTGTGCGCCACCACCTCCTGGCTTCAGTCTTTTCAATATCCCTCTGAGGCCAGGAGCAGAGGATGCATTCCTGAATGTTCCCAGGTCTTCTGGGACAATTTCACCCATTCACTGTGCTGGAAGCTCCTGTGGCTATTTTCCAGTTTTCTCTCAGTTTCAGAGCTAGATGAAGATCTCAAGTCGGAGGCAGGCTGAACCATTCCTCCAGGCCACCCAGCAAGACCAGCACTAGACTCGGCTTCCTGGGGGTACCACTCAGCACTTCTCCTTTTACAGATTTCGCTTGTGGTTTTTGGTTTCTCCCTGAACGGTATTCTTCTTGGAGCTGGCAGTATGGGATGGTATAGTTAAAATGACAGTAAAAGTTTTATAGCTATTCTGACAAGCTGAAGAACGCTGTCAGCCTGGGCATGTTAGCTTCTGTCCTGGAAGAAATCTCATAATGGCAAGGCCCAGCTTTTACAAGAAAATAGCTGCTGTGTAGCCTAAGGGGACAGGGCCCACATCTTGAGCTCCCACGTAAACTTTACAAGGGAGGAGCAGTGAGTGGCTTCATCCTCGTGGTCCAGCTGGGTTCTGAGATAAGAAACACAGCTGGAAGCTTTTCAGATGCTGGACCGCTGTCGGTGGCTATGAACGTTGGACCCTTAACTGGTCCATCCTTCATTTCCTTGGGTGTCTTATGTGTGTTATTTTAATTGAGCCTAAAGTCAAACAGAATCTGGAAATTAGTAGGCCTGAGAGGCAAGAGCAGCTCTTCAAACCCGCACCTTTTAGCTTCAGCTGTCTGGGCTGAGCTGCTCTCTTGACTCAAGGCCACTGCAAAGCAAGGCAGGGTAAGGATTCTTTGCAGCTTGTTTTTCTTTGAGACGGGGTCTGTCCCGAAAGCCCAGGATAATCTCAGACTCCTGTGACTTCTGTGTCACCCCACTCCCCCGGTGACCCCATTTTGGTGATATGCTGTTGTGAAAGAGCCCTTGTGGCCACGTCTCTATCGCCACAACGTTTTGAAAGTTCACAAAGGGGTGGTGGATCCGGACTCTGTCTTGACCAATAAACCCCACACTTCAGACGCATTGGTTATTGTTAATTTTTCGAGCATTATTCAAGTTGTAGCTCTTATTTCATTAGCTGTTGCACTCAGGCAAATGACCTCGGGACACATTTCCCCACTGTTTATAAACATAACAGCCATTGCGGTTTAGTTGATGGGTCTCTAGTAAAGGGAGCCCCGATGCCTTGGTCTGTGGAGTCAGAACCTACCTCTCCAGTCTCACCCAGCTCAGAGCTGGACCTCAGAGTAAATATTTGATAAATACCTGTTCCTCAACTAAAGAGATGATGAGAATTTATCTTCATGGCCTTGGGGTATAAAAACTAACTTAATTTTCCGTTAAACCAGCTTAAACAAATCGACCACATCCATGGATTTTCTCCCTTCAACTAACACTTTCCACCCAAAGTACCCATTTCCTCCTTACCTCCTGCTTCCTGTTTCTCAGAATATTCCCTGCACCATTCTTTCTCTTAACTCTGGCTACATGCAGTCAGTTCACTGTTGGGAGTGTGCGTGTGCGTGCGTGCGTGCACGTGTGTGTGTGTGTGTGTGTGCGTGTGTGTGTGTGTGTGTTCTAAACCCAGCCTCAGTATCAACAGTTTGTGAATTCAGCAAGATACTAGCCTCCAGGCTCCAGTTTTGCCGTCCATATAGTCAGTCTAAGTCACTTATGACCCAGTCCCTCTGACCCCGTCTTCCTACGGTACCCCTCTCTGGGCAGGAAGAAGGGAGGCACAGGAAGTGACAGAAGTAGTGAAGAGACTAGACCTGGTGATGGGAGCTACAGACTTCTGAGCAGGAAGTGTGGGGACCTCAGTCCTCTCCAGGGCTAGCCAGCCTCAAGCTCCAGTCAGGAATTTTGAGAAATCTGGTAATCGTTCTCTCTGAAAGCATTTCCCCCATCAGGAGGAGAGTGGGGGAACAGGGAGGGTGCCGCAGGAAGCGCGTAGGAGTGAAGGTGACCTGTGTGAAGAATAGCCTCTGCAGAGTTTTCTTAGCAAGGGTGTGCACGGCAGTACAGAGTTAAGACAGACACGTAGGTAGACTACGTTGCTTCTGTCTTTCTGAACTGGCTTATGTTGCTTTGGACCAAGAGGAAAGATTGACTTGTGTGAGTGTGTACCGGTGCCATTACACGTTGTGTGTTTGTGCTCTGGGGGTGGGGGTGAGTTCTCTGGTGGTGGCAACTGGGCCACTAGTAACTTACTCTGCTAAGCAGATGAGCAAGCAAACAGCTCGTTAACAACAGCAGCGGGCAGCAAAGCAAAGCAAAGCAAAGTTCCCTAGAGTTGCAGTATCCAAATGCACGGCATCGAATGTTGGTAGCTTCATATTGTTTCTTTTTCTCTCTTGTTATACTTCCTTTTCGTAGAAGCTTCACCTTTGGGACCTTTCATGACACTGCTGGACAAATATCCCAGCGCCACTCTGTGGTCTCTGCAACCGTTGGTTTTATTGATGCATCCTCATTACTCTCGCCCCATCGTAGGCCTTCCAGCAGCCCTGCAGTGTCCCTTGGGTTGCTCTGGGTTCTTTCCCTGCCTACCGGTGGGCTGAGACCATGCCTTCCCTTGTATACCCCGTGGAGTTTATAAGGCCAGTGAGGAGGGTCTGTTGTGTGTAAACTGCCCTCTCTCCTCCCAAAACTTTTCTTCTTGGCTGCCCAGATATAGCCTTGTGTCTCAGTTCCCTGGCCTCTGTTTTGCTTTGTAGAATTCTTGATTTCTCTTTGCATTTTGATACTATCTTGTTTCCTTAAACATCACATTTTCTTCACAAGCTCCTGGGCCAGGATTTGCTTGAGAATGTGTGGTGAAAAGCTACATCGTGATGTGTGGGTAATCGGACACAAAGGCTTGTGGGGGGAGGGGAGGCAGCCTAGAGGTTCATCTGGAAAAGAGTTCAGTTAGAAAGCTTGATAGTTAAGTGCCAAGGCTTGGGGAATGCAGGGGACGGAAGAGATCCTCGAACTGATGACATTTTTGTTAAGACTGGAGAATGGAAAACTGATCTCTTTCTCCAGACTCGAGCCTGGCTCTCACACTGCTTTCGTGTGCAAATGTGTACATATGTCTGTGTATACAAATCATATATAAACATTATGTGTTCTTTCATGGGTGCATATATCTATGTGTGTGATGTGTATACATGTATCTGTGCGTCTTCACATGGCTGTGTTTGAGGTATACACAGACACACTTATGCGTATGATATATGTATGTATGTCTGTGTGTGATATATGATGTATGTACAAAACCCTTGCCTTGCTTAGGTGTCAGCATTCTCCTTTCATCCCACTCTTTCTCAAGAACCAGTTCCCTTTCCCTGGGAAGGCAGATAGGTTGCTGGTCTCCTCCCTGGCCCAGGGGCTTCTCTCTCTCTCTCTCTCTCTCTCTCTGACTCTCATTTGTCAGCTCTTGGTGTGCTTAGTGACTGAGTTGTTTCCTCTAGCAATGGTGTTGTAGAACTGACCCACATGGTTCATCAAAATTTCTACCTCTAGCAAGGCAGTATATTTGCCAAAATTATGACCTTTCTTTTGCTAAAATTCTTCAGCAAATCATTTCATAATCAGGTTTCTGCCTGACATCCTTTGTTCAAACACAGCTCTGCCCTTCCTGCTGAGTCAGGCTGTTTACGCCTTGCATCGCCTGCTGTGCTTTTGTTTCTAGCTGCAAGACAGCCTTCCTTCTTGGATTTGTGTAATGCCTACCCCTTAGCAGACCTTCTGTCCATGATGGCTCCAACCACAGGGCTTCACGGTCAGACCGAGGAACCCCTAGGAAGCCGAGCTAGGACTTGTTCATTGTCTTACATCTCACTTATCTAGCACAAGAACTGATATGGCCGTAATGAATGCTAGTAGGAAAAAAGTGGGTGACTGTTAGGCTTCCTGAGCCTCCTTATTCCCCAGGGAAAGGTGAGTGCACAGGACAATCAGAGGCAAGAGGGAGTCGAGTCAAAGCAGGAACTCAGTTTATTACTGTGAACATCGTCTGCTTATAAAGGGTAAGTGACCTCCTGTGATGTGGGGGTACATCCAACCCATGAGAGGCAGCCAAACCCTCCCCCTGGCTGGAGGGGCGTCTACCTACTTTTTGCTGTCTCATCCTCACTCAAACTCGAACCAGGGTTTTCTCTGTCCTACAGGCCTCGAAGTATAGGCCCTGAGATAATTTTGGCCCAACAGGTGACTGCCCACTTCTGGTTGTTAGCCTCCTGGACTGGGTGTGAGGTGTTTGGCCTAATGAGACAATATTAAATTTTCTTCTCATTTTCCACCATCCCAGCAAGACTGCTCCTCAAAAAGCAGGGATGGAATCGCGGCTTTTAATAAGTCCAGAGTCTGTGGACACATGGTCAGTACATGAGAAGATAAAAAATGAGATGGAGGGAAGGAAGAAGAGGAGGAAAGACAGAAGAATCTTTCCTAGCTCTGTGGCAGGGCTAGTTTTAGTCTGGAGAAAATAATAACCACCTGCCTGCAGGCAGTTCAGGATTCTCTGCTTTCATTCCAGTGAGTCCTCAAGGCCATGGGACCAGCAGACCCCCGAGGAGGTAAAGTCAGGTTACGTCATTTTGCAAGCTTTAAAGGATTTGTCACCAGTGGTTTCTGAATTATTGTTCTTTCATTTTCAACACAAATGTGATGTCAGTATCTGGATTAAATTATTCTTGGCACTTGATTACACCTCCTACTAATTAGCACATTTTTCCCCTTGTAGATTGCTGAGGAGTTGAAGCATGAATCATGAGACCTCCTCATTCTAGTAGTTGTGTGTCTCTTTCGATGTGTGTTAGTGTTCCAGATCTGTGACTTTTATAGATGTGTTTGCTTAGGGGTGGGGTAAAGGAAGGCAACACTGCAGGAAAATGTTAAAAAAAAATAATTTCAGCAAGTGTAAATAGAGAGTTGACTTGGAGAAGTGTATTAAATATATAGCCACTGTGGTGGTGCATAGATCTTGGAGACATTGTGGCGGAGACAAATGCATCTTTCCCATGCTTTCCTTTACTGTTTCCCATGGAAGTTTCGCAGGTCTCCTGGGAAGGGTGGTGTGATATAGGTGTCCTGCTGTGTTCAGCCAAGGTTCTAGAGCACATTCCCTTCTCCGTGTGGCCATAGACCCACCTGCCCATCAGGACCAGATTGCAGACCTAGAGCAGCTCACGTTTCAGGAGCTG